>NC_064641.1:695057656-696257656 GCF_023864345.2 Schistocerca serialis cubense | reverse complement strand
TTACGATCCGTGGGTCTACCCTTCATTCGATCTCCGCGAAACCCTACATTTCAGCAGGATAATTTACGGCAGCATGTTGCAGGTTCTGTACGGGCGTTTCTGGATACAGAAAATGTTCGACTGCTGCCCTGGCCAGCACATTCTCCAGATCTCCCACCAACTGAAAACGTCTGGTAAATGGTGGCCGAGCAACTGGCTCGTCACAATACGCCAGTCACTACTCTTGATGAACTGTGGTATCGTGTTGAAGCTGCATGGGCAGCTGTACCTGTACACGCCATCCAATCTCTGTTTTACTCAATTTCTCAGGATCTATGCACCCAAATTGCGTGAAAATGTAATCACATGTCAGTTCCAGTATAATGTATTTGTCCAATGAATAGCCGTTTATCATCTGCATCTCTTCTTGGTGTAGCAATTTTAATGGCCAGTAGTGAAGTTGATCAACCAGCGTCTACTGTCATCACACAGAAATATTCGCTACAGTGGCTCCTGGAGATGTCATCTCTTTGCTCAGACTAACGTACTTAATCATGTAAATTCCGACCATAAAGTTTCCTTGATACTAAACTTCTAACACAGTCTAGCAATATTTAAATTACATGACTACCATCCGTTGTTCTTACTAGTTAAGTGATGCTATTATTCAAGAGAAAGCTCTTGATATTTGAGATGCAACAAACCAAGGACCGTCGCCCAACTCTGTACTACTGTAAGTGTGCCCTAGCCGTGCTGGCCGGCCGCGGTGGTCTAGTGGTTCTGGCGCTGCAGTCCGGAACCGCGGGACTGCTACGGTCGCAGGTTCGAATCCTGCCTCGGGCATGGGTGTGTGTGATGTCCTTAGGTTAGTTAGGTTTAAGTAGTTCTAAGTTCTAGGGGACTTATGACCTAAGATGTTGAGTCCCATAGTGCTCAGAGCCATTTGCACCCTAGCCGTGCTCGTGGTATTCTCCTCTGTAATTCAGTGAAAACATTTTAACTGACCAAGGCATTACGCAAGCAGTCACGCAGATGTTTTGTAACGCTGTGTGGATGATCAGCAGAGCGTAAAACGCTGTCATGCCCAGCGATGTACCCGTGTCGCAACAGCTTTTTCACAGACCCTCGTAATGCTCTTGCCACTCATTGATTTCTGTGAAGATTCGTCTAGCTTATAAACTCAAAAGCGCGTAAAGTCAGGTGCAATTGAATGAGAGGTGGATGCTGTGTTGGAAGAGTTCAGATGCCACGTGACTGGGATATCGTCAGAGATGGTGTCGATGTTGTAACGTCCCCACAGTCCAATTCTTTACACCATTTCACCGTGTGATCGCTTACCTGAGTATTTCGAAAGCACGGCTGTTAGTTCTTAATTGAAATTACATTGGATAATTTTGAAACACCTTAGTCACCAGTCCCATTAGACAAATGTCACTGCAAAATCTCTTGGTTACAGTAATGACGTACGTAGTCTACAACTGTGTATTCAACTTGATTGTGTCATTTTGTGTCATGTCTGCTGATCCTCCCTGCGATTCCTGAATTTAGAATCCTTGAATTACTCTGTTCAATAATTTTGATTACACGTTCTTAATACCATAAAACCTTCTGTGATTACTACACTGAAGTCACAAATGCCAAGGGATCTAATATCGTGTCGGACCTCCTTTTGACAGGTGTAGTGCAGAACTCGACTTGGTATGGACTCAGTAAGTCGTTGGAAATACCCTGCAGAAATAGTGAGCCAGGTTGCTTCTATAGCCACCCATAATTGCGAGAGAGTTGCCGGTGCAGGATTTTGTGCACAAACTGACCTCACTATTGTGCCCCATAAATGTTCGATGGGATTCGTATTGGTCCAGCTGGGTGGCCAGATCATTCACTTGAATTGTTCAGAATGTTCTTCAAACCAACCGAAAACAATTGTGACCCGGTTACAGTTGTACATTTCTTTGAAAACATGAAGTCCATGAATGACTCCAAAAGATCTGCAAGCAGCCGAACACAATAACCATTTACATTTAGGTAATCATCTGTCCAGTTGGACCAGAGGACACAGTGCTTTCCATGTAAACATAATCCACATCATTATGCAGCCACGAGCATCTTCGATAGGACGTTGTTGACAACTTGGGCCTATGCCTTCATACACTACTGGCCATTAAAATTGCTGCTCCATTAAGGAATGCAGATGATAAACGGGTATTCATTGGACAAATATATTATATTAGAACTGACATGTGATAACATTTTCACGCAATTTGGATCCATCAGTACCCAGAACAACTACCTATGGCCGTAATAACAGCCTTGATACGCCTGGGCATTGAGTAAAACAGAGATTGGATGGCGTGTAAAGGTACAGCTGCCCATGCAGCTTCAACACGATGCCACAGTTCATCAAGAGTAGTGACTGGCGTATTGTGACGAGCCAGTTGCTCGGCCGCCATTCACCAGGCGTTTTCAATTGGTGAGAGATCTGGAGAATGTGCTGGCCAGGGCAGCAGTCGAACATTTTCTGTATCCAGAAAGACCCGTACAGGACCTGCAACGTGCGGTCGTGCATTATCCTACTGAAATAAAGGGTTTGGTAGGGATCGAGTAAAGGGTAGAGTCACGGGTCGTAACACACCTGAAATGTAACGTCCACTGTTCAAAGTGCCGTCAATGCGAACAAGAGGTCACCGAGACGCGTAACCAATGGCACCCCATACCATCACGCCGAGTAATACGCCAGTATGGCGATGACGAATACACTCTTCCAACGTGCGTTCACCGCGATGTCGCCAAACACGGATGCGACCATCATGACAGAACCTGGATTCATCCGAAAAAATGATGTTTTGGCATCCGTGTACCCAGGTTCGTCGTTGAGTACACCATCGCAGGCGCTCTTGTCTGTCATGCAGCGTCAAGGGTAACCGCAGCCATGGTCTCCGAGCTGATAGTCCATGCTGCTGCAAACGTCGTCGAACTGTTCGTGCAGATGGTTGTTGTCTTGCAAACTTCGCCATCTGTTGACTCAGGGATCGAGACGTGGCTGCACGATCCGTTATAGCCATGCGGATAAGACGCCTGTCATCTCGACTGCTAGTGATACGAGGCCCCTGGGATCCAGCACGGCGTTCCGTATTACCGTCCTGAACCCACCGATTCCATATTCTGCTAACAGTCATTGGATCTCGACCAACGCGAGTAGCAATGTCGCGATACGATAAACCGCAATTGCGGTAGGCTACAATCCGACATTTATCAAAGTGGGAAACGTGATGGAACGCATTTCCCCTCCTTACACGAGGCATCACAACAACGTTTCACCAGGCAACGCCGGTCAACTGCTGTTTGTGTATGAGAAATCGGTTGGAAACTTTCCTCATGTCAGCACGCTGTAGGTGTCTCCACCGGCGCCAAGCTTGTGTGAATGCTCTGAAAAGCTGATCATTTGCATATCACAGCATCTTCTTCCAGTCGGTTAAATTTCCCGTCTGTAGCACGTCATCTTCGTGGTGTAGCAATTTTAATGGCCAGTAATGTAGGATCTGCAGCACACTCTAACTCTACCGTCAGCTCTTCCCAATAGAAATCGGGATTCATCTGATCAGGCCACGGCTGTTCAGTAGTGTAGAGTCCAATCGATATGGCCTCGAGCCCAGGATAGGCGCTGCAGGATATGTCTTGCTGTTAGTAAAGGCGCTCACGTTGGTCGTCTGCTGCCATATCCCAGTAATGCCAAATTTCGCCTCACCGTCCGAACAGCTACGATTGTGGTACTTCCCACATTGTTTTCTGCCGTTATTTCACACAGTGTTGCTTGTCTGTTAGCACTGACAACTCTACGCTAACGCCGCTGCTCTTGGCCGTTAAGTGAAGGCCGTCGGCCATTGTGTTCCCAGTAGTGAGAGGTAATGCCTGAAGTTCTGTTTCCTCAGCACACACTTGTCACTGTGGATAGCGGAATACTGTATTGCTTAACGATTTCGGAAAGGCAATATCCCATGCGGCTAGCTCCAACTACCATTCCGCGTTCAAAGTCTGTTAATTCACGTCGTGTAGCTATAATCGCGTCGGTAAGTTTTTCACATGAATCATTTGAGTACAAACGACAGCTCCGCCAATACACTGTCCTTTTATACCTTTGTACGTGACACTATCGTAATCTGCTTACGTGCATGTCGCTGAAAACCCTGGGCTAGCAGGACAGAGCGGATGCGGTTATATTAGTGGAAAGGGGCCAAAATAAGTTACTGTCAGTTGCACTCAACATATAAACTTTATTTCTTAAAACACACACACACAAACAAGAATCAAAACTCTCAAGGTTTTAATAAAAGACCTCCGTTGATTTAATTTAGATCGGCTGAAGGTCACATCGAAAATCCAAGGCACAAGGCCTAAGCACGGAATTGAGGTTTCACTCCTTTATAAAAAAAAATTTTATCTTCAATATAAATAGACTGAAAGCCTTAGCTCGAATTTTTCCCATATAATTCGGCTGGAGGCCTCACATTAATCGAGAACAGTGTTACGGCTCAAGACCGAGACAAAAGTTTTCAAAGTTTAATCTAAATATGCTGAAAACTCGGCTGAAGGCCGCATGGCAACAAAACAATTTAACGGCTTAAGGCCTAGGAAGAAGAGCTTTCAATATGAAAAGGCTGAAGGCCTTATCTTAAAATATTTCGTGTAAAACTCGACTGAAGGCTTCATACTAAAGAATAACAATATTATAACTTGAGGGCAAGACAAGGATTTTGAATTTTTAATTTAAGAGAGATTAAAACTCGGCTGAAGGCCACACACCGTGCAGAAAACTATTTTAAGGCTTAAGGACTAAAGGGAAGAGCTTCTAAATTTCATCTAAAGCGGCCTAAAGGCTGAAGGCCACGTACGAAACCCAAACAATCTCACAGCTTAAAGCTCAGACAAAGAAATTTCCAATTTTAATTTAAGCTGGGAAATTCGGCTGAAGGTCATATAAAAACTAGAAAATATTTCTTACGGCTTAAGGCCTAGATAAAATTTTTCAACTTTTGATTTGAACAGGCTGAAAACTCGGCTGAAGGCCACATACTAATTTGAAACCAATTTACGGCTTAAGGCCTAGGCACAAGGAATTTTCAGTTTTAATTTTGAAAGGCTGAAACTCGGCTAAAGGCAGCAAAAACAATTTTTTTTTTATGGCTTAAGGCCTAGGAAGGAAAGCCTTGCAATTTTAATAAGCTAAAACTCGGTTGAAGGCCTCACAGAGTACTTAAGACGAAAAGGAAATCACTTTGTAAACCACAAGGAGTGGCGCTCAGAATGTTCCAAGGATCGTCCTGGGAAGGTAACACTAACACACGTTTAGCTTAGACAGGCAGACAGACCGACAACCTCTTAGTCGGAAGGCAACCCAACCGAAAGCCAGTCGACGAACCGACCAACAAGATCAGCAAAACGACAACAAGATGTCAATAGCACAACGTTCAGGCTACTGGTGCCCAATCCAGCCAAGTCAGAATAAACGCCCAAAACTACCAACAACACTTCAGCTGTCGAACTACACGCCGTGCTGAACAGTATCAACTCGATAAGGAAAACAGACAGCCAAAAACTACGTCAACGACCAGGGCAGGTCACCGGAACGTCAACGGCCGCAAGGCAGAAGATACCGCTGGGAGACTTCATTCGTGAAGGAATGAATTAAATTAAGTTAAACACCAAACAGGAAGACGGCTGCAATTCTAGCCAACTTCAATGCGCAGACGTTGTTGCTCGCAGGAATCTCCCAGAAAGCGACAACCAGGATCAAACGAAGAGATTTGATAGCAGTTGAGGCTTGATAGTAGGTTAAGTGAGCAATCAAGTTTAGTGTCCAGGATCGGTGGCGACGAACTTCGTAACCCTCGCAAGAAGCACCTCACAACGCCAACTGCACGCGCACGCCGCCAGCAGTTCTGGTCTGACCATGCACCACGGAGACTTCCTCGCTGCTCTATCCCAACCGACCCACCGCCACTCACAGCACACCCGGAAAATACACCCCTGGAAATGGAAAAAAGAACACATTGACACCGGTGTGTCAGACCCACCATACTTGCTCCGGACACTGCGAGAGGGCTGTACAAGCAATGATCACACGCACGGCACAGCGGACACACCAGGAACCGCGGTGTTGGCCGTCGAATGGCGCTAGCTGCGCAGCATTTGTGCACCGCCGCCGTCAGTGTCAGCCAGTTTGCCGTGGCATACGGAGCTCCATCGCAGTCTTTAACACTGGTAGCATGCCGCGACAGCGTGGACGTGAACCGTATGTGCAGTTGACGGACTTTGAGCGAGGGCGTATAGTGGGCATGCGGGAGGCCGGGTGGACGTACCGCCGAATTGCTCAACACGTGGGGCGTGAGGTCTCCACAGTACATCGATGTTGTCGCCAGTGGTCGGCGGAAGGTGCACGTGCCCGTCGACCTGGGACCGGACCGCAGCGACGCACGGATGCACGCCAAGACCGTAGGATCCTACGCAGTGCCGTAGGGGACCGCACCGCCACTTCCCAGCAAATTAGGGACACTGTTGCTCCTGGGGTATCGGCGAGGACCATTCGCAACCGTCTCCATGAAGCTGGGCTACGGTCCCGCACACCGTTAGGCCGTCTTCCGCTCACGCCCCAACATCGTGCAGCCCGCCTCCAGTGGTGTCGCGACAGGCGTGAATGGAGGGACGAATGGAGACGTGTCGTCTTCAGCGATGAGAGTCGCTTCTGCCTTGGTGCCAATGATGGTCGTATGCGTGTTTGGCGCCGTGCAGGTGAGCGCCACAATCAGGACTGCATACGACCGAGGCACACAGGGCCACCCGGCATCACGGTGTGGGGAGCGATCTCCTACACTGGCCGTACACCACTGGTGATCGTCGAGGGGACACTGAATAGTGCACGGTACATCCAAACCGTCATCGAACCCATCGTTCTACCATTCCTAGACCGGCAAGGGAACTTGCTGTTCCAACAGGACAATGCACGTCCGCATGTATCCCGTGCCACCCAACGTGCTCTAGAAGGTGTAAGTCAACTACCCTGGCCATCAAGATCTCCGGATCTGTCCCCCATTGAGCATGTTTGGGACTGGATGAAGCGTCGTCTCACGCGGTCTGCACGTCCAGCACGACCGCTGGTCCAACTGAGGCGCCAGGTGGAAATGGCATGGCAAGCCGTTCCACAGGACTACATCCAGCACCTCTACGATCGTCTCCATGGGAGAATAGCAGCCTGCATTGCTGCGAAAGGTGGATATACACTGTACTAGTGCCGACATTGTGCATGCTCTGTTGCCTGTGTCTATGTGCCTGTGGTTCTGTCAGTGTGATCATGTGATGTATCTGACCCCAGGAATGTGTCAATAAAGTTTCCCCTTCCTGGGACAATGAATTCACGGTGTTCTTATTTCAATTTCCAGGAGTGTATTAATATTATAAGCTTATAAGCATTCAGTTTTTTAACTCAAGAGCATTTTGTCCAAAATGCACAGGAGACGATAATTCTGAAAGTTACTTCATATTTGAGAAACGCAAAGGTTATGCATAACTGACACCGCGGTGGGTTGTTACAACGTGACAGTCCAGCACAGGACGAGCTAGCAATGCATTAACAGCGCATTTTATCACGGCCAGATCTAGGCTGCCCGACACATACGACACTACATCTCTGAGGTTAACCAAGCCCTGGACTTCCCACGTGCCACAATGTCAAGGGTGTACCGTACGAAGCTGTCCAGTCCATTTTTCACTCGTTTCATCATCCCCTACATCTTCGCAGTATGCTTGTATTGGTTCTACATGGGTTTCCTCATCTCTGAGGTATGTGACAAATATGCTTTCGGTCGCTTAGGTGTATTTAACTGCTTTGACGTGTTAGCCCCGCTAGTAATTTCGGCCAACGGGTTCCTGGCCGCGGCTGAATGGTCAGTCCTCTCCAGAGTCCTGGGTGACCTCTCACTGGCCCACATGCTGAGTGCTATGTAGCTGCATGGGTCACAAGCAAAGCTAATTTACTTTATCCATTTCGTTGTATTCGAGTGGTTAAGAGACACGATTTTTTTAATTTGTTAAACCCAACAATGAGACGTTACATATATGTTAAATTTAGAAATGATCAGGGCCGCATAGAACAAGACAACAAAAAATCAACTCTGTTTAGGTGTAAGTTCACTGATATTAAAGCTTGTGATTCCAGTCGAAGCAACGAGAAGCTTCACAACACTTTGGTGAAGTATTACGTAATTCTACAAGACAGTAGAACAAATGACTTGCCTCCGGGTTTAGTGCTGAGCTTAGATCAGCCGTTATTTTTAATAGTTGTAATGATAATAATAATGTAAAGCTTTCATATGTTTCCAGCCATTGCAAATAATTCGCCTTTACTGTACTGGGACAAAGATGAATGAGCGCGCTGCATGAGTAATGAATAAGGTCCTTGACTCTGTGTTTAAGTTTATCTGTGGTTCGCTTGCTTGCTTGTAAGTTGTGCGGCGCTGGGGAATTCTTTTTTGAGGCATTATAGCGAGCAGTTGAATTTTTAAAGAAGGAGATTTTATATTTGAAAATCTGAGAGAAGTTATCTGGAATTCTTTACTAAGAAGATAAAAACTTGTTTCTAAATAAGTCATTGATACTAAGAATGGAGAAGGCTTTTGCAGGAATTTTTCAAGGTAACAAATCATGCGCAAGAATGAAATGATTTTGTGTCAGAATTATTGATTGAAGGAAATCTTTGCTCCACAGATAAGTAATAACATTAGTGATTCGATCTTTTTGTCTTCATTATGTCACAAATAAGCAAATGATTGGAATTTCTGTAATTTTTTTTAATTGAGAGAATATCGTGATTTTTAGGCTCTTCTTTTGTTGTACACACCTTTTATACAATAATCTTCTTATGTTGTACACACCTTTTATACAATAATAAGAGTTTAATTTTTCAAGCTTCTTCATCAGTCTTAGTACAGTTTTCAATATTTTGTCGTGTGCGTATTGAACTTCACGCCGTACAAAGTCACAGGTTGTTTCTGATAAGCAAAAAACTAACTTTGTAGTGAGTAGTTTATTTTTTCTTTAGATGCCGCTTCTTCTGATTTCTTTTTGCTTTCGGCGACGCCATTATACCTGACGCGAAACTACATGCTGAGTGTGAAGTGATCTGCTTTTATTTCAGGACACAACTTACTTTGGATTCTTATGAGGAAACAGTTCTTAGTCAGAATTGTCACGTGTTGTGCTAAGCAAGCAGATTAATTTACAGTGAACGGTGTAGGTAACCTCAATTATTTTTTCTACTGAGTAGAGCAGTTTTTTATTTTCGTGGATAGAAATTGCACTTCATGTCACGCAACTTTCATATCGTACTTCAGTATTGAGTTTCAGTTAAATTGTTTTCACCGAGTACACAACTTGTTATTTTTGGCATTTGATTATATTCATTTTCATTATTTCAGATTTAGCATTTAACTAACTTCCAAGTTTTATTTCACGTCACTGTTCACATGCACGACACGGACCAACCAACAGACAGTATCGCTCAGCAGTTGAAAACAATATCTAAAACACACATTAGACTGAGAAAAAGTTTTTGAAAAAAGAATATTCAGTATTTCCATTTATTGATAAATTTTTAAAGAAATCTTACAATAATAATAATAAAATGGAGATAACGCAGTATTCAGTCTAATAATGAATAAGAAAATAGGAGCGCGGGTAAGTTACTATGAGCAGCATAGTGAAGGCATTATCGTATCCAACATACACACAAAGCCAACACCCAATGCAATAGTACAAGTTCATATGCCAACTAGCTCCGCAGAGATGAGAAGACTGAAAGAATGTATAATGACATAAAATAAATTATTCAGATTGTGAAGGGAAAGAAAAGTTTGACTGGGTGAAACCAGTTCGATAATAGGAAGAAGAAGACAAGAAAAATAGTAGAAGAATACAGACTGGAAGAATGGAATGACAGAGGAAGCCTGGTAGAATTTTGCTCAGAGCACAATTTCATCATCTTTAACACTTGGTTTAAGAATCATGAAGGTTATACACGTGGAAGAGACCTGGAGGCACTGGAAGTTTCCAGATTAATTATATAATAGTAGAACAGAGATTTCGCAATCAGATTTTAAATTGTAAGATATTTTCAGGGGCAGATGAAGACCATGATTTATTGATTATCAACGGTATATTAAAACTGAATAATTTTCAGAAAGATAGGAAATTAAGGAGCTGGAACTTGGATAAGTTGGAAGAACCTGAGATTGTCGAGAGTTTCAAAGGAAGCAATGACTGACTGAAACAGGGGAAAGGAACATAGTAGAAGATGAATAAATAGGAGCTTTTAGAGATGAAATAGTGAAGACAGTAGAGGATCAAATAGGTGAAAAGATAAGACATGGTACAAATCTTTGGATATCACAGGAAATAATCAATTCAATTAAAGGAAGGTAGCAATATGCAAACGAAACAAATGAAGTATGCGAAAAGGGATACCAACGTCTAAAATATGAGATTAACAGAAAGTAGAATGTGGTTAAGCATGAATGGTTGGAGGACAAATGAAAGATCTATAGCAGCAAGTACAACTAAGTGAAAGGTATATACCGCATACAGAAAAATTAAAGAGGCCTTTGGAGGAAATAGAAGCATACGTATGAACGTTAAAAGCTCAGAAGGCAAACCTATAATAAGCAAAAAAGGGCAGTTTGGAAGGTGGAAGAAATATATAAAGGTACTACACAAGGGAAATGAACTTATAGGCGTTACTACAGAGGGGAAATCAGATGCAGGTAGGACAGGAAATATGAGACTGCAACAAGAATTTGGCAGAACACGGAAAGACCTAATTCGAAACAAGGCCTCTGGAGTAGATGACATTCCTTCAGAACTACTAATGTCCTTGGTAGAGCCAGCCATGATAAAACTATTCCATCTGGTGTGCAACATGTATGGGAGAAGAGAAATAAATACCCTCAGACTTCAAGGAAAATGCAATAGTTCCACTGCAAAAGAAAGAAGCTGCTGATAGGTGTGAATATTACCGAACTGTCAGTTGAATAAGTCATGGTTGTAAATTACTGGCACGCATTATCCATAGAAAAATGGAAAATTTTTAGAGTCTACCTGAGGAAAATGAGTTTGGCTTCCGGAGAAATGTTAGAACACGCGAGGCAGTACTGGCCCTGAAAGTTGTCTTAGAAGATAGGTTAAATAAAGGCAAACTCAAGTTTATAGCTTTTGTAGATATAGAGAAAGCTTTTGACCACGTTGACTAGAGTATACTGTTTGAATTTTATACGTATCAGGGGTAAAATACAGGGAACGAAAGGCTATTTGCAGCATGCATAGAAACCAGACAATAGTTACAAGAGTCCAAGATCGTGAAAGGGAAGCAGTGGTTGAAAAGGGAGTGAGACAGGGTTGCAGCCTATCCCCTATGTTATTCAATTTATACATCGAGCAAGCAGTAAAGCGCCGCTTAATAATCCATTCCATTACCTTCGCCGAACATGGTAGTAACGTGATAGGCCGATACGGCTAGGGTTTACCACAGCTTTTTCCCGATTTTTGGATGTGGATGATACGACATGTAGTAAGCGAGTCGATTTGAATGTCTTCAGTCCATACGCTATTGTAAATTATGAGCAGCATCAGTTTCTTTTGTGTGGGATGGGTCGTAGCAGTGGGGAGTCAATAGAACTCGGGACAGGTGCAGTACTCTTCCCTTGGGAGAGTGCAATCTCGAATTCTTCCAGCGGAAAGGGTTGTTCAATTACAAAGCACACTGTTGTCTTTTTCATATTCCACCTCGCCTTCCTTATCTATTACGTCAGATGGAGCTATCATACATTAGAACGTTAGTGGAGCTGCGTGCATCTCCACTGTCAGATCGTTTTTATGCTCCTTATTACATTCCAATTCCTGGCTGTGTGTCTCTGCAGACCGCAGAGCAGAAATTTTGCCACGAATTTCCTATTTTGTACTTGAAAATTTTCTTGGCTGTTGCTCGTGCGTTCTTAAGAGCAATAAAGTTTGTGTGATTAGAGAGATTTTTGTATTTTCTTAATGCCTCCCTGTGTGCCTTGAGGACTGCGTTACGTTCTGAATCCCACCAACAGGGTGATGGCGTACGAGGAGTCTCGTATGTCATTTTTGAGGTATTGAGAGTTCCGCTGCTTCATCGATAAGCGATACCAAGAACCCACAATCTCTTTCTGGATCCCCAGCGTCGACGATCGATTACAGTTTTTCTTTCACTTGTTTTCGTAGACTATCAATTGGCAATTTTTGTATTTCATGCTGATTGCATGCTGATAGATCGATCGTTTACTATGATTTGATTTAACAAATGATCCGAACCTGAAGTACCCGGTATCACTTCCCATGTTCGAGTAGACAGTGCAGGGCATGCTACGCTCCAGCCTACCGCCATCAGGACTTCATTTGCTCGGAGTTTTCTTGTTGGAGAGTCATCGTTTTACATGCGTACCTTCAAACTTTTTATTATAAACAGGAAGTACGATTTCATTATGCATGTCAGTAAAGACACGAGAAGGAGGAGGAGGAGGGATATCAGGAAACAGTTGAAGAAAAGATGTTCAAAAATCGTTAGTTAATGCGCTTGGAACTCTTTTTATTACACACTTCTTGATGACACTCGTGAAGAAAATATGCAACGTGCTCCCTGATGGAATATTTCTCTACATTTTGATGCGGTAGAATGGCTGTAAACGTTTCTGTGGACAGAATTAGTGAATGTTTAATCGGCTGGGCGTTTGTGTGAGCCTTTGCCACTAAAATAAAAAATGTTTATAGCAGTTTACAGATTAGCAAACACATATGATATGGAGCTGCCTCAAAGCAGTTCGGTATTGCTATATACAGGGTGGTCCATTGATCGTGACTGGGCCAAATATCACACGAAATAAGCGTCAAACGAAAAAACTAGAAAGAACGAAACTTGTCTAGCTTGAAGGGAGAAACCAGATGGCGTTATGGTTGGCCTGTTATATGGCGCTACCATAGGTCAAACGGATATCATCTGCGTTTTTTTTTTTTTTTTTTTAGATAGGAACCCCCATTTTTTATTACATATTCGTCTCAGCAATCTCAGAAATTTTTATTCATAGGTCTTGCATTACAATATCATGTATTTTGTGGTGACCTCAATTCCACGTCCGGAGCGTGCTTCGTCTTCGGAGCTTGCCCAACCAAGTTTAAAGTCATTAATCCAAAGGTAAATGGTCTTCAATGATGGTGCAGAGTCCTATTGAACTTCATCCAGTTGTGTTTTGATTTGTGCAGTAGTCTAACCCTTCAAATGAAAATACTTAGTAACAACACCGAACTCGATTTTCTCCATTTTCAGTCGCAGTGGACACGCTGACCAATTCAGACGGCTATCAACAATGAACTGTACGCTATAAATTGTTGAAATTCTTTATACGATCCTTGGAATAATGAAGTTTACCAATCATGAAGCTGCAACAAACATGTTCCAGTCTTTCACAGAAATTTCTCAAATATCATATTATCATCAGTTATTATCTGATCTGGACACCGTTACTTTTTGTTTTAGTCATCTGATGGACCATTTACGTAATAGGACTCTGGCTCAAGGTCTACACACCAGAGGCTAATTTTTTAAGGTAAGTTTTAATGTTAAAAAACTTTTTACATTCAGTGTACAGCTGCCGGCCGATATTTGTATAACTGATGAGTAAACGCCAAGTTCAAAAGCGGTCGATGGGGTTTCATGACTTTTCTTTATTTTTCTGGACGTAGAATCGAGATGCGTCGCATGCCCTGGGAGTTGGTGCTATCGTCGCTGAAGATCCACACTTTTCGACTCGACAGATTCAGCGAATGCATGGCGTGCCTCGATCAACAGTATCTTGTGTTTTAAGATGCTTTAAATTCCACCCATATCGCTTACATATCACCCAAGCAATTGAGCCTGGGATTCAGAGAGACGCCTGGCATTTTGTCGATGGACCGATACGCAAATACGTCGTGATCCCTTTTTCTTCGCACGCACTCTCTCTACAGACGAGCCAAACTTCTCCGTAACGCACACTACTGGGCGGAAGCAAATCCTCGCTGGCAACGAGATCACCGAACACCGAGAGGGTGGTCAATCAATGTCTGGGCGGGCATAGTTGGAGATAACGTGACAGGTCATGTTTTTTAAGACGACACGTTGAACAGCTTGCGCTATCTTCATATTCTCCAGAATCTGGTGCTTCCTTTACTAGAAAACATCTCCCTAGACATTCGAGCACGTATGCGGTTTCAACATGACGGCGCCCCTGCACATCAGGTCTTACCTTTCAGATGGTACCTTAATGGGTGGATCGATATCGATAGTTTAGTTCGTGATTTCCCGCCAAGATCGCCAGACTTCTTCTTATGGGGAGCTGTGAAGCTGAAGGCGTATTCTACTCCCCCGACGACGCCAGAAGATGTGAGATAAACGGTTGTGGCGGCTTGCCAGGCAATCACCCATCAGACATTGAATGATGTCGAGACCAGTTTACGACGGAGAGTGCAAATGTGCGTTAGGGAAAATCGGCAGATGATCGAGCATCTGAGATCCTAAATTTCCAGTGAGAACTATGTTAATCAGCCCTTTTCAGAGCTAACGATGTGCGAAGTCCACTGGGCAACCTCCACGTGGTGAACATTGGATTCCACTGATGCCGACGGTATTTGCTTTCACTTCAATCCCTACTGAAGAATTTCAAAGCCATTTCAAGTTCACAAAAATTTCACCAGTAGACACAGTTCGGAAGCCATATAAGACTTTTAATCGAAAATTTTTCCGGATCTCGTTTCGTTCTCGATATAGGTAACCTGGGAAAGTTACAATGAAGTTCCCTGGCGACAAATTATTGGTTTTTCGAAAAAGATATAAACAACGCGTATTTTTTCACGTAGAATGCGAATATGGAACAAAAACTAGGGGTTACCACTTGGGAAAATGAACTTCACCTTGGTCTGACCTTGAAAACAGCGTTTAAGGTCATTTCGAGACAACGACTCCGTAGCACCCCCTTCAAACCTTACAACTTTTACTAGAGACTTTTTTCGCAGAATTGTGGCGCTCCAGAGATATTGGACGGTATAGATTAAAATAGGACACCCTGTATCCTTTCGACAAAAGTGAGATGAAAAGAGCAATTATAGCAACACTTTATAACAGGTGTTCAACGAATGACAATCTACAGCACGACTGCTGTTTTGAGAGTTGGTGTGTATGTAATCAAGTTGAGATAAACGTATCACTGGAAACGTTTGATCATAAACCTCCTCTGAGGAGTGAAGTTATTGAAGGTATTGCTGATGTCTATAATCATCTGACAGACGACAATTTGATGGAGAGATGCCTCGGAACCTATACGCAGAATTCATTAATTTGGTCTTATGCTCCAAAACACGTATTTTGGAGTATAAAAGTCGTCCAACTTGCTTGCAGTCGTGCGTGAGTTATTTTTAATGACAGATTTAAGGATGTCCAGCACAACATGAAAGTCATGGGATTCGTTATCGGCATCACGGCTTGCTAGTTCGCCACGAAAAGGGGAGAGAAACACCTCAAGCGTTCGGACAAGCGCTCGTTCGAGAGCAGCGCCGAGGCTAGAATTACGGAGGGAGAGACTTGAGTTTTAGAAAATGAGATCTTCGATATGGAGGAACGTTTTATGATCAGGAATAGCAGATTAGTGGTAAGTCGAAAAATGTTAAAGTTACATACAGAAGAGCTACTTATTTTTAAGGTTCTGTGTGTTTTACGGGGAAGCAAACTTAATTGAAGATGGGGGCCAGAAATATAATTTAGTACACCTTACAGTTCAGTGCGAAAGAGGTATTTAGCATTCATTTAGTACTTTTTACCTCAAAGGTGCCCTCTTCCTCTGCTTTCGTATCAGACCAGTGAGTAAACTGGTTAACGCTCTTGTTAGATGGCGGTTGACCGATCACCTTTACTGCAGCGTTTCCCAACCTGGAGGTAACAACCCTCTGACTAGTAAAATGAAAATTTCTTGGGAGTAAAAACTAGGACATTCGATTCTGTTTCAGTCACGAAACTAAATTACTTTCAAAAGATCATTAGTATTCTCAAAATTTTATATTGATTATAAAAGTTTTTATATTGATTATATAAGTTATCAATAATTACTTTTTCTCAATTAGTAGCATCAATTCGGTGGATGTTTCAGGTTTCTTACATAGTCCACCCAGTACACACATAAGTTGGGCTTTGTCCCATATATCATTGGTGACAAAAGTGAGACATATACGTAACAAATGTAAAAATTGCTAAGTATCTTAAAATAAAACTGTCTTCTCCAAGTCGTAGATAGTACCTGTAGTAGTTCAGGAATTTCTTCATTACTCGCTCCGGAACAGATAAATGAATTATTTGACAACACGACAGTAACTACATAAGAAGTACCACAATACTGTGTTATTATTGTTGTGGACTGGCAAGACAGACAATCCACAGTGACGGGTAGCCGAAAGGCACGCGTTTAAGCTCACGCAGGCTGGCGTGAGGTCTGGAACAGTTAAAGGATTTGAGTCTAGCAAATAAAGTACGTAGCTGCTGGAATACTTAACTTTAATCCATAATTGGGGAACATCGGTCTGACGGTACATACATCACAAGATAAATAGCAAATGATAATGGCGCATTGCTAGGTCGTAGCAAATGACGTAGCTGAAGGCTATGCTAACTATCGTCTCGGCAAATGAGAGCGTAATTTGTCAGTAAACCATCGCTAGCAAAGTCGGCTGTACAACTGGGGCGAGTGCTAGGGAGTCTCTCTAGACTAGACCTGCCGTGTGGCGGCGCTCGGTCTGCAATCACTGATAGTGGCGACACGCGGGTCCGACGTACACTAACGGACCGCGGCCGATTTAAAGGCTACCACCTAGCAAGTGTGGTGTCTGGCGGTGACACCACAATTATTAGTAGCATTATTATTGTTATTACTATTATTATTAGTGGTTGTGATCAGCAACAAAGCGTTAACAGCCTGAAGTCTTCCAGTTTCTGCCAGTTCAGAAGTAAGGAATGCAGCAATCAAGTATACTGCACACATTTCAACTTCATTTATTTTAAATGGATTGCAGTGTGCGGGTCAAGCAAATGCTGCAATGGAGAGGAGTAATGCAGGGGAAGTAGTTTTGTAACAAGTGTCTACCCTCACTGTGTATAGTTAGCATTTTTAAGTGAGAAGGAGTTGTGAGTAACACTTGCGATGCACCACGAATTCCTTCGCCTCTCATTCTAAAACACACACACACGCAATCTAAATACCATTCATCTTTCATCATTTTAAAAATAAAAGTGTTCCAAGAAAAGTATTTCATTCTACAGTTTAGTTAGGTACTAAATTTGGTGTTAATGTGTGGGAGGTAACAGACGGCAGTGGGGGAGGGGGTGGGTTTAGAGGTAATGGCTAATTGCACTCAGGGTAATGATCTAAGAAAGGGTGGGAACCACTCCCTTACAGCAATTCCTATAAAAAAATATCACATAAGCTATTGGAAACTGAACGGTATGAAATATCTCAAGGACGCTTCAGTTTCATTTAAGGAAATACGTAAAGATAGAATGCGATTAGCGTTCGGTCGTTCGCTGTCCAGCAGTACGTCACCAATTTCCCTTATGTAAAACTTGAAATAAAAATCTAGAAGCTCAATGAATATTATCTGCAAGAGGAAAATTCAGATAGGTGATGGTACAGAAAAGACAAACAGGGCTATATATCAGACATTACAATAACTATTCACGTAATTTAGCATACAGAGTTAAACTTACATGTAACTTACAGAACCATAGGAACATGAACCGAGCAAGATTCACAGACAGTAGAAGGATGGATCTTAATTTTCTTCGGCGATAAAGTGGAGACATAGATTATACATAAACATGAATCGATAAAAGTGACACAAATTTCTCTTCTTTCCATCAAGGAAAAAAAAAACTTTACAAAACTCCAGCACTGAAATTATGAATTGATAGAAATCTCAATTTATTCCAGTGCTAATGTTTCTGTATAGGCCTACATATCGGTCTCAAAATTTTAAATGCGTGTGTCTCGAGACAACGCCTGTTACACTGCTACAATTTGCATGGAAATGCTATGTGACGACGCGGCCATCTGGATGCACATTTAATAACTTCTCTTATGTCTTGACTATACTTTTATTTTTCATCTACCCTACGCGTTTCGACTTCCCGTCATTTTCAAAGGCTATAAAAATACGACATAAAACTGATATCAGACGATATAACAATTTGATACATTTCACCACTGTTAAAGACGTGTTACAACAACTAGAATGTGGCTTCCTAGCTATAAGTTGTCATCTTATAATCATTTGTAGTCACAACATTTCAAACGGTCTGGTTCAAATGGCTCTGAGCACTATGGGCCTTACCTTCCGAGGTCATCAGTACCCTAGAACGTGTACCACGTACGCAGCACCGCCTGGCGGTCTAGTCCATTTGGCTTCCCAAATTTTCTCTTGGTAGCAATTTGCACTTATCTCGTGCTCGACAATGTTGACGTGATACTCTCATCGTCTTCAGGCCACGAGTGGCCTACCGGGACCATACGACCGCCGTGTCATCCTCAGCTGAGGATGCAGATAGGAGGGGCGTGGGGTCGTTATGATGGTATTCGTGCCCGAAGCCGCTACTATTCAGTCGAGTAGCTCCTCAATTGGTATCACGAGGCTGAGTGCATCCCGAGAAACGGCAACAGCGCATGGCGGCCCGGATGGTCACCCAGCCAAGTGCCGATCATGCCCAACAGCGCTTAACTTCGGTGATCTCACGGGAACTGGTGTATCCACTCTTACAAGGCCGTTGCCTATGTTGACGTGATACAACGTATCTAATGTTTTTACATGGCTGACATGGCAATGGTAAGCTAGGAAGCCACATTATAGTCATTATAACATGTCTCTTATCAATGGTGAAATGTATCATATTTCCATATTGTCTGATACCAGTTCTATGTCGTATTTTTGTAGCCTTTGAAAATGACGGGAAGTTGAAACGTGTAAGGTTGATGACAAGTAAAAGTGTGGTCAAGACGTAAGTAAATTTATTAAAAGTGCTTCTTAAACTGGTTCGCGTGATTAAAAAGCAAAAAAAACTACATGATTTCCGGAAGGTTTTTGACACTGTACCACACAAGCGGCTCGTATTCAAATTGCGTGCTTATGGAACATCATCTCAGTTATGAGACTGGATTTGTAATTTCCTGTCAGAGAGGTCACAGTTCGTAGTAACTGACGGAAAGTCATCGAGTAAAACAGAAGTGATTTCTGGCGTGCCCCAAGGTAGTGTTACAGGCCCTTTGCTGTTTCTTATCTATATAAACGATTTGTGAGACAATCTGAGCATCCGTCTTCGGTTGTTTGCAGATGACGCAGTCGTTTATCGACTAATAAAATCATCAGGAGATCAGATTCCAAAACGATTTAGAAAAAATATCTAAATGGTACGAAAAGTGACAGTTGAACCTGAATAACGAAAAGTGAGAGGTCATCCACATGAGTGCTGAAAGGAACTCGTTAAACTTCGGTTATACGATAAATCAGTCTAATCTAAAGGCCGTAAATTCAACTAAATACCTAGGAATTACAATCACGAACAACTTAAGTTGGAAGGAACACACAGAATATGTTGTGGGGAATCGTAACCAAGGACTGCGTTTTGTTGGTAGGGCACTTAGAAAATGTAACAGACCTACTAAGGAAACTGCCTACACTACGCTTGTCAGTCCTCTTTTAGAATACTGCTTCGCGGTGTGGGATCCTTACCGGATAGGACTGACGGAGTACATCAAAAAAGTTCAAATAAAGGCAGCACGTTTTGTATTATCGCGACATATGGGAGAGAGTGTCACAGAAATGATACAGGATTTGGGCTGGAAATCGTTAAAAGAAAGGCGTTTTTCGTTGCGACGGAATCTTCTCACGAAATTCCAATCACCAACTTTCTCCTCCGAATGCGAAAATATTTTGTTGACACGGACCCACATAGGGAGGAACGATCACCACGATAAAATAAGGAAAATCAGAGCTCGTACTCAAAGATGTAGGTGTTCATTCTTTCCACGCGCTATACGAGATTGGAATAATAGAGAATTGTGAAGGTGGTTCGATGAACCCTCTGCCAGACACTTAAATGTGATTTGCAGAGTATCCATGTAGATGTAGATGTACTCGGTTTTCCGGTCTTCGAGTTAATAATACACCTGTAATTTTGGCGAGAACTCAAAAAAAGCATACTTTTTCATAATGTTTGTTATTTATTGCCGAACGGAGTGGCCGAGCGGTTCTAGACGCTACAGTCTGGAACGGCGCGTCCACTATGGTCGCAGGTTCGAATCCTGCCTCGGGCATGGATGTGTGTGATGTCCTTAGGTTAGTTAGGTTTAAGTAGTTCTAAGTTCTAGGGGACTGATGACCTCAGAAGTTAAGTCCCTTAGTGCTCAGAGCCATTTTGTTATTTATTCACATTTATGGGAAACAAAATACCGGGTGATCAAAAAGTCAGCATAAAATTGAAAACTTAATAAACCACAGAATAATGTAGATAGAGAGCTAAAAATTGACACAAATGCTTGGAATGACATGGGGTTTTATTAGAAACAAAAAAAATTGCTAGACTCGTGAAGGATCTCTTGGGCGCGTCGTTTGGTGATGATCGTGTGCTCAGCCGCCGCTTTCGTCATGCTTGGCCTCCCAAGTCCCCAGACCTCAGTCCATGCGATTATTGGCTTTGGGGTTACCTGAAGTCGCAAGTGTATCGTGATCGACCGACATCTCTAGGGACCGACGCCAATGCCTCACCATAACTCCGGACATGCTTTACTGTGCTGTTCACAACATTATTCCTCGACTACAGCTATTGTTGAGGAATGATGGTGGACATGTTGAGCACTTCCTGTAAAGGACATCATCTATGATTTGTATTACTTTATTATGCTAATTATTGGTATTCTGGTCTGTCGGACATTTGTGAACTTTTGTATTTTTTTGTTTCTAATAAAACCCCATGTCATCCCAAGCATGTGTGTCAATTTGCACCTCTCTATCTACATTATTCCGTGATTTATTCCGCTTTCAAATTTATACTGACTTTTTGATCCCCCGGTAGGTCGATTTTCAGTACTTGCCTTTTCAATTAGCCGCTATTTTGAAACGCACTTCGGGAAATATCAGTTTCGAGGTTCACGTCATAATTTAATTCTGATAAAGTGCATATGTTCAATTTTGATTGAAGACCTGTACTTCACTCTAAGTCATGCGAACTGTTTAGTTGTGTAATCCACGCAGAGGTATTTTACCAGCCAATTTGTGTTGCATAGGCTTAACAATTTAAAGGCCAAAAATTATTTTCACAGTACACTGCTGGCATTAAAATTGCAACACCACGAAGATGAAGTGCTACAGACGCCAAATTTAACCGACAGGAAGAAGATGCTGTGATACGCTAATGATTAGCTTTTCAGAGCATTCACACAAGGTTGGCGCCGGTGGCGACACCTACAACGTGCTGACATGAGGAAAGTTTCCAACCGATTTCTCGTACACAAACAGCAGTTCACCGAGGTTGCCTGGTGAAACGTTGTTGTGATGCCTCGTGTAAGGAAGGGAAATGCGTTCCATCACGTTTCCGACTTTGATAAATGTCGGATTGTAGCCTACCGCAATTGCGGTTTATCGTATCGCGAGATTGCTGCTCGCGTTGGTCGAGATCCAATGACTGTTAGCAGAATATAGAATCGGTGGGTTCAGGAGGGTAATACGGAACGCCGTGCTGGATCCCAGGGGCCTCGTATCACTAGCAGTCGAGATGACAGGCATCTTATCCGCATGGCTGTAATGGATCGTGCAGCCACGTCTCGATCCCTTAGTCAACAGATGGGGACGTTTGCAAGACAACAACCATCTGCACGAACAGTGTGACAACGTTTGCAGCAGCATGGGCTGTCATCTCGGAGACCATGGCTGCGGTTACCCTTGATGCTGCATCACAAACCATAGCGCCGGCGATGGTGTACTCAACGACGAATCTGGGTGCACGAATGGCAAAACGTCATTTTTTCGGATGAATCCAGGTTCTGTTTACAGCATCATGATGGTCGCATCCGCGTTTGGCGACATCGCTGTGAACGCACATTAGAAGCGTCTATTGATCATCGCCATACTGGCGTATCACCCGGCGTGATGGTATGGGGTGCACATTGGTTACACGTTTCGGTCACCTCTTCTTCGCATTGAAGGCACTTTGAACAGTGGACGTTACATTTCAGATGTGTTACGACCTGTGGCTCTACCCTTCATTCGAACCCTGGGAAACCCTACATTTCAACAGGATAATGCACGACGGCACCAATTGAAAAACGTCTGGTCAATGATGGTCGAGCAAGTGGCTCGTCACAATACGCAAGTCACTACTCTTGATGAACTGTGGTATCGTGTTTAAGCTGCATGGGCAGCTGTACCCGTACGCGCCATCTAAGCTATGTTTGACTCAATGCCCAGGCGTATCAAGGCCGTTATTACAGCCAGAGGTGGTTGATCTCGGTACTGATTTCTCAGAATACATGAACCCAAATTGCGTGAAAATGTAATCACATGTCAGTTCAATATAATTGTCCAATGAATACCCGTTTATCATCCGCATTTCTTCTTGGTGTAGCAATTTTAATCGCCAGTAGTGCATTTAACATATGTACTTTTGTTTGTCAATAAAGATTTGTATGGAAAAATAATTTTTTCAGATAAGAAACGTTGAATATGAGTATAAAATAAAGCTCCGAGACCGGAAATCCCCCTGGATAGTGGTAGACACGATTCTTGGTCTGGCCTGCGTTGGCAAGCGCGACGCGCGCCGTGGAGGGGACAAGTAGATCACACAGCTCTGCGCGCATCCCGGCGGGCCCCCGCGTCCTTGCCCAGCCCGGGCCGCCACCTGCGACGCGACGTGCCGCTGACGTCAGCACGGCACGGCGGACTTACCTTATGTAAACGCCACGGGCTCAGCCGGCCTTGACCTTGGGGGGGCCGCCGCCGCCCTGACCCAGGAAGCGTTTCGCAAGCGGCCGCTCCGTACTGCGCCGCGGTCTCCTCCGTCGCTCCGCCTGCGCGTTCTGCCATCCACCGCCGAGCGGCCGTCAAGTTGTGCAACTGCTCTAGTTTACCAGAGAGTGAGACATTTCGGAACTAGAAGAGCACAGGTAGTCCCAGTTTTCAAGAAGGGTCGTCGAGCAGATGCGCAAAACTACAAGCCTGTATGTCTGACATCGACCTGTTGTAGAATTTTAGAACATGTTCTCTGCTCGCGTATCATGTCATTTCTGGAAACCCAGAATCTACTCTGTAGGAATCAACATGGATTCCGGAAACAGCGATCGTGTGAGACCCAACTCGCTTTATTTGTTCATTTGACCCAGAAAATATTAGATACAGGCTCCCAGGTAGATGCCATATTCCTTGACTCCCGGAAGGCGTTCGATACAATTCCGCACTGTCGCCTGATAAAGTAAGAGCCTACGGAATGGCAGACCAGCTGTGTGGCTGTATTGAAGAGTTTTTAGCAAACAGAACACAGCATGTTGTTCTCAATGGAGAGACGTCTACAGACGTTAAAGTAACCTCTGGCGTGCCACATGGGAGTGTTATGGGACCATTGCTTTTCACAATATATATAAATGACCTAGTAGATAGTGTCGGGAGTTCCATGCGGCTTTTCGCGGATGATGCTGTAGTATACAGAGAAGTTGCAGCATTAGAAAATTGCAGCGAAATGCAGGAAGATCTGCAGCGGATAGGCACTTGGTGCAGGGAGTGACAACTGACCCTTAACATAGACAAATATAATGTATTGCGAATACATACAAAGAAGGATCCTTTATTGTATGATTATATGATAGCGGAACAAACACTGGTAGCAGTTACTTCTGTAAAATATCTGGGAGTGTGCGAGCCGGCCGGTGTGGCCGTGCGGTTAAAGGCGCTTCAGTCTGGAACCGCGTGACCGCTACGGTCGCAGGTTCGAATCCTGCCTCGGGCATGGATGTGTGTGATGTCCTTAGGTTCGTTAGGTTTAATTAGTTCTAAGTTCTAGGCGACTGATGACCTCAGAAGTTGAGTCGCATAGTGCTCAGAGCCATTTGAACCATTTTTGGGAGTGTGCGTACGGAACGATTTGAAATGGAATGATCATATAAAATTAATTGTTGGTAAGATGGGTTCAAAAATGGTTCAAACGGCTCTGAGCACTATGGGACATAACATCTGTGGTCATCAGTCCCCTAGAACTTAGAACTACTTAAACCTAACTAACCTAAGGACATCACACACATTCGTGCCCGAGGCAGGATTCGAACCTGCGACCGTAGCAGTCCCGCGGTTCCGGACTGCAGCGCCAGAACCGCACGGCCACCGCGGCCGGCGGTAAGATGGGTGCCAGGTTGAGATTCATTGGGAGAGCCCTTAGAAAATGTAGTCCATCAACAAAAGAGGTGGCTTACAAAACACTCGTTCGGCCTATACTTGAGTAATGCTCATCAGTGTGGGATCTGAACCAGGTCGGTTTGACAGAGGAGATAGAGAAGATCCAAAGAAGAGCGGCGCGTTTCGTCACAGGGTTATTTGGTAAGCGTGATAGCGTTACGGAGATGTTAAGCAAACTCAAGTGGCAGACTCCGCAAAAGAGGCGCTCTGCATCGCGGTGTAGCTTGCTCTCCAGGTTTCGAGAAGTTGCGTTCCTGGATGAGGTATCGAATATATTGCTTGCCCCTACTTATACCTCCCGAGGATATCAGGAATGTAAAATTAGAGAGATTCGAGCGCGCACGGAGGCGTTCCGGCAGTCGTTTTTCCCGCGAACCATATGCGAGTGGATCAGGAAAGGGAGGTAATGACAGTGGCATGTAAAGTGCCCTCCGCCACACATCGTTGTGTGGTTTGCGCAGTATAAATGTAGATATAGAAGCCTCCTGTAACTCATCATTCGTTTACTGCCGGCGATATTTTAGAGAAACTGTAAAAACTTAGGTCGAACTTCAATGTGAGATGCTTTTCATAGCTTCTACAAATGAAACTTCTGTTTCAGCATCATTGTGCTATGGATATGGTAATATTCCAGATGACAGAGCCGCTAAAGCGAAATTACTAAACACTGTTTTCCGAAATTCCTCCGCCAAAGAAGATGCAGTAAATATTCCAGAATTAAAATCAAGGACAGCTACATCAGTGACTTGTAGACACACTCGGTGTAGTGAAGCAAAAGTCACTTAAAGGCAAGTCTTCTAGTCCAGCATGCATATCAATTAGGTTCCTTTTGGAAGTATGCTGAGGTAAGAACTTCATCTTTAGCAATTACACACAACCGCTCATCGACGAATGATCAATATACAAGGACTGGAAACTTGCACAAGTCACATCAATACACAAGAAAGGAAATAGAAATGATACGCTGAATTATACACTTCTATCACTGACAACAGTTGGCAACAGGATTTTGGAACACATACTATGTTTCGTTACGAAATACTTCGTGGAACACAACTGGCCCCTTGTTCGCATGATGTAACAGTACTATTGAATAGAGATCTCAAATGGCTTATCACACAGTTCCTCACAACCAGGTTCTTAATCATTTTACATGCCTGTGGAGTATCGCCTCAGTTGAGCGACTTTATTTGTGGTTTCCTGGAAGAAAGGACACATTTCGAAGTAATTGACGGGAAGTTAGAGATGAAACACAAGTTACTGTATATCTGGCGTTCTAAAGGAAGTGTTATAGATACTCTGCTGTTTCCAGTCTTTACATTTATCCCAGTGTGAGACAAGAGGGTCAATGAAAAAAATGTTTGCGGTTGTCTACGGAGCCATGATTGTGCCCAGGCGGGCATCTCTTCCTCGAAAGCAAATCGACGGACACGAATGTCTTCTTCGGGCTTCCAAAGATATGGAAATCGCATCAGGAGAGATCGGGCCTGTATGGAGTATGTGTAAGGGTTTCCCAGCAGAGTAGAGCAATAGGCACGCCATCTTCACGAAAGTCATAATGATCTTTTCCTTTCACTGCATGGCTCTGGCTCTGAGCACTATGGGACTCAACATCTGAGGTCATCAGCGCCCTAGAACTTAGAACTACTTAAACCTAACTAACCTAAGGACATAACACACATCCATGCCCGAGGCAGGATTCGAACCTGCGACTGTAGTGGTTGCGTGGTTCCAGACTGAAGCACCTAGAACCGCTCGGCCAAACTGTCCGGTTCACTGCATAGGCCCGCTACTCATTGACTTTCTGAAACACGGAGCCATAACTAACTCACAGCGGTATGTGGATACTTTGCAAAAACTCAAGTGCGCCGTCAAGTCCAAACGCCCAGCAATGTTGACTCTGTTGTAGGATAATGACTGCCCAAATGTTGCGAGCTTAGTTGAGAGACACTAATATGTTATCCCATGGTACTTTTGTTCGGGCCAGAGTTCATCAGTCATGGTGTGGATGACAAGTGGTGGTAACTATGTTCAGACGTTTTCAGTGGGTCAGGTATCTGGAGAACATGATGGTTAGGACAACAGGCGAATACCCTCTGCATATAGAAGTATCAGGAACACAAGGGCAATGTGTGATATTGCGTTATCCTGTTGATAATCCAGTTGTGTGGACCAAAAGCGATCCTGATGTGTACCCTATGGTACACCAAGCCATCACGCCATGTGCTGGTCCCATAGATCGATGACAAAGACAACAATCACCTTTTGGATGTTGTAGCAAGTTGACAACGTTCGTTCTCTATAGAGCCTCCACGTATGTATAATTCCATTGTGAACTTGTTTGCACAACTCGTATTCAACTAAAAACAGCGTCCATTGTTGTTAATGGGCATATCATGTCGGCATGCCACAGTCTCCTGCTGCATCAAGGCAAGCTGCAACGACGGTTGTCTTGCTGATCGTCTGTGGTCCTCCAGACACTGTTGCACTGCCTGTGTGGATACTCCCCTAGCTGCAAAGAACCCCATGTCCATGACGGTGCTGAACGATCGCATATGGCTTGGAGTACAATATGTCAGTCCTTTCGGGCGCTAGTTACGTGGTGCCGCTGATGTACACGATAGCATTGATTTTGGCCCCTGAAATCAATCGATTCCATGTTCACGTGACAATCGTGGGAACCCTACCAATGGAATCAGATATATCGTGAACCATATATTAAGTATTCAGAGACCTCAAAAATGCTACCATTGTTGGATTCCGAAAGTTTCTCCTTCTTACTTCACGCGAAATACGACTTTCTCAAGGCAAATGCTATTCCTGAATAAGAATACAGCCTCGAAATCATCCTTCACATATAGATTGTATGTTTGCACTGAAATGCTAATCACTTGCGAATCCATGCGTGTAGCATGCTTCGTACTACTTTGACGCGCATTGTATGCAGCCTTTTTGGAGATGCTGTTTGTATGGCCTGCAGTGTATTTGCACATCAGTGAAATCAGAAACTGCTGCTTGGTACGACTCAGTAGCATATTGCTCCACCCACTGCATTGAAACATCCGTAGATACCGCTCAGCATAACATTTCCAGTGTGGTTGAAACGTTACTGCTCAAGTCTGTTCCCCATCCCATCCTGGAGGCCTACTGAGGTAGGCTCCCGCGAGGATGCAAAGCAGCCGGCCGAAGTGGCCGTGCGGTTAAAGGCGCTGCAGTCTGGAACCGCAAGACCGCTACGGTCGCAGGTTGGAATCCTGCCTCGGGCATGGATGTTTGTGATGTCCTTAGGTTAGTTAGGTTTAACTAGTTCTAAGTTCTAGGGGACTAATGACGTCAGCAGTTGAGTCCCATAGTGCTCAGAGCCATTTGAACCATTTTTTGATGCAAAGCAAATTTCAACTGCTGCGAAGCACGCTCAGCAGGTTTTGTATGAGCAGACACCGCAGGCTATTTCCTTTGCTTTATTCCTGACTCCTAGAGGAAAGTATTCACAGGGTGGGCACAGAGTGCTCGTGCATTGCCATCATGAATCTTGAAAGACAACAGGAGGCCCCTGTGCGGTTACTGTACAGCCCTCAAGTATCCTCGACAGCGACGAGAAGTGCACGACTTCGGTCCATCATATCATCCCAAAATATGCCTGACCCACTTCCCCACTAAACCCGTGGTACCTGGCCACGTAAACTCTCTCTTCTACAAATGTCAGTGAAAACAACTCGACGTCACTGACTCATGTTCCACTCCAGGCACCCCCCCCCCCCCTGCCCACATTCTTCGCACACCACGGCGCTGAGCAGACGGATGCATACTATCTGGGTCGGCAAAGCCTTCACAGCTGCCTCCAAATGGCACTGCACAGTTCTGTTGCATTCTCCACCAGATATCTAAGAGGCATGCATTTTAGGTAGCAGTCATCAGCTGGTGACCACTACGACGCAAAACCTCACGCTTTGTTTCAGCGATAGCCGTTCGAATGTCGTCTCAGTGCTGTACAGCAATTTAGAGGGCAACTTCCGATGCTATAAACCCTCCTTGCCACAATGTGTCCATCCGCGCGCGATATAGGCTTGAGGATGTCGACAAACTTAACAGTGTGCACAAGTCGCGTTGTCCCATTCATGGTTGGTGTTACAACATGCTCTGCTAAACTGCCGTCAGACGACAAGAAATGGACTTCCTGCAATATTCTGTGTCATTAGTCGGAGACTAAAAGCAGCCGGACCAGGGAATTGCTGTCCCATGCGTAGGCTGCCATTAACACAGCAACAGAAACGGCTGCTCCTGGAGTGATGCTTTTGTCTGGAAGCGCGAACTGCTGGTAAATGATGTTGCAATGTGTACAGCGATGAATGGCGCTTTTGCACTACCCCAGATGACCATCGTCAGGAAGTGTGGGAGGGGTCCCTTTCTTACAGGTTTTAGGTGAGGTGGGGTGGTGTTACATATCGCGTCGTTGTGGGACGACCATCAGGTATGACTTCGGGTCATGACTAGTAGTGTTTACGGTAACTCTGGTGGCACAACATACATCACGGACACCCTGCGTTCTCATGTTGTTACCTCTCATACGACAGCACTGTGGCGCCATTTTTCAACAGGACAATGCTTGTACACACATGGCGCCGTCTCTATGAACTATTTGTGTGATGCTGAGGAAACTCTGTGGTCAGCAAGAATACGCGTCGGACCAGCTGGGACTTCTTCGTAGGATCTGCTTTAATGTTACCAGGTTATAAATATGAGCATAAAAAACCTCACCCCGAATCGGACATGTAGGCCCCCAACGGTACCAACCGGCCGCCGTGTCATCCTCACCCCGCAGGCGTCACTGGATGCGGATTTGGAACGGCATGTAGTCAGCACACCGCTCTCCCAGCCGCATGTCAGTTTACGAGACGGGAGCCGCTACTTCTCAATAAAGTAGCTCCTTAGTTTGCCTCACAAGAGGTGAGTGCACCCCATTTTCCACAGCACTCGGCCGTCCGGATGGTCACCCATTCAAGTACTAGCCCAGCCCGACAGCGCTTAACTTCGGTTATCTGACGGGAACCGGTGTTACCACTGCGGATAGGCCGTTGGCAATAAACATGAACATTAGAGTAATTTCTTCAGTATAGTAAAATGCCTAGTACATGGGAATTTGTTAAAGAAGTAGTTGTTTCAATGTCTTAACGTACTCTTCCGTCCAACTTGATAGGAAAATTTCATATTTATTAATGAAAAATACGAACTGTAGATACTCTGTAGTCTACAGTTCGTCGTTTTTACTGATAAATAGTTTTATTGATAAATGGTACGTCTCATAACTGAAATGTTTTGGATTAGATACACTCCTGGAAATTGAAATAAGAACACCGTGAATTCATTGTCCCAGGAAGGGGAAACTTTATTGACACATTCCTGGGGTCAGATACATCACATGATCACACTGACAGAACCACAGGCACATAGACACAGGCAACAGAGCATGCACAATGTCGGCACTAGTACAGTGTATATCCACCTTTCGCAGCAATGCAGGCTGCTATTCTCCCATGGAGACGATCGTAGAGAAGCTGGATGTAGTCCTGTGGAACGGCTTGCCATGCCATTTCCACCTGGCGCCTCAGTTGGACCAGCGTTCGTGCTGGACGTGCAGACCGCGTGAGACGACTCTTCATCCAGTCCCAAACATGCTCAATGGGGGACAGATCCGGAGATCTTGCTGGCCAGGGTAGTTGACTTACACCTTCTAGAGCACGTTGGGTGGCACGGGATACATGCGGACGTGCATTGTCCTGTTGGAACAGCAAGTTCCCTTGCCGGTCTAGGAATGGTAGAACGATGGGTTCGATGACGGTTTGGATGTACCGTGCACTATTCAGTGTCCCCTCGACGACCACCAGTGGTGTATGGCCAGTGTAGGAGATCGCTCACCACACCATGATGCCGGGTGTTGGCCCTGTGTGCCTCGGTCGTATGCAGTCCTGATTGTGGCGCTCACCTGCACGGCGCCAAACACGAATACGACCATCATTGGCACCAAGGCAGAAGCGACTCTCATCGCTGAAGACGACACGTCTCCATTCGTCCCTCCATTCACGCCTGTCGCGACACCACTGGAGGCGGGCTGCACGATGTTGGGGCGTGGGCGGAAGACGGCCTAACGGTGTGCGGGACCGTAGCCCAGCTTCATGGAGACGGTTGCGAATGGTCCTCGCCGATACCCCAGGAGCAACAGTGTCCCTAATTTGCTGGGAAGTGGCGGTGCGGTCCCCTACGGCACTGCGTAGGATCCTACGGTCTTGGCGTGCATCCGTGCGTCGCTGCGGTCCGGTCCCAGGTCGACGGGCACGTGCACCTTCCGCCGACCACTGGCGACAACATCGATGTACTGTGGAGACCTCACGCCCCACGTGTTGAGCAATTCGGCGGTACGTCCACCCGGCCTCCCGCATGCCCACTATACGCCCTCGCTCAAAGTCCGTCAACTGCACATATGGTTCACGTCCACGCTGTCGCGGCATGCTACCAGTGTTAAAGACTGCGATGGAGTTCCGTATGCCACGGCAAACTGGCTGACACTGACGGCGGCGGTGCACAAATGCTGCGCAGCTAGCGCCATTCGACGGTCAACACCGCGGTTCCTGGTGTGTCCGCTGTGCCGTGCGTGTGATCATTGCTTGTACAGCCCTCTCGCAGTGTCCGGAGCAAGTATGGTGGGTCTGACACACCGGTGTCAATGTGTTCTTTTTTCCATTTCCAGGAGTGTATATAATAACTAGTGCTGCAAATTTATGGTACTCTGCTGATGCAAAGTGAAAGTATATGGCGTACTTTGTTGTTTTCGAAACATAGCTGACCTTGATACTACAAGGACAATACAGATTAACAAGAATTTTTATTGAGTGTCAGTGGAGTCAGGTATCCGTTTCAAGGTAGGAGATTCTATTCATCCTTTACGTAACAAATACGAGTGCTAAGGTGACCTTAGTAGATATGCAAGCGAGTTATTAATAGAGCTGGTAGGGATTATAGCAAGTTACAAGAAAATGAAATAAAGACGAAAGCTCAATGAGCATTCTACAGATGCAATACAGAGGGATATGGAGCAATAGTTCATGCACTCGACTCGCATTCGTGAGGTCTGGAGCTCCGTCCCACACCGGCCTCTTGCATTTAGATTTCCCGTTATTTCCCTAAGTCGCTTAAGGCGTAAGCCAGATGAGTCCTTTTAAACATCACGGCCGATTTTCTTTCGGCAGCCTTGTTCTGCTCTGTCTTGTGCTCCGTCTTTAACGATGTCGTCGACGCGGTGCTCAATTCACTTGGATTACCAGGTATGAAGGCAATGACATTGCTATGATGATTGCGAAAGACTGAAAGAGAAAGTAACCAGTTGCGTTACAGCGTTGGGAAGTTACGACGGCATATAGCATCAAGTCAACTACGAAGTTTAATCAGGATCTCTGAAAGTATGAATGTTATGATCAGGATGAAAATGACGTGGCCGATGTGAATCATCGAACACTGGCGCGCAGAAAATATAAGAAGCACAAGCAATACTGCATAGGGTTTTCTCCAGTCTACAAGTGTTACCTCCTTGATCTAAGATTTCAACATAAATAAGAACAATTTGATAGCGGAGTACTTAAAGTGGGACATATGAGAAAATAGAGGGTAAGTAATTTTCACTGTTTCTGAGATAACTCAACCAAATTTGACACATGTTGTCTTTATGTTATTGGCTACAATCTGGGATTTTTTTCAATCTTATGTCAAATTATTTGATGAGGACGTTGCCGAATACTTCCAGAAAGCATACTGTCATATGAGGAACATCTGATCAAAAGTTTCTGTACGTATCACTTACAATACGTGGTAGGGTATTCTTAGTAATTAAATAAATAAATGGGAGTACCTGTTTTATTATATCAGAACTCTCGCCACAAGTTTTTAAGTTTATGTGTATACATAGCCATTTTTTCACATAAGTATAAATACATTTGACAGCAACGGGCTTTGAGAAATTTTGTACCGCATGAACAAAGTCAGTAGCAAATTACACCTTTGTATTTGCAATGGTTCAGCAGAAAATGTTCCTTACTCACTAAAAAATAGAAGTTTCGGAAAAATACAGAAAGTAGGTTTTTTCAGCATTTATGACAGAAACAGTTACCTTAATGTTGGGGAAAACCTTACATTTGGTCTTTTTGGTCTTCATATAGCTCATTTCTTCCGGTCTGGACCTTCTAGCGTGCCCTTTCCGGTGTATCCTTGACTGACACAAGCACATCATCACTATTTTTCAGTAGAGTCCCAGGGAACCAACCTGCATCAAATCCTAGTCTCATAAGCGTCCTGCTTCTTCCAGTTTACTATCACTGAACACCAGACAAGCACCGTATGAGAAAATTTTAACCACAGTAGATGAGCAAAATGGTACCTTGGGGCGACACTTCTAAATGAGGTTGTTGAAGCTTTCGTTTGGGTTTTGTGTTCCACAATGGGTGCATTTTTTAAATAAATCTTAATCAGTTGCATCGTAAATAGTCTCACAACCTTCTATACTCCACAGGTAATTTCTCTGATGGCAGGAAATAATACAATATCGCAAACAAGGACAGAATGGTGCAGAAAAAGAGGCGTGGTACTGCGCATTGATTGAGACGAGATGGCTTTTGAGCGTTTCTAGAACGAATTTAACTCTGAAAATTTGAGACAATATTTCTAAAAAAGAAAATGGTTCAGATGGCTCTGAGCACTATGGGACTTAACATCTGGGGTCATCAGTCCCCTAGAACATAGAACTACTTAGACCTAACAAAGCTAAGGACATCACACACATCCATGCCTGAGGCAGGATTTGAACCTGCGACCGTAGCGGTCGCGCGGTTCCAGACTGAAGCGCCTAGAACCGCTCGGCTACAACGGCCGGCACAATATTTCTTACAGGCTAAACAACTACATGGTGGCAAAAAAAAATTCCACATTTTTGACCAATTTTACGAACATCCACTCTTAAAAGAAGCTGCGGGACAAACCGCTGGAAACATCAATAAGAGGATAAGGGGCGAAGAATGTCATATGGACATATGACATTTGAATGGGATGTCTACCTGCAGGATATTGATCAGTTCATCATGCCTGTACAGTACAGTGCAGCGCACGACATACTGCGTTGAGACCCACCGTTAGAGGTGTTAGAAGTGGCCCCTAGGGGCCTCTAAGCATGCGCTAACACGACACAGCAGAGACTGACGCACACGTTCAAAGCGCCTTCCTGAAACCGAATGGCGTCATAGGCAGCATGAATGTGCTGTTCCACTGACTGCATTTCCCACGGGCTTCGCATACATGACTTCTTTCATGTGGTGCCCCGCCGGGAGGGCAATACGACTAGACCACCTCATCCCGTGTCCGAACATTTGAGAACACGAACACTTGCGATCCCGGAAATTCGCGGTTTTATTTGCTATGGAGGACTGGGTATCTTTGACTCCTCCTCTTCTCTCACCGTTCGGCCCCGGAAATTCCCTGGACGGTGTCCAGACACTTGCGGTTGTACCTGCTCCGGAGGGATAACGCCACGCTGGCCGAAACACAAGTCCTGATGCTCACTTTGCTTCCGAAATTCCTAGTGTGACCATCAGTATGGAAGTTATTACAACAACTAAGGGTACCCCTTCTGTTCATTAGATTGGTTATACGTATCGTTAAGCGAGGGATTCTGAAGAAGGTGTTGTTACGTGGGTGCGCTTACGCCAAAAATCGGATCATTCCAGGAGAAAGATGCATTCGAAGAATGGAGAAGTGTTTAACGTATCAGAACGGCTTTGTGGACATGCTGATGATGGAGCTTTGGAAATTCGGAAGGAAGTGGAGAGAACGAAAATGAAGGCTCGAGAAGAAACTACGCAGTTCCCCGAGATATATTTTGATCAAATGGGAAATCTTCATAATGAAGGTTACGCCTTTGTTACAGTGATGCTTGACTCAGAATCTATGAGAGGACCTGGCATCGACAGCGAAGTCAAGCGCAGAGGAACCAACAAGAGTCCATGAACTCTTATGAAATTGCTCTTCATGAAGATCTCTTAAAAATAGGAGATCGAAGTAGTTTTCTTCGAGACGGCGATAGATTAAAAGAAAGACCAATCATTTTTAGTGGAAACAAATGAAAAGGGAGCTTAGAAACATCTTCCTATTTTTTTTATTTTATTTTTTTTATGGATGGAACATTTACGAGGTGTAGAAAGCATTTTCCACTAATATGTGCCACAAACGTAGACTTAGGAGGCCCGAGTGATGAAACAGACATTCTCCCCGTTGTATTTGCACAGCGCCCTAATAAGAAGAAAGACACAAACGGTCGTATGTTTCATCTGAGTAAATATGTGGTTCCTCAATGGTGTCCTGGAGAAGTGGACGTCGACTTTGAGGCACCGGCGATATCGGACCTTCGTCAAGATTTTCTGCAAATGAAATAAATGGATGTTACTTCCATATGAATAAGAGTTTATGGAAAAGACTTCAAGATCTCGGTCTACCTGAGGATTATCGCCAGAACGAAGACTTAACGTTTCACGTCAGCATGTGAGCAGCGTTGGCATTTGTAAAACCGGAGGACCTAAGTAACGGATGGGTTGACATTCATGCACAAGCTCCTGATAATGAAACGCACTCTCACTTTCTTGACCATATTGTGGACAGCTGGCAGCTGGAAAAAGACACCGAATGACGAATTCTGTTGAAGGGTGGTACAACATAAATAATATTATTGGTAACCCTGACCCTAGAATCGCCTATTTGGTGGACTGCTTGAAGATGGAAGCCGAGCCCACAAGTTGCATTTACATGAAATTCGAGATAAATCTTGAAGGGAAGAAGAGGAAGAAGAAGTATTTGAAGCCGGACGGCAGGATGGAGAGAACTATTTAAAACTTATGAAGAGACTGGCAACATTGATCCCGGTTGAAAGCCATTGCCTATATTCAGAAACTGCACTAAAATATGATAAAATTAATGAATTAAAAAAACTATCAAAGCCATTGAGTCCTCACAGATTATTTAATTAAAATTATTAATTATATTGAAACAACGTTACCGGCTCTAATGTTAAGTTCTTGCATAAAAATGATGAAGCCTATTTAGCCTGATTTTCAACACGCCAAAATGGTAAATGAGCATTTCTCAATTTCACAGTGCAAAGCCCGTGGAAAGTAGGATGGGACTCAGTCTTTATTAGTTGTGAAAATTAAAGAGTGTTTCAGCCCCACAAGAGGATCCATAAATAGTTTAATGGCGAAACTAGCTGGTCGAAGCTCGGTTCACTAGCGTTTAATTAGTAAGCGGTGAGATTTGGCTTAACAAAACTAACTTTAAATGTCACTCAAATTACCCTTCTGTCACCTGAATTATTACAATTACATTTAACTTTTATCAACTGTAATTTTCTATTTAGTGGCCATATTTTCATTCTCTGTTTTGAACGTTATTCCGTGCCACATTATTGATTGATTTTTGACCGCAAGTGATATCGGATTTTAGTGAGTAAATTAGCATGGAGTACGTTGTTCTTCTTTCCAACATTCACAAATACATTTCTACTTTCCTCATTGTTTTTTGGACCGTCAGTCATAGTAATTAAAATAGCCACAAAAGCAACGTTCAAAATCATTAGCGAACATTCGCATTCTCTTTACATCGTTACGGACCTGTTCTTCCCATACCGATGGGCTGTTTCTATCGCAGTTATCAAGTGTGGAAAGACTCTACCGTACAGACGGAGGGAGCTTTGAATAATTCATTACAAATTCACATAGCCGATGGTGTTACTTTCGTTCGCCAAAAGTTTTAAATACACTGACGGGAAAAATATCACAGCACCTAGAAAGAGTTGTGTAGCATAAAGTTGGTAGTCGTGTTTCTACATCTGAAAGATGATATCTACTCAGGTTTCACGCCAGTCGCATAAGAGGGCACTAGTTGCGACGCTATGACGATGCAAATCTGGTTTGACGATGATGATTGGTTTATGGGGCGCTCAACTGCGCGGTCATCAGCGCCCGTAAAAAGTCCCAATTTTTACATGGTGAGTCCAATCTAGTCCCTCTCACAAATGATGATGAAATGATGAGGACAACACGAACAACCAGTTCCCGGGCAGGGAAAATCCCCAACCCCGCCGGGAATCGAACCCGGGACCCCGTGATCCTGAGGCAACAACGCCTTAAATACATGGTGTAATGGTAATGAGCGTTAGGTACCTTTGAGGTTGGTGGTGGTGAGTTTATGTCAGCCAAGAACGCCCTTAAGGAGACAAAGACGCCATTGTCAACACCTCACTGAGATTGAACGATGTCATGTAATAGGGCTACGACAAGCTGAATGATCCTTCTGCGATAGTGCAGAAAGACTTGGCAGGAATGTAGCCACCGTACATGACCGGTGGTGGCGGTGGTCAGAAGGGCGTACATCATAAGAAGACCGGCCTCCGGACGGCCACGTGGCTCTACTGAGGGGGAAGACCACCATACCCGGTGTATGGCTCTGTCACACCGTACCTCATCTGCATCAGCAATTTGAGCACCTCAAACCACACACACACACACACACGACAGCTGCGAGCAAGACGCCCCAAACCACCGCCATTTGCCCGCAGCTCATGGTCGTGGGGTAGCGTTCTCGCTTCCCATGCCCGGGTTCCCGGGTTCGATTCCCGGCGGGGTCAGGGATTTTCTCTGCCTCGTGATGGCTGGGTGTTGTGTGATGTCCTTAGGTTGGTTAGGTTTAAGTAGTTCTAAGTTATAGGGGACTGATGACCATGGATGTTAAGTCCCATAGTGCTCAGAGCCATTTGAACCATTTTGAACCACCGCCATTTGCGACTTGAGTGGCGTCAAGTGAGAGCTCATTGGATGGCGTGGCTGCAGGTCTGTTGCGTTTTCTGATGAAAGCTGGTTCTGCCTCGGTGCCAGTGATGACCGTATGCTGATTGAAAGGAGGCTAGTTGAGGGCCTGCACCATCCTGTCTGCCTGCTAGACACACTGCACCTACACCTGAAGTTATGATCTGGTGTTCGACTTCGTATGAGAGAAGGAGTACTCTTATGGTTATCCCAAGCATTCTAACTGCGAATTAATACGGCAATCTGGTGATTCGACCTGTTATGCTGCAATTCATGGACAGCATTCCAGAGATATTTCTCGACAGGATAACGCTCATCCACATACTGCTGTTGTAACTCAACATGTGAAACGTCCCCTTTGAACAATTATACATGGCTGTCCTTAAACTAACATACAATATTTTTAGCGCAACGCAATCTGACTTTCAAAAATCCCTGCAAAAGAATGTCCCTGAGTAACATTAAACTATACCTTTCAGAAATCACTTACCTCACAAAAATCTTCATTACTCGAACTACTGCAGTACAGCGAGCGCCACTACTGCCAGCTAAATAAAAGATTCAAACTACAGAAGGCACTAACTACTGATAGGAATAGTTAGCAAATAAAAGATATTAATAGAGACCAAACAATGTATTTACCTTAATAGTCATAATATATATAGCAGTTCATGACAAATTACAAAACTCCGCCATCTCTCTCCCCACATCCATCACTGCTGGCGGCTCACCTCCAACTGCGCAACGCTACGCGCTGTTCACATCCAGCTGCCGCTGCCCAACACTACAATGGCAGACAACAATGCAAACTAGACACAGACTGCACACAGCACAGCCAGTGATTCTCACACAGAGCACTACGTGGCGTTACCAATAAGAAAACCTAAACAGCCTACTTACATAGCCCCCATGCTCCCCACAAAAAATGTTACAAATTATTTTGGGCAGTGGCCAATAATGATTTGATTAAATTTTTTTCATAATTACAATAACAAAGATATCAAATGCACACACTTATTGATACATTGTTGGTCAAAAGCTAAAATTTTCTCACAGTCCATAAAGACAGTCCTGATCATTCATCGCAGTAACGCTGGTAGAGATTAAGGTACTGGTGGGCCACCAGAGGTGCAGACCCACTGTAGACCTTGTAGAAATAATGGTATTGGTGGGTCAGCAAACGTGTAGACCCACTGTAGTCCTTGTAGAGACGGCAAGCAGCCATCTGCTGTGACTGTGCAGGTGCTCAATCACCATTGAAGAGTCTTGCAGATAATATAGTAAGTCCATAAACCACCACTTGTCCACTCACAAAAAATTTGTTTGAAATGTCCTTAGAACCAGCAATGCTGTTATCCAGTCCCTTGCTGAATTATCAACACACGTGCAAACACTAACAGTCCCTACTTCTCACATATTGTCCATATACTATGGCCAACAGAAACAGGTGCAGTGAAATGTAACTTAATTTGAAGAACTGGTGTCTATACAATTATAAATTTACAACATGAAAATAAAATTACAAAGGTACAAAATACATCATTAAAGAACATAACTATACAGATGACATTTGTAGTACAGGCTTTACAAAAGAATCGAAATAACATATCCATCAGAGTTACAGGAATTATGACATAAGTGAATATGTAAAATAATGAGAATAGTTTTCGAAACATTAATTTCACACATGAGCATTAAAACAAAACAGAATAAATAATGTCTAAACATCTTTACAAAGTAAATAACATATTATCAGAAAAATTCTACAACATAACTCTCATTAGCTAAACACATTAAGACAGGAAAAACACAAATTCACATAGTGTAATAACACCAAAATACAGGACATGGTTTGTTTTCAGTGTGACATTTGGTACTGCAGTCCACCCCAAATCTTCATTCCATATATCTTTCCTCTTATTTCAACATTTGTTCCCACCAAAAAAATTCTATCCAAGCCTGCTTTCTGTATTTATATGTTCACACATTTCTTACCTCATTATTTATTTACCTTTATCTTACCTCATCACTTATTTCCAAGAAAATCCTACCTAAACCTGTTGTCCCTAAACCCTACTTTTTTGGTTCATATCCTCTTTCAAAGTACTTTTTTGGCCAAACCATTTTCTTATAGCTTTTCAATGCATTTCTTCCAATTCATCACCACTTGTTCTCTTATATGGCCTACCCCATCTTAAGCTAACTTAAATCTACTGAGCTCAGATGCTAAACTAAGGGACGAGGCAATGTAGCAGCACAAAACAATTAACACAAACAGCAATGACAAAAAAATACAAAAGCAAAGCAAGCAGCATAAATTACAACTAATATAAGGCAATGAGCAGCAAACAAGAAAAATAAATGCGTAGTAAACTGGCTTAACAGCGTAATACAAAGTCAAATTCAGTAACACTATGCCTTTTAACCAACAACAGAAAATGAAATAACTTATACCTAAACATGACAAAGCTCAAGCAGAAAAAATAGTACACTAAAAATGGCCATGTCTAATACCTAAGTCACATCTTAATACTAGAGTGATGCATCACAATTTATTCTACAAAAGAAATTACCAAGTACTTGAAAAGAAAATTATGAATGCAGTTCCAGTGAAGGTAAATGTCGTTTTGTGCTCCCTCATTTTTTTGAAAAAAATTATTATTTACTCGATCTGTAGACAGAAAATATTTATATTAGTACATCTATAAAATTTTATTTTAACCAACGCTGCAGTGCAGCTAGAAACTAGATATAAAATGAAATAAGCAACTATGTACAAAGTAAAGCATAAGAACATCATTCAGTAGTCATTAGGCATTTCATAAGTTAGTAGAAAAAATCTCTCAACTAGAGAGACAGTAGTCATAATCAGGTGTATAGACATAAAAATATTTCTCGTCGTTTCATTAGGCATTTCAGTAAATCATAACTTAAGAGCTCCACAGTGTAATCATATGTTATCAAGTTCGACCGTGTCGTTTTTCCGATGCTTTCTACAAAGGAACGTCAATAGCGAGGATAAGGCCTCCCCCTTTTTTTTTCACCTGTGCCTCTGGAAGGCACACGCTAATGGCTTTTTTCAAGGCGACTGTCGCCCAACTGGGTGCCCACGACGCATTAGGTGCAGGTGGTCACTTAACTTTCTTACCGAAATATTTACGATATCAGTTTGGATTACAGTGACAGTCTCATATAAAAAATTTCACCAGTCGAGAATTTGCGTTGCAAATGTGTAGAAACAAAATCCTCTGAATATAACAGTGTTCAAAACGTTTTTGTCGGCATTGTGATACATTCATGCACTTACACACATTTCATAACTTTTAAAATACGATTCTTGGTTTCCAACAACCTTTTTCACAAGTCAGAGTCCCTAACCACTATTCATTATTCCTTACCTCATTATACATATATATATTCGTCGACACTTCTTCAATATTTCATCCTGAGAAACACGTAGCATAATCAAATTCCTCATATACGGTATCATCATCTTATTGATCATAAACATACCTCAACAGCTTAATACATATCGTCATCGTAAAAATAACATCATAACACCTCAGTCAAATCTCAAAATCGTCGTAGCTTGCTGCAATAATGTCAAAACCTAAAGAAAATTCTCTGCTCATTTCAATAGTGTCATCTACCTCAAACGTACTTTAAAAATCATGATCCCATAAGAAATACGACATTCAAGGCTCTCATAGTATCACAATGGTTCCGAAAAAATATGAACATTTCACAAAATACTGACAAAATACAATTTCATAAGTGTGAAGTTATCCAACTGTGTAATTGTGTAAACATCTGTCACTGACGTGGTAAAAAGAATGTTTGTTTCTCTGTCAAATAATCAGATAGCTGTGTAATTCTGTGTTAGAGAAATATGGTACCGATGTGTAAAGTTGTATAAGCAAATACCATATTAGCTAGGGCTCCTTGTGCTTGCCAAACACATGGTACACAAAGTAAGCATGTACCCCCCTGAGGATTAATGTAATTATATCTTCAGGTGTTACAGATTACACCGATGGAATGAAATGTATTACTTTGTATCATTGTCCTTCAAATATCTTTAAAAATAAATGATTTAAGTACAAAATTAATCACTCAAAGACATGTCCTGTAGCGCTAAATGTGCGTCTTGCTGTAAAATAATCTCTGTGAAAGTGTCGTAGTTATCGTCCTCCGAAAGCTAAGTTCTGCAGAAACCAATGTACTTACCTCATGATACACCAAATTTCAAGTAAACCAAAATGTTGCATTAAAATCTCATTAGCAGTACTGGTAATGTTCTAAGTATGTGAGCCTTATAGTCGTTACGTAATCGTGCAACTAACAAGCAAGAATGTACACACACAATAACACTGTGATGTCTGTTCACTATAACAATGCATTCGTAATTTCTGTTTAAAAATGTTCCCTAGGTTATAGACTGGATATTTAACTTCAAACATTGTTGCATGTTAACAGTTTCTTAAGTCTGACAAAGCATACTAGAAATGTGAAGTGAAAAGTTTTATACCAAAGACAAAGTTAAAAAGCAGATTATCTCTCAATAAATGGTTTTACATGTGAAATGTGGTGTAAACCTTTACTCTTCCTAGTACGCAGACTTTCAACTGAAAAGCAATTGTCATGTTTTATACGTCGGTAAGGAATGCTAAAATTTTTCTCAAGGTTAGCGTCTATGTTATTTTTCTCTGAGCCAGCCGGCGCACGCGGCTGCCTGTGGTGCGAGTCATTGTCTGTCTCTTTGTTGGAGCGCGCCGTTATTGGAATTAGGGGAGCTAACTTCTACAAATTCACCGTGACGAGAGGGCCCTGCCCTGTTTAAATCCCGCCAGTTCTGATGAAATTCAGGTCTGTCGTTATGATTATCTCGTCTGTCGTCATGTCGGTAGATTTCATAATTTCTTTCTTGTCGGTCATGTGGTGGATAATTTCTTCCTGAATCGTAACTGCGCGCTGAACTGTTGCGTCTGAAGTTATTCTGTCTCCCTTGATAAAAATAGTTCTGGTTACCCTATTGTCTGTTTCTATGATTGTCTCTGTCATATTCATTACTACAGAAATGCGATCTTTCTCTGTAACTATTATTACTCTGCCAGTGGTTGTCATATGGGTGGTGTCTGTTTGGGTCACGATTTGCGTTGTAAGAATAGCCTTGTCGTGTCCAGTTATTGTTTCTGTCGTCACGGAATTGTGACGTATGTGACCTGTAGTGATTATTTTCCTGTTTTCACATCCGGCGACTGTCTGTGTCAATTTCTAATTCTTGTAAGAGTCCTTGAAAAGCTTCAATGTCGTCTTTGCAACGTCCTGCCAAAATAATATGTCGTAAATGTTCAGGCAATTTGATTAAGCAAATGTGGATGAGTTCTGAGGGGCTGTATGGGTTTGAAAGATACTGATTCTTATGCAACATGTCTTCAAAATATTTGACAAGACTGGAAAATTCAGATTGATCAAAGTGTTTCATCATCATGATGCTATGTTTTACTCGGTCTTGTGTAGCTTGAGACCAATATGCTGAGAGGAAGGCATGATAAAATTCTCCTTCACTGTGACAATCGTTAATGACCGATCGCATTCTTACAGCAGGTTCATTCTCCAAGTAGCCACACATAATTTCTAAACTGTGCTCTAACGACCAGTTGGGAGGAAAACAATGAGAGAATTGATGGAGCCATGCTTGTGGATGAATGTCGTTGCCAGAATTCTTAAATGTTTTGAATTTATGTGTAGTAATGAACAGCTTATAGTCAAAATCATCATGTCGGCGAGTCGCATATCGGTCATTGTTAGGTCGTGTCGGCCGTTCCATCTCAAAATTCGGTGCACATTGCCAATTTCTTTCATAACTTCCGAAATGCCCTGTGTTATTATTTTGCGGCTTTTCCGTATTTCTAAGTCCCTCTTCCCGTGTTGGAGTGCGAGTGTCCTCTGAAATACGTACTTCTTGTATTACCTGTGTCAGCTGATCTTGTACTTCCCGGATTTCTCTTTGGTGTTGCGTATTAATTTGATTCAGATTTTGTTTCGGTTTCCTAATTTGTTTGCTCTCTTCTGTGTCATTAAAGACTGCCGGTTTTGTGTCATTCAGATTATCATCTACCTTCGTAGATAAATTAGTGAATTGATCCGAAAGTTCGGCTACTTTCTCCGATAGTGTACTTATTTCCTCAGTGTGTTTTTCTGAACCACGTTTCAGAGTATCTACTGTGACCTTTAAGTTTTGCTGAGTTTTTGCAAGTTGCGTAACCGAATCGGTAGATGCAACTGAGTCAAATTTAGCTTGCAAGGTCTCATGATTTTCATGAACAATAGTTTGCAGTTCTTTTATGGCTGCTTCTTGATTCTGTAATGCATTTTCATGCCGCGAAAAAATAGGTTGAAAATGCTCACAAATTTGTGTTTTTACGTCATTACAGACTTTTTGACATTTCGATTCAATGTTATGTAACTCAGTAGTTAAGTCTTCACGTGTTTGTTCAAGAGTTTGTTCCAATGACTCTAACTTTTGAAGATTTTGTTCCATTGTGTCTAACTTTTTAAGATTTTGTTCCACTGTGTCTATCTGTTGCTGTGTTTGTCTCTGGTGTTGTTCCATTGTGTCTAACTTTTCAAGCTTTTGTCCCATTTGTTGCATTAATTGTAATAACAATGCACTGGTGTCTGAAACATGTTCCGCAGTGCTTTTCGGCAGTGAAGTTGCACCGGCAACATTCACATTTTGACAAGCAGAAAATGTTTCTTGACTCATTTGAGAAAACGGTGAGAGCTCAAAACCTGTGTCTACAGTATTTGCAATATTGTGTTCTGTCATTCCCGATTCCTGAGGCGAGCTGTTGCCGATCGATCGATCGATAATGCTTCCCTGTTCACTAATTGTTTCACTGCCTACGCCATTGTTTGCCGCCCGCTCCATTTCCCTATGCGCAATTACCAAATTACTACTTTGAACATTAGTTAATTCATTACTCTGCGGCGCTAACACACTGTTTTCGTCTTCACTGTCATTTCTCAGTTTACTTTGGAGCCTAGTATTACGTTTTTCACACGCCATAATTGTCACAATATTTCACACGATAACACAGAAAAGCACAATTTGATGAGCAAAATAAAATAACATAGCAATGGAAATAATGTCTACTTAATTGCCAGCGCAGCTGCGAAATACTTGGTGCAAATCTACATGCATGCCACAACTGTATTACTGTACAACAATGAAAGACTGCAACTACAAAGGAGATTCTCTCTACAATTACGCGCTAGCAATAAACAAAATCTACACTAATTACACAAATTACAAGAAAAAATCAGAAGATTCCAGTGAGGTATCCTCGGCCAAGGGTCGACATATGAAACGTCCCCTTTGAACAATTATACATGACTGTCCTTAAACTGACATACAATATTTTTAGCGCAACGCAATCTGACTTTCAAAAATCCCTGCAAAAGAATGGCCCTGAGTAACATTAAACTATACCTTTCAGAAATCACTTACCTCACAAAAATCTTCATTACTCGAACTACTGCAGTACAGCGAGCGCCACTACTGCCAGCTAAATAAAAGATTCAAACTACGGAAGGCACTAACTACTGATAGGAATAGTTAGCAAATGAAAGATATTAAAACAGACCAAACAATGTATTTACCTTAATAGTCATAATATATATAGCAGTTCATGACAAATTACAAAACTCCGCCATCTCTCTCCCAACATCCATCACTGCTGGCGGCTCACCTCCAACTGCGCAATGCTACGCGCTGTTCACATCCAGCTGCCGCTGCCCAACACTACAATGGCAGACAACAATGCAAACTAGACACAGACTGCACACAGCACAGCCAGTGAATCTCACACAGAGCGCTACGTGGCGTTACCAATAAGAAAACCTAAACAGCCTACTTACACATGCTTTGCAGAGTGTTGAAATATCGCCTTGGCCTGCTCGATCACCAGATCTGTCTCCGGTGGAGCATATATGGGACATCATCGGACAAGAACTCCAGCATCATCCACAACCAGTATTCATCGTCTCTGTATTGACCGACAAACTGCCTTCCAGCACCTCTACAACACGATGTACTCATGTCTGCACGCTTTCATTCAACATTCTGGCGGTTTCACAATTTAGTAGTTATCACGGTATAAGTGTGTATGTGTGTGTGTGTCTGTGTGTGTGTGTGTGTGGCCACTTTATCACGGGATAATTATATATATATATATATATATATATATATATATATATATATATATATATATATTTGTTTTATAATTATATATTCTATGATTTTGGTTGGGGGTGGCTTTAAATATTTTGACCTAGCATGAACTTTTAATTAACTTATACCGCGCTAACACTCATACGGACATCGGCTGCCCCGAAGTACGTACGATATAATATTTTTTAAACACAACGCACGACTCACCGCCTTCTAATAAATAGTTTGCGTGAACGCTGCTATTTAGAAAAGAAAATATGCGTATTCTTACCCAAACTGTAATTATTAATACGGGTCTCAAGGGCTACTGGTTATTTCTGTACCGAACTATACAAATATTAACTGAGATATTGCGGAATGTAATGATTTTCAATATTTCTTGTTCATTATTTCCGAGGCAAAAATGGAGAGACTCTCATCTGCCGTTAGGCGGCCAGAATGAAACATACTGAACTCATTCAGCGCTGTGAATTTTAGTAAATGACATATTTTACTACGCTTTTTAACTTTGGAATTAATGAAAGATCAAAATTGAGAAGTCTCCCTCATTTACATTTAATAACAAGAATCATCAGCGTAATGGCCGACTAAATACTGCTAGGGGAGATGAGTTCCCTGCACTGCGAAGTTCTGTAAAAACTTTGTTAATTATAATTAATGGTTGAGATCATGAGAGGTTACAACTAAGTCAATAACACACACTTTCTAATAACAATTTCTATTATATCTTTCAAAATACAGATAAAACTTAATATCAGACAGCACTACAATGGCGGCCTACCGGTAGACGAAAGAAAACAGCAGAGCTCGTTCAATCAAAGCATTGTCTCTGATCTTCATGACCTATGTTACACAGAGATTATACAAAAAACTGTGTTTTGTTAATTACATCGATATTTGTGTTTTTATAATAATAATTTACAATCTTTATTATTTGTTATACATCGCGCACACGTACACAGTCTTGAAATAATTTATAATTCACACGTATCATAACAAAAACTTATTTTCCCTTTCTCCAAATGTCCATTTACGTTACGGTATATTTGCAGTGGCTTATTTCGCGCTTACATTAACCTGTGATCTTGCAATGTTAATCACTCACTCATATTGCCCAACAAATGTATTCCCGAAATTTCATTACTCTACAGTAATTATTTTTTCGTGGTTTTATCCGTCGGTGAACTTCGATTTCCGCACATTGACAATAGCTCTGTATTTCGGTACAATGGGACGGTAGTTGAAAATACTGTAAGTTCGCGTTACATGCAACTACTATATTTAAAATCCATTTACATAGTGAGGCACCGTCAATGATTATATCAGTATTTTCGTTTGGCAACGTAATTTCAAGAACCCGAGATGTCGGATGAGGCTTTGTCGGGTAAGATACGAAGGCGACGACTCGAAAGCGGACACGACGAGTACAAGGAAGGGCCTTCCCTGCTTGAGGGAACACTGCACTAACTACCTGGTGAAGGGGGTGGCCGCAAATATCCGGCAGACACTGCCGACTGCAAATATCCGCGATCTTAAGACCGGCCTTGCCTCGTCCGATAGATCGGCCGGGGTGGATGTTATCCAGATGGAAAGAAAGGCCGTGTGGCTAGGGCCTCCCGTCGGGTAGACCGTTCGCCTGTTGCACGTCTTTCGAGTTGACGCTACTTTGGCAACTTGCGTGTCGATGGGGATGAAATGATGATGATAAGGACAACACAACACCCAATCCCTGAGTGGAGAAAGTCTCCGACCCAGCCGGGAATCGAACCCGGTACGTTAGGTATGACATTCCGTGGCGCTGACCACTCAGCTACCAGGGGCGGACGATATCCAGATACCTTGTAAGAGGTCCATGATTAAGGAATTTGTTGCTAGCGCACTCGAGCAGATGTAATTTCGATGGATTGCTCACGCGCTGCCTGCAATATGTAAGGTATAAGAGGATCTCAGACCAGAGAACAGTGTTGTATGCGGTAGGAACTGTCTAGGAGTAAGTTGTTGCTAGCAAGCAGTCGTGTGTATGGAGTTGGCTAGGCCGGTCATGGGGAGCGATGGCGGAGCCTGAGCGTTGTAGTATAAGGTAAAAGCAGCCTCGCGCATATGTAGTATTGTTATATCAAGTCCCATGTAAATGTGTCTAAAGAGTCTCTTAATAATAATCTTTCTTATAAAAAAGTAACTTTTGACAATCAATCAGCTCAATTTAAAAAATTTACTAATTTCTCCAATCCATGGTCATCCCGATTATTGCAAAGAAAAATCAGTTGTTCTTTTTATACATGACAAATCTATCGGCCAGCACTGCACTCGGCTGTGCCAGAAAAATTTCTTATAGAAGCAGATATATATGCGTTATCCGGCGACCTTATTGAGGTAAGAATTTTCTATTTATTCAGAATGATCTTTCAGGGCCATGATGCAGCACTGCTGACGTCCAAAATTTACCAGTTTCCATTCACAGTCAATTATTGAAAGGTTATAAGTGAGCCACAATTTTATTGAGAGATTAGTCACATTGTATTATTGGTAGGTTACGGAATTCATTTATCTGTTAGTAGGCTACGCAGAATGTGAATGATAAAAATAATTATATTTTTTCTGTAGGGAGGTTACGGAATATTTTTGTTGAGAGGTTACAACCTCCCCACGGAAAAGCGGAGGAGAGCTGGATCCCCATTATATTTTGTACCACGAAAGCCACATCTTCCAGCAAGGGAGACAGAGCTAACCCACAGGAAGTGCAGATATGCCTCGCCTGTGAGGCGTTGTGTAAGGATGATTGTGGGCTCGCCGCCGTCATGGACGACATTAAAAGGAGCTAAAACACTAGTACTGACAGAAATTTCCACTTGCCTGCTGCATTCTCATGTGTGCTTTAATCACTGAAACCTCCATTGCCAAAGATCTTTTATCTCCACCTTCAATCGGGTGTATCTCCCTTGGAGCCGGTCGGAGTGGCCGAGCGGTTCTAGGCGCTTCAGTCTAGAACCGCGCGACCGCTACGGTCGCAGGTTCGAATCCTGCCTCGGGCATAGACGTGTGTGATGTCCTTAGGATAGTTAGGTTCAAGTAGTTCTAAGTTCTAGGGGACTGATGACCTCAGAAGTGCCGGCCGCGGTGGTCTAGCGGTTCAGGCGCTCAGTCCGGAACGGCGCGACTGCTACGGTCGCAGGTTCGAATCCTGCCTCGGGCATGGATGTGTGTGATGTCCTTAGGTTGGTTAGGTTTAAGTAGTTCTAAGTTCTAGGGGACTGAAGACCACAGATGTTAAGTCCCATAGTCCTCAGAACCATTTGAACCATTTTTGAACCTCAGAAGCTAAGTCCCATAGTGCTCAGAGCCATTTGAACCTCCCTTGGAACGCATTTCTAGCCTAGTGTCCATGTGACCCTCTTTGTTCTGGAACCTCTCACGGATCATTTCCTGCAGCGTGTTACCATTTAGCAAGATTGCTCTATAAATAAATTATTTTGGTATATAGAGATTCAAACTATTGTAAAAAATTAAGAACTTCTTGTATATCTAGACTCAAAATATCTTGAATGAGATACTCCAGATGATACCGTTCTAAGGACAGATTTGTGAATAATGTAATGATGACTATAATTAATTCTCCATAGTGTATTACACTACCTGCTCGCTATAATTAAAGTACAGCTACTCACGGACGTGCGTCGTGGGCTGTAATTATAGTATGGTAGCGGTACTTGGCAAATATACAAATGCGTTATTGCTGAAACTATTTGCGCTGGAAAAAAAATTAGTTCCAATTTTGGCCACCAGTTGCAAATCGGGCACTGTACAGCATCTCCTCGACGAAAAAACTGTGCAAGCGGCAGTTAATAATAATAAAATCAACGTTATGCCTTTCTGTCCTTTTTGACCTTTTCATCCCCTGTCCCGTTCCTATTCCATTACATATGGAAACATATATACACGATTTCTTGCATTCGCAGCGCCAGATTTGCACCTGGTGGCCAAAACTTGAACTAATTTCTTCCCAGCGTAGATCGGTTCCGTGCTAACGCATTAGAATATCTGCCATGTTTCGCTCTCACACGATAATTACAACTTACATTGCATCTCTGTGCGTAACTGCACTTTAATTGTAAGCATCTCGTATTCTGTCAACTTACTGTAACGCAATGTATGTTTCTTTACTGCTAGCGCGGCAATTGAATATCTCGGTGGTTATGTCGAGCGATACCTACGAGCCATATAGGGGGTGCAGTTGTTCCAACTCGACCAAAGGCAGCATGGCACGCGCGGTCGCAGAGTCTCAGGGGTCGGGGCAAGACAGAATGACATCGACCAGGCGGCTGGACCTGTAGTTGCAGCTAGGAAGCAGGGCCGACTTTGCTTCCGATCAAGTGGGAAGTGTTGGTGAATGTGGTAAGGCTCCGGAGCCACATCACTGTCGCGAGTAGCTGTGTAGTAGCTACTAACTACTTGTGACGAGCTTTTAGAGGCTGTTTTCTTATCAGGATAAAGATGCTGAAGACAACCTCTAAGTTGGTTAAGAGCCCCTAATATGAGTCATTGGTAATTTAAAGAAATGTCTGAACGAATGTGTTGTAAATCGCGGAAATTTGGAAATCTGTGGTAAGGACTATGGGACCAAACTGCTGAGGTTATCGGTCCCTAGGCTTAAGCACTGCTTAATCTAACTGAAACTAACTTACGCTTAGAACGAAAAAATCGCACGGCTACCCCGCGCGGATTGTAAATCTTGATTTTCATGACTTCTTCTATTCAATTCTTTATTTGTTGTGCTATCTGATTTTACGCTGATTTTTTAATTGGACCGAGCCAGTACTTCTACTCATTTGTCGCTCTTCTACACTACGTGTTGCTGATTGTACAGTCAGTACTGCCTAAATCCAAAATTAACAAATAAAACAAATATATGAATACATAATGGTGAACCAAGAGAAAATTAGCAGAATGCACACCTTATTTTTATAGCAATTGTGAGTGGTGTCTGGTAGTACTTTTTGTACCGTGGGAGATTTCAGAATTAATAATGGTTCAGAAGTGTTACAGTTTGTTCTGTTCAAAGGCAGTTTCTGTTTTTAATTCGGGGGCCATCCGACAGGAGTGTTCTACTTAGCCGGAAATCAAAATATGCACAAATTGTTCTAAACTTTGCCAGTCGGAGTGGCCGAGCGGTTCTAGGCGCTTCAGTCTGGAACCGCGCGACCGTTACGGTCGCAGGTTCGAATCCTGCTTCGGGCATAGATATGTGTGATGTCCTTAGGTTAGGTTTAAGTAGTTCTAAGTTCTAGGGGACTGATGACCTCCGCTGTTAAGTCCCACACTGCTCAGAGCCATTTTTGTTCTAAACTTTAAGAGAATGCAGTCTTTGACACGTTTGGAAATAAATCGTATTGAAAGAAATTGTTCTTCATGTATTTCTTGTTCCTCTGTCCCACATCGGCGCAGGTGCGGCATGATTATTAACAGATGTGGCGTGATTAGTTCAAGGGGTGGGCAGATGCTCTCCCTGTCGCCACCCTGGGACAAGTATGTGCACTTCAGCTGTCTGCGTGTAGTGTTAGTCATTTGAAAGTGAGAGAACGTTTTCTAAATGTTTGCGAATCATGTAATTGAGGCGAGACTTGGGTACCAGCCAGGTATTCACAAAATGGGATGCGGAAAACCGCCTAAAAACCACATCTAGGTTGGCCAGCATACGGTCCTCGTCTATCCGACCGGAAGTGGCTCATTGACATCCAAGGCTATTCGGACGGGTGAATTGTACGAGGGTTGGAACTTAAATAGTGGCAACTATTTATTCACAACCGATACAAAATAGCTGCATGTTTGCACTTGTTACTGTCCTTCAGAGTAGTCACTAGGGTTGTGTAGAACCCGTTGCCAGCGATATGGAAGGCGTAGTATACCGTTGGCAGAGCCTGTTCTGTTGATGGTGCGAATGGAGCGGTCTACTGCCTGACGAATCTCTGGAACAACTCTGAAGCGAATGCCACGAAGTGGTTCTTCATCTCCGGAATCAAATCAAAGTCACAAGGACTTAAGTCCGGGGAGTATGGTGGATGGTACAGTACTTCCCAGTCCCATCGACCGAATAGAGGAGCCACAGCTTGCGCTGAATGCTCCCGCGCATTGTCGTGCAAAAAGACGGGTGGATTGCGCAGGAAGTGTCGCCGCTTCTTTCGCAAAGCTTGTTGCAGGTGATGCTCCAAAAACAAACAGTAATACTGTGCATTGACGGCACATTCAATCTTGTTCCAACTCCGTTGTTCCTGTTTCGAAAACATAGTGACACTGTTACGTTAGACCGCTCGCTCACAGGTAACTGTTCTTCCCTCGATTGTGCGCACGCTGGTGACGGGCGAGTCCATTTGCTCGGAGAGACGTACGTATGTCAACAACGTGTGCTATCAGCGACAATAGTAGATTCCATTGCATAGTGTCTCCACTGTAGTGTTGCCTCTGTTTAAGTTCAAACCCTCGTATAAAAAGAAACTAATCAGATTAATAATCTAGTAATAAAATAGTAAACTATTTAAAAAGAATGATTCCGCAGAATAGTGTTAGCACTTAATTTAGTCGTATTCAATGTTTACATACTTTTATAAGCAGCTGCAACAAATAATTTTAAAAATCATGGCCTTTTTAACCATGTTGAGCAACACACTTGTTGCTACTTCCCAACACATGTAGATCTGTAGAAAGAGCTGGTAAGAAATAGGATAAGTACTGTCGCCTTTTTACACTTTCATTGTTAAAGCTCAAAACAAGCATTTGGATGGGGACTTTTCATACAAAGATGAGAGCACCAATACAAACGATATATAATAAATATGTAACCTTTTTGTATGATTCCTTCTATCTCTTAAACTATTACTATTTTGTGGAACTAGTTTTTGTACATCCACGTTGTACCAATTTGCTACCAGAAGCGATAATCAGCTTGCGACAGTATCTTTCACTTCGTCATCGCCATGAAAGGACAAGTGGTGTCATCACCCAAGACATGATGTCTCTAATCACTGCATCACTTTGCACCTACGCCTCAATCTCTAGCGACGGTCGCCACATTCTCACCTGAGCATTTAGACGTATTTACGAAACATTGACTCCTTCGTTGTCTCGTCCTTCTAAACATCACAAATTTGACTGCAATATTATGTTTCAGTAAGTAAATTTCCTTCCGTGTATACTCTACATGCCCTAGAAGTATCATACAGTCACGATACACGTATGATGCTAAGTTGCTGTCGACGGTATTCAGTTCAGGGTTTCGTAGGAGACAGTCATTTCTCAGTCCCTAAAGTTCCAATTAGTCCAAATAACGTCAAGCGCCAACTTTTGACACAACCAGCAGCAAATATGGACGTTTTTTGAGTGAAAACGCTATGGTAAGAACGTTTCCTCAGGGTGAAACATAGTAAAACATTTACTTCATTGCTGGAGTAAATAAGGTACAAGCCGATGCCGATGCGGTCAGCGAGTGGCGCGCTATAATGAAGCAACTGTTAAGTCGACTACTACAACACAAGTGTTTGCAGCGGTAGTTAAGTAATTTTACTGATTTTCACTTTCTGAAGGATATCTCTGACACTCCACTCCTTTTCACATTCTTCGTCGTTGTATATTACCGTATAATCCATTCTTATAGTACTTTCTTTCAAATCGTTGTGTATTCTCTACGGTATCAGGTTGTTCTTCAGGATAGATTGGACAGCCTTCCATCGCTCTCTTGCTTACTCCCGTGAGTAATCACGGAATTTTCCGCAGTTGCTGGATTCCGTATGGCATGACGATAGTTTCAGTCATTCTGTTTCCTGGGTTGCAGAAATGCACCCCTTCTTCTTACGGTGAATTCAAACATTCGTTCGTCATTGATTTAACACGTCCGCCTCCATTCCGGTTTGGTGCACCCACCATATCTCCTTATGCTGCTCTAAACAGTTTGTGACAGAAGTGGTAAGTATCTATCACTTTAGCAAAACTGTTGTTATGTAGATTGCATGCGACTTCCGCATGAATAAAGATAGCGTCATATCACATGTCGACTGTATCCAGGTCTCGTCGTAGATCCCCGTACTTTTCCACTGAGGTGTTATCCTCTAGGACTGTTGCTCCCACAAAGGCATTTTCTTTCGTCATCTCGAAAGCTAAAATACCGGGAACCGCACTCAGTGTTCCTTCCTCTCATGCCTAACCGCTCTACTCAGTTCTGCCGTCGATCTGATGCATTGTTCTTGATGACTTCATGTATAATGCAACAATGTGAACACCTGTGTCCATCTTACATCCCCAAATTTTTCTAATTTACATATTATTACCACCTATCTTAGTTCTTGGGTTGCTCTACCAATCTTTATCAAAGCAAAAATGATTATTAAAACCCCCTTCTCCCTTAAGATTTATTACAAACCTTACAAATACTAAAGTACTAAGAGACTTTATAAAAATTCTGTATTAAAAACTATACATAAGTTCCTCCTTTTAAATCCCTTAATAGCTTTGCATCTACTTTAACAGGTCAACATCTTTTATTCCCATTCTATATGTACACTTTCTTTTTTCTTTTCACTATTAGTATAAAGGTAATAGTTTCCCCATCATTACGATGAAGTCTCGGTCCGGCACACAGTTTCTGACTGACATCTACCAGCTGCTATTAGAGCCGACCAACAGGCCACAGCAGGGACACCGACGAGCTTGCTCACAGACGCACAAACAATCTGCCAACACTCCCTCACACTGTGCCTCCGGTATATGACCTATCGGACACAAGATCGATAACAAACCTAACTGTTGCAGGTTGCTGACGCTGAACGAGGACTCTGTACCAGCACCCAGCGCCAGCCGCCGAGCAGCACAAACGCACAACGCCAAGGTATCGACATGCATGATACCCACTACTAACAAAGCCTATCCTTGCACAACCTATCGCAGGCAGCGAGACAACCGCTACTGCTCTTACCGCCCGACCTAACTTTCGCAGAGGATTTTTTCCCTTGGCTCTTGCCTTGGCACTTTTTTTCCTCTGCCCTTCAAACCGCTACCCTTCGTCAGATTTCGACCAATCTATCTCCAGATGAGCGCGTATTAATGGTTAATCCTAAGCAGACGTACGCAAACATCGCAGTACCCACATCTGCGACACCTCACTTTAGTGAATACTAACCCTTATGCAGGGATGGCAGTAGACCATTTGTTTTGGCCATCATGCCGGTGTGGGCGTGGAGGGGCTCCACCTCTTTTTTTAAAATCATCACGATGAACAGTAAAATTGATGGTGATGAAGGTGTGTGATAGTATGTCCCTTTTTTTCTAACTACGGGCACATCATACTATAAAACTCCGGACCTTCACGCCGACTCCGACGTCTTTTTCTCTGCAATCTTCTTTTCGGCATAAGCTGTAACAGAACTTCAAATACAATGTATATCTCTACTTCTTGTCTTCCTTTTAAAAACTTTTTCCTCCGTCCAATTCCATTGTTGAAGACTTTGTACTTCTATCAGTAGTATTATCCCTATCTCCTTCTTATAAAGAGTAAACTGTTATATTACTTTCTCCGTCTATCTTACTCTTCCTTATTGCAGTCATCCCTGTGTTAAACTCACGTCCCTCTATCTACATACTTCAAAGAAATAACATGTTTCTTGCTTTCCTTAATAATTCAATTCTCTCTCTCAATTCTTATCGCCTAACAACCTCTTACATCCATTTCCCTAACATCTCCTTTTAACATCAACTTGCAACTTCCAAAAATTCATAAATAATTCTGATACTCCTATAAATATCTCCTCAACAAAATGTTAGCCGTCCACGACGGAACAAACCACAAATAAATACTTCCTCCTTACACAATATTTCAGACACATAATTTCGTGGCTTCCTTCCGCCCACAAAAAATTAGCTTCTTTCCACTTTACGCTACGTTTTAAGAGAGAATCTGCTACTATTTAATCAAACTATTCACTTGCTAATCTCTATCTTTCTCCTTTCTTTCTACTCATTTCCCATAACACATTTCCTCTTCAGAATCATTATTTTAGTTTTATTTTACTGTTCTTCCATCACAACTATCATTTTGATACACTGAGACAGTTAACCAATATATTTTAATGAGATAAGTACAAATTTTTAAAAACTTATTTGTATGCATTTTATTACCTTCCCTAGTTTTTGACTTCTACATTTTACTCTCATTGGAATTTGGATATCTAATATATCTAATTTTTCTTATGAAATTAATATTTCCTGTTTTAATCTTTATACACGTTCAAGTGACTCACATGGTGCAAGCCCAATGCTTTTCCTGCTTTTGGGTTAATCAATTCGACTGCATTATCATGAACCACCTTACTTACTTCCATAGGACCTTTATATACCGAAAAGAATTTATGGCTTTGATGCTTTTTCTTGCTAGAGAGATGGTGGGTTTTCACAAGTACTTTTTGTCCTAGTGAAATACTCGTGAGGTTGCTGTTTTGTCCGCCTGGTTCTTTCTATTTAACGCCGCAGCCTTCAGATTTCTCTGTGCCAATTTTACTAGATGTTGATGTTGTACTCTTGGTACTGGTGGGAATTTAATTATTTCCGGAATTTTATCCGGTGCCGGTTTATATTTCAATATACTATTGGCATACCATTTCTCTCTCAGTTTTGTATAAATGAACTAAATCCTCAACAATTTGGTCATCGTCAGTTTTTGTACACCTGCATACATTAACTATTGACAATTCATCATCATCGGACGATTCCCAGTCAACTGTCTCTCAGCATGCTGGAATTTGTATCCGATCACCCTCTAAGCTTACTTCAGAATCTTGTTGATCAAAGCTAAGTCCATGTAATATATTGAAAAATCCACCTCAGTTGCGAAAATTTTCTGGTCTTTACCCAGCTTTCTGCTAGAATAATCTAGCCATCTTCAGAAGCAGTCAGTAGTCATTTACAGGTCAGCTAAAACACTGCGATGTTGGACAGTCGCTTTTCATTGCTAATGATTCCCTCCCTCTCACGTCTCAACCCTATAATGCCTTCCCAAACATCAGCAGATATTCGTTTTACATCTTTATTTAAATTGATGTTTTTGTAAACCCAAGGCACCTGATGACCTCTGGTGGCTGCACTCTTTTCCCTTTCAATCTACAATCTAATATAGTTATATTTTAAGTGCATAATGAATTTCAATTACAGAGTCATATTTGGGTACCTGCGTGTCTCACGATTGTGGTACTGTTCTTCTTATTCACGTATATCCCTATGTTTGACGTTAATTAATCAATATCTTTCTTTAAAATCATCGTTATGATCTTCTATCTTTTTTTTTTTTTTGCATGTTCCTTGATTCCTTCACCCAACTGGCTTAAATCTTCTTATCTGGAAAGGTAATCTTTCTCCACTCATTCTTTCCAGATGTTCATTCCAGTTTCGTCTATTCTCTTGTATTTTATTGAGAATGTTAAATATATTCAGCTCTTTCCTAATTTCCGAATTCGTAATTCTGTCGGTTGCTGTGCATCCCTTTACCGCTCTTAGAAACCTCATCTCCGTTACTTGCATGAGGCTTCCTTGACTTTTACTTAAAACCCACGATTCACTTCCGTAAACAAGCACTGCAACTGCCTGCATCTAATACAGTCTCAGTCTCGTTTCTTTCCTCGTTTGATCTTTGAGACATCTGTTTATTGTTCCACAAATACTCCCAAACATTCCTAATTTCTTCTCTATGTCTTCGCCATACTTATATGTGACGTCACAACCTAAATAATTAAAATGTTTAAATTGTTGTATTGTTGACCACTATTTTTGTTGGCACAGGATATTCCCTTTTGAAAGCCATCGATTTTTTCCTCTTTTCTGGAATCGTAAAATGGTACTCTTCACAAACCTTACCTATTAAGTGTATTACCCTATATAGGTCATCTTCGTTATCCACCAGCAGTGTGGCGCCGTCTGCATATAAAAGACAATTTAAGCGGGGATTATTATTTATCTTAATTCTCCCCTTGAAAATCTCTTTCCATTTGCGAAATGCATCATCTAAATAAATGTTAAAAAGTATAGGTGAACTGTTGCACCTTGTCTTACCCCTTTGTTTGTGGCTAGAGGATGCATTAGAGTGCTATTTATTTCTAAAATAACTGTCGTGTGTTCGTAAAGACTTTTTATAACGTTCATTAGGTGTTGTGGATATCATCTTTCCCCCATAATTCTCCTCAGTTCCTCTCTACCAACATTATCGGATGCCTTGGCAAAACAAATGAATACTATATTGGTTTCCCTATTATACACTCTCTGTTTTTCTATTATTTGGTTTATTATAAATACTGCATCTGATCGTGGATCTGTTCCTCCGAAGTCCCATTTGTTCTTCGCCTAATTAACTCTGAGCTATAACCTTTATATTCTTCCATAAACTTTGTAAGCTGTGCCAAGTAATTTCCTTGTAGATCTCGCAGCTATTGCGGTCTCCTTTTTGTAAATAGCGATATTAACTTTGTTTGTGACCATACGTTTTTAATAGCTCTCTTTCTGCAGCACTTATTAAATAAATGTAGTAATCTGTTTTGTAGTAGGGTGTCTCCATATTTTAGCAGTTCATACTTATTAAATAAATGTAGTAATCTGTTTTGTAGTAGGGTGTCTCCATATTTTAGCAGTTCATCTTTTATACCATCCATAGCAGTAGCTTTTCTGTTTTTTGTGGCGTTGAGAACTCCTTTTAATTCACCCATACATAAATCATCTACACATCCTAGTTCAAGTTCATCCCTTATATTCTCTGTGGAGTAATTTTCTTCATACGACAAGCGCTTGTAATATCCAATCCATTTTGCTAGTTGGATGTTATTTATATGTGCAACTTCTTTTGATGTAGAATTTTCGTTGTTCTTTCCTGTTTGTAAATTTGATAATTCTCCTCTGTTGGTTCATTGAGATACTTGAGATAGGCGTTTTCCTTTTTTCTTTGTAACTTTATCTAATTCTGATGTCCAAATTTGTAACTCTTTGTTCCCTCTCATCCTTTTCTTTTTTCCTAAGGCTTCCTCAGATGCTTTCTCAACAGCAGTTTCTATATTTTCCCATTCATTCTCTATTCTTCCGTTTCTTCTTTGTTCTCTAGATCTTGATTAAGACTCTTCTGGTACAGATCTCGTATGCTTCGTTCATTTAGTAGATATACTTTATAGACTTATACCTTCGTCTTTTCTTCCGTCAACTTTTTGTTTTCCCTCCATTTCGTGTACATATTTATTTGAGATATCACCAAGAAATGGTCAGGACTCATCTCATTTCCCCTGTATATTCTTATGTCTCTTACTTTGCCTGCTCATTAATGCTAACATAGTCAATAAGAGACTTAAATCAATGTACATTTATGGATATCTTTTTTGCAGATGAATGTATTGTTTGTCTTTAGTTTTTTAAAAGAAAATACATCTCTAAGCAATCTTCCACTGTCATTAGTGACGTTTCTCCCATCGTTTCAATAATCTTTGAGATAGATTATTCCCCACCCTTGCGTGTAAATCTCCTGTCAGTATTATTTGATGCTTATTATCCGAAGCCGATTGCATAGAGTCATGGAAATCTGTAGACTCCTCTTTTTTCTCTCCATCAGGTGAGTATCCTGCAAAAATAATCAAGTTTTATCTCTCTTCTATAATTCTTTCATTCATATAACTGTACTCTACAACCCTCTTTCCCCATCTTTTATATATGTTATAGGCCATCCCTTTGCTTCCTGTCATCATCAAATATTCTCCTACATACTTGTTACCCTATAGCTTTTCCTTGTTTCTGTTATTGAAGTTATGTCTAAATTGGTTTCTTTTAAATTTCTGATAACTCATTTTATTTGCTAAAACACTGAAATTCCATGTTGCTGCTTTAATTTTATTAGCAATCCATTTATTCTTAACCCTGCTCTTCGCCGGGTCTGGAACGTCTGACCTTGACCTGAGGCTGTTTTGGGTACGAGTAGTAATTGGGAAAATTCACGCGGCCACATTACGAGGGCTGCTCAAGCATAGTTGCATACTGGGGCTGCCACTTTGCGGTCTTCCAAACTGCCCGATTTTCTTTTAAGGGTTTACTTCCCGAGGCAGGCTGGCTTCCCTAAGCCTGAGATTTCTTCCTACCCTTTACTTGTAACTGGAGATGGCAGGAAAAGGGACATGGGAAGGACAGACTTAGGATAGGAGAAAGGGACCAATAGGCCATTGTTGGACACAGTCTGGCCCCTCCTCATCGGCCTCTCCGGCTTGGGTGACCCTACTGGAAGCTAAGCTACCGCCGGCATAGCCCTCTGCATCCAGAGCATGCAGACTTCCTCGACTGCACGTACACTGCTACGTTAAAGCGGTGTCTCCCGACGAAGAGCTTTCTATAAAAGTTATCTATAAATGAAAATAATGAATACACTTTTTTTTAAATTTTCACCTCGTGTAAGAATGCTTTAGACATTTCTTAAGGACATCGTGTTTATGCCAGTGACTGTTAAACTTTTTATTTCCACTATTGCAATTTCAACCTTAGGCCATTATCAAGTACAGACGTTTTGGCTTTAAGCCATGTCTACCTCGTTCAAGTTGACACATTTATATGTCGTTGTCATTTGCGTTATAATCCTAACGCTGCTAAGAAGTGCGAGCACACATGTCCATATATCGTAAAACAGCACAGTCTGTACATACGATATATGGACATGTGTGCACACACTACTTAGCACCGTTACGAATGGATATAACAGCAATGTTATAACTACATATAAATGTGTCAACTTGTATAAAGTAGACAAGGCCTAAATCCAAAACATCTGCACTTGTTAATGGCCTAAGGCCGAAATTGGGTAATGGAAATAAAAAGTTTAACAGTCGCTGGTGTAAACATGATGTCGTTCAAGAAATTTCACATGACTATGAATCCCAGTTATGAAAAGTTAAAAAAAATCTTTAGACATTGTATTCAATTGCTAAACAATATTGGCTATTGGTTGGCTCTATGTTGGCATCTGAACAGCGTCGTGAAACAAAACTTAAATCCAAGTAAAATGCTAAATTTGAAATAATGAAAATAAATCTAGTTAGATCCCAAAAGAAACTAGCAGGGTAATTAGTGAAAAGTATTTAACTTTAACTCGATTCTGAAGTATGTTATGAACTTTGCGTAACATGAAATGCAAAGTGTCTTAATAAGCATAATACCTGACAATTCTGAATGTGTACTGTTTCCTCATAAGAATGCAAAGTGAGATCTGCCCTGAAATAAAAGTAACTTAGTTCACGCTCAATGTGCTGTTTTGAGTCTAGTGTAGTGAAGCCCTCGAAAGGAAAAAGAAATCATGAGATGCAGCATCTAAAGCCAAAAAAAACTACTCACTATAAAATTTATTTCTTGCTTGCCAGCAACAATTTGTGGCTTCATCTGGCATAATGTGCAATACACGCATGACAAAATATTCAAAACTTTATTAAGAATGGTGGATGAGGGCTCTACTTTAAAGAAAGTCGTTCTTGAAAAAATGAACTCTGATTACTGTCAAAAAGAACTGTAAAACATAAAAAGACCCTAGCAATTATGAAAATGTCTCAATAGAAAAAAAATTACAGACATTCCAACCAATTGCATTATTTGTGGCTTAATGAAAACAAAGAGGTTAAACTAACACTAATGATGAACGTCATTAGTTATATGAAGGACAAAGATTTCCTTCAGTTAATAGTTCTGACAAAAAACTATTCCTTCTTGCGCATGAAAAATTCCCGCAACAAATCTTCTCCATCAATAGAATCAGTAACATACGGTTACAAATAAGTTTTCAACTTCATAACCAAATATTCCCGATACTTTCTCTCAGACTCATAACTATCATATCTCCTTCTCTAAAAACTCATCTGCTCACTACTGTGTCTCAAACAAGAACTCCCCAGCGCTGCACAACTGACAGGCGAGCAAGTGAATCACAGATAATGAAGAATTTTGAAATGTCCAGACATAGGATGGGCTAAGGATAGAAGACGTGGAACAGCGAACCCAGGCAGAGCACATCATTTTTCCTTAAGAAATCACAAATTTATTTCAAAATATGCCAACAATCAGAATGATAATTACAACCACAGTCTATTCATGCACGTGATATACGATAATGAACAGCAAGTTTCTCTTACATAAGTAGTTTTGAAGACAAGGAAGATATCAATTTAAACGACGAGCTTCACTTACACAAGCAAATTTAAAACGGATAAACAGTAATTGTAATAACTGTTGTTTATTACTACAAGTAGGCCGAAGTCACCATTACCCCGGGAGGGGCCACTCTTAAAACTCAGCAGACAACGAGTTAAAGTAACCCAAAATTTTAAACGGCCATAAGGTCCTTAAATAAAACCCACACAAGTATATAAGCGGAATTAAGTACAGGTTTCTAATTTAAATTACACAACAACAAAGAACAAGAATCAATCCTACGAGAAAGAAGGTAAATTTACAACTTTCTCTGATAACCTTCCAGTGAGTTACAATGAGTGTGCAACCAAGTTAATCCAAGCTGACTATCAAGAGCAATGTATTACAGATGGAATTTAAACGTTCAAAAACTTAAGTACAGTAAATGTTCGTAAACAAAAAATAGATTCTTAGGAGCGTTATGTTAGATCACAGGGCAAGTTCGAAAAGGTACCTAAAATCACTCATCGCATAGAATGCCGGGAAAAATTAACTTGTTTAGCAGCTGCAGGTGGCATCAAAACTCCAACGAGAGCAAACGGCCACCGGAGACGCCGTCCGGATACGTGCACAGACCGAAATATAGGACTACATACAGGTGCGTCAATTACAGTTCAGTTTTACGGCTCTGAAGCCAAGGCTGTCAGCAAATAACATACACGTTACGACACTAAAGTCAAGAGCTCGGGCCATAGGTCTTCAGGTCTTTCAAGACTTAATAAAGCCCTTAAAGTAACTAACGTTCGCTAAGCAATTACTTAATTCTAAGTTATGTGAATAAGGGTCAAACCTTTTAATTATAATTAATTACTATACTAAAACTGCTAACATAAAAGGACAAGACGCTTGTTATAACCAATAGCAGATTTACCAACAGACATCGAATGCTCTTTTGAAACCACAGAATAACAGATATAAGCTTACCCCCCTGGCACGGACTTTAGACTTAACATTTTCAGAGAAGAATGAGGTTGCAGACCCCTAAGATTTAAACCCACCTAAAACAAATTTAAAAGAACATTAGTTTAAAACATCAAAAGCTGTTCAACATTGCTCAAAACTTAAAACAGACAAGGAATAACTTCAAGCTAAGGAACAAAAAATAGAAACACCGGTGTTCATTAAGTACCGCCGGCAGAATCTGAGTAGACCAGTTCAAAGACAAATTTACCACTTCAGTCAGTAGCCCATCTAAGCAAACATTCATGTAACCGGAGACTAACTCGGAGATTCTAAGAGGCCAACTGCCCGTACAACACTTCTTATACACACATAAACAGAAACCACTAAGGAAACCAGCAATGTTACACTCGCGGCTTCAAATAGATTACAGTACAAGAAAACCTCATCTTTCAACTGCATAGGCGAGGTTCGCTGAGGGAATAAACACAATACGCATCATAACTTCTTTCTTGGTCCACATGCCAAAGCACCATTCCGGTCGCCAACATTCAAACTCCACACGGCGAGAACATTCCAAAAGGCAAATTGCTGGTGCACTCTCTCTCCAAAACCTAGAACTCGGCCACAACGGATGCTGTGGTGCATACGGCTCCGAATACACCAAGTGGCACCATCGGCCACCGAGTCAACACACTGGCCCCTCATTCCGTACCTGCTGCCGCCTCATACCAACCGCGGCACAGGTCCCGCCTTTTCCCCACTGACAATCAGCGATAAACCGAGGGAACCAGTGAGGCACTCGCGCTTCCTACCGCGACGCCAGTCAACCAGAGGATCCAATCTTACTCAGTACTCGTGCTGCGCACACGTTAATCTTTGTCCCAGTGCAGTAAAGGTGAATTATTTACAATGGCAGAAAACATACGAAAATCTTACAATGTCTGCAAGTACGATTGAGTGTGATGCTTCTAAGACTACACGGAATGGATTCTTTCCTACCGGTCTCGACTTTCTAGAGCAACTGGCTGGTAACTTATGTGTACTGCCACAGGACTTATCCCCCACACGCTCATCAATTGTTGGATTCCTTAGCTGTGTAGTCAGCCTTATTGACTGTAATGTGGAGGACACTGGTTCGGTTCCCTGTACTACTAGCATTTTCCCTTAGTGGAAGAACTAGAACAGGTTGCACTCACCATCGTGATGCCAACTGCAGAAATGTTCAAATGTGTGTGAATTCCTAAGGGACCGAACTGCTGAGGTCTTCGGTCCCTAGACATACACACGACTTAAACTAACTTATGCTAAGAAGAACACACACTCCCATGCCTGAGGGAGGGGCCGCGCAATCCGTGGCATAACGCCTCTAACCACGCGGCTACTCCACACGGCATGCCAACTGCAGAGCAACTTGACCGACTAGTAGCGACATCAAGTCTACTACCTCTATACGGCCAGAAGTGGGGTGCGCTGACCCCCACCCATCCATACCGCATCCACATGACACCACTGGCTTATAAATGCAAGGTGGTGTTTATGCTTGGAATATACACTGAGGTGACAAAAGTCATGGGACAGAGATGCCCAAATATGCAAATGGGGTATAAAAGGGCATTGGATTGGTGGAGCTTTCATTTGTACACAAGTGATCCATGTGAAAAGGTTTCCAACGTCATTAAGGCTACACGATGGAAATTAACAGACTTTGAACGCGGAATGGTACTTGGAGCTAGACAAATGGAACATTCCAATTCGGAAATCGTTAGTGGATTCAATATTCCGAGATCCAGTGTGTACAGAGTGTGCCGAAAATACCAAATTTCAGGCATTGCCTCTCACCACGGACAACGCAGTGGTCAACGGCCTACACCTAACGACAGCGAGCAGCGACCATAGTGTAGACTTGTCAGTGCTAACAGATAAGCAACACTGCTTGAAATAAACGCAAAATCAATGTGAGACGTACGACAAACGTATCCGTCAGGACAGTGCGGCGAAATGTGGCGTTAATTGGTTATGGCAGCAGACGACCAACGCGAGAGCCTTTCCTAACAGCACGACTTCGCGTGGTGCGCCTCTCCTGGACTCGTGACCATATAGGTTGGACTCTAGACGATTGGAAATCCGTGGTCTGGTCTTATGAGTCTCTAATTTCGGTTGGTAGGGGCAGATGCTAGGGTTCGAGTTTGGCGCAGAGTCTGGGAAACCATGGATCCAAGTTGTCAACAAGGCACTGTGCAAGCCGGCGTTCACGTAGAATGGATTGGATCCTCTGGGGCAGCTGAATCGATGATTGACTGAAAATGGTTATGTTCGGCTACTTGGGGACTATTTGCACCCTTTCATGGGCTTCTTGTTGCCAAACAATGATGGAATTTATATGGACGGCGGTGCATCATGTCTCTGGGCCACATCTTTTCGTGATTGGTTTGAGGAACATTCTGGACAAATCTAGCGAAAGATTTGGCCAGCGCGATCACCCGACCTGCATCCTATCGAACATTTATGGGGTCGGTTCGTGCACAAAATCCTGCACCGGCAACGCTTTCGGAGTTATGGACGGCTATAGAGGCAGCATTCGATTAACTGCAGGGGACTTCCAACGACTTGTTGAATCCATGACACGTCGAGCTGCAGCATTACGCCGGGCAAAAGGATCTCCTGCACAGTGTTAGGAGGAACCCCTTTATTTGTCCTCTGTATATACATTTTTATGAAATTCAGAATTTCAAGGAGAATCATGGGCGGAGAAACTTTATACGGCCAAAACGATTCTTTGCAGCCCTACAAAAGTCTTCAATTCTTAGAAAGCAAACGCAGGAACTACTTCGGCCTGCTTACGTAACAGAACAGATAAGTTCCCATTTCAGTTTAAGAGTGAGAGTAGATTGAAGACCTATCAGAATAAGATTACAATGATGTAGAATCATGTTATTAAATCTGTATATTGCGCAAGCAGTAAAGGAAACAAAAGAAAAATTTGGAGTAGGAATTAAAATCAATGGAAAAGAAATAAAAACTTTGAGGTTAGCCGATGACATTGTAATTCTGTCAGAGACAGCAAAGGACCTGGAAGAGCAGCTGAACGGAATGGACAGTGTCTTGAAAGGAGGATATAAGATGAACATCAACAAAAGCAAGATGAGGATAATGGAATGTAGTCAAATTAAATCGGGTGATTTTGCGGGAATTAGATTAGGAAATGAGACGCTTAAAGTAGTAAACGAGTTTTGCTATTTGGGGAGCAATAGAGAGGATATAAAATGTAGACTGGCAATGGCAAGGAAAGCGTTTCTGAAGAAGACAAATTTGTTAACATCGAGTATAGATTTAAGTGTCAGGAAGTCATTTCTGAAAGTATTTGTATGGAGTGTAGCCATGTATGGAAGTGGACGATAAATAGTTTAGACGAGAAGAGAATAGAAACTTTCGAAATGTGGTGCTACAGAAGAATGCTGAAGATTAGATGGGTAGATCGCATAACTAATAGAATTGGAGAGAAGAGAAATTTGTGGCACAACTTGACTAGAAGAAGGGATCGGATGGTAGGGCATATTCTGAGGCATCAGGGGATCACCAATTTAGTACTGGATGGCAGCTTGGAGGGTAAAAATCGTAGAGGGAGACGAAGAGATAAATACACTAAACAGATCAGAAGGATGTAGGTTGCAGTAGGTACTGGGAGATGAAGAACCTTGCACAGGATAGAGTTGCATGGAGAGCTGCATCAAACCAGTCTCTGGACTGAAGACCACAACAACAACGATGTAAAATCAACACATCACCACACGGCTGATCGTATTGTTATGGATCTTATGATAATAATGTAAATATCAAATCGATGGAATCAGAAGGGCCATTCGTGTAGCCAAGCAACATCTCAACGTCCCCTTGAGACTCGTGCCCGAGACACACTGTTCTTGGCCATGCCGGTTCACACAGCCACTACAAGTACCTTGAGTCACAAAATGGGCTTGTTCGCATCACTACAGGTACCCGCACGTATAGTGCGGAACACCATGGCCTGTCAGCGGGGCGAGCGCTGTGGTTTCAATTGACGAGAGAGCCGCGCCTGCAGTGTTGCGTCCAACGAGGCACTGGACACTGGATAGACATTACGTCGCTGTTTAAGAAGTCATAAAGAGTCACGATGGGACTGTCCGTGTGTGGAGGCACCGAGGAGAATGGACACGTTGCCAGATTGCATTCGTCTTTATCGTATGGGCCCAGCAACTGGGGTGATGTTAAATGGTTCTGTACTTCTTGACCACTTGTCAAAAACCTAAACAACTAAATTTTACAACACGAACCGCTGAGACACGTGCAGAGTCAATGAGGTTCTGGAAGGACCAACTGGGATGTAGAGCCATGCTGGATCAAGTGCCGTGTCCAGCTGCGCAAAGTTTATAGGCTGAGGATCCATGGCGCGAACAGCCTGGTCGAGGTAGTCACACAGATTCTCGATTCGGTTAAAATCCGGGGAGTTTGGTGGTAAGTGGAGTTCAGTAAATTCATCCTGTGGTTCAAAATGGTGCAAATGGCTCTGAGCACTAAGGGACTTAACATCTGAGGTCATCAGTCCCCTAGAAATTATCACACACATTCATGGCCGAGGCAGGATTCGAACCTGCGACCGTAGCGGTCGTGCGGTTCCAGATTGAAGCCCCTAGAAACGCTCGGTCATACCGGCCGGCAATTCATCCTGTGCTCTTCAAACCACGCACTTACACTGAGAGCTAGTGACAAATTTGCTTTATCCTGCTGGTAGTTCCCACTGAGACGAGAAAAAACAAATTGCATGTAGAGATGGACGTTTTCCCCAAGGATAGGTGACGCATGCATCGATCCAGTGTGCCGTTCAGAATGACGCGATCACCCAGGAAATGCCACTAAATCATTCTTCAGACCATAATGCTCCCTTCTCCGGAGTGGACTCTTCAGACGGTTGTTGCAGGGTGTTTACTTTCAGACGTTTCACGCCTTACTCGCCAACGGCCATCTGTCCGATGAAGCATAAAACGTGATTCCACTTAGTTGCGATACTGCCGTGCAAATTCTAGCCTTCGTCGCTGATGACAAGCAGTCATCATGGTTGCACGAAATATGCGACTGCTACGGATCAACGTACGCTGAACGGTCGTTGAGGAGACACTATTGGTAGCACTTTGGTTCATCTGGGCAGTCAGTTGCTCAACAGTTGCACCTCAATAGGCCCGTACCCATCTCTGCAGCCAGTGTTCACTCCTGTCACCTAAACCTGTTGGTGCACCGCAGTTACCTCAATGCCAGTTTTTGGTAGTGTCATTTTGTCATGAACGGTATACTTTTAAGACAGCACACGAACAGTTTGCAAGCATAGCTGTTTCGGAAACGCGTCCACCCTTAGCCTGAAAGCCAATTGTAATGACCTCTGGAAGTCAGATAAATCGGTCCGTTAAACCCCTACGACAACGACTGCACTGTTTTCCACATCCCCCCCGACACGCTTCATATACTCTCTACTGCTAGTGCTGCCACCTGCCATCTGCGGTGCTCGCATTAAAGCGACTGGATTGTGTAATTGGTACACGACATGATCATGTCAGGTTCTCACAGCCGATCATTTGCACAGCAGCCCTTATATTTCTGAGATGTTGAAGCTGGTTACAGTGCTCTGCCTTCGAGATTTCCGTGACGTCATGTTTCACGAAGATAACACCATACCGCACGTTGACTGTGCTGTAATCTCCGTGACGCCATCTTTCAGCAATATAACAAGCAGCTGCACATAGACCGTGTCTCGATGCAGAGGGTGTTCAGCTGATGACCTGACCAGTACGATCCTCACATCTTTCGCCCAATGAAAACATTTTGCCTTGGGTTGCCCAGAGACTGCCGTAATAATATTCGTTAGCCACTGTGGCATAGTTGCAGCAGGGTGGAATTTACACAGCTGGAAAAGAAAATTAGTACATGTGCAAAAGACGTCGGTTTTGATCCGATGACGGCATATGCCACCTGGAGGACGGTAGATGTACTGATAATGGTTTCATTATCGTCCGCCAAGAGATAGCGTAGTGGGATAGCTACCAGAGCGCCATTTGTGTCTACCGTTCAATAGGGAATGCTCACTGTCAGAAGGCTCAATCTGGTGCAAACGTGTGAAGCAAGCAGGCAACCATGTCACGGAGACGTACTCGCACTGCCTACAGCTAACTCAGCGGATTTGAAAGAGGTCAGATTGTGGCCTTCGGAGAACTGCCCCACAAGTTGGACATGTTGCATGTCGTGCAACAATGCTAGTATCAGTGGTCACGTGAACATTCTCACACCCTTAGGCGAGGTTCTGGGCGTCCACGCAGAACAAACTCCTGCCAGGATCGCCGTATTGTAAAGGCAGCAGTAGCAGATCGTATAGCTACTACAGCACAGATAAGAGGGCTTGTGAGTCCAGATGTGCGAACACGAACTGTTGCGAACCTTGCTCACTGTCAGAAGGCTCAATCTGGTGCAAACGTGTGAAGCAAGCAGGCAACCATGTCACGGAGACGTACTCGCACTGCCTACAGCTGACTCAGCGGATTTGAAAGAGGTCAGATTGTGGCCTTCGGAGAACTGCCCCACAAGTTGGACATGTTGCATGTCGTGCAACAATGCTAGTATCAGTGGTCACGTGAACATTCTCACACCCTTAGGCGAGGTCCTGGGCGTCCACGCAGAACAAACTCCTGCCAGGATCGTCGTATTGTAAAGGCAGCAGTAGCAGATCGTATAGCTACTACAGCACAGATAAGAGGGCTTGTGAGCCCAGATGTGCGAACACGAACTGTTGCGAACCTTGCTCACTGTCAGAAGGCTCAATCTGGTGCAAACGTGTCAAGCAAGCAGGCAACCATGTCACGGAGACGTACTCGCACTGCCTACAGCTGACTCAGCGGATTTGAAAGAGGTCAGATTGTGGCCTTCGGAGAACTGCCCCACAAGTTGGACATGTTGCATGTCGTGCAACAATGCTAGTATCAGTGGTCACGTGAACATTCTCACACCCTTAGGCGAGGTCCTGGGCGTCCACGCAGAACAAACTCCTGCCAGGATCGTCGTATTGTAAAGGCAGCAGTAGCAGATCGTATAGCTACTACAGCACAGATAAGAGGGCTTGTGAGTCCAGATGTGCGAACACGAACTGTTGCGAACCTTGCTCACTGTCAGAAGGCTCAATCTGGTGCAAACGTGTGAAGCAAGCAGGCAACCATGTCACGGAGACGTACTCGCACTGCCTACAGCTAACTCAGCGGATTTGAAAGAGGTCAGATTGTGGCCTTCGGAGAACTGCCCCACAAGTTGGACATGTTGCATGTCGTGCAACAATGCTAGTATCAGTGGTCACGTGAACATTCTCACACCCTTAGGCGAGGTTCTGGGCGTCCACGCAGAACAAACTCCTGCCAGGATCGTCGTATTGTAAAGGCAGCAGTAGCAGATCGTATAGCTACTACAGCACAGATAAGAGGGCTTGTGAGCCCAGATGTGCGAACACGAACTGTTGCGAACCTTGCTCACTGTCAGAAGGCTCAATCTGGTGCAAACGTGTGAAGCAAGCAGGCAACCATGTCACGGAGACGTACTCGCACTGCCTACAGCTGACTCAGCGGATTTGAAAGAGGTCAGATTGTGGCCTTCGGAGAACTGCCCCACAAGTTGGACATGTTGGATGTCGTGCAACAATGCTAGTATCAGTGGTCACGTGAACATTCTCACACCCTTAGGCGAGGTTCTGGGCGTCCACGCAGAACAAACTCCTGCCAGGATCGCCGTATTGTAAAGGCAGCAGTAGCAGATCGTATAGCTACTACAGCACAGATAAGAGGGCTTGTGAGTCCAGATGTGCGAACACGAACTGTTGCGAACCTTGCTCACTGTCAGAAGGCTCAATCTGGTGCAAACGTGTCAAGCAAGCAGGCAACCATGTCACGGAGACGTACTCGCACTGCCTACAGCTAACTCAGCGGATTTGAAAGAGGTCAGATTGTGGCCTTCGGAGAACTGCCCCACAAGTTGGACATGTTGGATGTCGTGCAACAATGCTAGTATCAGTGGTCACGTGAACATTCTCACACCCTTAGGCGAGGTTCTGGGCGTCCACGCAGAACAAACTCCTGCCAGGATCGTCGTATTGTAAAGGCAGCAGTAGCAGATCGTATAGCTACTACAGCACAGATAAGAGGGCTTGTGAGCCCAGATGTGCGAACACGAACTGTTGCGAACCTTGCTCACTGTCAGAAGGCTCAATCTGGTGCAAACGTGTCAAGCAAGCAGGCAACCATGTCACGGAGACGTACTCGCACTGCCTACAGCTAACTCAGCGGATTTGAAAGAGGTCAGATTGTGGCCTTCGGAGAACTGCCCCACAAGTTGGACATGTTGCATGTCGTGCAACAATGCTAGTATCAGTGGTCACGTGAACATTCTCACACCCTTAGGCGAGGTTCTGGGCGTCCACGCAGAACAAACTCCTGCCAGGATCGTCGTATTGTAAAGGCAGCAGTAGCAGATCGTATAGCTACTACAGCACAGATAAGAGGGCTTGTGAGCCCAGATGTGCGAACACGAACTGTTGCGAACCTTGCTCACTGTCAGAAGGCTCAATCTGGTGCAAACGTGTCAAGCAAGCAGGCAACCATGTCACGGAGACGTACTCGCACTGCCTACAGCTAACTCAGCGGATTTGAAAGAGGTCAGATTGTGGCCTTCGGAGAACTGCCCCACAAGTTGGACATGTTGCATGTCGTGCAACAATGCTAGTATCAGTGGTCACGTGAACATTCTCACACCCTTAGGCGAGGTTCTGGGCGTCCACGCAGAACAAACTCCTGCCAGGATCGTCGTATTGTAAAGGCAGCAGTAGCGGATCCTATAGCTACTACAGCACAGATAAGAGGGCTTGTGAGTCCAGATGTGCGAACACGAACTGTTGCGAACCTTGCTCACTGTCAGAAGGCTCAATCTGGTGCAAACGTGTCAAGCAAGCAGGCAACCATGTCACGGAGACGTACTCGCACTGCCTACAGCTAACTCAGCGGATTTGAAAGAGGTCAGATTGTGGCCTTCGGAGAACTGCCCCACAAGTTGGACATGTTGGATGTCGTGCAACAATGCTAGTATCAGTGGTCACGTGAACATTCTCACACCCTTAGGCGAGGTTCTGGGCGTCCACGCAGAACAAACTCCTGCCAGGATCGTCGTATTGTAAAGGCAGCAGTAGCAGATCGTATAGCTACTACAGCACAGATAAGAGGGCTTGTGAGCCCAGATGTGCGAACACGAACTGTTGCGAACCTTGCTCACTGTCAGAAGGCTCAATCTGGTGCAAACGTGTCAAGCAAGCAGGCAACCATGTCACGGAGACGTACTCGCACTGCCTACAGCTAACTCAGCGGATTTGAAAGAGGTCAGATTGTGGCCTTCGGAGAACTGCCCCACAAGTTGGACATGTTGGATGTCGTGCAACAATGCTAGTATCAGTGGTCACGTGAACATTCTCACACCCTTAGGCGAGGTTCTGGGCGTCCACGCAGAACAAACTCCTGCCAGGATCGTCGTATTGTAAAGGCAGCAGTAGCGGATCCTATAGCTACTACAGCACAGATAAGAGGGCTTGTGAGTCCAGATGTGCGAACACGAACTGTTGCGAACCTTGCTCACTGTCAGAAGGCTCAATCTGGTGCAAACGTGTGAAGCAAGCAGGCAACCATGTCACGGAGACGTACTCGCACTGCCTACAGCTAACTCAGCGGATTTGAAAGAGGTCAGATTGTGGCCTTCGGAGAACTGCCCCACAAGTTGGACATGTTGCATGTCGTGCAACAATGCTAGTATCAGTGGTCACGTGAACATTCTCACACCCTTAGGCGAGGTTCTGGGCGTCCACGCAGAACAAACTCCTGCCAGGATCGTCGTATTGTAAAGGCAGCAGTAGCAGATCGTATAGCTACTACAGCACAGATAAGAGGGCTTGTGAGCCCAGATGTGCGAACACGAACTGTTGCGAACCTTGCTCACTGTCAGAAGGCTCAATCTGGTGCAAACGTGTCAAGCAAGCAGGCAACCATGTCACGGAGACGTACTCACACTGCCTACAGCTAACTCAGCGGATTTGAAAGAGGTCAGATTGTGGCCTTCGGAGAACTGCCCCACAAGTTGGACATGTTGCATGTCGTGCAACAATGCTAGTATCAGTGGTCACGTGAACATTCTCACACCCTTAGGCGAGGTTCTGGGCGTCCACGCAGAACAAACTCCTGCCAGGATCGTCGTATTGTAAAGGCAGCAGTAGCAGTTCGTATAGCTACTACAGCACAGATAAGAGGGCTTGTGAGCCCAGATGTGCGAACACGAACTGTTGCGAACCTTGCTCACTGTCAGAAGGCTCAATCTGGTGCAAACGTGTCAAGCAAGCAGGCAACCATGTCACGGAGACGTACTCGCACTGCCTACAGCTAACTCAGCGGATTTGAAAGAGGTCAGATTGTGGCCTTCGGAGAACTGCCCCACAAGTTGGACATGTTGGATGTCGTGCAACAATGCTAGTATCAGTGGTCACGTGAACATTCTCACACCCTTAGGCGAGGTTCTGGGCGTCCACGCAGAACAAACTCCTGCCAGGATCGTCGTATTGTAAAGGCAGCAGTAGCAGATCGTATAGCTACTACAGCACAGATAAGAGGGCTTGTGAGCCCAGATGTGCGAACACGAACTGTTGCGAACCTTGCTCACTGTCAGAAGGCTCAATCTGGTGCAAACGTGTCAAGCAAGCAGGCAACCATGTCACGGAGACGTACTCGCACTGCCTACAGCTAACTCAGCGGATTTGAAAGAGGTCAGATTGTGGCCTTCGGAGAACTGCCCCACAAGTTGGACATGTTGGATGTCGTGCAACAATGCTAGTATCAGTGGTCACGTGAACATTCTCACACCCTTAGGCGAGGTTCTGGGCGTCCACGCAGAACAAACTCCTGCCAGGATCGTCGTATTGTAAAGGCAGCAGTAGCAGATCGTATAGCTACTACAGCACAGATAAGAGGGCTTGTGAGCCCAGATGTGCGAACACGAACTGTTGCGAACCTTGCTCACTGTCAGAAGGCTCAATCTGGTGCAAACGTGTCAAGCAAGCAGGCAACCATGTCACGGAGACGTACTCGCACTGCCTACAGCTAACTCAGCGGATTTGAAAGAGGTCAGATTGTGGCCTTCGGAGAACTGCCCCACAAGTTGGACATGTTGGATGTCGTGCAACAATGCTAGTATCAGTGGTCACGTGAACATTCTCACACCCTTAGGCGAGGTTCTGGGCGTCCACGCAGAACAAACTCCTGCCAGGATCGTCGTATTGTAAAGGCAGCAGTAGCGGATCCTATAGCTACTACAGCACAGATAAGAGGGCTTGTGAGTCCAGATGTGCGAACACGAACTGTTGCGAACCTTGCTCACTGTCAGAAGGCTCAATCTGGTGCAAACGTGTCAAGCAAGCAGGCAACCATGTCACGGAGACGTACTCGCACTGCCTACAGCTAACTCAGCGGATTTGAAAGAGGTCAGATTGTGGCCTTCGGAGAACTGCCCCACAAGTTGGACATGTTGGATGTCGTGCAACAATGCTAGTATCAGTGGTCACGTGAACATTCTCACACCCTTAGGCGAGGTTCTGGGCGTCCACGCAGAACAAACTCCTGCCAGGATCGTCGTATTGTAAAGGCAGCAGTAGCAGATCGTATAGCTACTACAGCACAGATAAGAGGGCTTGTGAGCCCAGATGTGCGAACACGAACTGTTGCGAACCTTGCTCACTGTCAGAAGGCTCAATCTGGTGCAAACGTGTCAAGCAAGCAGGCAACCATGTCACGGAGACGTACTCGCACTGCCTACAGCTAACTCAGCGGATTTGAAAGAGGTCAGATTGTGGCCTTCGGAGAACTGCCCCACAAGTTGGACATGTTGGATGTCGTGCAACAATGCTAGTATCAGTGGTCACGTGAACATTCTCACACCCTTAGGCGAGGTTCTGGGCGTCCACGCAGAACAAACTCCTGCCAGGATCGTCGTATTGTAAAGGCAGCAGTAGCGGATCCTATAGCTACTACAGCACAGATAAGAGGGCTTGTGAGTCCAGATGTGCGAACACGAACTGTTGCGAACCTTGCTCACTGTCAGAAGGCTCAATCTGGTGCAAACGTGTGAAGCAAGCAGGCAACCATGTCACGGAGACGTACTCGCACTGCCTACAGCTAACTCAGCGGATTTGAAAGAGGTCAGATTGTGGCCTTCGGAGAACTGCCCCACAAGTTGGACATGTTGCATGTCGTGCAACAATGCTAGTATCAGTGGTCACGTGAACATTCTCACACCCTTAGGCGAGGTTCTGGGCATCCACGCAGAACAAACTCCTGCCAGGATCGTCGTATTGTAAAGGCAGCAGTAGCAGATCGTATAGCTACTACAGCACAGATAAGAGGGCTTGTGAGCCCAGATGTGCGAACACGAACTGTTGCGAACCTTGCTCACTGTCAGAAGGCTCAATCTGGTGCAAACGTGTCAAGCAAGCAGGCAACCATGTCACGGAGACGTACTCGCACTGCCTACAGCTAACTCAGCGGATTTGAAAGAGGTCAGATTGTTGCCTTCGGAGAACTGCCCCACAAGTTGGACATGTTGCATGTCGTGCAACAATGCTAGTATCAGTGGTCACGTGAACATTCTCACACCCTTAGGCGAGGTTCTGGGCGTCCACGCAGAACAAACTCCTGCCAGGATCGTCGTATTGTAAAGGCAGCAGTAGCAGTTCGTATAGCTACTACAGCACAGATAAGAGGGCTTGTGAGCCCAGATGTGCGAACACGAACTGTTGCGAACCTTGCTCACTGTCAGAAGGCTCAATCTGGTGCAAACGTGTGAAGCAAGCAGGCAACCATGTCACGGAGACGTACTCGCACTGCCTACAGCTGACTCAGCGGATTTGAAAGAGGTCAGATTGTGGCCTTCGGAGAACTGCCCCACAAGTTGGACATGTTGGATGTCGTGCAACAATGCTAGTATCAGTGGTCACGTGAACATTCTCACACCCTTAGGCGAGGTTCTGGGCGTCCACGCAGAACAAACTCCTGCCAGGATCGTCGTATTGTAAAGGCAGCAGTAGCAGATCCTATAGCTACTACAGCACAGATAAGAGGGCTTGTGAGCCTAGATGTGCGAACACGAACTGTTGCGAACCTGTTATTAGCAGTGGAACTATGAGCATGCACACCTCTAAGCCCGTCTTCCACTCAAGCTACAGCATCAGCGTACACGGCTCCGCTGGTGCTGTCAATGCATCACTTGGAAGATGGAATGGTGCCCCATGGTCTTGAGCAATGAAAGCAGATTCTACCTCCACGCAAGTGATGGTCGTTTGCGAGTACGACGTAGATCTGGAGAGCGCTGTCTCTTAGAGTGCATTCGTCCAAAATACATTGGCCTCGCCACAGGCCCTAAGATCTGGGGTTCGATAAGCTACAACTCTCGTTCACTTTTGTCGTTTCTGAAGTGGACACCAGCCAGCGTTCGCTACGTGCAAGATGTCTTTAGACCTGTTCTTTTGTCGTTCTCGCAAAGGCAATGCTAGTCCACACACTGCCCGCGAAACTCAACGTGTGGCAACTTCCCTGGCCAGCACGATCTCCGGACTTGTCTCCAATCAAACACGTGTGGGGTATAATGGGACGAGAAGTGACTCGTGCCACTAGTCAGCCAACAACTCTTACATAACGATATGAACAGGTCGAGCAGGCGTGGCATAACGTATCACCATGCGTGCGGTCGACTGGATGCCAGTGTCCGCACCTGCATTGCCGATCGTGGGGGTTACAGCAAGTACTAATATAGGTATGTCAGGGTAGATCGATACCCGGTACCTCAAAATCGCTTGTGCTAATGAACTGTAATGTTATCATTGCATGTACAGCATTTGCACTCTTTCAACAATAAATCTTGTATGAACTGGAAACCTCTAAATGAGTATACATTTTTTTTTCCGGCAGTGGATCCGTCTCGATGTCCAACCGGGCTTGAGTAATCGTTGCCGCGAGAGGAGGCAGCTCTAATTTTCTTGCTCTATTACTACAATAAGTAAAATTTCGTTATTTAGTATCCCTCCTGGTGTTCAAGTAGCAGTATAAATATGTAATAATACTGTCAAATCCGTTAGTAAGAGTAATGCTACTATACTGAAGTATCCGGACAACTGTACGCTATGTAGAATTAACCACTACATGCCACGGGAGACGGATCCTCCAGCGTAAAAGGAGGAAGAGAGTATTCTCTCGTCTGTAGTAAAGTAGAATAGATCGGTCAGGACAATCAGTGAGTTCTAACATGGACTATTAATTGGATGTCATCTGAGTAACACATCCGTCAGTTCTAAACCTGCGCCAGTAGACTGTTGGTGATGCGATCGTGAAGCGAATCGCGAAGGAACACGTAAGCTAAACCAAGCTTGGCTTGGTTTAACCAGTCAGACTTCATGTAGAGACGGACAGGACCGTCGACCATTCCAGAGAGTGTTCGTACGAAATCGCACGAAAAGAGCGGATGGAACCACTCGTGAGCTTCAAGGTGATACCAATAGCCCAGCTAGCCAAATGACTGTGCGTAGTGAATTAAAAAGAATGGGCTACAATGGTCTAACAGCTCCTCATAAGGCACACATTTCTGTAGTCTATTATAGGCAACACTTCAGCTGGGGCAAAGACTGACAGCTGAAAACGAGTGATTGGAATGATGAAGCACTTTCTACCTTGTGAGAATCCGCTGTAATGGTATCGGTTTGTCGAAAGCCTGGAGTGTGTTACCATTATGTATAGTGCCGTGTTTAGTGAAGTATAGAGGAGGTGGCGTTACCGTATGAGGTGTTCTTTTTGGGTAGGGTATGGTCTTCTTATTGCTTTTAAGAAAACGCTAAATGCGTAAGGATATGAACGCGTCTTACAGTATTGTGTATTGCGTACAGTAGAAAAACAGTTGGGAGACGATGAATGTATCAGCATGGCAATGCACCCTGCGATAAAGCAGCAGCTGCGAGGCAATAATTTGTGCACAATTACATTCCTGGAATGGACTCTCCTGCCCAGATTCCCGACCAGAATCCGATGGAACTCCTTTAGGAAGAGTTAGAACGTCGTCTTCGTTCCAGTTCAGAGCGTCCAGGATCGCTATTTTCTTTGGTTTCGGCTCGTGAGGAAGAATGGGTTGCCGCTCCTCTACATCTACATCTACATCTATATGGATACTCTGCAAATCACATGTAAGTGCTTGGCAGAGGGTTCATCGAACCACCTTCAAAAAAAATTGTTCAAATGGCTCTGAGCACTATGGGAATCAACTGCTGTGGTCATAAGTCTCCTAGAACTTAGAACTACTTAAACCTAACTAACCTAAGGACATCACACACATCCATGCCCGAGGCAGGATTCGAACCTGCGACCGTAGCGGTCGTGCGGTTCCAGACTGTAGCGCCTTTAACCGCTCGGCCACTCCGGCCGGCGAACCACCTTCACAGTTTTATATTATTCAGATCTCGTATAGCGCGCGGAAAGAACGAACACTTATATCTTACCGTACGAGCTCTCATTTCCCTTATTTTATCGTGGTAATCGTTTCTCCCTATGTAGGTCGGCATCAACAAAATATTTTCACATTCGGAGGAGATTCCGTCGCAACGAAAAACGCCTTTGTTTTAATGATGTCCAGCCCAAACACTGTATCATTTCGGTGACACTCTCTCCCATATTCCGGTATAATACAAAACGTGCTGCCCTTCTTTGAACTTTTTCGATGTACTCCGTCAATCTTATACGGTAAGGATCCCACAGCGCGCAGCAGTATTCTAAAAGAGGACGGACAAGCGCGCCTATATAAGACAACAATAGTCTGGCGCAATTATCACATCGCTTACTACTGCTACAGTAGCAGGTTAGCAAAATTTAAATGAGTTTGAACGTGGTGTTATGTCGGCGCACGAGCGATGGGACACAGCATTTCCGAGGCAAAGTTGGAGATTTTCCCGTAAGACCATTTCAAGAGTGTACCATGACTATCAGCAGTCCGGTAAAACATCAAATCTCCGACATCGCTGCGGCCTCTAAAAGGATCCTGCAAGAACAGGATCAACAACGACTGAAGAAGATCGTTCAGCTTGACAGAAGTGCAACCCTTCCGCAAATTGCTGCAGATTTCAATGCTCGGCCATCAAAAAGTGTCAGCGTCTGAACCATTCAATGAAACATCATCGATATGACCTTTCGGAGCCGAAGGCCCACTCGTGTGACCTTGATGACTGCACGACACAAAGCTTTACGCCTCGCCTGGGCCCGTCAACACCGACATTGGACTGTTTATGACTGGAAATACACTCCTGGAAATGGAAAAAAGAACACATTGACACCGGTGTGTCAGACCCACCATACTTGCTCCGGACACTGCGAGAGGGCTGTACAAGCAATGATCACACGCACGGCACAGCGGACACACCAGGAACCGCGGTGTTGGCCGTCGAATGGCGCTAGCTGCGCAGCATTTGTGCACCGCCGCCGTCAGTGTCAGCCAGTTGGCCGTGGCATACGGAGCTCCATCGCAGTCTTTAACACTGGTAGCATGCCGCGACAGCGTGGACGTGAACCGTATGTGCAGTTGACGGACTTTGAGCGAGGGCGTATAGTGGGCATGCGGGAGGCCGGGTGGACGTACCGCCGAATTGCTCAACACGTGGGGCGTGAGGTCTCCACAGTACATCGATGTTGTCGCCAGTGGTCGGCGGAAGGTGCACGTGCCCGTCGACCTGGGACCGGACCGCAGCGACGCACGGATGCACGCCAAGACCGTAGGATCCTACGCAGTGCCGTAGGGGACCGCACCGCCACTTCCCAGCAAATTAGGGACACTGTTGCTCCTGGGGTATCGGCGAGGACCATTCGCAACCGTCTCCATGAAGCTGGGCTACGGTCCCGCACACCGTTAGGCCGTCTTCCGCTCACGCCCCAACATCGTGCAGCCCGCCTCCAGTGGTGTCGCGACAGGCGTGAATGGAGGGACGAATGGAGACGTGTCGTCTTCAGCGATGAGAGTCGCTTCTGCCTTGGTGCCAATGATGGTCGTATGCGTGTTTGGCGCCGTGCAGGTGAGCGCCACAATCAGGACTGCATACGACCGAGGCACACAGGGCCAACACCCAGCATCATGGTGTGGGGAGCGATCTCCTACACTGGCCGTACACCACTGGTGATCGTCGAGGGGACACTGAATAGTGCACGGTACAACCAAACCGTCATCGAACCCATCGTTCTACCATTCCTAGACCGGCAAGGGAACTTGCTGTTCCAACAGGACAATGCACGTCCGCATGTATCCCGTGCCACCCAACGTGCTCTAGAAGGTGTAAGTCAACTACCCTGGCCAGCAAGATCTCCGGATCTGTCCCCCATTGAGCATGTTTGGGACTGGATGAAGCGTCGTCTCACGCGGTCTGCACGTCCAGCACGAACGCTGGTCCAACTGAGGCGCCAGGTGGAAATGGCATGGCAAGCCGTTCCACAGTACTACATGCAGCATCTCTACGATCGTCTCCATGGGAGAATAGCAGCCTGCATTGCTGCGAAAGGTGGATATACACTGTACTAGTGCCGACATTGTGCATGCTCTGTTGCCTGTGTCTATGTGCCTGTAGTTCTGTCAATGTGATCATGTGATGTATCTGACCCCAGGAATGTGTCAATAAAGTTTCCCCTTCCTGGGACAATGAATTCACGGTGTTCTTATTTCAATTTCCAGGAGTGTATGTTGTCTGGTCGCGCGAGTCTCGTTCCAAATTGTATCGAGTGGATGGACGTGTACGGGTATGGAGACAACTTCATGATTCCATGGACCCTGCATGTTAGCAGGGAACTGTTCAAGTTGGTGGAGGCTCCGTAATGGTGTGAGGAGTGTATAGTTGGAGTGATATGGGACCCCTGGTACGCCTAGATACGATTCTGACAGATGAGTCGTACATAAGCATCCTGTCTCATCACCTGCATCCACTCATGTCCATTGTGTATTCCGATGGACATGGGCAATTCCAGCAGGACAATGCGACACCCCACACGTCCAGAATTGCTACAGAGTGAGTCCAGGAACACTGTTATGAATTTAAACACTTGCGCTGGCCACCAGACTCCCCAGGCATGAACATTATTGAGCATATCCGAGATGCCTTGTGTCGCGCGGGATTAGCCGAGCGGTCTAGGGCGCTGCAGTCATGGACTGTGTGGCTGGTCCCGGCAGAGGTTCGAGTCCTCCCTCGGTCATGAGTGTGTGTGTTTGTCCTTAGGATAATTTAGGTGAAGTAGTGTGTAAGCTTAGGGACTGATGACCTTAGCAGTTAAGTCCCATAAGATTTTACACACATTTGAACATTTTGGAATGCCTTGCAACGTTCTGTTCAGAAGAGACCTCCAACCCCCTCGTACGTATTTATGGACAGCCCTGCACGATTCATGGTGTGTTCCCTCCGGCACTACTTGAGACATTAGTCGAGTCCATGCCACGTCGGGTTGCGGCACTTACGCTTTCTTGCGGGATCGCTACACGATATTAGGGAGGTGTGTCAGTTTCTTTGGCTCTTCAGTGTAGTTGGATGTAAAGGAAATGTAGAATATTATACGTATTAACTTGCCAGGAAAGCAGAGGAGGAACGCATATCCCTCCTTGCCAGCCTAATGTCTTTCGTAACGCAGTAATTTCTACGTGGGCCATATTTCGCCGATCATCCAATCACACACGTGGTGGAAACGGTTCTGGCCCCTTGGGGAAGTTTGTTCTTTGTTACCGTAGAAGGCGCTCCTCCACGGGAGCGACTTATTTGCCCAGACCTGTCGCGCCTGTTTTTCCTCCGTACCCGATGTAATCGCAGTCAAACGGACGAGCAAGGCCGCGCGCCCGTGATGTAACCGCCGTCTGGACGACCAAGGCCCCAGCCTTGAGCAGCGTCCAGGTTCAGCCAGTAACCCACCACGCCTCAGCCAGTAGGCGAGTTGAGACGGCGCACGCCACAGTGCCCGCTTTCATCCACGTTGGTTACGTTCCAAGAGATGCGAAATTCGTTATATATAAACACACGCTCCATCCTGCTCTCATTACTGACCACCGGCCGCGGAAAATTAGACTCTCATCACTGCACCCTGTTTGACATGACATGAATGCGAATAAGCGGCACAAACCGTTAACCACCGCTGTTTAACCATGCACATCTTCACATCAATCCTGGTAAACGGTTGCAAAATGTTGCACTGTTAGTATTTTCTAATGACATCGCAGTTTATCAACCTCAACAATTTTGTACCAACATGAAGAATTTTTGTATTGAACATGAGTTAAAATTGATATCAAATAATTTCTATCTTTCGTTATGATGGGACCTGACTTTTTACTGTTAGGTTAGTGCATAACGTCGTAGCGTTTTGTTTTGCATTTTGGTACTCCTATTGCTATGGGTTTATTTATCAATTGTCATTTTTTATTTGTGGTCCACTGTTGCTATTTGAGTATATATATTGACATATATTGATGTCCTTAGGTTAGTTAGCTTTAAGTAGTTCTGAGTTCTAGGGGACTGATGATCTCAGATGTTAAGTCCCATAGTGCTCAGAGCCACTTGAACCATTTCTTCGCCTCAGAATAAGGTGATTTCTACAGACGCGGAATCGAAAAGTAACCCAGCCTTGGCAGACTGTTGTAAATAGTGAAGGAGAATATATTTTTGATGATTAAAGCCTCCATTATGTGTATTTGTTGTTTTTATTAACTTACGGAAAAACGCTAAGAACTTATGTACTTACCTAATATAACGAATACGAAGACGTCTGCTGGAGATATTAAAAATAAAAAAGATGGAATTGTAGTTATTTAAAAATTCACTGTTCGACTCAATGTTAAATTAGAAAAACATGAAGGAACTTTCAAAAAAATTCAACTGGACTTCCAAACAAGAAAAGTGTACCGCCAAGATTCGAGGGGAATTTAAAAAGTAATAATTGCCGTCCCACGCTAAGACCACTGCTGCGGTACGGATAACAGATGCATCACAGTGTGCAAATGAAATGGGGCGCAAATGTTTACCGACGCTTGGTGCCTATGTTGAAAAATAGTGTTGTGTACCTGAGTCACCGACAAACAGTCAGTGACACAGATGCAGCATTCGTTAAAAGTTAGTTGACTTGTTATAATAATGTGTAATTTACACTCCTATTCAGAAAAAAAAAAAAAACAGAACATCTTCGACGGCCGCGCGAGATGAGCCGAGCGGTCTGAGGCGCTGCAGTCATGGACTGTGTGGCTGGTCCCGGCGGAAGTTCGAGTCCTCCCTCGGGCATGGGTGTGTGTGTTTATCCTTAGGATAATTTAGGATGACCTTAGCAGTTAAGTCCCATAAGATTTCACACAATAACACACCTTGGACGACTAGAGATAGGACGTTGGTATTCACAGGATGTCTACATTGGTATGTACTGCAGAAAATATTAGCGTTTGAATCATGTCGGCCCGCGGATTCTAATTCAACATCGATATCGCGGTGCAACACCAACCACCGGTAAAATGTGCCAGCGCCTCCCGTTTTCGCTATAAACAGAAGGTAATGGACCAGTGTGAATTGAGCTCACGTGCAAGATGCCTTGCAGAGGTTTACGTGAACAGTACCGTCAAATCACTAAGTTTGAAAGAGGGTGCATTATTGGCATGCGAGAATGTGATGGATCCATCCGGGAAGTAGCTGCTCGTGTGGGATTAAGTGTTTCGGTGGCGCTAGGGGTGTATGCAGAATGATTCACCGAAGGCCGTAGAACACAACTAGGTGGGTCAGGTCGAATTACCCAGACCACTCCACCTAGACGATCGACACCTCATCCTAATGGCGCTGCAGGATAGACCTGCGTCCTCCTCGACTCTGGCGCAACCGTAGAACAGTATAACACATCTTACACCATCACGGGTGACAGTCCGTCGCCGTTTATTACGGCATGGGTTACGTGTGCGTCGTCCACTTCTCCACCTACCATTGACGAATGTGCACAAACATGCTAGATGTCACTGTGGACAGGAGAGGCACCAGATAGTGTTTTCGGACGAATCTAAGTTCCGTTTGTTTGGAAATGATGCCACGTTTTGATTTTCCACAGACAGGGGAGACATACCGCGCCATCTCGAGGCCTTATGGTGTGGGATGCTACTGGGTACAACCACAAATCACAATTGGTGCGTGACCAGTGTGACCTGTGTGAATGACATCATGACATCCTCCACCCCAGATGCTTTTGTTCAGCAAGACAATGCACGACCATATGTTGCTGCACTAAGACGTGCCTTCTAGGTGTGAAAGGTTGTCAGCTTTTTGCCCTGGCCAGCAAGATCACCAGACGAAAACGTATGTGATGTGGTGAAACGACGGATGCAGTGCCGACCACCACAGATGAACTCTGGAACCAGGTGAATGCAGAGTGGATGGCTACACCATATGCTGCTATTCGCACCTTATACGCGTCGATGCCATCACGCATGGAACAAGTTATCAGGGCCCATGGCAGACCCTGTGCTTGCTAGGCAACAGGACATATTCTGAACCGATGTAACTGGAATGCAGAATGTACATGCCCTATGAATATGAACGTCCTATCTCTAGCAGGTCAAGGTAGATGTGACGACATACGGCAACAAGGCAAGTTTATTTAGTTGTAAATCACAAAAAAGACTAATCTTTTAAATAAATCACAAAGCTGTAGGTTCGAAATTTCGCCAAAATTTCCGTTATCAGCCGCTCCTGTTGGATAGACGAATATATAGACATCATGATGTTAGCTGAAAACGAAATCTCTTTTCATGTTAATTAGAAATAATTGTTAGGATCAATGATTCAGGTACTGCTCTAAATGTTCAAAAATCATTTATGAACTTCAATTCTAATAATTCTTTGTTCATCGAAAGACAATAATTCTTGAAAGTTTCTTACACAGGGTGTTTCAGAAGTGATTTCCAATATTCGAGGATGTGACAGGAATGATCATTCGAAATAAAAAAATTCAAATAAACTTGGGCTCTAAAACGCATATCTTAAGAGTTGTGAGCATTTCTTGATCCTCGATACTGTGAAACAAATCTGTTCTACTGCAAGCTCTTTGCTTTCCATATTTTGGGTAGTGGTAGCATGGACCAAAACAAGAAAAAAATCCAGTAAACATGTGCTCTAAAACTCATACCTTAAAAGTTATGAACACTCGTTCATTAGATGAGTTGTGTTTCAAAGTAGCAAAGATAAACAATTACTCATAGCTCTTAAGGTATGCATTTTAGAGTACGTGTTTACTGGACACTTTCTTCTTGTTTTGGTCCATACTACCAATTCCCAAAATATGAAAAGCAAAGAGCTTACAGTAGAAGTGATTTGTTTCACAGTATCAAAGATTAAGAATTGCTCACAGCTTTTAACGTATGCGTTTTAGAGACCATGTTTACTTGACTTTTTTGTTTCGAGCGATCATTCCTTTCATATCCCTGAATGTTGACCATCGCTTCTGGAACATCCTGTATATTTAAACTCGTGTTCGTCTACGTGTTAAGTTTGTGTATGAGGAATACGTAAAACTTATTTTTGGTACCAAAATACGTAAGTCTCAAAATAGGGCAACAATCTAAGTCAAAATTTATTTTTTAACGGTAAAATGTGGGGCTCACGCTACACGATGTGTCATATAGGCTAGCCGGTATAGTCCGTTTTCAATTAAATTTACACACACCATCTCACTGCAAAACAAATAATTCAGTTTAAAATGTTTACCACGGATATTCTTAATCTTTATCTTTAGTCTTGCAAACAATCACTGTAGCAGAACTGTTACTGAAAGTCCATAGCAAATGAACATAGAAATTAACGCATCTGACCAATGAACATAATAATTAACACATCTGACTTTCAGTTAAAACTGGTTGAAGATTCACAAGAAATCACCTTACTGAAAACTTTTACTTGTATTAGGCCTGTGAACTGATATACCGGGTGATCAAAAAGTCAGTATAAATTTGAAAACTAAATAAAACACGGAATAATGTAGATAGAGAGGTACAAATTGACACACATGCTTGGAATGACATGGGGTTTTATTAGAACAAAAAAATAAATAAATACAAACGTTCAAAAAATGTCCGAAAGATGGTGCTTCGTCTGATCAGAATAGCAATAATTAACATAACAAAGTAAGACAAAACAAGGATGATGTTCTTTACACGAAATGCTAAATATGTCCACCATCATTCCTCAACAATAGCTGTAGTCGAGGAATAATTGTGTGAACAGCAATGTAAAGCATGTACGGAGTTATGATGAGGCATTGGCGTCGGATGTTGTCTTTCAGCATCCCTAGAGATGTCGGTCGATTGCGATACACTTGCGACTTCAGGTAACCCCAAAGCCAATAATCGCACGGACAGAGGTCTGGGGACCTGGGAGGCCAAGCATGACGAAAGTGGCGGCTGAGCACACGATCATCACCAAACGACGCACGCAAGAGATCTTTCACGCGTCTAGCAATATGGGGTGGTTCTAATAAAACCCCATGTCATTCCAAGCACGTGTGTCAATTTTTACCTCTCTATCTACATTATTCCGTGGTTTATTAAGTTTTCAAATTTATAATGACTTTTTGATCACCCATTATTTTTCCACAAAAACACTCTGCCAATCACTGTGCCTTATAGTCGACATGAACTTACATGGTAATTAAACTTACTGGCCTACCTGTGCGCACGGAACGCTCGTCCCCTCTGCAACATGTTGCTACTAAGAATAATGGTGTGACTGTCAAAAATCAAATTTCATTTGCTGCACTTGCGATGTGCAATGCAAAACCGTATCTTTCTAGCTTTTATAAATGCTTCTCAGTACACAACTCGCGAAGAGCAATGCGAGTGTGCAAACAGTCGTGTAAGTAAATGAAAATGTAGAACTAAACGACTAATAAATGAGAGGAAAGACTCCAAGTTTAACTGTGCTTTATTAGGCCATAACGACCATAAATCTTTTTCATAAAGTTGTCACACATAGACAAGTTGGCAAAATATTTCTTAGTAACTCTTCGTCCGCAGCTCGTGGTCGTGCGGTGGCGTTCTCGCTTCCCGCGCCCGGGTTCCCGGGTTCGATTCCCGGCGGGGTCAGGGATTTTCTCTGCCTCGTGATGACTGGGTGTTGTGTGATGTCCTTAGGTTAGATAGGTTTAAGTAGTTCTAAGTTCTAGGGGACTGATGACCATAAATGTTAAGTCCCATAGTGCTCAGAGCCAAGTAATTCTTCCTTGTACAGTTGCCTCCTTGCCTCTTGTTTCAACTATAAGACTGACCATGTGCTTCATTACAAAATTTGTACAGGAAATTTCAGCCACACGCAGTGTTCTAACAATGAGAAGCTACACAGCTACAAATACAGAAAACTGGACTACCTTAAAAGTTAACTGTAATCATTCTTCCATTAATACAATCTCATTTGCTCAGTATTATAAAAAAATCCTTTTTATATAATGCCGCCTCCACTACACAGAAGGACAGCTTCCATTCTTTCCAAGCCAAGTACATAGCCAGACTGTCCAACACGCTTTGCTACTGCTACTATCTAAATTACTCTGACAAAGCAAACTTAACCTCTCTGACAAACCTCTCTGGTCTCAACACAGACTTACAATGAACAGGATTATATCGATATTACAGACGTTGAGTACATTTATTCGCAACTTCATTCACATTTACGGCCAAAACGTCCTGAAAATTGTCATGGCAAATAGGACAGCCCCCTTTTAATCTACCATGTATAGTTGCTAGCACCTCGAAAAAGACTAAAAGCGTGGGAACTATAAAATGGTCGTTAGCTTCATATAACAGTATGCGTAGTGTAGCAAAAAAAAAGTGAAGGGCGACAAAGATTTTAGTCTTCGCACTCATAGCGCCTTTAGATTTTTACACGATCACGAACAAAGATTTAAAACCTTGCAAAACCTAAATCTAGACACGATATACTACAGTATAACACGGCCATGTTGACTACCATGAAGTTCATTCGTATTTGGAAATCAGATGCGGAATATGATGACAATTATTAAAATTTTAGATGCTTAACTTCTCTTCGGTTACAAAATATTAAGTTGCGATCGTGGGCGGTTAGCATTGACTCAAAAATTGTAGCACAGAGAGCAGAACAGAGACAGTGTGCCGGCCGCTGTGGCCGAGAGGTTCCAGGCGCTTCAGTCTGGAACCGCACTGCTGCTACGGTCGCAGGTTCGAATCCTGCGTCGGGCATGGATTTGTGTGATGTCCTTAGGTGAGTTAGGTTTAAGTAGTTCTAAGTCTAGGCGACTGATGACCTCACATGTTAAGTCCCATAGTTCTTAGAGCCATCTGATTTTGAGAGACAGTGTTGTGCTGTACTGTACTGAATTGTTCAGGCAGATTATCATCGATACTGTCTACATTCCGCACGAATTCTCCCGACTTAAACATTTTTCAGTGGAAGCCGGTGCGCGGTAAATTGTCGCTATGTCGATGTCAGCCACCCATTTCTGTGCTGGAATACCACCTTCGACTAGCTTCAGGCAGATTCTATCTATGCCGTATCATGCAGGCATTCTGGATTGGGGAATGTTAAACTTGAATAAGAGGCTCTCGAAGGGGTCGACGAAACTCTCTGTCTTAGAAATAGACTAGATAATGAAGGAAAACACAAGAAAGGTGTAATTGCAAGAATAATAACTCTCGATAAAAATAAATTACTGCTGATATCCGCCGCGCGGGATTAGCCGAAAGGTCTAAGGCGCTGCAGTCATGGGCTGTGCGGCTGGTCCCGGCGGAGGTTCGAGTCCTCTCTCGGGCATGGGTTTGTGTGTTTGTCCTTAGGATAATTTAGGTTAAGTAGTGTGTAAGCTTAGGGACTGATGATCTTAGCAGTTAAGTCCCATAAGATTTCACACACATTTGAACATTTCCTATTATATAAACACTGAGGCTAGAAACAGATTCATGACAAGATATGCAGGGTGTTTCGAGAAAGGTGTTTTCTCTGTGACTTAGAAAGTATAAGTGTAAGAGATATTTATTTAGAGATGTAAGCGTAAGCAACTCTTTCTGCGGAGTAATAAACAAATTTCATTTGGTCATTTCTCAGAGCGTTACAGTTGCGAACTACGATTTTTCAAATTTGGCATACTTTTCCTATCAAGTAGCTTATGTATTTAAGCTATATATAAACCAAATGAAAAAGTTGTTAGAGAATGGAAAAAAGTAGGTGCACCAGCACACAGACTGGGACCAAGACATAAGGGCATAGAACTACACTGTTTAGCATTTGCTGATGACATGGCACTGATCGCACAAGACATTACCGATGCACAGAAACAGCTAGAATTATTACAAGAACAGGCAGCTAAAATAGGATTACAAATTTCGTTTGAAAAAACAAAATTTATGACTGACGTCAAAGATGCACCTTCTGATCTCAAAATTGGTAATAACTACATCTCTGGAGTAAAAGAATTTAAATATTTAGGTGAATGGATTGCAGAAAATTGTAATGAAAAGAAATCTGTCAGATCAAGAGTCCAGAAAATGGAGACGGCGTTTCAGTTAGCAAAAAACATTTACAACAAAAAGAGTCTCTCGTGGAACTGCAAAATACGACACTACACAACAGTAATTAGACCCAAAGCTCTCTACGCATCTGAGACACTAAACCTTCAACACAGAACACTAAAAGAGGAATTAGAAGTGAAAGAACGTAAGATAATGAGGAAAATACTAGGACCAAGAACTAAAGATGGGGTACATTATCCAAAACCCAATGCAGAAATATATAAAAGTATCTCCAAAATAACAGACACAATGCGCATGAGAAGAATCCAATTCATGGGGCACTTAGAAAGAATGGACTCAAACAGGTTAACGCACAAAATCCATACATTTTTAAAGAACAAAACTACAAGACCGAACTGGTACAAACAGACGGAAAAAGACCTGAGAGAATTAGGGTCTCAAAATCTACATGATAGAAATGAAATCAAAAAAATCACAAACACACGGGGTTTTGAGGAAGAAGAGAGAAAAACTAACCGACATACATGGTCTACGCAACGAAAGCTAGCCCATTCGTTGTTTATGAAGGAATACTGGGCGAAAAGGAAGGCCAGCAAGTGTTGATTACGCGTGGTCCTAAGTGATCCATCCGCGAAGAAGAAGAAGAAGAAAACCAAATGAAATCAAATTTCTATCAGTTTTGGTCAGGGAGTCAGGAAAGTTTAGTTTTAGGAGCGGATGCAACATGCTGTACATAACTGTCTGTGTTCAGATGATCGATGGGGTAAATTGAAATGTGAGCATCAGAAGTGCTTTAACTGTGTTGTGTAACAGGAGATTGTTGATGATCAGATGGGGTGATCGACTAAGGAAGGAAGACATTGTACCAAATGTCAAGCATATAAAAATATGACAGAAAGAACGACCTACCAACGAAATATCTGCTGTTATAAGGCAGCGAAAAGCAAATAGGCAGATTCGTCACAGGCTCGAATAGCTGTGGCAACAGCTATGGCAAAAATAGAAGGCAACACAGGTTAGTAAAAGTTTAAAATGATTTAACGGTGGAAGTCTTACATTACATCAGTGGAGTACGAACACGGTGCGTGGCTATATGGTTCAGTTTTCACTTACACGGATCTGACATTAAACACTGGTGTAGTCCTTGACCCAGTGAAAGATGATTAACATCACTTGTATAATGTCCAGTTTGGCTCTTCTTGGTGGCAAGTGGAGCCCTGACACACGCGCTGAGACGGCGTCCTGGTAGTGTATGACGATAGTACGACGGTTGTCTGGAGGTGCTGCATACGGGGAAAAGCCGTGTATCTGCTTTTATTTACGTTTGGCGTATGGATGTTCACTTAGGAATTGCAATGTCCAGTGACAGTGATGTGATCATCGGCCAAAAGCCGAATAACCGCCTTTTGCAGCGCAAACCACTACTAGACCTGCAAAAAGAGAGTCACTGAGGTTCTAGAAGGAGGCGACAGGGATATTGCGCCATGCCGACTCTAGTCCTGTGGGCAGCTGCGCTAGATTTCTCGTTTCAAAGAGCCCGATTGAGGTGGTCACACAGATTCTCCATTGGGGATTCGAATCTCGGCCTTCGTACAAATTTTAATTCATTTCTTGGGCTTGTATTCGTTATCATAGATAAAACTGAGACTTTCTCTGGAACATATAATTTCACAAGATTAAGAAAATATACAGGGTGGTCGAAAATTCCCGTTACAGACTTCTGGAACTTGTAGAGGGGAGTGAGTACATTGTATTTCGAATAGGAACACATGTCCATAAACCTCATCCAACGAGACTACAGAGCTTCAAAGTTATAGGCGCGGGAGTCTGTAAATGTACGTATACACAGGGTGATTCCGTGATGATGTTACAGACTTTCTAGGATGATGGAGAACGATAAATGTATTAATTTGAAGTATGGATCGCTGTACCGGAAACGAACGAGTCGAAAGCTATAAACGAAAACCGTTCTGATACCTCTGACAGTTGAATACATGTACCGGTTCTTGTGTAAGGTTGGTAACTGTCAGTGGTGGTAGTGTGGACAAAAACGAGAGAAAATGTCCAATAAACGTGGGCTCTAACGTGCGTACCTTAACAGCTATGAACACTTGCTCAGTAGAGGAAATATGTTTCACATTAGCGAAGATGAGCGAATGGTCATAGCTCCTCAGGTATGCAATTTAGAGCCCACCTTTATTGGACATTTTTTCTCGTTTTTCTCCACACAACCACCTCTGACAGTTACCAACCTTACACAAGAACCGGTACATGTATTCAACTGTCAGAGGTATTAGAACGGTTTTCGTTTATAGCTTTCGACTCGTTCGTTTCCGGTACAGCGATCCTTACTTCAAATTAATACAAGTAAAGAAAGTCTGTAACATCATCACGGAACCACCCCGTGTATACGTACATTTACAGAAGCACGCTCTGTAGTCTCGTTGGATGAAGTTTTCGAACATGGGTTTCCATTCGAAATACGATGTACTAACTCCCCTCTACAAGTCCTAGAAGTCTGTAACGGGAATTTTAGACCACCCTGTAGATCAGTAGCATCTTTGCTGTGCCCTCACATAAAAGAAACATCCGTAAGAATGAAAAAAGAAGAAAGACTGGTTTAATGACACCTCCATGACGAGATCATTAGAGAAGAATCGGACATGTGTGTGAAATGAGATCAATATTTTCAAGTGATCGTACTGCCATCCGCCCTTTGTGGTTTATAGAAATAGTAAAAAAAACTTCAATATGCACTGTCGGACGGGGATTTGACCAACTGTTCTCGCTAATACGAGTCTTTTGTGTTTACGGCCTCGTTCGGCCTGCCGGTTGTGAGAGTATTTCAGCTGATGAAAGCGGGCTTAGGCGACTATTTCGCAGTATTCGCTGGTGGAGTTCATTAGCAGTTTAAGCCAATTGTTGAGCATATAAAATTTATTTGTCTTGTTGGCACGTTACAGTTCTGATAACTGCACTATCTGCTGTAACTACACTTCAACGCTCTGAAGGTGATTGCTTGACAGTAGAACAGATCGTTAAAATTGTGTACTGCAGCCAAAAAAAAATCATATAAAACATAATACTACCGTGTCAAGTTTTATACAGAGCTTGTGATGTTCTGCGAGACAGTAAGTGAAACGTGGAAATATTACTTCTAAGATAAGAATCATGACCAGTCAACGTTGTTCATTTCCTCTTGTGTAGATAATCCCCAGAAAGATCAAGCCATGTCATTAAACGGTTCCATGCCGAGTCGTTATTATCGACAGCCTACAAAGGGTAAAAACTATCATAAAACTATACAACCCTTCTTTCCTGGATAATTTCGCAATGAATTCACGAAAAATGGCGCCACTGGATGAACCAAAAGATCCTATTTCACCAGAACAGTACACCAGCTGATATGTTTGCAAGTGCGAAAGTACCATGGCCGAAATTTTATATTTGCTTTAGAGACTGCTGTCTCATTCAACCTTGCGAAAAGTTTCTCTCCGCAAACATGAAGAAATCATACTGTTGCTGTGTTCCTCATCCCAAAGACTGGTTTGGTGCAGCTCTCCACTTTAGCCAATACTCTTGTCATAACTGCAGCCCACATGCACTTGGACATGCTTCTTGCGGTCAAGTACCCACACTTCCCTCCATAACCAAACTGACGTTTCCTTGATGCCTCAGGAAGTGACCTAGCAACAGACGCCTTCTTTTAGTCAAGTCGTATCACAAATTTAGATTTTCCCCTACATCATTCAATATCTCCTCCTTAGTTTCTCGACCTATCCATTTAATCCTCAGCAGTCTATTGTAGGACATATCAAAAGCTTCTATTCTGTTCTTTCTGAGCTACTTATCATCCGTTTTCTGACAAAGCTACATTTCAAAGAAATACCTGCAGAAACTAATTTCCGTCCTTCAATTTTATACTGTATGTTAACAAATTTCTTTTTTTCAGAAACAGTTTCATTGATGTTGCCAGTGTGCATTTTTTATTCTCTCTACTTCGATCATTGTTGCCCAAATAGTAAAACCCAACTACTGCGTCTTTAACCTCTTATTCCAATATAATTCTCAAGCATCACCTGGTTTAACTCGACTTCATTCCATTACCCTTGAGCTTTCCAATACATTACCTATTCCGTTCGACTAATCTTCCAAGTCGTTTGCCGTCTCTAGTAGAATTCCAACGTCATCTAAGAACCATTTCTTCTCCTTGAACATGTAACGTTACAGGTGTGTATGGGAGCTAAGCAGCATCTAGAATTGGTACGAGGTGAAGTGAATTCGTTTGATAAGCTGTACGGCCCCAGAGCCGAGGGCGTACTGCAGCCGGTCCAACTAAGCAACCGGCACAGGCCAGCCAGATACAAAGACGAGCAGCACGGCTTGAAATGGGGAAAATCCCAGAATGGGGAGGTGCACACACGTCGCTCGCTTAACAGAATGCGGAAGGCATCAGAAGGCAGACCTTCCTGTGGCAACAACCTTGATTCAATCGTGCAGATGACTGGTTCTTGGTGGCGAAGGGCCGCGGAGAGACTAACTTTTGAGGCACTTTATGTCGAGTTCTGGAAGAAGGCCTGCCTGAGATGATGTAGGTTATTCGGACGTAGTGAATGGCCGCTACGATACTCTTAACTTTTTCCGATTCTATTACAGAAATGAGAATAGACAGAGTTTCTGCTCACTATCACACATGCGATCAATTTGTAAATCATCATGTTGAACTCTGAACTGTTTTGAGCTGGTGAATACTTCGTGTATTGTTATCACGAAACCGACTTCGTTTTCACGCGTCTTGGATGACTATTTCGCTATGGGATTCAACTACCATTCTCGTAACGCCCTGAGTGCGACTTTAATACATTGGATAAGGTTATTTTCTGTCTGTATTTTAACTGGACATCGTATTTATCTGTGTAGTAGAGACATACTTTCATGAATAAACGTTATTCAACGAAAGTCTTTGTTGTCTTCATCAATTACAGACGTTAGAATAGAACTCTTATTAATTATTCATTTATTTAAAATATCTGTTTACTTTACTCATTCGCAATTCTGGCCAACGCATTGACTATTTGACTGCAGCATCACTGCAGCATGTTAGCTGCTGGACATGAAAGCAGACGTGCACGGCTACACATAGCATTCTTTTTAAACAGAGCCGTGCATAGCCCAGTTTCCTAAGGTGCGTGCAACATCAGGTAAAGACGCAACTGGTTTGCTCTTATGTATTGTTGGTAAGAGAGCAGCAGCTCATCAGCAAGAAACCATCAGGTAACTTTGCAAACTATAATTCCCTTTCTAAATATCTCCTCGATTTTCTCCACTACTTCTTCAATGAACAGACTGGATAATATCGGGGCAGGCTACAACCCTTTCTCATTCCCTTCTCAATCACCGCTTCTCTGTCATATCCTTCGTCGCTTAAAATTGCAGTCTGGCTTCTGTAAAAGTCAGGTTGCAGATAACTTACTGTTCACTATATTTCATCCCCGCTACCAACAGAATTTCAAAGAGCGTGCTGAAGTCACCATTGTTGAAAGCTTTCAACAAATATACGAATGTTTATAAGCGTTATAAACTTGAGAGTTTTTCACTCTCGGAGAGCTTTTGCAAATAATACGTATCGTGTAAACAACGCCCAGAATCAGCTCGATGGTGGTGGTCGAGAGTACTTGACAGTCAAAGTTTGCCAGTTCGATCATATGCCAGTTATAAATCTTTTTCATACTACTATTCACGACTTTTCAGATCGAAGACAGTGGCGTAACAATCCCAAAAGGTTTAAAAATTAATAAAAGAATCAAGAGAAGCAATAAAGTTTTAATCAGTCTTCAAAAAAGAATTTTCAGCATTTAACGTACTCTCGACCATCCTGCACTTGAATTTGTTTTTCGTATTTAAGGAAACAATAAAAGCAGACGATGACGTATTGACAATATCGTCTTAATGACAGCATCACTAAATGTCTTAGACCGGCGTGGATGCGTTCTTTGAGTCAGGAACGTAACGGTCTGTTGTCGTAGTGGATACTACAAGTGCTAATCGGCAACGGTAACTGGTGCACAAATTTTTCAGAGAACACTCTTTGGCTTTTAGAGTTCGTAATACAAACGCGGCAATGTTTTTGCGCTGTGGTGTCGCTTATAAATACGACTTGTAGCAAAAAGCAGTTCAGTCACGTCATCCCCGTCCTTCGAATTCGTTTCGCAAAATTTTCAGTATCTTATCGTCTCTGACATTCACAAATGGACAAGCGGCGCATGTGGAGTATTTCGCCAACTCTGTGGGTGTTCTGCTAAGTGCTCTTACGCAATTATGCTGACAGTCACAGCAGCCGCTCCGATCTTCGAGGAAATATTTGCTGGAGTATTATTTGTCCAAAGCGATAACACAAAACGATTTTCTTACGAATGCTTTACTTGACTACCTCGTAGCCTGTGATCGTGACCGTTGTCTCTTTTGTCAACATGTTTTATTAACTCATCTTGTATGATGCATTATAGAGTTCTCTCCCAACTGTTAATCGCAAGAAATACACCATCACAACGACTGTGTTAGAGAAAAAGTGTTACTCAAAAATCTACTTTAGCATGCTAGGGTCATTGCCGAACAGCCTACCCTGCCAGACAAAAAAAGTGAAGCACCCAGAAGCGGGACAGGAAACGAAATGAAAATTCACGGGTTGATAGCGTAAGTTCCGTTATTTCAGTGGTTACAAACTGGAGTCAAATTTACAAAGAACTTGATAACATAAGCGTGCATAATCATCAGCATGACGTTACACCTGCTCTGACCTGGAAACATAGTCTGTTCGGCTGGGAAGGGTGTCATAAGGCGGTTCAATTCTCTCCTGAAGCAACTTGGACCACAACTGTATTTATTAAGGGGGGTAGGACGTCAAACGGGCTGTCTTGGAGCAGGAGAGACGCCACAGGACATTTTAACTTCCACTGTCTATACTTTTACGAATAAATTCATAAAACTTTGTCAGTATGACCAGGAAGGACTCAGTTTTCACAATCATAGCAGTGGAAGTCCAAAAACATAACAATTTTTTTTTTACGTGTGAAAGTTCATTTTTCACTTCTATTGGCTGCGTTTGTTGCTATAGGTACACATTTCTTCATAAGTAAGAGAGATTCTTCGATGAATTTTGCACAGCATACAAACCATACTTACAGCTGTATGAAAATCTAGAAATTATTTAATTTATGAAAAAATGAACGTGCTGTTATATTTTAAACTTCATGTTTAGAAAAAACTCAAATTTTATAGTTGATTATCTCAATTATTACCACAGTTTTTAAGAGATTTGGAAAATTCTAGAGTTTCATACACCTGTAAGTATGGTTTGTATGCTGTGCAAAATTCATCGAAGAATCTCCCTTACTTATGAAGAAAAGTGTACCTATAGCAACAAATGCAGCCAATGGTAAGTGAAAAAATGGTGAAATACAAATGTAAAAAAATAAATTATTTTCTTATATTTTTGAACTTCCACCACTATAAGTGTAAATCCTGAATCCTTTCTGGTCATTCTGACAAAGTTTTATGAATTTACTTTTAAATGTATAGACAGTGGAAATTAAAATGTCCTGTGCTGTCTCTCCTGCTCCAAGTCCTCCCCTTTGACGTCCTACCCCCCTTAATAAAGGAAACAAATTTCTGATGTGAGTCTCCGACCGTTATGAATATTTTATGAATAAAACCGTCTAGATCGCTAAATAATATATCATTGTTTAATTCGATGTTTCGGCATCTGCCATAGACATAAAAAAAAAACTTTCTACTTCTGAAACAAAGTTCATTGACTATATTAAAATCTGTAGCCAATCGGAGTCAATTCACAGCAGCACAAGTGTAGTAACTGGTTCTTGATGTCCTGCTACTGACATTGGGATTGAGATGACATCTGATCTGGTCCCACACAAGTTCTATTGCGGACAGATCTCGAGTCGGGGGTCTTCCTGGCCACGAGAGCACCTCAACATAAAGCAGATTGTTCACAGAAATACGCAGCATATGTGGTGAAACATTATGCTGAGGTGTCAAAAGTCCTGGTTTACCTTCTAATATCGTGTCGGACCTCCTTTTGGCCGACGTTGTGCAGCAACTCGACGTGACGTGGACTCAGAGAGTCGTTGGAACTCCCTGTAGAAATATTGAGCTATGCTACCCCTACAGGCGTTCGTAATTGCGAAAGTATTGCCGGTGCACGATTTTGTACACGAAATGACCTCTCGATTACATCCCATAAATGTTCGATGGGATTCAAGTCTCGCGATCCGGGTTGCCCAATCGCTCGCTCGAACTGTGCAGAACGTTCTTCAAACCAATTGCGAACAGCTGTGGCCTGGCAACATGGCGCATTGTCATTCATAATGACTGTGAACGACTGTGGCCCGGCGGATGGCACATTGTTATCAATAAAAATTCCATAGCTATTTCGGAACACAAAGTCCATGAATGGCTGCAGATGGTGTCTATGTAGCCGAACATAAACATTTCCAGTCAATTATAGGTTCAGTTTGACCAGAAGACACAGTCCATTCCATGTAAACACAGCCCACACCATTATGGAGCCAACACCAGCTTGCACAGTGCCTTGTTGACAACTTGCGTCCAGGGCTTCGTGGGGTTTACACCACAATCGAACCCTATCATCAGCACTTACCGAATGAAATCGGGATTCATCCGACCAGGCCACGGTTTTTCAGTCGTGTAGGGTCCAACCGATACGGTCAAGAGCCCAGGAGAGGTGATGCAGGCGATGTCGAGATGTTAACAGAGGCACTGACTCGCGTCGGTCGTCTGGTGCCATGGCCGGTTAACGCCAAACATCGTCGCACTCGCCTAATGGATACGTTCGTTATATGTCTCCTATTGATTTCTGCGGTTATTTTTCACGGTGTTGTTTAAGTGAAGGCCGCAGACCATAGCTTTGTTCGTGGTGAGAGGAAATGCCTGAAATTTGGTGTTCTCGGCACACTCTTGACTCTTGTAATCTCGTGATACTGATTTCCCTAACGATTTCCGAAATGTAATGTCCCATGCGTCTAGCTCCAAGTACCATTCGACATTCAAAGTCTGTTAGTTTCCCTTGTGCGGTCGTAATCACTTTGGAAACCTTTCCTTATGAATCATCTGAGTAAAAATGACAGCTCCGCCAGTGCTCTGCCCTTTTACATCTTGTGTACGCGAAGCTACCACCATCTGTGCATGTGCATATCGCTATCCCGTGGCTTTTGTCACCTCAGTATATGCTGTAGATAGCACCACGGTACTGTCGCATGAGAGACAGAACATGGGGACACAGGATGTCCATGACGTTCCGTTGTGCCGTCAGGGTTCCCTAAGTCACTACTAACCGTGACCTGGTCATAATCGACTGTTTCTCACAGCATTCCACCAGGAGTAAAACTGTACACCTCTCCAAAACAATGGAAGAATGCCTCCATCTCCAGGGCGCCGCCAAAGTAGCCGACGATGGTCATCTGGGATAGCGAAGACTGGTGATACATCGCTGAACACTATGCGACGCCTTTCATCAGCAATCGGCTTGCCTCTCACCTCGAAAACCGGTCGTTTGTGTTGTTGTGTAACGGCAGCCTATGAACGGAACACTGATTCCTTAGTCCGACTGCTGCAATAATTCGACCAATGGTGTGAAATGACATAAAATGCTATAGGGAGTCCATTACTTGTTCTCTGATGGGAGGCCCAGATGCGAAGGGGCTACTACGGGCTTGGTGCACGATACGGTGATCCTGCCTTGTGTTGGTCAGAAGTGGTCGACCAGATCCTTAACGACGAGTATTCCTACCCTATCCCCCCCATGAACCATGACAGTGTTCCGCACCAGTATTGTGTGCAGAGCGTGCTTTGTAACAATGTTGCTTAGCAGTGGGTGCTTCCTACCGGCGTTGCGTGTCAGAGGGTGGTTCGTAGCGATATTATGTTGGAAAATTTGGGAAAATATCATACAGAAAATTTGGCTTGTGCTGGACACGTGCTGGAGTCAGCCAGTCGGCAAGTACCCACAGGTCTCGCCAAACCACTGCAGCAGTCGGTTGGAAGCAAGTGACACGATAGGTCTAGCCCCCATCATTGCCAGAGATGTCCCTCTAGGCCAATTAAGTATGGAGCAGAAAACGTTCGCACATCCTGATCACTTCCCTTTCTTGTGTTGCTTAAATCTTTTAAATTATTTGAAAGTCATGATTTTTTCGTTTACCCGGTGTTGTTCTCTAAGATTTAATCACAATCCTAAGCAGATGCCCCTAAATAAAATTAGCATTACGCCAGACAAGTCATCTTCCGTAGATACTTAGTGCTACTCCTGGGGGGCCGGGGCAGGTAACTCGTTTCAGAACATGGCAATTTTTAATCCGCCATTGATTACAGAAACATACTACTCACATGCTGACTTTTAATAGAGAGTGATGCTGCCATCTTTCGAAAATCGATTTAACAACGAGCATGTTTATTATAACTCTTCTGATAAAAAAATTATAAAAGATCTCTGTTCTCTTTCAAGGCCGTGAGACAGTTTGAAAACTTGATTCTAGGTTTACTCATCATAATGGTGCAGCGCAAGTTAATTCTGGTAGAAATATGAAATACATGCAAATCTCAAGAATAGCATTAAGTGGAGAACTCCAAATGCAAGAGCCAGTTAGGAAGTGCTGCACTGAGCAACAACCAGCACTGTTCCAGTCTGGGACATTGATCCCACCAGAGACGTCATGTAGCTAAACTCATTCTAGAAATTCGCAGATACTATTTAACTACCTAAGGGGGTGCGAAATACTAACACGCTTTGTACACATGAAATAATACCAACAATAATAACTATATACGTTAAATAAGCATGAATTAATAAAATTATTATAAAAAGCACTAAGGTATGCTGTGAGCATAACTCGCTCACAAGCCGATATATCTATACACTGATGTAAACGTAATCTGAACTTAACATCCATTTTCCTGAGTTATTTGTCCGTACTGATCACTTGAAAATGGCCATAGAGGTCGTAACCATGTGATTATGTAAGACGTATGTACGTCTGAAAACGATTTAGTAACGAATAATAGACTACTGACTGACTGACATTTTAAGATTGGAATGCGACTGAAGTACTCCCGAATACTGCTCTTTCGCTCCTACGCACGTGAAGGAATGCCTGATGGACTGCTAGCTGTCACTGTCAATAACCGACACACAAGAAGCTACCCGCAAGCCCGCCACTGTTTCGTCTAAATACATCAGTACTAAGCAAATTGCCATCACTAACCCTTTACTTGGCAGATTCTCTTACCTATGACAGTTGACTTCATTACACACGCGTATAGACACAATCACACTTATATAACACAGGTACGAACATAAAATCATAATAATGTTTGTATTTAGTTCGATAAGTTGCTTCGCTGTTTTGACTGGTTGGTTGTGCACTGTGTAACTATAGGGAATTTGCTTGTGCAAAATTCAGACTGTTTAAACCATTGAGAATTATCGCGTCTATACAGCAGCCTATACGTAGAAGTGAAGATTTGTAAGAAAAGATAACATGAAGTATCTGTCATAAGATTGCTACAGCAGTGTAAGTAATTGTTTACCTTAACTTCAGATTCCATCAGTATGTTTTGACAGGGAAAGATACAGATGAACCAATCTTTACAAATAAATTGAAATTAACATGTGGCAGAGGATAAAATGAATTGATTTTATGGCTGGCTCCAGAAATTATCAATGTGTTTTCTCTCTGCCTCACCTAAGACATGACTGCGACAGCAGAAGACAGTCACTGGAGATGTCGTTCATCGGATGTGTCGAGTGAAGCAGGAAGACGTAAAAATGGCTACGAGCAATCTTGTAAATGAACAGATCTATTTAAAATATACGATGAACTCCCACTACCGCTACGGCAGCTTCTTGTTATGGAAGCACCGTAAACATTGGGGATGTGGTGTGGAGATACGACTGACTGGGGAAAATGACCTATTCACACAACATTGGACAACCATGTACACATTTATCTGAGTATCGTGGTGGCTATTTATTAATTCCTCGCTCTCGGCTTTAAGGCGTACCTTGGATCTCACAGAAAGTAATTTGACAATAATTAATCAGTAAGTAATTTGACAATCATTGATCTGTCACAGTCCACCTTCTCAAACATGAAAATCAAGAAGCCGTCGCTTTCTATAACTGAACCCTCACCATCCGTGTAGTTACAGTCCCACTCCGTCCTTTAAAGAAATAACGCCGTTGTCTTCGCTGATACATCAAATATCTGTGTTCTTGTGATGAAATCTGCCTGCGGCACTCTTCTTTCCAACATCTTGTGAATTTTGACCTCCTGTTGTCTTCTGCGGTGATCCTTTTGCTAAATCGTCAGCCTTGAGTCTTGACTATTGCAATCCTCTCTCTTTGTCTCTTTTCTTCATCGATAATTTCCAAATCGGCATCTCTTCTTAAAGTTTAGTAATTCATTGCAACAATGCCGCTATGATAAGCTGCTGGCAATTTCTTTGTTCCTCTCGTCTCTACACTCTACAACTGCTTCCACTGTACTCCATACTACAACTCTTATCTCCAGGTTCCATCTGCCGATTATTATTACGAAGAATACCGTCTTCTTTTCGCAAAATACTACTCTCCTCCAATAATAAAACGACACGTCCCTTCCACCCCTATTTACTCGTTAGCGTCCCAACTTCAATTGCTCCTCTTCATTTGACACTTGCCTCTTAATAATAATTCACAAACATTATGTTTCTCTATCAGACCAAAGAACTGTCTTTTACACTACACTATACAGAAATGGCGAAAATCAATACATGCGTGCATTTATATTACTCTTTCTATACTTTTATTTTGATACGTACAACAATACAAAAAACAAAAAATGAAGCTGACACAGGTGTCATTCACATATGGTGTTAATTAGCAGTGGAAAAATCCCGATTACAGTCTGTCTAAAAATTAGTGCTTAATAAAGGACAACTGAAGCCACTTCGTGCAATTACACTGACCCCTCATTACATGTAAATGAGTTTCCATTGGACGTTGCTCTGGGTTGAGATCTTTTTGTTATTAACATCTTTTTATTGTACATTTCGATCCAAGGTGACACCTAACTTCTAGGAATCATTAGTGCTCCAACCTTTCGAGCCAGCACACCACATGAAACTTTTTTCTGTCTTCAACATTTCAAAGTTGAAACGCAGACACTGTGGTCTTTTTATTATTTGATACTATCCGGTTCTTCTGGTGTCACAATCGCGTATCAGCCAATGAAGATGTGAATAGTGTTTCTGTACAGCACAGTAAATTCTAAACCAGGTCAGCTCCGATTTCTAGCGCCTATATATTTAATTTTTTGCACATCACCAATTATTTTAGAATTCGGTTTTTCTCATAATGAGTTTCTGCAACTGCCATCAACAGATGATAATGATGGTACACTTAAATATACAGATACACGGTGTGGCGTGAGTACTATGCAGTTCACTGATGACTTCTATACTCAGTGAACTGCATAAGAAAATTTTCCATCAGTTAGCACTAAGCACACTAAGGACCTGTAATATGTGGACTTTGTGAAATGACGTTATGGGTAGAGTAGATGACTAGAGTGCGAAGATGTTCCGATGACTTGTGTGAGAATCCCACAGACGATGGAAATGTCACATGTATACAGAACTTAAGTTTGTACTGTTATTTCGCTTTGTTCAGTTTTAACCAATCCATTGTAATTCGATAGAAAATTGTATCTGTTACAAAATGTGGATGCTACGTTTTATTAGGAAATCAGATGTTAATAGTGTTATTTTCTTCATCTTCAATGGAGTATACTGCAGTTTTTTAGAAGGTCACTTTATTGAAAAAAAGTTTTGTAACTTTACATTGAAACTCAGTCACTGAAGTGCAAGGAGTGACTATTACAGAAATGTTAACCAAATTAAGTAGATAAAAATATGCATTAAGAACATATAAAATTTATCAAGCGTTAGTTAAGATGTTAGTTTGGGTAAAACAAAATACAAATATACTGAAAGTCTGTACATTATAATCATTTCTATTATATTAAGTCATTTACTTGTACCAGTTTTCAGTTTCAGCGACAAGAACGTCGGGGCAGTAGCAACGGAGATGTGCACTGTGGCAATGTAAAATTCGTGGCGACCTCTGGCAACTGGTGGTCTGAGCCGGAAGACTACCTGTTAAACTTCTAGATTTTGTATAAAAATAATGTAAACCTTATTAGTTTAACATGTGTTCTAAACAGATCCACGAAAGAAATAAATAAGAGATCGTGGCTTTGATTTATATGGCAAAAATATGTACATCAGATACCAATTTTTGTATGAAACTGTGCTGCAGTCCGAACCTCAGGATAATAACATCAGTTACAGAATACTGCACAGATTCGATAAGGATACATTCATTTATTGTTTGTGCTAGCTTTTCATTCCAGATAAGGTACTTAAAACCGCACTTGGGCGTATCTAAACACATGCATTTATTGGAAGGAAGAGTGAGCTAGTTACGGCTTACATCCAGAAAGATATCATAAACATCTTTTATTTCGGTACTGTGACGTGTAGAAGTTCTGATTTCCAATGACAGTAGGTTCCAGTAGCTGTAATAATTTATGATACGCTACGAAAACAAAATAAACAGCAAGGAAGATAAAGGGATACACGAGGAACGGGTAATATAGATATGTGAGATTGACTGAAGCACTAAAATCCGTAAATAAATAGAGAAACGGATGGCTTAAACAGAATAAATTAAAAACTGGGAGCAGACGAAAACGTTCTGATGCACTTGTTGAATATGTTATGTAAGAAATGCAAAATGCCTAAAGACTGGGAAAAAATTCACACTAATATTCAAGAAAAATTATAAAGGTCGCTATGGCAGGTATAGAGGTCTGCAACAACGACAGCTACAAATCTGCTACGGCTATTACGCACGTTGTATGTGGAGTTCTCACACCAAACAGAATTCATGCTGAACCTTCGTCTGTTCAACTTAGTAGTGAAAGGCAAACTAACTTCACTGTTAGAGTGAGATGGGCGCTAGATATTGTTATCTCTATTAAGAAGACTGTTGCCGATGGAGATAACAGCTGAAGTCATTTTGCGTCGCCGCGCGGGGTAGCCGTACGGTCTTGGGTGTCTTGTCATGGTTCGCGCGGCTCCCCCGGTCTGTGGTTCGAGTCCTTCCTCAGCCTTATGTGTGTGTGTGTGTGTGTGTGTGTGTGTTGTATTTAGGGTAAGTTAATTTACGTTGGATTCAATAGTGCGTAAGCCTAGAGACCGATGACGTACGTAGTTTGGTCCCATAGTCCTTACCCCCCCCCCCACACACATATATATATATATATATATATATATATATATATATATATATATATATATAATACGTAGGGGGTGACGACAGCTGTGTAGTTAGAAACATTCATAGCAGACCATCAGCTGCCAAACGTCTTGTGAAACGTGTTAATGCTAAGAACAGGTTTGCGCGTGGCGCACGAAGTAGAAAACCTGCCTGCACTATCAATCAAAGGAAAATTCTTACGTGGTTTATGGATCTACGTTTACACATTTGCTTCCGAAAAACGTGTCTACGAATGAAGAGCATCAGAGAATCATAAATTACCGAATGTCTTCTGACAATGACGAAGAATGGTGGAGGTTCTATTTTGATTTGGGTGATCACAACGTAGTTTTAGTGAAAATAACTGGTAAAGTGCTCGAAACTGTTTAGGATAACTATGTTCATTTGATAGCACAAGCATCACATTTTCTTTTTCATCCCCGCCGTTCCTTTTCAGATAAACCGAGCGAGGTGACGCAGCGGTTAGCACACTGGACTCGCATTCGGGAGGACGACGGTTCAAACCCGCGTCCGGCCATCCAGATTTACGTTTTCCGTGATTTCCCTAAATCGCTGCAGGAAAATGCTGGGAAGATTCCTTTGAAAGGACACAGTCGATTTCCTTCCTCATCCTTTACAAAATCCGAGCTTGTGCTGCCTCTCTAATGACCTCGATGTCGACAAGACGTTAAACCCAATCTTCCCTCCTTACTTCTTTTTTTTTCAGGTAAACTGGAAAGTCGAAGCCTCCACAGTCAGTGAATTTTAATACTGTGGAGACATTTTGGCTTGTAATTGACAAACAATTAACTCCCCGTTATCCTCCTTTGTCATCTCAATAATAATTGTAATATTTTCATTCAGAGGAGCTATAAAGTCCCACTGAGCAATATTAGTCCAATCACCAACACCCACTGATTTCAGTGCCAAAAGTGGACCTGCGCGATATTAGTTGAATGTTCGCATTATTCTGTCCAACACCTTATGATGTCAGTACTTCTGGTGTTGGAAACAATTTAATTCAAAAATGTCCTGTTGGCTTACAGAATCTCTTACAGTTTTTAGCCACTTCCTTTATTCTCAGATGTAATTTACCGCAGATTCTTTCACCAGAGAGTTTTTATCGGCGACTAGAAGTGAAAATGAAATGTAGTATGACTAGTGCCTCCCGTCGGGTAGACCGTTCGTCGGGTGCAAGTCTTTCGATTGGACGCCACTTCGGCGACTTGCGCGTCGATGGAGATGAAATCATGATGATGAGGACAACGCAACACCCAGTCCCTGAGCGGAGAAAATCTCCGACCCAGCCGGCAATTGAACCCGGGCCCTTAGGATTGACATTCTGTCGCGCTGACCACTCAGCCACCGGGGGCGCACGGTGACGAGAAGTGAACACAAATATGAAATGATCGTATGGCTTTGATGGGCGGAAGTCCTTACCTGGGGATGTTCAGTATCCGAGCAGATGACGCCACATTGGGCGACTTACATGTCGATGATGATGAAACGATGATGAGGACAACACAACCACTCCCCGAGCGGCGAAAATCTCCAACCCGGCCAGGCGTCGAACCCCGGATCGCTGCGTGGCAGTAAGACGCATTGACCATTCAGCTAACGGGGCGGTCGGTGAGCACACAGTGACCGCTATTTGTAGAAGAGCTGTAGAACATGTTCTGATTTCGGACATAATGCCTTACCTTGAACACGATAGTCTTCTGTTTAGTAATAAGTACTCGCTTAAGACAAATGATGAGAAGATTCCTTGGGAAAGGACACTCTAATGACCTCGTCGTCGGAGTGGCACTAAACTCTAATCTTCCTTCCTTCATTCCTTCCTTTCTACGGTAATAGTAATGATTCCAAGTCATACAAAAAAGGAACTTATATTCTTCACTCTTGATATTCTAGAGGCAACCAGGTGGATTAGTAAGACTTGGGTTTCTAAAAGCTTTTGATTCGTGCCATATTGCTATCTGCTAACTTAAATGTCGTTGTACAAGTTATCTAGTCGCAATAGGCGGCAGCTTAAAGATCTCTTGGCAGATAAACCTCAACACCTTATCCTGAAAGGAGTGTCGTCCACAGAGGGAGACTGAACTACACTGTCCGTCTTAGAAATATTTCGTAGTAAGTTATTAATTAAACAGGATTCACACTAATATGAAGTTAATAAAAAATGCCTAGAATGTCCGCCACTTGTCTCACATACAACTGCACTCTCTGATTTGATCAGTTAGGAATGGTCTGTGAAAGACAGCGACTGTGGGAGAGCGGGTTTGCTTACATGTATCTTTTCTACTACCAGTCACGATTTTCTTTTATTTACATTTTACACGATGCGTTTCGGGAAATGATTTCCATTTTCACGTGTGTTTTTTTCACAGCCATTAGCATATTTCTTTAAGTAGCAATATCCGATGCACTTAAAAAAATTTAGCTTGAGCCAAAGGCCTACACGTTGATTTTAAGCGAGTTTCGGCATAACTTTTTCTTCTGGTAGATGCGTGTACCATACTAATATCACACAGAAAGGAAAACGCACTTGAAAATAGGAATCACTTCCGAAACACGTCGTGTAAGCCATAAATAAAAGAAAATCGTGGCTGGTGGCAGAAAAGTTATTTATAAACGAAATCAATTGCACACTCAGAACATTTGTGAGCAAATGGGTATTAATACGAGAAACGTCATGCCGAAACACGTTTATAACCAACTTGTAGGACTTGTCCTGAAGCTAAAATTTTTAAGTGCACCGGATATTGCCACTTAAAGAAGTACGCCCATGACTGAAGATCTTTTTAAATTAATTTATCTTTTACCGAAACAGAAAATTTCCGCGTGATGAGAACTATCACAGTGTTCGTTCGTCGCTGCCACGAAGAAAAAGACAATCATCGTGAGATTGTCACGAGAGAAAGGTTAATACTCTACGTCCATGCAGCAAGCGTAGAGTAATGCTCATTAAAATATACTCTATGAGTGAAGAAACAGTACTTCTCGATTCTTGAAGCAACTTGCTTCGAACTGCTGTTATCCCACTGTTGTATAATGCATACAAATTTATGACGATCGCATGCAGTCAAGATTCTGGTTGGCAAGCTATATTAAGGTCATTTGAGAAGTCGCATCGATCGGCTGTAAACTAGGCTTACCGTACATTATGTTTATTTCCCGTGAAAGATATTTTGTAGAATTTTTGAATAACAGGTAAGAACACGTAATTTTCTTTTTTATTCGTGAACGTACCTGTAGATATGGAATTGACTGGCGAAGAAATTCGAAAGGCAGCTACAACGTCTGCAGAGGACATCAGGATTTTTCGAAGTTCATTGTGCCGGCAGCAAGACGTCAATGGCTAATTCCATAGCAAGCGCAAACAGGAAGCTGAGTGCCCGCTCAATATATCATAACAATTACAATTGGCGAGTAATAGATGTGAAATGGAAACAAAGAAATGAAAATGAAGAAGAAAATAAGGAGTTCTCGAAAAATAGGTTTTCTGTCTTTATGAAAATGACGTCTCTGAAATATTTGCCTGTTGGAAGGCGTCAGATGCTAAGGGTAGGGTGGCGGAGGAAAGGTATGGAGTAGGGAACTGACTGACTGTGAATTGTCGATGTAAGAACCTTGTACCAGGAATCCGTTACTATGTTTTAAAACAACGTAGCAGATACGTAATTTTAGGTGTCTTCATACTTGTACTCTGCAGCCTATATATATGTACTTTGACAAAGGCTGTAGTACAACATTAAGTAAAAGAAAATATTTTTAATTCCATTATTAAAAAGTAGATAAGAAAATGGTGTATGTCTACCAAAATTTTCGTAAATGGGACATTGTTTTAGTAAAATACTTTGTACTTGTCTGCATGAAAGTAAAGTAATTTAAACTGATAGCCTTTCCCAAGAATATTATGCCACTAATCATCCTACCTGACAAGTAAAATAATCGAAGGTCAAATTAGCAGGGCTGCTCTTGTGTAAGGGAGAATTTAAAGTAGTCTGGGGTGGCTGTGAGAATTTCGTTCGAGGCGAGAGGCGTGCCAGGGTAATCCGTGCATCTGCCTAGTGAGGAGATGGCCCTGGTTCGATTCCCGGCTTCGGTACACATTTTCACCCACCGCTTTTGTCTATACAGACCAAATCAAATTAGCAGGAGCTTTCCGTTTCCGCCTGCGGACCACAGAGCACCAGATGCGGAAAAAGAATTTTTACAGCCGATACAGGTTGTGTCCAAAGTCATGTGACAATGATATGGCTTGAGGTTTACCTGTAACCAGTCTGCAGACTTTGGATGCCATGACATCGCTAGTACGAACGCATCCTGTTAAAACTAGTGTACATTTTTGGGGTGAATTTCGTAATCTTATTAACAATTTGCATTCGGGGAGATTAATTCAAAGGCTCTTGCTCGTTTGCTACAAAAGTCACAAATCAGCTGTCGCTAATTTTTTGTTATATGATATGAAAGGACAGTCTCTGCCGTCTATTTTATGCACTTGATCGTATTACCGAGCATCCTTTTCAAGACATTATGCTGCGCAACATTGCAAAATTGTTTCCTAGTCGAATAATAGTGTCGCGAAAAATAACGAATTTGAACACGATATGTAGCAAATTAGCGATGTATGACTGTGAAATACTACTCTGACAGAAGTACAAAATTATTTCTTCGAAACCCGGTAATTATTTCCCAGTGCCACGCATAAGTTTAAAATTTGGTTCAAAAATCCTTACAACATTCATCTGTAGATCGATAGATGGATAGATATTCAGCGATCACAGGCTCTGAAGACCACGTGCTTCCACAAACTGCCTTCATTCCTCCCTGTTTTGTCCCCGGTTCCTCCAGGTGTCTTCAATTCCGAGGGTTGCTAGGTCCTTCGGCAGGTCGTCCATCCAGCGCTGCCTTGGTCGTCCAATGGGGCGCTTGGTGTTTGGTTTCCCCGCTAGTGCTGTCTTCGCCTGTCTTCCATCTGGCATACGGGCTACATGGCCCACCCATTGTATTCTTTTGCTCTTTATCTTCTGTAGGATAGTTGGTTGTTGCACCAGAAGGTAGATTTCCTCGTTTTTCCTCCTCCTCCATTCTCCGTTACCTAAAACCGGTCCCCATATCTTCCTCATTACTCTTCTTTCAAATATTAGTAGTTATTCCCTTCCTCACTTAGTCATGCTCCATGTTTCTGAACCGTACATTACTGCTGGGCACATCACTGTGTTGTAGATTTTCATCTTAGTGTTCACTGAGATCGATTTAGAGCCAAGCGTTTCTCTGAGGGAATGCATGCATTTCGTTCCCACTGCTATTCTGTTCTTGATGTCCATTTCTATGTTGTTGTCCGTGGTAAACCAAGGCCAACCGTGGTGGCCGAGGAAAACATTTCGGACACACGGCCCCTCAGAATCGACAGTGGGTGGCTTAAAGGACGTCAATGAAACCGCACCATCCATTGAGATGCTGACTGCCACACATCTTGGGCCGAAAACGACAGTTCGAGTGCGATAAGCAACAAGACGACGTTCTTGGCAATCTTTGACACTGACACCCCAAGGACTCTTCAACGCTTCTCTGGGCGAGCAACACCACTGAATGTGATCACCTGCGTTTGGAGTGCAGTGCGACTGCAAGTTTTTCTGTGGTGTACAATGTGTAACCATAAGGGAGCGTTCAAATCATTCGATGAAATTTGAACGTGATCTAAAGCAGGAAAAGATCTTTTTCAGTCCTCTTGTTTTGCGGGCTCCTTTGACGTTATCACGGAGGGGTGTGACATTGACACATGTGTGATTAAAATGGGAAAGGGCGCCTGTAAGACCCCCCTCGGAGTTCGGCAACACCTTCAGTGCCATCTGCTCAGGTTTGTCGAGCGCTTTAAACATGTACTTGCAGAGAGTAAACCCATGAGAGTGACACTGCCACCTGCTAATAGGCTTGCTGGAATGCAAAGGTGTAAAGTAGTTGCCTACTTGCAGGCGCATAGGTCTCTCATCACAGGTTTTCTGTGTAAAGGTACACTTTTGAAGTGCTCAATAAACCAGTGCATTTCTCAGTCACATGGAACTATTCGTATGTACGAGAAATTATCCACTATTATGAACTAGGAAGGCAGTCTAAATCCACAGCACAGTCAGTGTAAAATCTAACAGGAATTTCTACAGGAGCTGGTGTGTTGTATAATTTAACTGGTCTTAATAGTTTTTCAACACCGAGAATGCTTATTTTGTGCAGCGGGTAAACAGCAGTACGGCAGCATTTCGTGTGTGGTTACATACTGCCATGATAAACTGTACTACAAACGACTGTATATAAGTACACCACTGATTTATTGCCGTGATGTACTTTAAATGACCGTATACTACGACACCACGGACATACTCGTACTAATCTGTCTGTAGCTACTTGCAGTCCGATGGCTGTTTATAATAATTACTTCTGTCATCACTTATTTCGTTGAAGCGCTTAATGATCAGAGCTCTTAATACCTTCATCTTTTCCGTAAAGTTAAAACTTCAACCACTTCTTTTTTTAAAAAAATCACTAATGTTGGTTTACTATTCAGAATAGTTAAACTGGAAATTAAAGACGTTGATTATTTTTACTTTCAGGAATTCAGCACTGTAAATACTTTTCATCACATAGTAAGTTCACGTTTGATTATTCTATCACAGCACACATTACAGCAAATAGTATTCGCCACAATGAAACTTTAATTCTTTTGTGTGTGAAATCTTACGGGACTTAGAATAGAATTCTTTATGTTTTTTTCACATAGTTATCTTTGATTTTTTAGAACAGAAAAAGTTATCGCAGGAATGCAGAATAAGACGGAGGCATGTTCTACCGTCGCTGGCCATTAGCTAAAGATCTCGCACTGATCGTCGTGGCTGTGGTCGCTTCCTAGACAAGTACTCGCAGACGTGTTGCTCCGATCCCGACGCGTGAACAAGATATAAACAAGACATCACTCTGAAGCTAATCTGATATTAGTAGTGGGAAAAAAATTCCACGATTTAATTTTAAATTAATATATTCGTATATACCCTTACGTTACTCAGTACGCAAAGACCTCAGTGTACACCAAATTTCTGTGACAGCACAATAATTCTACGCATAATTTAGTCCTTCGATTGTCCGTGTTTGCAGTTTCACCACTTGTCTGATCTGCGAGCGTCAACACACGAGTTCTGCTCGATGTCCCCCCCAGTTCCGGACCTGTGGGCGCGCTGACCTAGGTCAGCAGTGAACCGACCGTGACCCCAGAACGTCGCCCACGAGTAACAGCCACTTCTGCGCCGACACAAGCGCAGTGTTATCGGGAAAATGTTTCACGACGCGTGAACGCCGAGTTGCACATACATGTTTTTTAAGAGCAGTGTTTTTCGAAATGCGTGATGTTGTATCGGCAGCACTTTTGAGAGATATCTATAATGGGAAAATTAAACCGCGTGACGAAATGCACCATCAGACTTGAAACTGGACCAAATATTTGCTTCCCGGGTGTGAGTTAAATTTTAAATTCGAGGTCTAATTTTAGAGTTCCTTCCCCAGTCCGTAAAAAACAGAATCATTATAGTATACGCCTGTCTCTCTGTCTGTCTGTCTCCTGGTGTCTGCCCGACTGTTAATAACCCATTTTTCTCGGGAACAAACAGACATACCACCTTCAAATGTGTGTCATATATTAAGATCTATGGTCCCTTAGCAGTGTAAAAATATTAAACTACTAAATCAGCTAAAACAAAAGATACGACCGTTTGATACTCGAAAACTCACTCATGAAAACCTGTGGGATGATCCCCGTTGACGTAGAATTAATTTCGGCAACATCCAAGGTTTCACAGTAAATGTACAGAAAAAATCCAAAAACTGTTAATTTGTAATTACTTCACATGAAAAAATATTTTTTGTTACTTTTTAATTGTCTGTTTCTCTGTCCCTCAGTTAAGACACCTTTTTCTCTGGAACAGCTTGTCGCGTCAAGTTGAAATGTGTCACGTATTAAAATCTATTGTCTCTTGGTGTGTAACATATTTAAGCTTCTACATGAATTCAATCAAAGGATTCGGCCGTTTATGTCACATACTTTGAAACTTGCAAATCCACTCATCAAAAATTACATGACATTGCCCGTTGATCTGGAATCATGAAATTGACAAGAAACAAGATTTCCCAGTACAGTAAAGTAAAACAAGTCTTAAAATAGTGAAATTGTAGCTATATCACATAAAAATAGTTTTTTGCCAGTAAAACGTACATTGCATTCATCATAACTGACGAAGATTACTGCATTCATACATAAAATGTAAGCTGTAGTCGTGTTTTAGAAAGTAAACAAAAATATTTCATTGTATCTTCTGCATCTACATATATATATAAAGTAAAATGCCCAGCTCGCTTCTTTTTGTATGACCGGGATAATCTGAGGTTCTGCTGTAGGAATTTTGATACGCTCTTGGAATTTCGGGACCAGTATTTTGCCAGTGTATCGAAAACAGGCAAAAATATCTGAGTTTATCGATTCCCAAGATATAAATGAAGTTTGCACAGAACCCTGAATGCACGAACAGTATTCGCACTTGGTAAGTTTTTTTCTCCCTAGATCCGATCGGCCGCGAAATGGAATCCATACGAAAATAGAAAGAAAGATTTACTTACGACATTTCGCTAAACCTTACAGCTACTTCTCTACATGGTCATATCTGTCGTAGTGCGATGTCAACTTTCCAGTATCCTCTTCAGAGAAGGCAGCCATCTGTGCTTCCCGCCAATTTTCTATGCTGGTCTGCCGCTCGTCGTTTGTGCCAAAATGCCGTCTTCTTAGGCAACAGTTCATGTGAGCAAAGAGATGAAAATCAGAGAGAACCAAGTCAAGGCTGTATGGTGAGTGATCAAACACTTCCCATCGAAAACGCTGCAGGAGCGTCTTTGTTGCAGCTGCAGTAAGCGGCCGAGCATTGTCATGAAGAAGTACAGTGCCTAATAATAACATTCCCCATCGCTTGTTCTTCTGAACTGCCGATCGTAGGCGATTTTTCGAAACCGCTTGGTCCATTCGCCGAACAAGATCGTCAGCCAACTCTAGCTCCCTACCCTGCCCACTTGCGTCTGAATGTCCTACTTCAACGTTTCTGCAACAAGCTACAGTTTGCTGTCACGCATGACAGTTACGTTACGTCAGGTGCATGAAATCAGGCAGAATTCCTCAGTATGAAGAAACCGAATGACACCACACACTTCACACTTGACGGGAGACCTGATGATGATGATGATGATGCTTGATTTGTGGGGCGCTCAACTGCGCTGTTATCAGCGCCTCTACAAAGTCCCTATCCTTACACAGTCCAGCCTCGTCAGGTTCGCGAATGATGATGAAATTATGAGGAAAACACAAACACCCAGTCCCCGGGCAGAGAAAATACCCAACATGGCTGGGAATCGAACCCAGGGCCTCGTGATTCAGAGGCAGCAACGCTAACCACTATTGTTCTAGACACATTTACGTGGTCACTGTGTGCTCAGAGCCGAAAAGTGCCAAGTGACGCCCTCGATGGGCATACTAAAGACACTGTACAATTCATCCCTCTCAAAGCTCCACCGAATTTTCACTGTGCTTTTAATTACGCGACCGATAGGACCCTGACAAAAAAAAAAATTGGCTCTGGTATATGTCCCTTGCGCAACAGAAGAAGAGAAGTGTGCAATGCATCATTTCCACGATGATAGTAATGCATAGTTGTAGAAGTAATTATTCCATTTAGATTACAAGTTTATACACTACTGGCGATTGAAAGTGCTACACCACGAAGATGACATGCTACAGACGCGAAATTTAACCGACACGAAGAAGATGCTGTGATATGCAAGTGATTAGCTTTTCAGAGCAGTCACACAAGGTTGGCGCCAGTGGCGACACCTACAATGTGCTGACATGAGGAAAGTTTCAAACCGATTTCTCACACACAAACAGCAGTTGACCAGCGTTGCCTGGTGAAACGTTGTTGTGATGCCTCGTGTAAGGAGGAGAAATGCGCACCATCATGTTTCCGACTTTGATAAATGTCGGATTGTAGCCTATCGCGATTGCGGTTTATCGTCGCGGTGGTCGAGATCCACTGACTGTTAGCAGATTATGGAATCGGTGGATTCAGGAGGGTAATACGGAACGCAGGCTCTGTGTGCCGTGCATGAATGAGGTTTTTAAGCGGTTTCCCATATCCGACTGGGTGAATACCGCGCTGCTACCGTCTCGCCTTGGATATCCTACACGACTCGCAAACGTTCTCGCACCTTCACATGGGTTAAAATTAGACGCAATTGCGTCCCCGGAGGGGGGGGCGGGGGGGGGGGGGGGGGGAGGCGAGGTGACATGAAATGTACCTGGCAACCTTCTACCACTGTCATTGCCAGATCCGGATTAACGTGCTGATCCCTTGGAAGCACGAGATAAGGCGAGGAAAAAGAGGAAGAAGAAGCTACAGGCTTAACAGGTTCCCCGAATTGCTCTGAACTCGTGAACTCTGATGAGAATCCGTCGCTGATCCATATCGAAAAAAAACGGCGAACACAAAAAGACCTCGATGTGGGGTGTTATCGGTACTGCGAGCTGACGGACTTTTATCGATCTTGTGCCTGACTTTACTGCAGCAACTTCGCATTAAAGCCGGATCGGAAGATGTGACTTTCGAAGTCGAGTGTACGATGAGTCGAAGCAGGTGTGATGTCATTCGACAGTGTTAGATGAGGGAGCTTATACGAAGATATGCTGAAAAGCAAACCTCATTAACATTCTACGCCTTTGTTCACGTGTTTATATACAGATTGTTTCAGAAAGAATATACGTATTACAAAGTATTATACTGTCCGAACTATCAATCGCCGCGCCTCGGCTCAGCTATTGGAGAAACGAATACATAGTCTAGTTTATATTAATAGCCGCTAGCTGTCAGTTTTCTTCTGTTTTATTTGGTAGCTGTCATATGTTTAAAATGGCTACTCCGCAGCAGAAATCATTTTGTGTTCTCAAGTCTGCGAAATGCAACTCCGTCATTACAGTGCAAAGACATTTCAGGTTGAGGTACCAAATTGATCCTCCGAATGGGTGGAACATTCACAGATGGTATCGATAGTTTCTAGGTACAGGATGCGTATGTAAAGGAAAGAGTCCTGGCCGCCCTCGTGTTCCTGAAGAAAATGTCACATGAATTCAAACTGCTTTCCAACGTAGTCCAAAATCAGCTCGTCGTGCCAGTCTGGAGTTACAACTGCCTACAACAACAATTTAGCGTGTTTTGAGACATCGGTTATTTATGAAGCCGTACAAGCTACAGCTGTTACAAGCTCTACGTCCTGATGACAAACGCAAACGCGTGGCATTTTGTAATGAGATTCTTGATGCTATTAACTATGATAACACTTTGGCACAACACATCGTGGTCAGTGACGAGGCGACTTTCCATGTTAGTGGTCAGGTAAACAAACACGGTGTTCGAATTTGGGTCCTACAGAACCCACATGCAGCCATTGAACATGTATGAGATTCGCCCAAAGTCAATGTGTTTTGTGCGATATCCCGATCATCTGTTTACGGCCCATTCTTCTTTGATGGAAACACGGTAAACGGCCAGCAGTATATCGATAGGCTGCAAAACTGGTTGTTTCCGAGGCTGCACGAAGACAAGTGCGTGAATATCTGAACGAAACTCTACCAAACCGTTGGATTGGTCGTCAAGGAGCATGTCTCAGATGGGCTCCACGGTCACCGGATTTGACATCCTCTGACTTCTTCCTGTGGATTTTCGTTAAAGCAACGTTTATGTACTACCACTCCCACAGAACCTGGAAGAGTTGAAGAACCGGATACTTATTGCTATAACATCAGTGATGAAGGGTATTCTTGCCCGAGTGTGGGAGGAATTTGAGTATCGTTGTGATGTTGTTCGTGTCGTTGATGGAGGACATATTGAACATCTGTAATCTGAATTTGAGAGGTTCGTAAATATGTGTGTAAAGTTTCATATTCGTATGTCTTAAAGTTTAATAAATATATGCTTTCGTAATAGATATATTCTTTTTGAAACACCCTGTATTTGCAGCCCCCTGCCTCTAGAGGGCTCCGAATAGGAGCGTGTAACACGGCGGTGTGTAACGTAACTTTGTCGGTACGTGAGAAACAGTCTGCCTTAAACGAGTTTCTGACCGAAGAAAACGTGCATCCACACATGGAGTACCCTCTCCTCCAGCATGCCAGTGCCGAACCACACACGAACACTGCAACATTTGCAACAATTCCACGCCTTGGATTCACTGTCCTTCGAGCATCCTCCATACAGTCCCGACTTTGGTCCATCCGATTTTCGTATGTTTCTAAAATTTAAAGAACACCTTCAAGGACTTCACTCTGATAGTGATGAAGCGTTGGAAGCAGAGATGAGGTTGCCGCTCAATATTCTACAGTGACGATATGAGCAAACTGCTCTCTCTTTCGAAGACATGTATTTGTCCCCTGGGTGAATATGCTGAGAAATAGACCTGTAGACACGAAGAATAAAGATGTAGAGTGTTAATATTGCTCGTTATACTTTAAAAGTTTTGAGAGTTTTCATCCAAAAAATTCGTAGGCATTACTTTGCAGCACGCCATTGTAGCTAACTGGGAGAGGTGATGGTGGAAGAGGATTATTAAAGAGGTACTAAACTGTATTTTTTCCAGGGAAACTGTATTTTTTCCATTTTGGCTTGACCAGCAGACTTCGTGTCTGTGTACTGTTATAACTAGAATTCTTTTCCTTTACCGAGATGCCAGAGGTCGTTGTAAAGAACAGCTTAAGATCTTTATCTAATCCGGCTGGTTGATGCCTAGAGATGTTATTGTTTGTGAACGCCACCTTAACATTGAACTACTTTAGAACGTTAGTTACTTTTTGCTGTATCGCCGTTGATGAAGAAACGTGTTAGCGTTTTCCTTCCGATCAGTATTCCATTTCTTATTACACTACTGGACCAGACTGTCAGTCAGCTTCCCTTGGTAAGTTTTCTCTGACTATAGCTATTATTATGCTGTTTTCAGCTTACATCTCTTTGTTAGACATTACAACATTCGGAGCCCCGCCGACTAAATGTCTAAATGCAGCTTTTTTGCAGGCATTATGGTGACAGGAATCACGAAGCTTCGCCGCAACAGTAGAATTTGATGTCGTGTTTTCATTAACGACGTATGTTCTATGAAGTCTCTTGATGTTAACACAAAGCTCATCCTGATGGGCCAAGGAATAAAATAGCAGTAAAGAAAATGGACTTTGAACGAAAACCTCTCGGTTTCAAGACAGACCATTCATTTTGAACAAAGCATTCTTGCATGTAGGCCTATATGGGAAATTATTTCTTCCTCTTCATGTGTTTCAGGTGAAAACGATAGAGTCGTTTTAAACGCAGTGGGTCAGATCCTTCACCCATTCTCACTGATTAACTGTGAAAATAATTGGAAGGTTTTTAGCTGAAATATCGGAAGACGAGCAAATGTTTTCTCAGAGTATGGAATAAGAATTACTTTTTCTCCCAAGGTGAAAAAAATCCACGAAAAGAAAAAAGAACTCTAGCCCGTGTTTTTCTCCTTTTTTCAGTATTTACGGGTGTGGTATGAATGGATAACGAGACCATAGCTCGTTAATAAGGAATGTAAACATTGTTTTTGTCACCTACACCTTATTAGATCACTGATTCTACGCAGTGGCGGAATTCTTAAACTATGAGGAGAACAACAGACTTGAAGGAAGAATATGAGAAAACTGCTTCTGCTCCTAAAGCAAGACCAAACAGAATGAATTTATTGCACTATTAAAATAAATTTTGATGTTATATGTAACATGTGTGTGTGTATGTGTGTGTGTGTGTGTGTGTGTGTGTGTGTGAGAGAGAGAGAGAGAGAGAGAGAGAGAGAGAGAGAGAGCGTGCGCAATAACATTGCGTATGAGATTTACTGGATGAATAAAAAAATGCCTGTTCGGTGATCTTTCGAAACCACTGACACAAAACAACAAAAGTATTCCAGAAAAAAGAAAGGGATGGCAATAGTAATAGCAATCTGTTGTTTTTACGTTTCGCTTCATAAGAAGGCAATTGTGGAGAAGATATTTGTGGGAAAGGTAGTGCATGATGTTTTGTTAGAGCGTGGTTCTTTTCGGATCGTTCGTTTGTGTACTTTTCACCGCTACTGAAATATTCGCAATTCACCGTGGGAAGCAGGAAGGTACTTCTACAGCAAACTAAGTCAACAGGATTTTATCTAAGCACGCTTCTCGAAACCCACACGTATTTGCCATGGAGAAATAAATTTCTTTCAGGGAGGAGGCTGTGCGCAGAGGGTGGTTCTGCAATGTTTTAGGAGTTCCTTTCTTGTCACGACTTTGGCGCAATCGTTCGTCTTTAATAATTTGTTTAAACCGCTATGTGCTGAGGGTGTAGTTCGGGCTGAAAAAGGTTCTGTGATGTTTTCGGTGTGTTTTCCTTATCATGTTTTAGTCATGGAGGTTCAATGAAGCATTTAACCCACTGTGCGTCGAAGGTGTAGTCCAGTGTTTCCGGGGAGTTTTTCTTATCATGACTTCGGCGCAGTTTTATTTTGCCGTGAACGTAACGCAGGATGTTATATCAACATTCTTTGTGATCAAGTGTATACATGTTGAGTATACTATGAACACTCCCGTCTTTCAAGATGACAACATCGGTGTTCATTGCGTTGCACGCATATGTTAGTGGCTAGACGAACACGCAGGCCTCATATCGGACTTCGATTGACATGCTAAATCACCCGATACCAGTCCCACTGACAAATTTAAGACAATTTTGAACGGTAGATGAGACATCAAATCAATATCGTCGCAGGTTGGTAGCTCTACGGGATCTAAACATCAATGAATGACTCCAGCTTGATATGACATAAATGAAGAAATTTGTGTACTCGTCTTTCAAGCCGAATTGAGGCCAATGCCAAGGCTAGGGATCATATTAGCGTGAGCTCTATTGAGGACGACTAATTGTTTGTCCGATGTGCCTGGCACTATCAGAAAATGTCACTAATTAAAGACAAATTACACCTTCGGACAACTGAATTAGAGACATTTGCCTAATAGCATAGTGAATATGATTTAGTCCAGATGACAGCGGCGATGGGACGCCACATGAACCCCACGACTCTCAAAGCCCACCTGCTAAATTTGTGCATTAGGCTAAGATGGGCCGAAGGTGCTTTCAACTCGCTCGATGGCGTCTCAGATGTGCTGGATGAGTCTATGGGGTAATACAAGTAGCCACATTTCTGTAGTTTCTCAAACTATTTTGCACGCATCAGAAGGGATGGGGTCAAGCATTATCTTACTGAATGATCAGGCCACTGGAGGAATGCTGTTGGTGAACAAATGAAAGGATGTGATGTGACACTGACAGACTCGAGCAGACATACCTCATTGGATCCAATGTAAACGGTGCTAAACTGGAAGTGCAATGCATAATCTAATATAGTTTTCAGCATTTTGGTTGTCCTACTATCAACGTTTACATATGTGAACTACGACTCATCGGACCAGGTGATTTTTCTCCATGCTTTCAAAGTGATATGGTATCGTTCCTGCATCCACGCTAATTTGTGTGTGCCACGAACAGTGGTGCACGTGTTGTGTGATGGTTGCTGCCCTTCATAGCAGGGAGATGGTTGTGGATGGTGTGTCTACTCACTATCTGCAGTTGCTCAGCAATAATTGTTGACAAACGCCGGCCGCGGTGGCCGAGCGGTTCTAGGCGCTACAGTCTGGAGCCGCGCGACCGCTACGGTCGCAGGTTCGAATCCTGCCTCGGGCATGGATGAGTGTGATGTCCTTAGGTTACTTAGGTTTAAGTAGTTCTAAGTTCTAGGGGACTGGTGACCGCAGAAGTTAAGTCCCATAGTGCTCAGAGCCATTTGAACCGTTTTTTTTTTTTTTGTTGACAAACCCCTACCATCAACACATTGTTGTCCATGGTAGTGGACTCCATGAGATCCTTCTTTTACAAACTGCAGTGTGTGTCATCCTAGACACGGTGTCACGTGAAGAAACAATGTGTCTACACGACATCGGAGACAGGGGACCTAATCTCTCATCACTTTCAAATGACCTGCTATCGAGCTCTGTCCCACGCTCTTGTAACTCTGCACTGTGGGATATGGGTGCCAGGTGATTACCAAGTGTTAACGATGATTAAGTTATCCTCTGTGTTCTATCAGACGGCTTCCTCTTTCATTCCTTTCCCCCAGTCCATATTATCCCACCATTTTTCCTTACCTTCTCTATCCTACTGCCGAATTCCTACTGTGTCATGTTGACAGCCAGTATAACATCTAACGACATAGCAATAATGTGACACATTGAACGTTTGTATTTGTTGTGGCAAACAGATTCGCTTTCTCTAGACAGCTCATGAATGTCTTACCCGTATACTACACTTTCCAGAGCTCCAACGGTGCTTGATCACAACCAGTAGCTAGGTGAGTGGGGCTAGAAAGTGTCTTATATTATCCGTCCCTGTGAGTTGATCAGAAACTTTTTTATAGTAAACAGGTAACAACAGGCGTCATTTCACTTTACAGGTGCTCATTAACGGGTCAACTGTCTCACATGTCACAGAGAGACCCATATAACAATAATCTGCGTCAATATCGTTGATTGATTTTCAGTAAATAGTCTCTCATATTGCTTAGAAAAAACAAATTAAATTCTCTACAAGGCATAATATAACATCACCACCAAAAACAGAGCATTGTGAGGAAGGTATTACCTGAAACAGAATCCTAAAAATAACTGAATAAGAGATTTAATTGGAAGTCTCACATTATACACTGATAAGCGAAAACATTATGATCCCCGGTCAATAACTTGTTTGTCTGGTTTTGGAACGAAACGCATTACTGATTGTGCGTATCAGGGATCCGATAGTTTGTTGGTAGGTTTGTGGAGGCATCTTGGATTACATGTAATGCACAGGACATGTAATCCGCGTAAATAACGGGCCACTGGTCTGCATACGCGGTGATGGCGCCCAATAGCGACCCATATGGGTTCAATAGGATTTACATCAGACGAATTTGGTCACCGAGACATCAACTGAGTTCAACATAATTCTCCTCCAACTACCGTAGCACGGTTCTGGCTTCGAGGCACGGACAATTATAATGCTGAAAGATGACATCGCCGTCGAGGAAGGCATCAAGAATGAAGGGATGCCTGCGGTTCGCAGCTGTCAGCATGTCTTCGATTACTGCCACAGGCCCCGTGCGAGCGCTAGAGAATATCTCTCATAGCGCAACACTGCTCCCACCAGCCCGCGTCCGTGGCGCGCTGCACGTTTCGAGCCGCCGTTCACCTCGATCACGACCTTTGTGGAGACGACCAGCGACCTAGTGTAGCAAGAGAGGGATTCACCCGAAGAGTCGGCAAGTTTCCATTGATCGACGGTCGAATCCCGATGACGATGTCGTTGGGTCAACATGTGAACACTTAGGGTTGGTCTGCTGCGGTGCTCCATACTCAAACAATGTACGGTGAACGGTGTGCTCCAAAACAGTTGTGCTCTTTTAACAGAGATGCCACAGATCACCATTTATCTTACTTTACAGAGCAGACAAGCCTTCGAACCCCACGTTCTGTGAAGAGTCGTGGATGTCCAACCGCTTAGCGCCTGTTGGTAGCCTCACAGTCCTTCTACGTCTTTCCGTAGATGTTCACGACATTAACATTAGATTAGCTTCGCCGTTCTGAAGACACTAGTTCACGGGCTTTGCGTAATAATAGTCTGCCCTTTGTCAAAGTCGCTTATCTCAATGGATTTCCCCATTTGCAGCCCATATCATCGCTACGGTGATCCCCCACTCCGTGTGTGCACCGCTTACATATTTCTGTTACCGCGTCACGTCCGTAACGCCATCAGGTGGCAACCGACGTCGCGGTGGGCGGTGGTCATAATGTGTTGGCTGATCAGCGCAGATAGCCTGAAACGCTTCAGTTCAGCAGTATTTGCTCTGAATGTGACTGGTAATTATGATGATGAAAATTTCAGAAAGTTTACTTACTTTGTATGTTCAAACGTGTTCAAATGTGTGTTAATTCCTAAGGGACCAAACCACTGAGGGCATCGGCCCCTAGACTTACTCACTACTTAAACTAACTTATGCTAAGAACACTATATACACCCATGTCCGAGGGAGGACTCGAACCTCCGGCGGGAGGGACCGCGCAGTCCGTGACAGGGAGCGTCAAACCACCCGGCCACTCCGCGCGGCACTTTGTATACTTCCTTTCATCCATGTGATGTATAATAAAATTCTAGGGGCAATCTCACACTTAATCGCGAAGCATTCACGGCACGGAAATCTACTCTAGTGCTATTATTTTCGGACCTCACATACACTCCTGGAAATGGAAAAAAGAACACATTGACACCGGTGTGTCAGACCCATCATACTTGCTCCGGACACTGCGAGAGGGCTGTACAAGCAATGATCACACGCACGGCACAGCGGACACACCAGGAACCGCGGTGTTGGCCGTCGAATGGCGCTAGCTGCGCAGCATTTGTGCACCGCCGCCGTCAGTGTCAGCCAGTTTGCCGTGGCATACGGAGCTCCATCGCAGTCTTTAACACTGGTAGCATGCCGCGACAGCGTGGACGTGAACCGTATGTGCAGTTGACGGACTTTGAGCGAGGGCGTATAGTGGGCATGCGGGAGGCCGGGTGGACGTACCGCCGAATTGCTCAACACGTGGGGCGTGCGGTCTCCACAGTACATCGATGTTGTCGCCAGTGGTCGGCGGAAGGTGCACGTGCCCGTCGACCTGGGACCGGACCGCAGCGACGCACGGATGCACGCCAAGACCGTAGGATCCTACGCAGTGCCGTAGGGGACCGCACCGCCACTTCCCAGCAAATTAGGGACACTGTTGCTCCTGGGGTATCGGCGAGGACCATTCGCAACCGTCTCCATGAAGCTGGGCTACGGTCCCGCCACCGTTAGGCCGTCTTCCGCTCACGCCCCAACATCGTGCAGCCCGCCTCCAGTGGTGTCGCGACAGGCGTGAATGGAGGGACGAATGGAGACGTGTCGTCTTCAGCGATGAGAGTCGCTTCTGCCTTGGTGCCAATGATGGTCGTATGCGTGTTTGGCGCCGTGCAGGTGAGCGCCACAATCAGGACTGCATACGACCGAGGCACACAGGGCCAACACCCGGCATCATGGTGTGGGGAGCGATCTCCTACACTGGCCGTACACCACTGGTGATCGTCGAGGGGACACTGAATAGTGCACGGTACATCCAAACCGTCATCGAACCCATCGTTCTACCATTCCTAGACCGGCAAGGGAACTTGCTGTTCCAACAGGACAATGCACGTCTGCATGTATCCCGTGCCACCCAACGTGCTCTAGAAGGTGTAAGTCAACTACCCTGGCCAGCAAGATCTCTGGATCTGTCCCCCATTGAGCATGTTGGGACTGGATGAAGCGTCGTCTCACGCGGTCTGCACGTCCAGCACGAACGCTGGTCCAACTGAGGCGCCAGGTGGAAATGGCATGGCAAGCCGTTCCACAGGACTACATCCAGCATCTCTACGATCGTCTCCATGGGAGAATAGCAGCCTGCATTGCTGCGAAAGGTGGATATACACTGTACTAGTGCCGACAATGTGCATGCTCTGTTGCCTATGTGCCTGTGGTTCTGTCAGTGTGATCATGTGATGTATCTGACCCCAGGAATGTGTCAATAAAGTTTCCCCTTTCTGGGACAATGAATTCACGGTGTTCTTATTTCAATTTCCAGGAGTGTAGGAACTGTTTTAAAAGTTGTAATATCTGAGAGAAGTGCTCAAAGAGCTGACGTTGTGAAGGTGGCTCACGAGTCGAATGTGGACATCTCAGTCGGTAGTAGCATTGTCCACTTTCAGAAATTCCAAGTCTGATCACCCTCTGATCTTGTCGAAAAAAACTTTAAATATTTAAAATGTATTTAGCCACCTCTCCTGTCAATTAAATTGAAACTAATGCCAGTAACTCGACACAACATTAAAAACAAAAGTGGACTCGTCTCAGCTTGATAGTGTATTGTATTGTATTGGATGTTAATCAGGGGCTAGACACAACGGAGAGGCTCCGTCCCCGCCGCAGCCGCAGCCGCAGCCGCAGTCTTCCCCCCCCCCCCCCCCTCCCCGCCGCCCCACACCGAACCACTCTTTCGGGGTTATTGTGCAGTTCGGCTCCCGGTGGACCCCCCCCCCCCTTCCCCCCAGGGAACGTCTCACACCAGGCCAATGTAACCCCTGTGTTTGTGTGATAGTTTAATGGTGGTGTAGGCGTACGTGGAGAACTTGTTTGTGGAGCAATCGTCGACATAGTGTAGCTGATGCGGAATAAGTGGAATCGGCCTGCATTCGCCGAGGCAGATGGAAAACCGCCTAAAAACCATCCACAGATTGGCCAGCTCACCATACCTCGATACAAGTCCGCCCGGCGGATTCGTGTCTGGGACCAGGCGCTCCTTCCCAATCGGGAAAGCCGTGCGTTAGACCACACGGCTAACCGGGCGGGCCAGTTTGATATACTTCTACTCCATAGATGAATTTTTCAACAGATAATCTCAGCGTGTAAGTGGCTTTCAGTTACTACGTTTAAATGGTGACTACTTTAAGGACCAATCCTGCAAATATGTAGCATGTAACCACACTTTCACTGAGATTATGTATTATAATCGAGAGCCTTTTGAGGCATTCTGCATCGTAGCATGATATGAGAGATATTACCGATAAAATAAGTAAATGACTTTCTTTTCTAGAGTATTTCTTACTTATTCTTTGACCTTCAGCAGAATAGAAGAGCGTTTACTCAATGAAAAAAATGGTACACGCAATACGCTCATGCCAGACGCTGTTATCGAGTCGGTATCTTTCCCAGCAGGAGTCAGGGTTGGTCTGTGGCGCTAGCTTGTAGTGTCAAGGAAACCAGAGAGCGTATCAGAAAGCGTCTTATCGGCCGATGCAGTGCCGTGTTTACAGAAGACACAAGTGTCTCTCGTCTGCTACCACAAGCCGCCATAAATACTTTATTCGCCTCTCTGTGTTTCGAGATTACACTCTCTCAGATATTTCCCATCAGTCCTAAGAAAATCGATTTTAGCTACAAATTAATCGAACCTGCTGAGTTTCATAAAAGTATGTGTATAATTTTTTTCCACCAAATACCGGTTCCCGTGAGATCACCGAAGTTAAGCGCTGTTGGGCATGGCCGTCACTTGGATGGGTGACCATCCAGCCGCCATGCGATGTTGCCAATTTTCGGGGTGCACTCGGCCTCGTGATGCCAATTGAGGAGCTACTCGACCGAATAGCAGCGGCTTCGGTCAAGAATACCATCACAACGACCGGGAGAGCGGTGTGCTGACCCCACGCTGACCCACGCCCCTCCTATCCGCATCTCCTCTGAGGATGACACGGCCGTCGGATAGTCCCGGTAGGTCACTCGTGGCCTGAAGACGGAGTTCTTTTAAAAGAATCTTAATTATTTATCTATGTGTATTTTATCCGAGAAAAAATTCTCCGAATTAGGTGTAAGAGACTTTCCAATCTTTTTTCTACATGGTTCTTGGAAGGCAGTTATCGATATTCTGTCTCTGGCTCTTCAATTATCACTAAAATCGTTCTTCCTTGCTTTTTTTCAGTTTACTAAACAGAAAAACCTCACAGGGGAAACATGTATCGCCAATGCGGTGGTACAAGCATATAACAGTGTTAGTTTTCCCCGCAAATTCACGAATAGATAGTTAAATTTGAACAACTACGTTATTGTAGTAACCTGGGAAGTAGCAAGCAACGTTCTGAAAAAGACAGTTCTGTGTGTATAACAGAGCGCATAATATAGAAAAAAAAGCCTAATGAGAAAGTAAATAGCGACCAACAACTACAATGTTTCTATTCTGGAAAACAACTGTAAAGCAAAAACAGGTAATATGAATGATTTCAACAAGATCAAAGGATTTAGAAAATGTGTTTCCAGGATGCAGCACTGAGTGGATGCTGTGAAAAAATGGAATGTTTTATTATATACGCCACTGAAATCGAGGATCACACAAACCGGATCCCATTCGTTTGGTCGAATGTGAAGAACTTTCTTAGGTCTACGCTTTCTAGAAAACTCATTGCACGACAATGCCTCTGTTCCGATGTAATACACTACTGTTTCGTCACTACATGTAACCCGTTTAAATAGTTCGGGATGCTCCTGAATTTCGTTCAGAAACTTATGACCAATGTTGAATGGTTCAAATGGCTCTGAGCATTATGGGACTTAACTGCTGAGGTCATCAGTCCCCTAGAACTTACAACTACTTAAACCTAACTAACCTAAGGACATCACACACATCCATACCCGAGGCAGGATTCGAACCTGCTACCATAGCGGTCGCGCGGTTACAGACTGAAGCGCTTAGAACCGCTCGGCCACCCCGGCCGGCACCAATGTCGATTTGGTGCTGTTTATGACCCCAGTTCACCAGTTCAGAAATAAAGTTTGTTAGCACATGATTCGTGGTTTAAACATCCGAAACAGATGCTTAGTATCAGCCTCAAATATACCAGCACTGTCACTAACCTCTCTAACAACGATTTGATCGCTGCCAACAACTATTTTCTTCACTTTTTTGTAGCCCTGTCATCGGGTGTTGATAAATGGGGATAATGGGTACTCACTATATTCAGGGCCTTCATAGTGCCCTGATAAACATTTTTACCGTTCGTAAATCGTTGCTTTATTAATAGAAATTTTTCCAAAAGATATATTCATCATTCCAGATCGGTACTACACTTTTTTCCGTGCTTAAAGCAAAGTTTAATGTGAATTTTTGTTCAATTTCTCCCACGTATTAATATCACCGATCACGTTAAAACACATGTAATCTTTACGACTGTCAATACGAAAAGAAGCATCCAATATTGTTCATGTCAAATATTGATGATTTTCTTGACAGTCAATTGTTTCTGACGAATACAATGGAGGAAATCGTTGAAAGCTCCAGATTTTGTTATAAACTTATCTTGCAAGGAGCGCAAGAACATTTTTATAGAAGTGAGTCGAAGCGTGAGACTTCATTCCCATCCAATACGGCTACTAATGTTCAAGTGGCTTGGGGACAAGTACACCAACATAATAGAAGCAGATTGCGACAACTGGACTACATAGCCCTAAAATTAAGCAATTCCTCGCGGTTTTACGTGAAATCCCGCAGGATTTTCATAAATGAGAATATGTAAAGACTTTTTATGAAACTCTACGTAATCATTTCGCTTGACTTATTAATACTTAGGAACTTCCATTTCAGAGTCGAAGCCGGCCGGTGTGACCAAGCGGTTCTAGGCGCGTCAGTCTGGAACCGCGCGACCGCTATGGTCGCAGGTTCGAATCCTGCCTCGGTCATGGATGTGTGTGATGTCCTTAGGTTAGTTGGGTTTAAGTAGTTCTAAGTTCTAGGGGACTGTTGACCTAAGATGTTAAGTCCCATAGTGCTCAGAGCCATTTGAACCACCCATTCAGAGTCGAAAGGGCTATTACAAGCAGGTGGGCTGATGACTCGGTTTTGGACGAGATAGCAGGACAAGTTTGCAGTTAATATCGCAGTTAGCTGGGACTTTACTTGAAAAAATGCAGCAACCAACAAATTTTATGAAAACTTTACTTAAGCTAAGACACTATTCGGCATTGACCCATCTGCGTTTGCTTAATTAATTTATCTTCAACAGATCTTTTTCCGTAGACTGCATTTTGAACGCCTTTTGTTCTGTAACTTCCCGCATTATATTCGTGATACAAACACTTCATTGATGCAGCGCACCATTCGCCATGTGACATTCGCCTGTAGGCAATATGGTGAATGCCGGCCACATGAGAGAACCAGTGACCCTAAAAGTGTGTGTGTTACGCATATACAGTGACACCTTGTTTATCCGGACTAAGTCACTGTACGTCAACCGGGTAATCGATAATCCGGGATGTCCCGAAAGATTTAGAATGGCATGTGTTTAATGCTATAGACACTATGTGTGCTTTCAAGTAAATACACGAGTCATATATTATTGTCATGCAATGTTGAACATAAATTTGAAAAAAAAAGACTTTTATAGAGTGAAATAATCAGTAACATTCTTTTGAGCCATATTCGTATATTGTTTATATGACTCACAGTCACGCAAGGATTTCACCAGCATTACTTCGGTCCAGGTTGCTTTGCCCTGACGTTCCAAATACACTATTACTAAGCCCGGCGTTGTTGTTGTCTCTGTATGTGTGATAATGTCTTCAGATTGAACCCGGTATCTTCAGCTAGTCCTTCGTCATTGTCTGTCGACGAGCATTCGGCGACAATTTCGTCATAAGAAATGATACCTCAACGAGGTTAGTGTTATTTCGGGATCAGTCACTTACACTACTAAACGACTAAAAACGTCCCCTGACTTCTCTTGCAGGTTGCCTGACTACTTCCATGGGCAACAATAATTTGTTCGACAGTATTTAGTGTAATCATAAGCTGAATTTAAAAATTTAAAGTGCTGTAATAAGCTGCTCCTTAAGCAGTATTATCTTACGTTAATCGATCGACACAATGAGTCACACATTAAACTTAGAAACTGTGTATTATTCTTGAGGTAACACAACTCTCGGCGCGCAGATTGCCCAGATTATATTCATCCAGTGTTTGAGAATGAGAGCACTTAGCATCTTCCCACTAACTTTTACATAATTTCAATTCTTTCTAAATTTTTTTTTCACTTATACCCCCACAAAATAATGAAGAAAAGGTTTATCGCTTACTATATTTTCCCTATTGGTGCTGTAAAACTTCAGTATCAAGCATGACGTTTTAATTTATTACTTCATTATTATTAACTCTATTCCCAACACACTCTGCAGACAGTATCTGCATATACCACTGATCTACCTGTAAAATTACATCAGTTCGCGACTCATAGTTCAGGAGATATGACATCACAGACATTAAGGTAGGTGGAAAAGTAGCTTTCCTGAAAACGGAGCGCACATTGCCCAGACTACAGTCATCAAGTGTTTAATAACACTTGGGTGGGGACCAGTTTTACGCCTGCATCTATGAATGTCCTGGAATCTTTGCAAATGCTGCGGTACGAAATCTTGGCGTAATGGTTTTCATTATTCCACTTTATTCATCCCAAACAATGCATTTAACTTTTTTTCCATATGCACTAACACCTTATTTCTCTTTTATGCCATTTTACACTCGCAACAAACGGGAGAAATACAGTACTCTACAGTACAATGTCAGCTTGTTAAGTTATACCAAGCTAGGATCTGAGTATGATGGTGGACTAAATTTAAATGTAATGATTTTCGTCGTAGACTGCTGCTGCTATTACAGCCAGCATATCAAATGCTGTATAATTTTTGAAACGATCCGGATAAGCAGGAGATTCAGATTAATGAGTCATAAAAACGAGGTTCCACTTGAAACGTTCCTTCCATCCATGCCTCTGAGCTTGCATAACGTCGAGCCAAATAAACCTCGCGGCAGCCAGAATCCACGCACTCTGCAGCCGTCTCGCATGGAGTAATCGCTGTAAGCTTGCTTGCCAGCACGTGGGACGGTTCCCTTACAGTCTAGCCGGCTACCCCGCAGGGAGCCGTGTGTTATCGGTGATGGCCCCTGTGCTGTTTTCCTCGTAAAGTTCCCTGAATGCTACGTGCGCTGGCCAATCGGGACTACTGTTTGGTGTCTGACGTCAAAGTCTACAGGGCGGGAGCCCTCAGACAACGCCAGCTATGCGCTCGCCAGTCGATCTGCAGTCTTTCTCAAACTGTTCTAAAGAAACTCTATGGTAAAAAAATCTGATTCTCACACATCTTGTAGCTTCATTCGTCAGCTGCATAACGAATGGCCTATCATTTCTATAATGGTCACAGTTATTGCGATATTTCGAGGTGATGGAAAACTACTGCAAGACATTCTTAAAGTCTGCAGTGAAAAATAGGGCTCGCTATGAATTTGTGTTTGGCATATGTTAGATCATACGTTGCTGCTTATGAAATGTAGCTGACATATTGACTCATTCCTTAAATTTTGAAGCATGTTGCTATCTGTATCCAGTCTCGAGGAAATGGAAGCATTCCGTGCCGACAGTACACCAGTGAAAAGGCAGAATAAACACATATCTCTCAGATCTCATAAGCAGTTTTACATATTGAAACAAGATTGAGGCAAATGACAGAATGTAAAGAGGTAAGTATTTTAATATGCGTAATTTCCGTATCTACTGTGAAATTCAAGAAACTACAGATTTTCAATGAAATAATATACAAATGCTGGGTTTGTGGCGATATATACTGATAAAATTCTCTCGAGCTTCAAGCTATGTCAAGTGATTTGAAATACACAAGCTTTTGGCTGGGCACTCCTTGGCCATTGTCAAGTCTTATGGTTGCAGAGGCCGTCCTTAAATAGCCATGCTGCCATCTGCGATGTCACTGGGGCTTGGTCCAGCGCCATATAAGGTAATGTTTTTGTTGTGCACCTGCTTCAACCAAGTTCTCGCTTCCCACGCCCGGGTTCCCGGGTTCGATTCCCGGCGGGGTCAGGGATTTTCTCTGCCTCGTGATGGCTGGGTGTTGTGTGATGTCCTTAGGTTAGTTAGGTTTAAGTAGTTCTAAGTTCTAGGGGACTGATGACCATAGATGTAAAGTCCCATAGTGCTCAGAGCCATTTGAACCATTTGAACCTGCTTCAACCTTCCGACGACCGGGTCCAAAGCTGTTCTTAGCTTTTGGCTGCCATCTTTATTGAGGATGTTGTCACATTTTAAACTACTTGACCTGGCTAGAAGCTCTAGAGAATCTTATTAGAAATAATTTAATTTTTAAGAATGATGAAATGAGAATTATTGTGGGTTTTCCAACAATATAATTAAGAAGTTACATGTTTACTTGTATAATTAAAATGGCCCTTTTTCATAAACTATTGTTTTACCCCCAATTTGCTAGTTTAATAATACACTGTTTCAGGATTCTGATGCAATTTTAACTGTATTAGAATGTTAAGGACAACTCTGCTGACTTTTTCCAAGACATGCAGATTTTAACATGGCAACCAGACAAGTTACGTATTACTCAAAACTCGTCAGTAATAACATTTCTCTAAGGGAAAAAAATGTGTAAGTAGAAAAATAATTGCTACTTCTATTGTAATTTCGGTGGTATCCTGTAATCCAGCGTAGTTTTAATAGTGAATGACTGGTGCTGAAACCGGCCGAAGGACATTATTTCAGTAACTCAGTAATCTGAGAAATATGAAAATAATTAACACTACACAGTGTACTACCTTATAGTTCCCAATCCTAAACAGAGTAAAGGATTGTAGTTTTTAACCACAAATATTTTTTAGTTTGTGATAGATATTGATAATCTGTTTAAACCTTAATTGGTAGTTGACAGGATTTTGCAGATTAAAATGGTTTCATGTTTCTCACATAACTGAGATACAGAAACAAATTGTTTGGCCAGTTTCAGTTCCAATCGGTCATTATTAAAAATGCATTCGGGTATAGGATTTCACCGAAATTTCTCAACAACAGTAGCGATTTATGCTCACCAGACTTCTTATATTCTTTTTCTCTTCGGAGAAAAGTTATCAGTGATGAGGTTTGAGCAGTATGTAACTTCTCTTGTTGCAACGCTAAAATCTATTTTTTTTTTTGTGCCAAATCAGAGTGTAGTTTACAAATATTCATCTCATTAAAATTCTAATTCAGCTGAAATTCTGACAGAATACTGGCACAATGAATTATTAAATCAGCAACCAAGACGTGTGAATAGTTTATGAAAAAGCCCAATCTCAGTATAAAAATAAATGCGTAACTTCTCCAGTTATATTGTAGCAAAACGCACATCAATTCTTATTTCTCCAACTGTCGATGGGCCATAAAAATTACATTATTTCAGTGAAAAGGTCTGTAGGTTCTTGAGTATCGCAGTAGATAAGGATGTTCCTCATATTAATCACATGGCAAAACACTCTTCTCTTTGCATACTAATCATTTGTCAAAATCTTGCTTCGGTATCTCAAACCGTCTATGATATATGAGAGATTTATAAATATTTCATTCTACCTTTTTCGCTAGGACGCGCATTCAGGGCGGAGCGCTTTACATATAATCCATTTTCTCCACATTGGAGACAGATAGAGATATCCTTCCGTGATTAAAGATTAATTCAAAATGTTAGCTACATTTCGTATGCAGCAACTTATGACCAAACATGCACCAAACGTAAATTCATAGCGGGCGGTATTTTTCAATGTAAGCCTTCCGTATTTCTTGCATTAGTCTACTTTATCTCGAAATATCACAATAACTATGACCATTAATGAAATAATTGGAAGTTCATCACGAAGCTGACGAATGAAACTGTAGGATCAATATTTTTTACCAAATAGTTTCTTTAAATTCATTTGACAAAGACCGCGCGCGTTACTGTTCACTCACTCAAGCGAGCATGGTAGCTTCAGCGCCGAATCTTGAACACCCTGTGAGAGGTAGGTAGGCGCGAGGTAGCCGTAGGGCCTTCAGCATGCTGACCGTGCATTCGATCGTTGACCGTTGAGTGCGCCGAGTTTCTGTCGTCATAATGTGGAAAAAGCACGATGGGTAGTCCTTCAGAACGTGCCGAGTAATATACAGGGTAGGCGGAAATTCCCGTTACAGACTTCCAGGACTTGTAGAGGGGAGTGAGTACATCGTATTTTGAATAGGAACCCATGTCCGGAAACGTCATCCAGAGAGACTACAGAGCGTCAAAGTTATAGGCGCGGCATGTGTAAATGTACGTATACACAGGGTGATTCCATGATGATGTTACAGACTTTCTAGGATGATGGAGAACGATAAATGTATTAATTTGAAGTAAGGATCCGTGTACCGGAAACGAACGAGTCGAAAGTTATAGACGAAAACCGTTCTGATACCTCTGACAGTTGAATACATGTACCGGTTCTTGTGTTGCGAAGAGTGTAGGGTTGGTAACTTTCAGTTGGGGTAGTGTGGACAAAAACGAGAAAAAATGTTCAATAAACGTGGGCTCTAAAGTGCGTACCTTAACAGCTATGAACACTTGCTCAGTAGAGGAGATGTGTTTCACATTAGCGTAGCTGAACGAATGGTCATAGCTCCTCAGGTATGCAATTTACAGCCCACGTTTATTGGACATTTTTTCTCGTTTTTGTCCACACTACCACCACTGAAAGTTACCAACCCTACACTCTTCGTAACACAAGAACCGGTACATGTATTCAACTGTCAGAGGTACCAGAACGGTTTTCGTTTATAACTTTCGACTCGTTCGTTTCCGCTACAGGCATCCTTACTTCAAATTAATACATTTATCGTTCTGCATCATCCTAGAAAGTCTGTTACATCATCACGGGATCACCCCGTGTATACGTACATTTACAGATGCCCGTGCTTATAGCTTTGACGCTCTGTAGTCTCGTTGGATGACGTTTCCGTACATGGGTTCCTATTCAAAATACGATGTACTCACTCCCCTCTACAAGTCCTGGAAGTCTGTAACGGGAATTTCCGACCACCTTTTGTAACATGATAGTGTTGTGTTGGCAGAAGAGCCAACGCCGTGTTACTAGAGGAGGCCGAAATGCACGCGTTTTAGCTCACGCAGGTTTTCGTGAGGAGGGAGGAACTATACTGACGTGAGGTTTGGAACATGACAAGGAATGAGAATTCAGAAATTCAGAAAGCGGACGTAATTAGTTTGATACTTAACTTTAATCCATTAATGATGAACGTCGCTCTTGACGGTACATGATTCACAATATTATCTGTTCAGGATACATAGTAACTGAATATAGCGCCTTGCTAGGTCGTAGCAAATGACGTAGCTGAAGGCTATGCTAAACTGTCGTCTCTGCAAATGAGAGCGTATGTAGCCAGTGAATCATCGCTAGCAAAGTCGGCTCTACAACTGGGGCGAGTGCTAGTGAGTCTCTCTAGACTAGACCTGCCGTGTGGCGGCGCTCGGTCTGCAATCACTGATAGTGGCGACACGCGGGTCCGACGTATACTAACGGACCGCGGCCAATTTAAAGGCTACCACCTAGCAAGTGTGGTGTCTGGCGGTGACACCACACATAGATATTCTGAACTTGCGTTTGAACGTTGACCAATGAGATGGAAGAATGTCACCTACGTCACATGCATATCTCGCTTCAGTAACAGAGCCACGACACGCCATTTTGGCTTTCATTTAAGGCCCACGTGTACATATGCCATTTCTAAGCATCAGGAAATTAAGGATCTCTCGAAAACCCGTCGTTAATTGTATGAATTGTTGTAATAAAATGACGGGATACGTCATATTTGTGGTTAAGGAAACATCGTCACTTGCGTGTTATGAAAGTATGCCGTTTCAAGGGAACGGCACACTGAGGGGACATGTGAAATTCAATGTTATTGGTACAATTTGTGATAATTAAATGTCAATTAATAACATATTCACGATCACAGCTTTCAGGACACGGTAAGATGCTAAGTATGGTCATACAATGCTCGTCATTGGTGTAGCGCAATGAGCATAATTGTAGAATTGTAAGATATAGGGTGATGTGTTTGCTGGTTTGCATTCCACAGGATCCAAAAAGTGTTTTAGCAGCCTTTGCATTTACTTATCGGTTCTAATCCTTTCTTGTTAGTTTAATAAAATTGTATTCCACAAGTATAATATTCGATGTTTTGTATACATATAGTGTGGTGGCAAAACTCATGGGATTCCTCCTAATATAGAGTCGGGCCCACTTTTGTCCAGCGTAATGCAGCAACACGATGTGGCTTCGACTCAACAAGTCGTTGGAAGTCTCCGGTGAAGTACTGAGCCAAGCTGCCTCTATAGCCACGCACAAATGGCAAAGTGTTGCTGGTGCAGGATTTTGTGCCCAAACTGACCTCTCGATTATGTCCCATAATTGTTCCATAGGATTCATGTCGGGCGATCTGCGTTGCCAAATCATTCGCTCGGATTGTCTAGAATGGTCTTCAACCAATCGCTAACAACTGTGGCACGGTGACATGGCGGATTGTCATCCATAAAAATTCCATCGTTGTTTGGGAACGTGATGTCCATGAATAGCTGCAAATGGTCTCCAAATAGACGAACATAACCGTTTCCCGCCACTGATCGGTTCAGATTGACCAAAGGACCCAGTCCATTCCATGTCAACACAGCCTACACAATTACGGAGCCACTACCAGCTTGCACAGTGCCTTGTTGACAACTTGGTTCCATGACTTTGTGCGGTCTGCGCCACACTCGAAACCTACCATCAGATCTCACCAACTGACATTGGGACTCATCTGACAAAGCCACAGTTTTCCAGTCGTCTACGATCCAAATGATATGGTCACGAGCCAAGATCACGGTTCGCGCGGCTCCCCCCATCGGAGGTTCGAGTCCTCCCTAGGTCATGGGTGTGTGCGTGTTGTTCTTAGCATAAGTTAGTTTAAGTAATGTGTAAGTCTATGACCGATGATTTCATCCACTTGGTCCCTTCGGAATTCACACACATTTGAAGAAAAAAAAAAAGAAAAAATACGAAAAAAAGAAAAAAGAGAAGAGAAGGAAGGATTACCTGAGTACAAATGCTAACTTCGACAATGGACTGTCCTTTTACGCCTTGTGTACGCGATACTACCTCCACCTGTACACGTACGTATATATCCAATGACTTTCGTCACCTCATTGCAAGCGCGTTCTTTTTGAGGAGTGGTTTTGTTTGATTCGCTTAATCTACAAGACACTTTGCACTGTTTGCAGTAAGATATTTTGCACGTCCTTCTCTTTTTTTTAACTCTGTCTTTCACATCCAGTAAAGGTTCCCCTGCGGAATAAGAACAGTGATCAAGTAAGAATAACCTTCGATTTTACTGAGTAGAATGGTAATCTTTACCTTACGTAGTGAACTACTGTGCATTTGTGTAGCACTATTTGTAATGGAACTTTTGTAAATCCTTGCTTTATTGCCTTATTGTAGCTCTATATTCACATGAAAGATTCCAGTATCCGGTCACTGAACTAGACTATGTTCACTGCTAGCAGTTCAATGCATCGGCTCCAAGTGGTTACTATTAATCCCCGCCCTTAATAACATCAGCAGAACAGGAATACAGTTCCAACTCAATATGGAAAAGGTCTCGCAAACTGCATGCCGATGGATCTTCAAGTTTTTATTTATACAGGGTGTTACAAAAAGGTACGGCCAAACTTTCAGGAAACATTCCTCACACACAAAGAAAGAAAATATGTTATGTGGACATGTGTCCGGAAACGCTTACTTTCCATGTTAGAGCTCATTATATTACTTCTCTTCAAATCACATTAATCATGAAACACACAGCAACAGAACGTACCAACGTGACTTCAAACACTTTGTTACAGGAAATGTTCAAAATGTCCTCCGTTAGCGAGGATACATGCATCCACTCTCCGTCGCATAGAATCTCTGATGCGCTGATGCACCCCTGGAGAATGGCGTATTGTATCACAGCCGTCCACAATACGAGCACGGAGAGTCTCTACATTTGGTACCGGGGTTGCGTAGACAAGAGCTTTCAAATGCCCCAATAAATGAAAGTCAAGAGGGTTGAGGTCAGGAGAGCGCGGAGGCCATGGAGTTGGCCCGCCTCTACCAATCCATCGGTCACCGAATCTGTTGTTGAGAAGCGTACGAACACTTCGACTGAAATGTGCAGGAGCTCCATCGTGCATGAACCACATGTTGTGTCGTACTTGTAAAGGCACATGTTCTAGCAGCACAGGTAGAGTATCCCGTATGAAATCATGATAACGTGCTCCATTGAGTACATACTGACGAAACTAAAATGAGCTCTAACATGGGAATTTAAGCGTTTCCGAACACATGTCCACATAACATCTTTTCTTTATTTGTGTGTGAGGAATGTTTCCTGAAAGTTTGGCCGTACCTTTTTGTAACACCCTGTATATACTACAGACAGAACCACGTCAGTGACGTAAGGAGAAGGGACCAAATACGCGTTTTAATAGAGCTAACGTAGCAATTTCACGCCCGTCCACTTCGTAAACAGCGTAATGTGCGAGCCAGATACAGGCGACAACAGCGGCTGGAGTTCGCTGCGATCTTCTATACCACTTCGAGAAGACGTACCATATGCAGAAGTCGCATCGTTTCTGAGCGTTCACCACCACGCTGGACGGTACGCTCAATGTCGACTTTCGAAAGCACAGCGTACCATTTACACAGAAAATTTACGGCGAACCCTTACTCCATATGAGACGGGCTTTGGTGATGTGAGGCAAGCGATGCAAGTTACGCGACGTACTGCTCCACGGATTTAATTAAAAACGTTTGTTGGTAGATCTGAATTAAATCTCTGCATTGGCACACACTAAAAGCGGTCCAAATAAGTGCCTCAATCTCGTTTTGAGGTATGAGGCAGGGTTAAGCGTCTTCCAACACCAAAGCCAGTAATTAAAAGCCCTGTAGCTATATATTCACACGAAAGATTCCGAGACCCAGTCACTGGACTGGATTATGTTCACTGCTAACAGTTCAGTGCATGGGCTCCTCCAACTCGTTACTGTCAATCCCTGCCGTTATTAACAGTAACTCAACATCGAAAAGGTCTCGCAAATTGCATTACAACAAATGAAATTTTTTGGTATGTATTAAACTCAGCGAAATCTGCATTTTCACACAAATCCAGCTCAAGGTAGCTAATGGATCCATTCCTCTCTGAGCCCTCTTTTTCATGAACAATTCCATGTTCACTAACCAACAAAACGCCGATAAAAACACAAAAGTGCCTAAGCACACAATATTAGATCTAACGACTTTCGTCACCTCCTTTGTATTTAAATAACATCGAAAATTATACAATATACGTTTATTAAACTACTATGAAAGTATCAGAACCGATTGGAAAACGCGAAGGCTAGTAAAAAAAAAATGTTTGGATCCAGTAGGATGCGAGCCAGCAAACGCATCACCCGATATCTTTCTGCCACTCTACTCATTGCGACATACCAACCATGCATAGGAACGAAGTTTCGAATCTTCTGTAGAAGTTTCGAGCCGGAAAAGTTATCTCAGTATTCACGGACGGTCACTAACTGCAGAACTGCGAAGTGACAGCCACTTCAAAACACAAACTTCACCCCAAAGGCCGCGAGACTTGCCATCTCATACCAACGACGGCTGCCGGGCGATTCCCGGTTTCAAGAGCTCCAAAGTGGTCCACGAAATTACGAGCATTTTATATCTGGGCCTTTCAACCAGTCACAGTTACAAGCAGAAGGTGGGTCTAATAGCCCATTCCCTCCACATGCTTACAACGCTGATGTGCTCCCTCCTGGCTCGACAACCAAAAGTATTTCTGCAGCCTATATTGGCAACACAGAGCCTCATGCGGATATTACGCAACTGTAAGCTAGCTAGTCACGCAGGCTGCGGCCACCACTCATTTAGGAGAAGTAGAGACAGACTGGCTCGTCAGTTCCAAGCTAAAGAGAAACGCCCTCCTGCCTGCAACCAGGTACTTGTCCAGCCGACTACAATAGCGGACAGGTATTCTAATGACATGTTTGAACGAATGTCCTGTAATTTACTGAAAAGGCATCAATTCGGAAGAATAATTTGACCAAGCGAATACCGGCGAGTGTACTACTGATCGCTAAAACACAACAATACTGCACAACAACGATCGAAAACAATCTGTGCAATCAAATTAAGCCAAGCTTGTAATCAATTACGCAACTGAGATTGACTGAAATATTAATTACTGAATGATAATAGACGGCCGCCTACTTGTGCTTGAGCAAAAGTTATGATATGTTTGGTTGAAAATGATACTACATAACAATTACTGTTCCACGCTTACGCGAAGTGGTAAACTGCACAGATGGAAGCTCAAATGAAAATGCCACAGTAATGACATGCATGTAAGTCAACTACTGCCGTACTGGAAACTTTAAAATCATGGAAAATCAGTACTGATTTGTTACTTGCAACCCGTAATGCGGTAAAGATTGAGTAACATCTTCACAATAATCTTGACTGTCGTTAGGCTTTGAGAAACGGTACCTACAATTGATCAATATTCCATATCGGATTCTGTAACAAAGGTTCAGCATGATTTCATAAAATAGCAGCATTCAATTAAGACAACGCCGACATTACGAGAGCGAAGATCACATAATATACTTGTAGTACAGGGGTGCCCAAGATTTCGGCACAAGAGACTCTTCTTTTCACTTGGCCTTTTTTACCGTCGCTCAGCAGTTTTTTCACGTGCCTCCTGCTCTAAATTTTCTCCTTCATCAAACTCATTTCTGTCTTCATCATCATCATTGTCAATACTAGAAGTAGTGTTCTTACAGTCAGTTGTTAGAAATCGCAGCTGATCGAAGTAGATATACTTCTTCCTACCAGTTGCTGCAGAACCACTCTTTTCTGTTTTTTGCCTTAATAACTCTCTGGTATAACTGGCCCTTAAGCTCTTCCATTTCCTTTGAAGGGTTGTCCCTGCAACAAAAAAAAAACCACCATAGTATTGTAATATCTAATATATAAAAATGAATGTTTGTTTGGTTTTGTTCGTACTTTATGCGCAGCCGTACCGTTCATCCGATTGCGATGAAACTTTGTCATTTGCGCGAAAGTTATAGGCATAGTACAATTATTAACATTTATTAAAATTATAGTTGCCGGGTGTTTCAGCTGGTTATCTATAATGTCTACGTGTGCGTGCGTGTGTATGCTTGTGTCTAACCTGCATAATTTTGTATTTTTGCTCCATATGCTTTATCTTTTTTTTACAGATACTTGGGGGCCGGATCATCCATGATGGACTTACATTTTAAGTACAGATTTGGAGTATCAACTATCTCGTATATTATACGAGATGTTTGGCTCTGAGCACTATGGGACTCAACTGCTGAGGTTATTAGTCCCCTAGAACTTAGAACTAGTTAAACGTAACTAACCTAAGGACATCACAGACATCCACGCCCGAGGCAGGATTCGAACCTGCGACCGTAGCGGTCTTGCGGTTCCAGACTGCAGTGCCTTTAACCGCACGGCCACTTCGGCCGGCTATACGAGATGTTTGCTCTGCCATATGGCGTAAAATGAAGTCAAAATGTTTTCCCGACCTCTCGAAAGAACTATGGCTTGCCTCAGCTGAAGGATTCCATAAGAGGGCCAACTTTCCTCATTGTGTGGGTGCAGTGGACTGGAAGCACATCAGAATTGTAAAACCCACTTCCAGTGGTTCACTCTACTATAATTATAAGAACTTTTTTTCCATTCTGTTGTTAGCTGTTTGTGATTCGACGTACAAATTCTTATTGATGGACGCTGTAGCATATGGAAAATCGTCCGACTCAACTGTGTTTGGTAATACAGTGTTAAATAATAAACTACAAGATGGTACGCTAGATTTACCTGCACCAAAACAACTATCATTATCGTTTGAAAGACCTATGCCATTAATGTTAGTAGGAGATGAAGGTTTCGGATTGTCAAAATTCATTTTGCGCCCTTATGGTGGAAAGTATTTGGACATTAAAAAATGTGTGTTCAACTATAGACTGTGCAGAGCTAGAAGGTACATCGAGTGTACTTTTGGAATTTTTGCAAACAAGTGGCGCATTTTCTATCGACCACTGGATGTTAAATTAGATTTGGCAGAGTCTATTGTGAAGACATGTTGCCTCCTCCATAACTTTGTGCGTGATCGTGATGGAATACAGTTTGAGGATACGTTAACTATTCAGGGATTGCAGGACATGTCACCTTGCTTGGTCCGTGGAGGAAATATTGCGAACGGTATCAGAGAAGATTTCGCAAACTACTTCATCAGCCCTGAAGGTGAAGTGCCATGGCAGCTGCAAAAAATCTAAGTGCTAGAAATGTTATGTGAACATTAATGTCGTTAGGCCTAAATGTTCATTGGAAATTGTATTTGAAATGTGCAGTGTTCAATTATTACCATGTTAACTGTAACAAACCATACTGTTGCGTTCACTGAACTGATTAAAACTTGCAATTAAAATTATAATTACAATGCACTTTTTTGTATTACAGTTGTGTGTACCTAATTGAACAGAACCCAAGCACGAGCACTGTTCTCAGTCGGGTGTCAAAAACTTGTAAGTCAATAGTATTATGGTAAATAAATAAAATTCATTATTATAGTAACAACATATGCGTAAATTATTGTTGTTTTGAATAATATTTTAACTGTATTTTTCGGACCATAAGGCGGAGCGCCTTATTAGACTACGAAAACACGTACCCTTAATTTTGTTATGAAAATGTTGAAATAAAACTATTTATTTTATTTTACTTTCATTCGCCCTGTAGGGGTGAGTACATGGTTTCTGCGCTCATCCATTTTGTCCATTCTTCTCGCATTGAGACTGCATAACAGTACACTTGCTATTGGTAATGCAAAAGAAAAGGGGTGAGGGATAGCATTCTCCTTGTAGGTTATTAACCTCCTAGCCTCGTACAGGGGTAGAAAATATATTTCGCTATTCTTGTGGGCTGAAAAATACGGTATTAAAGTGAAAAAAGAATATAGAACTTACCAATTTTGTTTCTTTCATCTATGCTCTTTTCATCGAAATCAGGCACAAACTTCGTAATAATTTCTTGCCACGCTTTCATTTTCATGACTTTTCATATCCCAAATAACGGGACGACTTTCCACTTCACTTATAAAATCTTCTGTGTTGATGAACTCTCAACTCATGGCTGCACTGTGGGGGGGGGGGGGGGGGGCGGGGGGGGGGGGGGACCACTGGGCTCAGCAACGGCTGCCTGTCTGTTGGCAACTCTGCACTGCTGTGTCTGTGATCGGTGTCCCAGTGTGAACACTCCAATACAAGCTAATGCATGTCCGGCGGTGACCGCAGCGAACACAGTGTCGGTGTCCGTCACATGTGGCGAGGGTGAGTCACTGCTGGGTCACCGTGACTCGGTGACTCAGTGCAGTGTCCCGGTGTGAATGATCCAATTCAAACCAATGTATCTCTATCAGTGACCGTCACCGGTGACCGTCACAAGTGTGCCAGCCTAGCTTGCTCCAGTCCGCCATGTATAGCGCGCTGCGTCATAATTCAAGTTGACAGACCGACCACACACTTCGTGGCGGCAGCGCCCTCGCTGGTGGAACCGTGGAACCCAGCTGTCCTCAGCGTTGCCACTCGCCGCAGCGGTTGGCGCGCTCTGTCTTCTTCGATTAGAAAAAATCGTGGAGATGATGGGGTTCCCCGCACTATCCAACTGGCGGTTCATCAGACTTTCCGCCAGGCATATTTACACGGATTCTTTAGTAATGGATTCCCAAAAATATGTTGCTGTGGTCAGAGTCATAGGTCTATCACACACCATTGAATATCCAGTGCAAATACAGTGTTCGACAATAGTGGACCTGCTTGTTAGCAAATGGCTAGTGCAACGCTGATATTCTTTCACAGTGCGTGTGGTCTTGTCCTATGTAAGCCATATCACACTTCTGCAATAACAATTCGTCCTTTACCGATCCCAAAAGGTTTGCAATCTTGCGTCGTGGACAGAAAAGCACTTTCACCTGAAATTTACAGAGGATTCTTGCTACTTTAAACGAAATGTTTCCCACAGAATGAAGCTAACGATATCCTACTACTCGAAAACGACAGGTTACGCCAACGGCCGCATCGAACGGTAATGCCGAGGACAGCTGGGTTGCGCGGTTCCACCCGCGAGGCCGCTGCTCCCGAGAAGTGTGGTCCGTCCGTCAACTTGATCTGTACGCGGAGCACTGTACCAGATATGGCGGATCGGACCAAGTCTCCGTCAGTCTTCGACGACTCACCTCAAGATGACTGGCAGGTCCCTAGGTGAAATATCGTGGGATGGATAAAACGACGACCGGCGGCAAGCCCGAAATTTATTTGAACATTCAATTCGTCGAGAAAATTTTAAAATTCCCAAATGGAGCATTGTACTTCACTGCTACTGCACTTTGTAAAATATTTCGAAAGTAGATATGGTGCTATTCTGCAGTACAAGTGATGTGCGAGGACGACAGCGAGAAAGTACTTTATTCACCTGATGGGGACAAGTCTTTATAATGAGTGTGCACGCGCATCGTCTAACAGGCCAAGCCACAGGACAACAGGTACGTTATTCAAATGTTTCAAATGGCTCTGAGCACTCAAAAATGTGTGTGAAATCTTATGGGACTTAACTCCAAAAATGGTCCAAATGGCTCTGAGCACTATGGGACTTCACATCTGTGGTCATCAGTCCCCTAGAACTTAGAACTACTTAAACCTAACTAACCTAAGGACATCACACACATCCATGCCCGAGGCAGGATTCGAACCTGCGACCGTAGCAGTCACGCGGTTCCGGACTGAGCGCCTAGAACCGCTAGACCACCGCGGCCGGCGGGACTTAACTGCTAATGTCATCAGTCCCTAAGCTTACACACTACTTAACCTAAATTATCCTAAGGACAAACACACATACCCATGCCCGAGGGAGGACTCGAACCTCCGCCGGGACCAGCCGCACAGTTCATGACTGCAGCGCCCTAGACCGCTCGGCTAATCCCGCGCGGCAATCTGAGCACTATGGGACTTAAAATCTGAGGTCATCAGTCCCCTAGAACATAGAAATACTTAAACCTAACTATCCTAAGGACATCGCACACATGCATGCCCGAGGCAGGATTCGAACCTGCGACCGTAGCGGTCGCGCGGTTCCAGACTGAAGCGCCTGGAACCACTGAGCCACCGTGGGCGGCAGGTAAGTTATTGTCTGCACTGCTGTGCCGATTATAATGTCATGTGTTTGCTGCTAATTTGTATCTGTAGGCGTTGTTATTAAGAAAAGGATCGCTTTTCCCAATTTCTAAAATAATCCAATATTTCAAAGCAATGGAAATTTTACGAATCAACATTACTCATTTTTTTAAAGTTTTGTTTATATATCAAAAATTCTAGCACTGCTGCTGTGGTAAATTGATATGATGGTTATTTAGCTGGTTATTATTTTAAAAAATCGTCATAACCGAGGCCAAACATATACTGGTTATCCGGAACTAAAATCCCAGTGTTAGGTGGTCATGTTATTTTGATTTTTGTATGTTGTAGATGTGCAAGTCATGTTACAGTTAAACAATCTTTGGTCTTGTCTTGGTTCAGTCTTTGCCTCTGCGCAGTCTGATACATTCTTAGTTGAACTGTCGTAAGTCATGACGCGTTATTGGTGCTGTATTGACTTGTGATAATATCTGGTAGATGAAGAAAGATTGATTGTAAAAAACAGCAAGGATTAATAAGATGTATGTATCAGAAATCGAAGAGAATATAAATGTTGAATAATGTTATTATTTTTTTCAAGAGAAGTTTGTGGTAAGACTGGAGCACTGCGCACCTAATTATTAGAAACGAGTATTGGGAGCTAGTTAACTTTGCTCATTTGCTCAGAGCTGAGAAAAAGTTCACGCAACTTCCCTGAGTCATGCATGAACGTATTAACTGATTAAGCTGTTTGATTTCTACAGAAAATCTCTGTTGACATTGTATCCTCTCTAAATCATTGTTCACTTTGTTAAGCGTAGTGTCTTTCAGCCCTACATTATGTGTGAAGATCGCGCGAAGTTTTACTCTGTCTTTTTGAGTCTATACTTCATTCTAAAATCGTTGCCTTGGAATATCATTTCATAGGAATAGTTACTCTGCCCACCTCATTGTTTATCATTACGCATTACCACATGTGATATAAGACCGTTAAAAATATTATTTAGAAATAGAAATCTAGCTTAGGCGCTGCCAGCATGCTGTTTGCTGTTGTGCTTTCAAGAAATCTGCAACAACGTTGTCAAGACGCGAGGTAGGTGGCAATTTTATTAAGGGTCAGAGATACTTCAGTTGCATATTTACGAAAACCCTTTTGGAGTTACCAACATCGACTTGGTCATTTACACTCCAAAGAAACGTACACCTGTCTAACATCGTGTGAGGCCCCAGCGAACACACAGAAGTGCCGCAGCACGACATGGCATGGACTCGACTAATGTCTCAAATACTGCTTGAGGGAACTGACACCATGAGTCCTGTACCGAGCGAGGAGGCGCAGTGGTTAGCATACTGGACTCGCATTCGGGAGGACGACGGCCATCCTGATTTAGATTTTCCGTGATTTCCCTAAATCGCTACAGGCAAATGCCGGGATGGTTCCTTTGAAAGGGCACGGCCGATTTCCTTCCCCATCCTTCCCTCACCCGAGCTTGCGCTCTGTCTCTAATGACCTCGTTGTCGACGGGACGTTAAACACTAATCTCCTCCTCCTCCCCTCCACCATGAGTCCTGCAGGGCTGTCCATAAATCCGTAAGAGTACGAGGGGGTGGGGATTTCTTCTGAGCGGCATGTTGCAAGGCATCTCAGATATGCTCAATAATCTTCATGTCAGAGGAGTTTCCTGGGCAGCGGAAGTGTTTAAACACAGGAGGTTGTTGCTGGAGCCACTCTGTAGCAATTCTGGACGTGTGGGGTGTCGCATTGTCCTGCTGGAATTGCCCAAGTCCGTCGGAATGCGCAATGGACACGTACGTGTCACCTGCCAGAGTCGTTTCTAGACGTATCAGGGGTCCCATATCACTCCAAGTGAACACGCCACACAGGATTACAGAGCGTCCACCAGGAACAGTTCCCTCCTGACATGCAGAGTCCATGGATTCGTGAGGTTGTCTCCATATCCGTACACGTCAATCAAATGATTCGCCCGCTGATGCTTGTCTATTGAAATCTGCAGCAATTTGCGAAAGGGTTGCACTTCTGTCACACTGAACGATTCTGTTCAGTCGCCGGTGGTCCCGTTCTTGCAGGACCTCTTCCGGCAGTAGCGATGTCGGAGATTTTGATGTCTTACCGGATTCCTGATACTCACGATACACTCATGAAATGGTCGTACGGGAAAATCCCCAAATCATCGCTACCTCAGAGACGGTGTGTCCCATCGCTCGTGCGGCGACTATAACACACGTTTAAACTCACTTAAATCTTGATAACCTGCCATTGTAGCAGTAGTAACCGATATAACAACTGCGCCAGACACTTGTTGTCTTACATAGGCGTTGCCGACCGCAGCGTTGTATTCTGCCTGCTAATACAGGGTGGACCATTGATTGTGTAGTACGTAAAGAAATATGAATGTTTTAGTTGGACCACTTTTTTCGCTTTGTGATAGATGGCGCTGTAATAGTCACAAACATATGGCTCACAATTTTAGACGAACAGTTTGTAAGAGGTAAGTTTTTTTAAATTAAAATACAGAACGTAGGTACGTTTGAACATTTTATTTCGGTTGTTCCAACGTGATACATGTACTTTTGTGAACTTATCATTTCTGAGAACGCATGCTGTTATAGCTTGATTACCTGTAAATACCACATTAATGCAATAAATGGTCAAAATGACTTCCGTCAACCGAAGTGCATTTGGCAATACGTTTAACGACATTCCTCTCAACAGCGAGTAGTTCGCCTTCCGTAATGTTCGCACATGCATTGACAATGCGCCGACGCATGTTGTCAGGCATTGACGGTGGATCACGATAGCAAATATCCTTCAACTTTCCCCACAGAAAGAAATCGGGGGGACGTCAGATCAGGTGAACGTGCGGGCCAATCCACCTGTCATGAAATGTTCTATTCAATACCGGTTCAACCGCACGCGAGCTATGTGCTGGACTTTCATCATGTTGGAAGCACATCGCCATTCTGTCATGCAGTGAAACATCTTGTAGTAACATCGGTAGAACAGTACGTAGGAAATCAGCATACATTGCACCATTTAGATTGCCATCGATAAAATGGGGGCCACTTATCCTTCCTCCCATAATGCCGCACCATACAGTAACCCGCCAAGGTCGCTGATGTTCCACTTGTCGCAGCCATCGTGGATTTTCCGTTGCCCAATAGTGCATATAATGCCGGTTTACGTTACCGCTGTTGGTGAATGACGCTTCGTCGCTAAATAGAACGCGTGCAAAAAATCTGTCATCGGCCCGTAATTTCTCTTGTGCCCAGTGGCAGAACTGTACACGAAGTTCAAAGTCGTCGCCATGCAATTCCTGGTGCACAGAAATATGGTACAGGTGCAATCGATGTTGATGTAGCATCCTCAACACCGACGTTTTTGAGATTCCCGATTCTCGCGCAATTTGTCTGCTACTGATGTGCGGCTTAGCCGCGACAGCAGCTAAAACACCTACTTGGGCATCATGATTTGATGCAGGTCGTGGTTGTCGTTTCACATGTGGCTGAACACTTCCTGTTTCCTTAAATAACGTAACTATCTGGCGAACGGTCCGGACACTTGGATGATGTTGTCCAGGATACCGAGCAGCATACATAGCGCACGCCCGTTGGGCATTTTGATCACAATAGCCATACATCAACACGATATCGACCTTTTCCGGAATTGGTAAACGGTCCATTTTAACAAGGGTAACGTATGACGAAGCAAATACCGTCCGCACTGGCGGAATGTTACGTGATACCTCGTACTTATACGTTTGTGACTATTACAGCGCCATCTATCACAAAGCGAAAAAAGTGGTCCAACTAAAACATTCATATTTCTTTACGTACTACACGAATATGTAATAAAAAATGGGGGTTTCTATTTATAAAAAAAACGCAGTTGATATACGTTTGACCTATGGCAGCGCCATCTAGCGGGCCAACCATAGCGACATCTGTTTCCCCCATTCAAGCTAGACGAGTTTCGTGCTTTGTAGTTTTTTCGTTTGATTCTTATTTCGTGAGATATTTGGCCCGGTCACTATCAACGGACCACCCCGTATATCTCTGTATCTGAATACGCATTTGTATACCCGTTTCTTTGGCGTTTCAGTGTAACATTAAAGGAAGTTGCATTCAGATCAGTTACAGTTCAATTCAGTCTAGATTCTGTTTAGTCAAAGGTTAGCATACGAGCGTAAGTTGGATAACAGGTTATGGGGACATCGTTTTGGTAATACGTAGACTTTTATAGGGTGGGAGTTAAGTCGGGCTAAATTTCATAGAGAAACACATACAGGGTGTTACAAAAAGGTACGGCCAAACTTTCAGGAAACACTCCTCACACACAAATAAAGCAACGGAAACGCTTAATTTCCATGTTCGACCTCATTTTAGTTTCGGCAGTATGTACTGTACTTCCTCGATTCACCGCCAGTTGGCCCAATTGAAGGAAGGTAATGTTGACTTCGGTGTTTGTGTTGACATGCTACTCATTGCTCTACAGCACATCAGTACGTAGCATCAACAGGTTAGTGTTCATCACGAACGTGGTTTTGCAGTCAGTGCAATGTTTACAAATGCGGAGTTTGCAGATGCCCAGTTGATGTATGGATTAGCACGGGGCAATAGCCGTGGCGCGGTACGTTTGTATCGAGACAGATTTCCAGAACGAAGGTGCCCCGACAGGAAGACGTTCGAAGCAATTGATCGGCGTCTTAGGGAGCACGGAACATTCCAGCCTATGACTCGCGACTGGGGAAGACCTAGAACGACGAGGACACCTGCAATGAACGAGGCAATTATTCGTGCAGTTGACGATAACCCTAATGTCAGCGACAGAGAAGTTGCTGCTGTACAAGGTAACGTTGACCACGTCACTGTATGGAGAGTGCTACGGGAGAACCAGTTGTTCCCGTACCATGTACAGCATGTGCAGGCACTATCAGCAGCTGATTGGCCTCCACGGGTAGACTTCGGCGAATGGTTCATCCAACAATGTGTCAATCCTCATTTCAATGTAAATGTTCTCTTTACAGATGAGGCTTCATTCCAACGTGATCAAATTGTAAATTTTCGCAGTCAACATGAGTTGGCTGACGAGAATCCGCACGCAATTGTGCAATCACGTCATCGACACAGATTTTCTGTGAACGTTTGGGCAGGCATTGTTGGTGATGTCTTGATTGGGCCCCATGTTCTTCTACCTACGCTCAATGGATCTCGTTATCATGATTTCATACGGGATACTCTGCCTGTGCTGCTAGAACATGTGCCTTTACAAGTACGACACAACATGTGGTTCATGCACGATGGAGCTCCTGCACATTTCAGTCGAAGTGTTCGGACGCTTCTCAACAACAGATTCGGTGACCGATGGATTGGTAGAGGCGGACCAATTCCATGGCCTCCACGCTCTCCTGACCCCAACCCTCTTGACTTTCATTTATGGGGGCATTTGAAAGCTCTTGTCTACGCAACCCCGGTACCAAATGTAGAGACTTTTCGTGCTCGTATTGTGGACGGCTGTGATACAATACGCCATTCTCCAGGGCTGCATCAGCGCATCAGGGATTCCATGCGACAGGGGGTGGATGCATGTGTCCTCGCTAACGGAGGACATTTTGAACATTTCCTGTAACAAAGTGTTTGAAGTCACGCTGGTACGTTCTGTTGCTGTGTGTTTCCATTCCATGATTAATGTGATTTGGAGAGAAGTAATAAAATGAGCTCTAACATGGAAAGTAAGCGTTTCCGGACACATGTCCACATAACATATTTTCTTTCTCTGTGTGTGAGGAATGTTTCCTGAAAGTTTGGCCGTACCTTTTTGTAACACCCTGTATAGTGGAGTGGTTACACCTGTATCGGTTTTCCTAACCGCTGCAGTCAACGTCCACGCCCCGCGTCGTCGCGCCGCAGGTCCCACGGCCGTCCCGGCTGTTTGCGCCGGCGCCGGTGGCGACCTTGGCCTTGGAGCTTCCGCAGCGCTGCATGACGCAGCTCGGCGCGCCGGGGCGGCCAGCCGGGCGCCCGCCGGGCGGCACCGCACCGCGCCGCACCTCCCCCCCCCCCCCCCCCCCCCCGCCCCATGGCCCAGCCCGGCCCTCCCCTGCCGTGTCCCACTGACACACTTCCGCGGCGCCACGCTGCTGCCGCCGCCGCCGCCGCCTCCCAGGCGATAGATAGCGCCTTGCCCTTTCCCAGAAGGCAAACACCTCTGCAGCGCACACTGTTTACTCGCGGCGCTCGCCTCTGCTTCCGTACGCACTACTCCGATATGCAGTCAGGTATCAGCTAAAGGAACAGATAGTCCATCCTCTTGACGCGAAGCAGGCTGGGATAGTTCACCACACCTGGAATTATGCTACAGGGCGAATTACACGACAAAAATCGATGCCATTGTGATCCTGCTCAGTATTAAAAAAAGACCTTATTTCGTTCTGTAATAAGCAGACCTCTTAAAACTGCCACCACATACTGACGAAGTAGAAAAGCATCTTAACCGGTTGCGAAATAGAATAATGAGTAGCACTGAACTGTAGTTGATGAAATTTGTAGTTTCCGAAAGTATAAAAGAAGTGAATTGCCACAAACGAGGAACTGCACATAAAACAATTTGTATCGATTCCTTTCTACGGTCAGATCTCTCGGAGACATGGCACTCCTCAAAAAGGAAAACATAATGTACACATCACGTATAAATTTCAGCCTCCCGCCTTACATCTCATACATTAATCGACGGCAGCACAAAAACATCCAGGTAATAATAGTTGAACAAGTTTATTTATCAGCGGATCGAAACAAAATATAAAATAAGTCTCTTCTCGAAATAGGACAATAATACCACTGGCAGCTGAAGGGCACTTAGATTGTCACTGAGTCTAAGTTCATTAAATATACAATTTATAAAGCCAGAGTCCTGTACGATGCTCAGTGACGAAGCACCAACTGATAGAATCAAACCCCATAGGAAGATACACTACTGGCCATTCAAATTGCTACACCAAGAAGAAATGCAGATGATAAACGGGTATTCACTGGACAAATATATTATACTAGATCTGACATGTGATTACAAAATGGCTCTGAGCACTATGGGACTTAACTGCTGAGGTCATCAGTCCCCTAGAACTTAGAACTACTTAAACCTAACTAAGCTAAGGACATCACACACATCCATGCCCGAGGCAGGATTCGAACCTGAGACCGTAGCGGTCGCGCGGTTCCAGACTGTAGCGCCTAGAACCGCTCGGCCACTCCGGCCGGCTATGATTACATTTTTCACGCAATTTGGGTGCATAGATCCTGAGAAATCAGTACCCAGAAGAACCACCTATGGCCGAAATAACAGCCTTGATACGCCTGGGCATTGAGTCAAACAGAGCTTGGATGGCGTGTACAGCTACAGCTGCCCATGCAGCTTCAACACGATACCATAGTTCATCAAGAGTAGCGGCTGGCGTATTGTGACGAGCCAGTTGCCCGGCCACCATTGACTAGACGTTTTCAGTTGGTGAGAGATCTGAAGAATGTACTGGCCAGGGCAGCGGTCGAACATTTTCTGTATCCATAAAGACTCGTACAGGACCTGCAACATGCGGTCATGCATTATCCTGCTGAAAGATAGGGTTTCGCAGGAATCGAATGAAGGGTAGAGCCACGGGTCGTAACACATCTGAAATGTAACGCCCACTGTTCAAAGTGCCGTCAATGCGAACAAGAGGTGATCGAGACGTGTAACCAATGGCACCCCATACCATCACGCCGGGTGATACGTCAGTATGGCGATGACGAATACACGCTTCCAATGTGCGTTCACCGCGATGTCGCCAAACACGGATGCGACCACCATGATTCTGTAAACAGAACCTGGATTCATCCGAAAAAATGACGTTTTGCCATTCGTGCACCCAGGTTCGTCGTTGAGTACACCATGGCAAACGCTCCTGTCTCTGATGCAGCGTCAAGGGTAACCGCAACCATGGTCTCCGAGCTGATAGTCCATGCTGCTGCAAACGTCGTCGAACTGTTCGTGCAGATGGTCGTTGTCTTGCAAACGTCCCCATTTGTTGACTCATGGATCGAGACGTGGCTGCACGATCCGTTACATACATGCGGATAAGATGCCTATCTCGACTGCTAGTGATAAGAGGTCGTTTGGAGCCAGCACGGCGTTCCGTATTACCCTCCTGAACCCACCTATTTCATATTCTGCTAACAGTCATTGGATCTCGACCAACGCGAGCAGCAATGTCGCGATACGATAAACCGCAATCGCGATAGGCTACAATCCGACCTTTATCAAAGTCGGAAACGTGATGGTACGCATTTCTCCTCCTTACACGAGTCATCACAACAACGTTTCACCAGGCAACGCCGGTCAACTGCTGTTTGTGTATGAGAAATCGGTTGGAAAGTTTCCTCATGTCAGCACGTTGTAGGTGTCGCCACCGGCGCCAACCTTGTGTGAGTGCTCTGAAAAGCTAATCATTTGCATATCACAGCATCTTCCTCCTGTCGGTTAAATTTCGTGTCTGTAGCACGTCATTTTCGTGGTGTAACAATTTTAATGGCCAGTAGTGTACCAACTGATTGGATGAAGTCCCATACGAAGATAATTGTACAAGTTAAACAGCAACAAACTTTCGTATCCAACAGTCTGCCACAATGACAGTGTCCCCATCTTCCACAAACACTCTTAAGTCCACAGCGACAGAGAACTCCTCTGGTCTGGCCTAAGTGCTGCACTTGGTTCTAGGATATGGAATGGCCTGTTCTCCATCATGTATCTCGTGGAAGAGAGTAGGCCCATCTGGTCTGCGGGCTCCAACAGTGCTTGTGTTGTTTTTTGGTGGACAATTGGATGATGGTTTACTGTCTCCTGGAAAACTGTTCCCTCAGTGTTGGGCATTTTTGATGCATTGATGTGATGTGGGTTGCTGACACCGAAAAGATTAGACCTCATACAGCATACCTCTCCCCTGCAGAGGGGAGGAAACAACACAATTTACTCTGACGTCTGTTTCGTAGGCAGGTTCCGTGCTGGTGGCTGGAACAGTTGAGGAGATGATGTCCATGTTCATTGGTGTCAATTCTGATGCGATGTGTGTAGCTATTGAAGGGCCCTACTGTGAGCTCCCAGCCAGCAGAGCTGGAGATGGCCCAGCGATGACCAGGCAGGAGATGGCGGATGGTTTTGTCCTCTGTCTGTGGAACAAACAAAGGTGGTAATTTCTCGGTGTCACGAGAAGGACCATGGTGAGCTCGTAATTGATTGACATGTTTGCAGCACAGTGTACTGTCCCGATGTGTCACCTACGCCATGACCCCGCATAGTAATTTGGAAATTACCACCAAAAACCACTGTTGCCTCCCCTTCGTATAAACAAGGGCCTACACTGAGTGTGTAAGTGACGAACAGTGACCGCTAGCTCGCTCAATTTGGAGGCTATGAATGTAGAGTGATGGACAGAAGTTTCTTAGAGGGAGACAAGCTGTCCTGCGGTGTTGACCTGCTGGATGCCAAATAAAGGATGAGTGCGTTGCCTAGAGGACGGGGAGGTTAAGTGGAAGGAACGTTCTACGAGGGCTGTCCAGAAAGTAAGTTACGATTGATCGCGAAATGAAAATCACAGTGAAAATCAGAAATGTTTCATTTGTAACAGTTAGCTACACCTTTCAGCTACTTCTCTACGTAGTCGCCGTTCTGATTCAGACATTCGTCGTAGCGTTGTACCAACTTTCCAATACCCTCATCATAGAAGGCAGCCGCCAGTGCTTTCCGCCAATTCTCTACGCTGGCCTAAAGCTCGTTGTCTGTGCCAAAATGTTGTCTTCATAGCCAGCGGTTCGTTTGAGCAGAGATGAAACTCAGTGGGAGACAATTACGGGCTGTATTGTGGGTAATCAAACATTTCCAATTGAAACGATGCAGGAACATCTTCATTGCCCCTGCAGAATGAGGCTGAGAACTGTCTTGAAGAAGAAACCGCACGACAGTTATGTAATGTTGGTTGCATAGCTTCAGGGGAAAATTCTCACCAGGCCCTCGTACTTGGCGGGAGACACTATTTTCTATAACATCTTTACGCGCTCACTAAGAGCTCAGGAATGAAAAGAACGACATAATTCTACCTAGAGCCATACTAGAGACACTGCCCAACACTTCTTTTCAAAGCTTTATCTGATTTTCAAACTCGTTTCCATTGCGCGACCGATCGTAACTTACTTTCTGGACAGCCCTCGTACTAGTCCATCTGAGGCAGGGTGGAAGGGTGCTGTGTGAACTAGCGTGATGCCATTTTGGTCACAGAAAAAGAGAATGCCACAGATGCAAATTTGGAACCATTGGTGCCAGGAAGTCCTTGAGTGGAAAAAGTGCAGGATAAAGTTTAAATACTTCGACTAGTGGATGTGGCAAACATACAGAGAACATAAAGGAACCTGCTGCCTGCGTTTGTTGCAATACGCCAAGAGTGGGCTAAGAAACGTTTCCGCAAAGTTCAACGACTGGCCCACGTAGATCTGCTGCACGTAGGACAAGACGGTCCCAACCCTGTAGTCCGACATATGTGCTCCTGGGATAAGAGGTTTGGTGGGGTCGTATTCAATGAGGCCTTGTCGCACGCCGGGGTCCATGCCAACATACGTTTTTCTGCAGAAGGCGGTGAAACCACGTGGAGAATTAGCTTCAGGTAGTAATTTGATTGTCCCAACACTGATTTTATCGGGCTGGTACAGGTAGGAACTGGAAGTTTTTGTACTGCCTCAATGTACTGAGCTTTTGGCAGGATGCCAGAACCACTGCCAACATGTCCGGAATATTCAACGTGACGAAAGCAGAAATAACACTTGCCCTTATTGCATTTTAGATAGGACCGTGAACAGAGCGTCCAAGTTGTTGGACAGGTCCTGAGCATCATTGCCTGTGACAACAATGTTGTCTTAGTAATTTGCTGTCACTGGTAATCGCAAGTGAGATGCTCCGATATCGTTGAAATATCGCTGGGATGTCGGCTGTACCAAAGGGAAGTCTGTTGTACTGGAACCACCCAAAGGATATATTGATGGCTAGGATACGTCACGATTCTTCATTCAACGGCAGCTGGGGACAGGCGTCACTCAGGTTAGTATATGGGCCATGATGTCTCCACAAATGCATAAGGCACCATTTGGTTTTTGAACAGTGAGAATGGATGTGGCACAGTGACTGTTAGGGATTGGAGTGAGGATGCTTTCATCTTGTAAGTGCTTTAATTCCCCATGAAACTTACCCCAGAGCTGAAAAGGAACATTTCCAGCCTTCAAAACTTAGGCGTTTCTAATAGAAAGTCTCTAACACCCGTACAGCGTTGTGAAAATATGGAGCTGAATTTTGGAAAATTTTTTTTGAGACATGCCTTTGTAAATAGGGAGTTGACTATGGGAGTGGATTGGTGAATTTCCAACCCAAACGCGATGCATGCCTAGGAGACTGACAGATCTCAAGCGCCCACCACTAGAGTTCTGACCATGATGTTGTGCGACCAATACTGTACTTGGTGCGTGAATTGTCCGTTACTTTTTCTAAGGTCATTGCTAAAACTTCACATTGCAGTATCAAATGGTTGGAGGAACGGCCACCGATGCTGTAATATGATCCCCCAATCGATAATGGTCGCAGTGAACCCCATATCTATCTGCAACGAGTTGGTTACATTGTTGATTTTGACAGTTAATACGAGAATATGTGTAGAGTGTGGGAACACTGAATATAAGCTGTGTCCGCATACAATTAACCCAAGCAGTCCAATGTCTGGGGGATCCATGTGGCGCCGTCCACTGACAGAGCTGATTAACTCACTTTGGCCCAAATTCCAAATATCCAATCAGAGGTGCACTTTACTCTCTGGTAATGGCATTGGTGTCGCTGATGACTGATAAAATACTGACAGCAGGGAGGAAACTGTTGGAGACTATGCCACTGTACTGTCTGAACTTTGTAAGACCGATTGGGCAGATATCCGTAATTGGGTTTGAGGTCGACGTGCTGTCTGAGTTGCAAACAGTTGTGAGGAGTCTTCTAGGATAGTAAAGGGCTGAAGAGATTGTTCGAATATTGTGATGATGGGAAGAGCAGTTTCTAGAGGTGGGTCTATGACTTTCAAGAGATTAGTTGGAAGACTGTCATCCAGGAAATGCACTAAAATTGCATCTTTAACCAAGGAAGCAACATATGAGTACTTGGGATTACCGCATTGAAAACGACAGACACAAAATAAATCTTGTAGGCAGACAAACCATTCTCTGTATGACTGTCCTTGTAGCTTACGAGAACCAAAAAAACCTGTGGCAGGCTGCTACCACTTGCTCTGGAGAACCAAACTATTCAAATAAACTAGTCTTCAACTTGTCAATGAAAAGGCGTTGGGCACTCCTTCTGGATTTAATGGTTCCACGAGGGTTATAAAATATAAACCATCACAGGTCTTTTAAAAAATAGATTTTGTTTCATTCCTTACATGTTTCTCTAGTTTTCTACATAGGTTCCATATTTGTTTAAACATTTGTCGTAACGTTCTTCAAGCTTTTGTATCCTTAAGTTATGGATGTCTGCCTCTTGTGAGGCTAACCAGTCTTCAACTTTTTTTTTCACCTCGTCGTCTGTTACAAAACACTTGCCACCAAGAAACTCCTTTAGTTAGGGGAGCAAGTGAAACTCGCTTGGCGGTAAGTCTGGACTACGTATATGGTGGATGGATAACCTGTTCCCATCCAAAGGATCTGACCAGATTTTTGATATGAATGACAAAACGGGGCCTGGCATTGTCATGCAACTAACCAAACTCCAATGTCAGAGAGCCATATTGTTTATTTTGTATTGCATGTCGAAATTTAGTCGATGTATTGCAGTAAATGCCTGCATTTATTACCGCACTTTGCTACATAAACCCGGCTAACAAAACTCCATGTCCATGTCAAAACCTGACTGTCATAAACTTGTGCGTTGAGGTCGTCTGCTTGGCGTTGACGATGGCTGGTAAAATGGATATGAGTGTTTGGCGTCACTGGCCGGGAGGCTCCTTACGGGGCAGGTCCGGCCGTCTTGCTGCAGGTCTTACTACATTCGACGCCACGTTGGGCGACCTGCGCGCCGTATGGGGATGAAATGATGATGAAGACAGCACTACACCCAGTCCCTGAGCGGAGAAAATCCCCGACCCAGCCGGGAATCGAACCCGGGCCCGTAGGACAGCAATCCGTCACGCTGATCATTTTTATTTTATTTATATAGATATCAATGTGCGAACAGTCATAGCTGATCAAGCCTGGCAAACTAAAACAGAATGAAGACACCATCGAAGATAGTAAACATAAATAACATGAAAATAAAGCTACCACTTCGTAGTTAGGCTTCCCAGCGACTGCTCCCACTGATAAAGATAGTTCAATATATGATCGTTTGCAGTTCGTTCCGACCTCATCAACCACTGCCTGGAACATTCCAGCTACACGGCGGGCTGTGAAAGGCACTCCACAGGTAGTCTGCGAAGCATTGTCGACATCTGGTATGCCCGGAAATAGCATGATGTCTTTCATGCAAATAGAGCCAGAAGTCAAGTAAATTCTTGTGTTCGTCACGATAGAGGTAATGGACCGCATGTCCACGTATCCAAATGACGGAGTTGGTTCGAGTCTTGGGGTAAAATGTCTCATCTGGAAACAATAACGTGCGTGCAGATATATGCTCCGGCCTAACTCGCAAGAGATAAGCCATCATCTGCCGCACTAGGTGCCAAACAGGTTCCGCCTCTCCACAGCTGAGGCGGTGCTCGTCAGAATCTAATGTATTACAGCCCACACAATTCGGAGATTCTGCCATGTGGATATGGTAAAGACGTTCTTGTGTCACCAGCTTCCCATTAACGACTACGTACCATTGGGAAACAACAGCCGAATCAAGCATGGCATTGTGTACAGTCTTCCATACCACGCGCCACTGTACGTCAGGATATTTTAGTTCGACCACATTTAGGGAGCGGCGTTGCAGCATGTCGTGATATAGACGTCGAGTTGTGGCCATTCGTGGTGTCGTGAGCGCTACACTGGAATAACTTTGTTCTAAATAGAAACGTCCTATATAAAAGAGGGGCGCTGGGATGTCCTGTAGCGACACCGGCGCTCTTAGTGAAGCAGGTCGTAGCGCCGTCGGAAGCAGACTCGTGAGGCTCGTAGGACAACGGCGCAGCAGACATAAATGTGAGCTAACATAGAGGGCAATGGCCCTATCATGGACGTTAACTAGGCCGAGACCACCTTTTTCCTTGGGGAGGGTAAGAGATACGTATCTGATCTTCAGTAACATACCAGTGGTGACGTATCCCAGCGCTGCCATAATGCTACACGCCAAGGGGTTCGGAATGGGTAGCGTTTGAGCGACATGCGGTATGCGGGATGCAAGGTATACACTGGCGTAATACGCCCGCTGAACGATGTTGAGGGATCGCAAGCGCTGACATGGAATTCCGGCACGAATTTGGCTAAGAAGGCGTCGATAATTGAGCGTCGTCGCGCGTCGCATGTCGTTCATGAAATCTAAGCCCAAGCAGCGGACAGTATCACTGAAGCGTAAAGGGGCAATGTGTTCCTGAGGTATCCCAATCCCGATGCTCAAGGTGACGGACTTGTCAACGTTGATTTGGGTACCAGAAGCTGTACCGTAGGGTGCAATCCAGTCCAAAGCCGCCGCCATATCGTCAGCTCCACGTATGACGATCATCAAATCATCCGCATATGCGGTGCAGCGATAGATGGAGCCGCCGAACTGTATCCCAGTGAGCCTGTCTCTGAGACCACACAACAAGGGTTCTAAGGCCAATGCAAATAACAATGTTGATAATGGACATCCCTGTCGTACTGATCGGCGGATCGGCATAGGTGCCGTCAGTCTTCCATTCACAAGAACTCGAGAAGTAGCACCATGCAGAAGGCGTGTCAACACTGTGATAAAGGGGTCGGGGTATTCCATGCGCCGTAGAACGGCCGTGTGGGAAGTGTGGTCCACACGGTCAAAAGCCTGGCTAAAGTCCATAGCCGCCAGGGCTGCCGGCAAACGTCTCACCCGTGCAAAGGAGATGAGATCTCTGTAACGACACAACGCAGTTCTGATGTTGTTGGGTCCCCTCAAGGACATCTGATCGCTGGACAGGACGTGCAATAGTGTGCCGCGAATACGTTCTGATAGCAGCCTCGAAAAGATCTTGAAGTCGCTGTTCAATAACGTTAAGGGGCGATAATCGCGGACATGATTCCGCCCCTTCGGCTTATGGATAGGGACAATCAGTCCTTCCAAGAACAGTGCAGGCAACGGTACACCTGGGGATATTAATTCCTGACAAATTTCAACCCAACACGGTACCAACAGTTGTTTAAAGGCTCGATAGCACTCTAATGGTAATCCGTCGATTCCTGGTGATTTATGGGGAGCACCTTTACCAATGGCGTCGAGCACTTCCTCTTCTGTCACTTCTCCCAGTAAAGTCGGTACCATGTCCGGTGGAACTGTACCGTCGCCATATCAGGGAGCACTGCTGAATAAAGATGAGCGTAATACCCATAGAAGGCTTCTGCTATATCTGCTTGTTCTACCACGTGTCAACCGTCGTCCGTTATCACGTCGGTTACCAGTGCCCTACGGCGCCTCCTGCGCTCTAGGAGCACGTGGTGCATAGATGGCCTTTCTGATTTTATCATGTCTGGAGCACGCGACCGTATAACAGCGCCCTGTAAATGATGGCGTGCTAAGGAGACGAGCTGCGCTTTCGCGTGATTGACCATGATCTGCCTGTCAGGTGAGGGCTCCATACCAAGACATTCCCGTAGGACGGTGTAATAAAAGTTTTCCGTGCTCCTCCTCCATGCCGCCGCTTCCCGGCCGTAAGCCATGAAGGTGCGCCTAAGAGCAGGCTTCTCACATTCAATCCACCAACTGAGGGTCGATCGGTAACGACCACGGCGCTGTAAGGACGCGTTCCCCGACTCTTCGATAGCACCTTTACATGCCGGCTCGTCCGGATGGGCGACGTTCAGTTTCCACGGGGGCCTACTGCGCCACACACGTACAGGTTGGAGGGCAATAGTGCAAATATAGGCTGTGTGTCGGTGAATGCAGTAGGCCAGAGCTCTGCTCCACTCGTCGCCGTCGAAAGGGTGCATGTGACGCAAATCCTATCCAACCGACTGGACGAATGACTTGTATAATCGGTGTAACCAGGAGCTGGGCCATGGATATGACGCCACGTGTCGATCAGGTGGAGGTCACGCACTAGCATTTCCAATTCAGCACATTGGACGTGATGTGGCTGCTAATCAGACGGAGATAATGTACAGTTAAAATCTCCTCCACCATATCGTCTATGCGGCTCACAAATAGACGCGTGATATCTTCCGAAAAAAAGCGGGCCCGATCTCTCCGTCTCCCTGATCCTGAAGGAGCATATACATTGATCAGTCGTACACCGTTGACTGTTACAGCCATGGCTCTTGCACTCGGTAAGTACAGTACGTCCGTAACCGCCAAGCCTTCCCACAGCAGGACAGCCACACCACAATCGGTAGAAGAGGCGTGGGAGATGTGGGCTGTATATCCATAGAAGTCAGGGAAGCTATGGACACATACTTCCTGTAAGAGGGCCACGTCAATGTCCGCCGCATCGAGCATGCGTTGTAGCATTGCCAGTTTGTGCGGTGCCCTTATCGCGTTGATATTGATTGTGGCAAGGCGAAAGGTGTGCTGCCTAACCTCTTCACCTAGGGTAGACGCCATGCCAATCGAAGATAACCACAAGAGAAGCCGGACCCACCGAACCCGTTACACATTATGAGTCTTTCACGCTAGGAGTCATCCCCAATGCCACCCCCTCCCCTGTCACCCGTGCCCTCTCCAGGAAGTTCTTCAACATCGTCCGACCACAGTGGGTGCAACACGATGCTGTGTAGCTGATCGGCACCTAAATCTCTCTCACGAACGTCATCTTTGGTAGAGGTAGACGGAGCGCAATCCATCGAGGCGAGCTGCTGCATCTGTGGTGCAGGAAGTAACTGGGCAATCGTAGTATGGGCAAGTGATCCGTCTACACCACTTAGATCCTCAGCAGGCGCAGCATCCATACCGTCTGACGAGATGTCATCTTCTTGACCAGCCGTGTGTAGGAAGCAATCGTCAGAAGGAGTCCGCCGACGTCGCTTGCGTCGTCGAGGCGAACGTTGCTTTCGAACGTGGACATCCGTATCCGAATGTGGGAGGCAATCCACCGTCGTATCACCTGCCGCTAGGAAAGCCGCGGTCGGGACAATGTTCGCGTCCACATCCATCTCGTCCTGAATGTTACGTTGCGTCTGGATTCCGTGGGACTGTGGCTGCTGTTGTTGCTGTGGAGGGGGCGACATGGGTTGGCATCGGGGGTCTTTCCTCGTCCTCATCTATGGTGCGCATCGTCGTCTGAGCGTACGTGAGGGGCAGGATTGTCGTCCCCGTCGGGGAAACGGAGTCTCCCACTGGTGTCTGCGTAATTCTACGTTGTAAGCAGCTCGATCGAACATGGCCTTCCTGCCCACATCCGGAACATGTCCGCGGTTGGCCATCGTACATTATGATTGCACGACAGTCACCGATGTTCAAATAGGACGGCACATGTTTCTTGAGCTCAAGTTTAATTTGGCGCACACCATTGTAGACCTTATACGTCGAAAAAGTTTGCCACTTTTCTGCAACGTGGCTGATGACATTGCCATATGGTCGGAAGGCGTCCTTGACAACTTCCTCTGGGGCCTCGAAGGGGAGCTCAAAAACCCTTACAGTCCTTAGGACCATGTCTGCATGATCCACTGTCACTGCATCAATATGCCCGTCAGAATGTTTGAATCTGAGTGAGTTCGCGTATTTAGACACCACTGTCGGGCAGACCTCTGCACTAGTCATTTTAACATAAACGTCCGCAGCTCGTGGTCGTGCGGTAGCGTTCTCGGTTCCCGCGCCCGGGTTCCCGGGTTCGATTCCCGGCGGGGTCAGGGATTTTCTCTGCCTCGTGATGACTGGGTGTTGTGTGATGTCCTTAGGTTAGTTAGGTTTAAGTAGTTCTAAGTTCTAGGGGACTGATGACCATAGCTGTTAAGTTCCATAATGCTAAGAGCCATTTGAACCATTTGAACCATTTGAACATAAACCACGCTCGCCGTTATAGAAAAATGTATTCCGACGACAGTCGCCGGATCTAAACGTAGATCGTCGCGTATGAACTGTTCTATTTCATAGGCTCGAGGACGCGCATGATCTGGTTGGAAAGTAAGTTTGACCGTATCGTGGCGCCATGTGTGTGCCATAGTCGCACTGAACTTGGACAAATACAAATCGCGCCGCGAGAAGGTAAACACAAGCAAGCGCTCACGGTCGCGCACGGCGGGGCGCAGCGGACGTCCTCGCCCCACCGCAGCCGAAAGCAGACTGACCATTCAGCTATCGGGGCGGACACATTGACTGGTCATTTCGTGTGACGCCATTCCACTGACTGACGTTTAGACTCTTGGAGTCATGTGAAAAAGCCACGTCTCGTTCCCTACGACAATGTTGTCTAAAAATGTATCACCTTCCTTATGATATCGGTCTAAAAAATCAAGAGCGCAAGCTAGTCTTTCCCCAGCGTTTCTCAGTAAGCAGCCTGGGAACCCAACGTGTGCACAACTTTCGAAACTGCAACTTTCCACAGGCAATTTTATCGGGAGCCTTTCGCTCCACATTTGGAAATTCCAGTGCTAAAACTGAAATTGTGAATTGAACGTTTTCGTCCAAGGCTTCGACTAGGTCTTTTGTGATCACAGATGGCAGGCCTGATCATGGATATTTTCCTGTCCATCCTAGAAAGCTCTCACCTACCTGCTTACTTTGCTGTCACTCATTGCATTCGGACCATACGCCTCACTTATCTGTCGATGAATTTCCGCTGCTGTAATGTTCCTTGCTGTCAAAAACCTAGTCACTTACCGCACTTCACAGTCGGTGGACTGATCATTTGTTGTCAACATTTTGAACAGACACTTTACACAGCACATTGCGACTATAGCAATGTAAATGGCGTCTTTTGACAACCAAGACATGCCGGAAGTCGGTTTATATGTTCACATGACATTCGATTAGCTACGGCGATTCGGTTCTTACTTTCCGTATAATCCTCATAACAGGTGATAAATATCCAGTCCTAAGTATGGCAAAACGAAAGTTGCCTTGACCCAGTAACTGGCGTTCCATGCGTGCAACATAGTTTGGCCGTGGTTCGACCTTCCTGTCGAACAGTTGGCAAGCTGGTAGCGCCGACTGGAAACCCTTGACCGACCTCGAAGTGACGAGAGCAGATTTCCGGAGGGGACGTGGAGATGGCCAACACATGATCGATCAGGAGTTCCTGGGTACGCAGCATCTGGTGGAGTAGTATCAATACCTGGACAGAAGAAGCCATCAGTTCCGTCATGCTGCAAGCAACGTTATCGTGAGTATACTATCAAGTGGAAAACACACACATAAGCACTGACTAACTGGATCGGAACACACAAGTGAGACTGATGTAAAATCGTTCAAATGGCTCTGAGCACTATGTGACTTAACTTCTGAGGTCATCAGTCGCCTAGAACTTAGAACTAATTAAACCTAACTAACCTAAGGACATCACACACATCCATGCCCGAGGAAGGATTCGAAGCTGCGACCGTAGCGGTCGCTCGGCTCCAGACTGTAGCGCTTAGAACCGCACAGCCACTCCGGCCGGCGAGACTGATGTGAAACGCGAAACTTTGTCACAAACTGATGTCTGCCAATGACGGCACAAAAAATATCCATGTAACAATCTCTGACTATATTTATTTATCAAAGGTTAACGGCACGTCTACTCCGAGGCGGAATGAAACGAAACATAAAATAAGTCAACTTCTCGAAGCAGAACAGTAATACTTCCGGCAGCTGAAGAACACACTCTTTATAAAAGGCAAAGTCCCATAGCATGCTCATTGTTATAGTACAAATTGAATGAACAAAGCCGGCCGCTGTGGCAGAGCGGCTCTAGGCGCTTCAGTCAGGAACCGCGCTTCTGCTACGGTTGCAGGTTCGAATCCTGCCTCGGACATGGTTGTGCGTGATGTCCTTAGGTTAGTTAGGTTTCAAACGGTTCAAATGGCTCTGAGCACTATGGGACTTAAAATCTATGGTCATCAGTCCCCTAGAACTTGGAACTACTTAAACCTAACTAACCTAAGGAAATCACACAACACCCAGTCATCACGAGGCAGAGAAAATCGCTGACCCCTCCGGGAATCGAACCCGGGAACCCGGGCGTGGGAAGCGAGAACGCTACCGCACGACCACGAGCTGCGGACGGTTAGTTAGGTTTAAGTAGTTCTAAGTCTGGGGGACTGATGACCTTAGATGTTAAATCCCATAGTGCTTAGAGCCATTTGAACCATTTTGAATGAATAAAATTTAAGTCCTGTCGGGAGCAAAATTGTCTGGCAGCAGGAATAAATTTACAAGTCGGTAAGTATGCTACGACGTCAGAATACCCATCTTCCTTGGCGATCTTAAATCACGAAGTCAGACTTGAATGGCACCGACATCGTGCAGGCGCTCTTGAGTGAGAATTGCTATTCATGGACTTCTTGCAGAATTGGCGCCTGGCTCAGGGACTTCTCTTGGAGCGAACTCCTCTCGTCTCGCTAGTGCGCTCCTCTAAATGCCACTTCATGCAAAGATACAGCCTGTTTATGATCGCGTGTCTTGTCTGTGCGTCGCGCGGCCTCTAGCGGTGCTTGGTTTGCCTCCCAGTGGACGGTCGGAGCATGGCCGTCCCTCTTCTGCGAAACTGTCCCCTGTGTGTTAGGCATCTTCGTATGTGATGTTGGTTGCTGACACCAAAGGCATTAAGTTTCGGTACAGCAACATCTTTGAACACACGACGTTAACGCAATGCAGGACACATACAAAAACACTGGCATTTACTGCTGTGACTGTAAGGTTAATTATCTTGGACAAACGGAAAGGGATTTTAAAAATCGATACAACCAACTCACACAGTTAAAAAGAAAAAAAACGTAGGAAGTAAATCCACCAATGCAACTTATCTCAAACAAGATATTCAAAATAGTATCAAAAACAACATCATAATTTTTCAGGCGGTGAAGAAGTTGTACTTCATGGACATATTTGAAGAAATATAAATTTACACTCACCTGAAAAAAAATGAGAGAAAAAGACGCTCAAGGAGCAGAGCACGCTAAAAAATACGTTTCCTGGACATCTGCCGCCTATTATTAAGAATTGCCTTTAAACTACTCCGTAATTTTGTAGCTGAGTGTAGTTGTTAGTAAAGATGTTCTAGTTAGCAGTCCGCGTTGGGTACAAGACACACTACAGTTCCCTCCTTGTGTTTTAACTTTTGCACGCTGAACCAAGAGGACATAACATTACATTCGACCTGCACGTACTGGCCGCTACATTAATTTTTTTTATATAAACATCTTAGCAGGCCAATTAATGACCACGGCATGATAAATATTTATTTCGCTTTCCATCTTTTCCTCTCATCTGATCATCTGACACTAGTTGCTTTTTTGTTTGCTTTAGCTTCCTGAAAACCTGAATTTGTTTACTTGTATTCTGAATTTGTATTGTTGAATAAGACGTCCTTTCAGTCTGCATTTCGTCTAAATCATTTCTTGTCTTGCCTCCTCACTCATTTTACTTTTCTTTTATCCTGTTTTGAAAGAATGTGTGGATCTTCTTAGTTCATCTACCCTCCTTCATTCTCTCTACATGTCGATAGCATGTAACATGCCTTCTCCTTATCTCATCCGCCATTTTAGGGTGGAAGGGGTATCTTTTCCAAATCTTCCTGTGCTCTTTTGCATCCTGACAAAAGTAGTGTTTCTGGCCCATACAGGACTTCTGGTTTTAAAACTGTACTATAAAGACTTAATTTAGGTCTTTAAATACCATTTTTACTGTACAAATTTCTCATTCTCATGAATGCTCTTTTCATATTTCGGTCCTGATTTTACTGCTTCTGTTTCACTTTTTATATTCATATTTTCACCCAGATATTTCAGATGTATTTTTTCTTAATGTTGCCATAATTGTTGCTTAAAGTTCTTGATGAGTTACTTTCATTGGCCACATATTCTGCTTTCCAAACGATATTTGTACATCTGCATTCTGAAATGTTTTATTCAGAGGTTTTGTCGTTTCCTTGCAGTTTATAATTCTCCACCTATTATTACGAGATCGACTGCAAAGGCCAAACAATTTATTCTTCCTTGTATATACCCAATTTTATATAGTTATTAACGTTCCGTTTCTCGTCCTCCTTTCTCCGTTCACTTATAACTTTTTTCAGCACGTAGTTGAATAAGAATGGTGACAAACCATCTCCTTGTCCGACTCCTGATACAATCTGGAAGGGACTAGAAGTTGATGCAAGAAATTTAACTGAAGATACTGTGTACGAGTTTGTTTAGTTATTTCCAGAGTTTTCCTGCCTACTACAGATTCCTTCACAGTTTTAAGGAGGTAATCTCTGTCTATTGAATCATATGCCTGTTTTGAAATCAACAAATATTAGCACTATCTTTTTATTTTATATTTTCATAAACCTTATTATTTGTTTAAGGCTTAGAATTTGCTCTGGACGAGATATCGTATTCCTAAATGGAGGTTGAGACTACTCAATCTGTTTGTCTAACTGAGGATTTAATATGTCCACAAGAGCGTTCGACAAGATTGTGTGTTCTAAGAGTAGTAATGAAATTCCTCTGTAATTACTGGAATCTGTTTTGTCCCATTTTTGTGAAGTGGGTGAATTAATGCAATCTTCCAGTTTCCTGGAATTGTTTCAGTATCCCAGACCTTCGCTAGTTTTTCTTTTACAATTATGACATCTAGATCTGCACTAACTTTTGACTTGTATTTTATTTTAAAAAATAATTACAGCTCTTTATTGGTAAAGCGTGCAACTTAAAATTTTGAACACTTCAGAACTCCTTCTGAAATTAACGCATGCCAATACTTTTGGGTATCTTTTTGTACAGATTTCATAAACAGGCACGCCCATTCTTCTAACAATAATATTTGACATATTATTGTAAATGCCCTGACTTTTAGTGTCTTAAGCATTTGATGCTGCTTCGACATACCGCAATATAAAACACTTTCTGCACTTATACCGTAAATGTGTGAATCCTCCAAACACGTTAGTGCGCCGTTTCTGAAATTCGTAGAGGCTAGCCTGTTCAACATCGCATCTGTCTCCCATATTAACTATGAGGGCTAATTAGCCGGCAGCCTGGATGTGGTTTTTAGGAGGTTTCCATCAGCCAGCTAGGTGAATATTGGACTGGTATCCACATCCTGCTTCAGATATACGTTACGCAAACATTTAAAAAAACATTCTCACACTTTCCACATCTACATCTACATCATACTCCGCAAGCGCTGGTGTGTTCAAAAATGGTTCAAATGGCTCTGAGCACTATGGGACTTAACTTCTGAGGTCATCAGTCCCCTAGAACTTAAAACTACTTAAACCTAACTAACCTAAGGACATCACACACATCCATGCCCAAGGCAGGATTCGAACCTGCGACCGTAGCGGTTGCGCGGTTCCAGACTGTAGCGCCTAGAACCACTCGGCCACTCCGGCCGGCCCGCTGGTGTGTGGCAGAGGGAACTTTTGTACCACTAACTGAACCCTCCATGCCAGCCGGGGTGGCCGAGCGGTTCTAGGCGCTACATTCTGGAACCGCGCGACCGCTACGGTCGCAGGTTCGAATCCTGCCGCGGGCATGTATGTGTGTGATGTCTTTAGGTTAGTTAGGTTTAAGTAGTTCTAAGTTCTAGGGGACTGATGACCTTCGAAGTTAAGTCCCATAGTGCTCAGAGCCATTTGAATCATTTGTACCCTCCAACCCTATTCCACTCGCGAATAGCTCGGGGAAAGAATGATTGTCGGTAAGCCTCCGTATAGGCTCTAATTTCTCGAATTTTCTCCTCGTGGTCATCACGCGAGACGTATCTGGGGAAAAGTAATACGTTGTCCGCCTCTTTCCGGAAAGAGCTCTCTCGAAATTTCGGTACTAAATGTCTCCGTGATGTACAACGCCTCATGTACAACGCCTCTCTTGTAACGTTAGCCAATGAAGTTTGTTGAGCATCTCCGTAACGTTCTCGCGCCGACTAAACGATCCGATGACGAAACGCGCCGTTCTTCGTTTATTTCTTCTATCAGTTCTACCTGGTAGGGATCCGAGGCAGACGAACGATACTCAGGAAGCGGTTGAACGAGCGCCATATAAGCCACTTCCTTCTAGGATGAGTTACATTTCGTTAAGACTCTTCCTACGAATGAGCCTGGCATCTGCTTTTCCCACTATTTGTTTAATGTGGTCATTTCACATAAGGTCTCTCTGGATAGTTAATGCTAGATATTTTACGATAGATACTGTTCCCAGTGATTTATCGTCAATAGTCTAGATTTACAATAGTGAATTTCTTTTCCTATGTAAGCGCAATATGTGACATTTATTTTCATTCAGGGTCAACTGCCAGAGCCTGCAAATCTTTACTATCTTCTGGCGTTGTTACTTCGTTCTACTAGATCATTTAGATGTATCGTAAACGGCAAAGATCCTGTCACACTTCCTTGGGGTACTCTCGAAATTACCTTTACATCTGTCGGTTTTGTTCCGTTAAGAGCGAGGTGTTGAGTCCTATCTCCAAGGAGGTTTTTAATCCAGTCGCAAATCTGCTCCGATACTCGATAAGTTCCTCTTTTTTTTCATTTTTCCTTTTTCTAAACGGCATTGCGGGTAGCTGTCAAATACTGCTACTGATCAGGCCCAGTGGACCGTACTCTACTGCAAGTTTCTTCCTCCATTGTATTCTGTCCACTTTTACTGATGCTTGGTGTAAATCTTCATGGAGGCCATCACTCTAACGCTTCTTGGGTCTCCCTGCGGGTCTCTTTCCTGTATGTGTGAAATCCAGGAGCTTCTGACGCCATCTGTGATATTCCATCCAGGCTATGTTGGGCTAGTGGTATAGTTCCTCAAGCTCTTGGTTGTGTGTGATCTTCCATTCCCCTGTATCTGCATCCAGAACCTGATCGAAGATCTTCCGAAGCACTTGTCTCTCAAAAACGATGAGCTTATGGAAGTCCTTTTTCCGGATACTCCATGTCTCACAGCCATTGACGCTGTCAAATGCCTTCCTGAAATCAGGAACAAGAATTTTAACTAACAGATTCTGTGATGTGTGGAGTGGTGCTGTCAGGAAGAAAATCCGGCCACCAACTCTCACTGACATTGTCAGAACCAGTATAATGATACCGACACCGTAGAGACATGTAAACATAGTCACTCGTGTCCCATTGCGTAAAACAATGGCTACATCAGAACGACTTCAAAATGGCCTGGATGTGAAGGCGGAAATCGGTCGCGACTTAAATAAAGTATGCATCATCAACTAGAGCAATCTTTCATTAATCGTTACAGTGTGTTAAAGTAATTATGCATATTGGTTTTGGTGTCACATTCACCTTTGTTTCTGTGAAAGTACCTTCACAACAGCGGAAAATCTACAATATGTAGTCACGGGAGGTTCCGTTTGCTCGTAGGCTCTTACTTACGCAAGCAAAAGAACAAAATGTTCAAATGTGTGTGAATTCCTAAGGGACCAAACTGCTAAGGTCATCGGTCCCTAGACGGCGTTCCCCAAGGAAGTGTTATGGGGCCTCTATTGTTCCTGATCTATATTAAGGACATAGGAGACAATGTGAGTAGCCGTCTTAGATTGTTTGCAGACGATACTGTCATTTACTGTCTTGTAAAGTCATCAGATGATGAAAACGACTTGCAAAATGATTTAGATAAGATATCTGTACGATGCGATAAGTGGCAATTGACCATGAATAAGGAAAAGTGTGAAGTTATTTACATGAGTACTAAAAGAAAACCGAGCGAGGTGGTGCAGTGGTTAGACACTGGACTCGCATTCGGAAGGACGACGGTTCAATCCCGCGTCCGGCCATCCTGATTTAGGTTTTCCGTGATTTCCCTAAATCGCTCCAGGCAAATGCCGGGATGGTTCCTTTCAAAGGGCACGACCGACTTCCTTCCCCGTCCTTCCCTAATCCGATGAGATCGATGACCTCGCTGTCTTGTCTCCTTCCCCAAAACAACCAACCAACTAAAAGAAATCAGGTAAATTTCGATTATGCGATAAGTCACACAAATCTGAAGGCTGTAAATTCAACTAAATACTTAGGGATTACAATTACATATAACCTAAACTGGAACGATCACATAGACAATATTGTGGATAGAGCAAACCAAGGACTGCGATTCATTGGCAGAACACTTAGAAGGTGCAAAAGGTCCGCTAAAAGACTGCTTACACCACGCTTGTCCGCCCTATTCTGGAGTATTGCCGTGCAGTGTCGGATCCGCATCAGGTGGGACTGACGGATGACATAGAAAAAGTACAAAGAAGAGCAGCACGTTTTGTATTATCGCGAAATAGGGGAGATAGGGTCACAGACATGATACGTGAATTGGAATGGCAATCATTAAAACGAAGACGTTTTTCGTTGGGACGGGATCTTCTCATGAAATTTCAATCACCAGTTTTCTCCTCCGATTGCGAAAACATTCTGTTGGCACCCACCTACATAGGGAGAAATGATCATCACGATAAAATAAGAGAAATCTGGGCTCGCAAAGAAAAATTTAAGAGCTCGTTTTTCCCGCGTGCCGTTCGAGAGTGGAACGGTAAAGAGACAGCTTGTAGGTGGTTCATTGAACCCTCTGCCAGGCACTTTATTGTGAATAGCAGAGTAATCACGTAGATGTAGACTTAAACTAATTTATGCTAAGAACAATACACATACCCATGCCCGAGGGAGGACTCGAAACCCCGGCGGGAGGGGCCGCGCAGTCCGTGACAGGACGCCTCAAACCGCGCGGCCACTCCGCGAGGCGCAAAAGAACAAAGATGGGGTTGCCGTCGCTTGTCGAACAGCTCGGTATAGCGCCGTTTGCGACGCTATATCACTGCATTCAGTGAACCCACACGCGAGATGCATATAGGCCAACGCTTCGGCAGTAAACACATCCAAACTTTTGTGTATATCAACTGGGGTACAACTTATACTGCCGGAAAAATAAACCCGAGGCAGAATGGCGCAGCACACAGTGTAGCCCTAGCAAGGTGCGCATTGAACGGATGGGTGGAGTCAGAGATGGTGTTCCATGTTCGGATCAGAGCCTTGCAGAGGTAGGGGGGGGTTACATTTGACAGGCTGTAAAGTTCCATTGTGAGAAGGAGGTTAAAGAGTACTTTCTTAAACGATAGAGGTCTGCTAAGGGATCGAGGAGAATCTATTTGACCCAAAAGAGACCAGCAGTAATTGATGTTAAAATTTTGTAAGGGAGTCCAGGGTTCGTTCACCGAAGTAATTTTTTTAAGCAGGGCTGGAGACTCTTGGGTGCATAAATGCAGCTGCTATCATTGGCTGAAACGTGAAAACAACCTCTGCACCTGAGATTTAGAACGATGGCAAACATGAGCCGCACTTGCGTACAACTTGCTGAGGCGACAGTGAAATCGTTTGTTTCAAGTTAGGGTTTTGCTCTTCTCAATTAATGTATCTTGGTGATGAACTGGACTTTACTGTAACTTTTAGTTTCATTCCATAGTTTGATGAAATTTTTTGTCATTTGATCTATTTGAGCTATGTTACCCATATTTAATGTCTAATACTGCCACCCACGTTTAAACTCAGATGTTCAGTAGTTTCCGTTCGACAATTTGATCTTAACATTTTAGAGGATCTGATGGGGAGCAGTCTGTTTACAACATAGGTAATTAGGTTCAGACTTCGTTGGTTTGACAGTGGCATCTCAGTCGAGGTCTCACCTGTTCAGGGATGTCCTCTGACAAGGGGAGGGCACCACATTGGGATCCCAGATTTACTTCAAACTTTGTACACCTTTAGTAGGCCATTAAAACAACATAATGTGAAAGTAGTACCGTGCGCTACTCTGGCAATTCCTGGACAATCGCGTCTGTTATCTAAATGAAATATTTGTGCAAAGGAGTTGGCCATAAGAAATGATTGTGGTCATGTTGTTAGCTTTCGCGCTTAACAGGTAGGTCGTGGATGAAGCAACAGTTCGAATCCCGCTAACACTTATTTCTTAATCTACCTCTGCAAGGCTCTGATCAGAACATGGAACACCATCTCTGACTCCACCCATTCGTTCAGTGCGCACCTTGCTAGGGCTCCGCCTTTCAGCGAGGAACAGTTCCACGACTTGCTTGCACTTGTGTCGCTGCAGTCCTCACGTTGCCATAATTAGCGAGAGGACCGATCTTACACAAAAACATTACACATATTCTTCACTGCACAGGAATCAAATGAAGAAGTATTACATCCGTGCTTCCGTGCATCACTAGTAATTTGAACTCATTCGGTAGTCTAATTTGAATAGTGGGTTATTAATTAGGTTACAAAGCAGTTTTGGGAAAACTGTCCTATAACAAACGGTTTCCTAAATTATGTTGGCAGAGGTCCGGGTCACTCTGTAGATAAGGCGATGAAACTTAAAAGTACGTTGTCCTGCTCACATTAATTGCCAAATCCAATTTCCAGCACAGATCCGTCTCCCTGTACCCGTGTAAGTCTAATTGGTGATTGATTACGTTTTCTTTCCACGGGAGCAAACCTAACGACTAGGACAGAAATTGATAATATTGGTATTGCACTGTGGTTTGGCGAGTATATACATAGATGCAGGTACTATATACAGGGCAAGTTTTGCCAGTGGCTCTTTCGAGGTGGAGAGATCAGGATCTGTTCTCCCCCATGATGCGAGACAAAAGTCACAACCTTCGTACGTTTTCAGTTTTCAATAGGTGAGAGTTATGATCCACACTTTTCCTTCCCAAGAGTTAGCATTACAGCGCTGATATATTCTTTTAGTAGGTGTGCAATTTTTACTGGCAATTTTGATTTTCTCACGCAGGTTTTGTGATTTGGTCCGAGTGAGTGTCATTAGCTGGTGAAAGTATTTTATTCGAGAAGATCCTGATCGAAGGAAAGGTAGCTGACGAGGTTTGTTGAACTGAAAATAACCGAATTTTTTCCAGTGAAAACTAAATTATTTGACTTTGACTAGCCACTTTCGCACTGTTATCATGGGCCTTTTGTTCTCTAGAATTCCGCGGGCGATGCAAGCAACTAGTTTGAAAACTAAAGACGAGATTTTCGTGGTGTATTCTTTGTCATGCAGCGAACAAGTCAGAATTGTATTTGGGAGATGAGCACCATTTCTTTTCAACCTCTGTGTCAAACCGAGGTCAGCAACGCTTATCAAAACACTGAAGTCCCTCCCATCTCCTTGATGGTTTCGAGGGACGCACGGCCGCAAGTTTGACACCTCAAAGTGCACTGTATGGTTTTTTAATTTTAGTTCACACTGTCGATTTTAGGATATCCTCTGACATTGTCCGATGTCCTGTACACATAACATTTTATAAGCCGATGGCATTAATAGGCAGTCATTAATATGGCTCTGAACAAAAAAATGGTTCAAATGGCTCTGAGCACTATGTTACTTAACTTCTGAGGTCATCAGTCGCCTAGAACTTAGAACTAAGAAAACCTAACTAACCTAAGGACATCATACACATCCATGCCCGAGGCAGGATTCGAACCTGCGAGCGTAGCGGTCGCTCGGCTCCAGACTGTAGCTCCTAGAACCGCACGGCCACTCCGGCCGGCAGACACTAATATAATACAGCTCATGTTTTGATACCAAGTTCTAAAAATTACTTACACACAATACACGTTTTATTTTAAAGTAAACTTGCAAAATACTGAAAGACAATTATGAACATGAACGTACTTTGTAGGACGTTGAAATTAAGGATTATTTTAAAGATCTGCGATAGGATTTTGGAATTATTTGGTGGACGAGCTGTTATGATTCTTGTAAGACAGCTCCCTGAATACATCACATAAAGCTTTTATTTTCAGAACTGGACATTAAAACAAGTAATGCATGTAACGTACGTTTAGAAAATGGTACCGAAGTTTGTTAAAAACATAGCATTGTCTCCTTTTGGAAACGTGGCTCTGAGAGAACTGCATGTTTTAACATATCCACACTGGACAAGAATGTTAGTCACCCTCATCACTTTAATGCCTTGTAACATTGCCTCTGCTCGTGACAATGGCCTCAGTACCACAAGGAGTTTCTTTAGAAGTGCCATATCTAAATGAAGCCATTCATTGATGATTAGAACCTGCAGAGCTATTCAACTATGGAACTACTGTTTACTACGTTTTATCGAATATTCCAATTGGTCCCGGATGTTTTCTGTGCGATTGGGAGCAGGTGATCTAGCGGATAAATTGGTGCGATACGGTGTCTGAGCTTTCCTCAGACCAAGAACGTACGCGTTCGGCGCTGTGAAGACGACTTTTGCTATTTTGGGAGACGAGGGTGTCCACAACAGCATATCCAAAAAATTCAGAAGAAAGGAGGACATTTTATGAGCGACACTGTTGGAATAAACATCTCGTTTCACGTTCATGGCAACCGGAATGGGTGGGGCCAAGTCATGGCACGAAAAACATCGCAGCATCACCTACGGCCTTACTACATCCACCATACATCCTGAGCTAATCGTCTCACTGGGTACTCGGTGCACTCGATGCCTTGCATCCAAAATCGCGACTCGCTGGATCCCACCACACGCCTCCACTCAGCTAGAGTCCGTGCAGGGTACGGTGGTCGATGCGCAGTGAACAATTTTCGTCCAATGCACTGGACCAGATCATTCGTTTGTTCGAGAGGGCAGACCGACAATGTTCGCCACCTTTCGGCCGGTCGACAATGACAGAATCTTTCTCAAGTAATTTTGCACGAACTATTCCATACAAAATTTTATTTTTGCGGTACTTATAGCTTTATACACTGATCAGCCACAACATTGTGACCACCTATCTAATAGCCGGTATGGCCACCTTTGGCACAGGGAACAGTGGCGACGTATCCTGCCATGGAAGGTTGAAAATGGTTCAAATGGCTCTGAGCACAATGGGACTTAACATCTGAGATCATCATTCCCCTACACTTAGAACTACTTAAACCTAACTAACTTACGGACATCACACACATCCATACCCGAGGCAGGATTCGAACCTGCGACAATAGCAGCAGCGCGATTCTGAGCTGAAGCGCCTAGAACCTCTCGGCCGTAACGGCTGGCGTCATGGAAGGAATGAGGCCTTGGAGGTCCCTGGATGGAGTTGGCACCACATCTGCACACACACATTACCTAATTTTCGTTAATTCCGGGTAAGGGGGGGGGAGCAATAAGATGAGTTAGATTGGGTTCAGATCGGTGAGTTTTGTTAGGGGGAGGGGGCAGCACATCAACTGGAACTCGCCGCTGTGTTCCTCATACCACTCCATCATCATACTGCTGGCCTTGTGACAAGGTGCATTAACTTGTTGAAAAATGCCACTGGTGTCGGGAAACATGACCGTTATGAAGGGGTGTATGTGGTCTGCAACCAGTGTACAATATTCCTTGACCGTCATGCTGCTTTGCACAAGGTCGACTGGAGCCATGAATGGCGGCGTGAATGTTCCCCAGAGCTTAATGGAGCAGGCACCTGCTTTACTCCGTCCTGTAGTACAGGTATCAACGAATTGTTCTACTGGAAGACGACAGATTCACAACCTCCCATCGGCATGATGAAAGAGGTATCGGCATTCATCAAACCATTCACTGCTCTACCACTGTGCCAACATCCAGTGACAGTGGTCACGTGTCCATTTCAGTCGTATTTGTCAATGTCCCTGGTGTTAACAGTAGCACATGCAAGGGTCATTGGCTGCAAAGACACATCGTTGCTAGTGTTCGGTACACGGTGTGTTCAGACACAGTTATACTCTGCCTAACATTGAGGTCTGATGTTATCTCCACCACAGTTCACCGCTTGTCCTGTTCTACCGGTCTGCCCAGCCTACGACGTCCGACATTTGTAAAGGGGGATGGCCTCCCAGCCGACAACGTCTGGATATGGTTTCATTTTGGTTTTGCTACATGTTGAAAACACTCGCCACAGCACTCCTCGAACACTCGACAAGTCGTGGAATTTCCAGAGTGCTCGTTCCGAGCCTCCAGGGCATCGCAATCTGCCCTCGGTCAAACTTAGATACATCACGCACCTTCCCCATTCTGTGCACGTACTGCACGCTCACTGATGTTAACTGCACCGTGCGTGTCTCTGGCTTGCAATCATTCTTCGCTAAGTGACGCTTCTATCGCCTGGACGGGTTTATAGCGATAGTAGGTAGCTGGTCATAATGTTCTGGCTGATCAGTGCACATGATGACTTGCCTATCGTTTCGTTAATGGTCATTGTTATTGTGATATTTATAAGGAAGTTAGACACTGCGCGGAATTCGAAAAAGTTTGCAATGAAAAATAGGGGTCGCTACGATTTTGCGTTCAGGGCATATTACGTAATATGTTACTGAGTATGAAATTTAGCTAACATATCGAATTTTTCTTTAGACTTGGGTGGAGGTCTCTGTCTGTTGCCAGTCTCGAGAAATTTTATCTGATGCAGGACACTCATTTGCGATCGCGCCGCGACAGCGATAAAACCAGAGTGAAATACCAATAACGTTCTTGATATTTCATAAACGGTTTGAGATACCGAAGTGTGATTTTGGCAAATAATAGCAAGCAAAGAAGAGAGCATTTTGTCATATGGTTATTACGCAGATCTTCATTATATACCGTTTTATTCCACAAACTACAGACTTTTACAATGAAAGAATGTAATTTGCAGGGGGCATCCATAGCTGGTGAAATGGGAAATGCTATCGCTTTTGGAACAGCATAAGTGAAGATACTACACGTGTATTTTGTCCTAAGGATGTTCTTTTTCATAAGCTACTGACCCTACTTTTTCTAAGTTCCTCACTTAATAAACCACTGTTTCACAATTCCCTCGCAGTTGTGTCTGCACAACTTGTTAGTGAGGTGACTGTAGTAACCACAACCAACAGCGGGAACGCCTTGGGCTGCGGATCGGAGCCGCCAGGCGGGGAAGCCGCCGGCGGTGGAGCACGCACCACCGGGTAAACACAGGACGAGTCGGACGACAGACCAACGACAACTGACAACAACCGACCACGGCCGACTATGAGCGACACAACAAGGAAGAGATAAACAACGGAGGCTTGTGGAAACCACAACACCAAACACCAAACATAAATCCACTCGGAACCAGAGCCAGGCAAATGTCAACAACGAGCAACGACCAGAACGCAGTACCGCCGAGATAGAAACGAAATCCAGAGCGACTACCAGACTGGCTGGACTAGGGTTTTTTTTTTTCCTTTATTGATTTTCAATTCCCCCCGAAGGGGGCGGGCTGACAGCAGCTTAGTACGCTGCTCTACAGCCTACAGACTTTTATTTTAAAAAACGGAAGAAGAAAAGAAACAAGAAAAACAGGCGATAAAACGGTGACATCAAGTGTAAAATGGCGGAAAAATGTGGAAAGTTAAAACAGAAAGCAAAAGGGGTTGGCAACGTTAATAAAAGACACAGGAATCAGACAAGTAACACAGCACACACACAATTAAAAAACACGGCGACAGTCTGGTTTCTGTTCGCAAGAGATAAAAGGCACACTCAGCGACAGTATGATGGCCATTCGCAACACTTCCCAAAAAACACAACATGGAACACCCACTGTAAAACACTCACTGTAGAACACTCAATGTAGAACACTGCACGAAAGTGGCGGCACAAAGATGACACTCCCGAGCCAAAGGCAGATTGGGGGGGGGGGGGGGACCTGGAGGAGGGGGAAGAACAAGGAGGGAGGAAGGAAAAAAACGAAAAAGGGGGGGGGGGACCAAGGAGGGAGATGACTAATAAAGGGGGAGAAGGGCAGACGCGAGAGGGAATGAGAGGAGGCAGAGGAGGGAAATGTAAAAGGACTTGGGGAAGAGAAGGGGGCAAAGAGAGGGGAGGTGGGGAAGAAAGAGGATGGAAGGGGGGGAGAGGGAAAAGGACAGAGGAAAGGAGGGGGAGTGAGGATCAGAGTTGATAGGAGGGATAAATGGAGGGAAAGAGGGCATCATCTGGAAGGGGGAGTTGATGGAAGCCACCTTGGGAAAGGAGATTTAGGGTGTAGAGATGGAGGGTAGGGGGGGCACAACAGTGAAGACGTGGCAGGGGGCGGGGATGGGAGAGGAGAGGAGCAACCAGGGGGTGAGGGGGTTCAAAGCGGCGGGAGGTGTAGAGGATGCAGATATGTTCGAGGAATAGGAACAGATGGGGGAAAGGAATGAGATCATAGAGGATCCGCGTGGGGGACGGGAGGTGTATACGGAAGGCGAGGCGGAGTGCATGACACTCAAGGATGGTGGTGGTGGTGGTGGTTAGTGTTTAACGTCCCGTCGAAAACGAGGTCATTAGAGACGGAGAACAAGCTCGGGTTAGGGAAGGATTGGGAAGGAAATCGGCCGTGCCCTTTCAAAGGAACCATCCCGGCATTTGCCTGAAACGATTTAGGGAAATCACGGAAAACCTAAATCAGGATGGCCGGAGACGGGATTGAACCGTCGTCCTCCCGAATGCGAGTCCAGTGTGCTAACCACTGCGCCACCTCGCTCGGTACACTCAAGGATCTGGAGGGACTTATAGAATTGGGGGGGGGGGGGGCATATCCAGGCAGGAATGGCATAACAGAGGATGGGACGGATTAAGGATTTGTAGGTGTGGAGGATGGTAGAGGGGTGCAACCCCCATGTCCGGCCAGAGAGGAGTTTGAGGAGCCGGAGGCGGTTGTAGGCTTTGGATTTGGACTAGGGCAGAGCGGGTCCCTATATACGAAACCGGATGGAGCGGCTATTGGCCGCTGTCTGCACGTGGCTTAGCGGTGGCGCCCTCGCTGCGCGAGAGCCGCTGCGCGGAATAGCCGCCGAGAAGTCGGAGCCCTCTGTGGGCTGACCACGTCCATTTGTTCTGCCGCGTGTTCGACTTCCGCGGCGGAAGGTACTAGAGTGACACTGAGTAAACTTCACTGTGTTTTGGCAAAAGATGCAAATTTTAACATGGCGACATCGTAAATGCGTAGGTTTTACTCGGAATTCGCCACTCACGGTGTTTTCTGAAAGTTACAAATGGTTAACAAGCCAAGCGAAAATAAATCTCTGCATTTTCAGTGAAATTCTTTTTAGATATTAACTATAGCAGAGATGACGAATCTTTTTGAATGGTTGTTGGCTTGGAGGAGCTCCACTTAACATCTACAAAAAATGCAAGCATAGGCTTCAGTTTAGAATGGCACTTCCCCTCCAGCACTCGGCATTTCCCCTACAGCGTCTGCCCGTAACCCGCACCACTACCGCCCTCCCCACACGTGCCCTGCCGGTCGTCCATCTACTGGTGTCCGCCGCTGGTAGCTGAGTGGTCAGAGCGACAGAATGTCATACCTAACAGCCCAGATTCGATTCCCGACTGGGTCGGAGGTTTTCTCCGCTCAGGGATTGGGTGTTGTGTTGTCCTTATCATCATTATTTCATCCCCATCGGCGTCAAGACTTGCACCAGGCGACCGGTCTAGCCGATGGGGGGCCCTAGCCACACGGCATTTCCATTTCCATCTACTGGCCATGGTACTCTGTGTGAACTCTACTTTCTTCTCTTGTTTGGCCTGCTGACAACGTACATATGTGACTAATGACCTTTTGCGAGGTGTTCGACTCTAAATGTTTTTGAATGCAGTTTCCATTGCAATGTTTGCTCAGAAAGTGGTTGATATGTTCTTCTATTCACTGACAGCAGCAGTTCCTCTCGGAGTTGAAATTGAATGGCACTCACAAAGCGTGACACTCGTCTCCTGTCGCTGCTGGAAACAGACTTTCTTAAGACGACTCTCCTTAGGTAGTATGATGATGATGAAGTCCCATACTCCTTGACAGAGCGGAGGGGACGATGCGGGAGACCCGCACCGCTGTACTAGGCAAGGTGGTTTGCCATTTCTTTCCTCCCACCGTAATGGGGATGAATGATGATGATGAAGACGACACAACAACACCCAGTCATCTCGAGGCAGGTGAATTATCCCTGGTACCGCCGGGAATCGAACCAGGGACCCCGTGCTCGCGAAGCAAGAACGCTACGGCGAGACCACGAGCTGCGGACCTAGGTAGTATAATATGGCTGTGAATGGTGCACGATTCCTTGCATACACGTTTGACAGACACGTAAATACATATCAGGGCCTGCTGAAGACTAATGCCTCCGAATTTTTTGTATGAAAACTCTTAAAACTTTTTAAACAAAAAATCTCTACGCTTTACACTGAGCTGACAAAAGTTATGCGACACCACCTAATATCGTGTCTTAATTCGTTTTGCCCAGCGTAGTACAGCAGCTCCATGAGGCATGAAGTGAACAAATCGTTGAAAGTCCCTCTCAGAAATATTTAGCCATGTTGCCTCTATAGCCATCCATAATTGCGAAAGTGTTGCGAAGTCAAGATTTCGTGCACGAACTGAACTATCGCTTACATTCCATAAGTGATCGATGGGGTTCACGTCGTGCGATCTGTGTGGCCAAATCATTCGCTCGAATTGTCCACGATGTTCTTCAAAGCAATTGCGAACAACTGTGAGCTGGTGACATGGTGCATTCTCATCCATAAAAATTCCAGCGTTATTTGGGAACATAACGTTCATGGATGGCTGCAAATGCTCTCTAAGTAGCCACTACATTATAGAGTCACCACCAGCTTCCACAGTGTCTTGTTGACAATTTCGAGCCATGCCTTTAGGGGGTCTGCATCACACTCGAACCCTGCCATCAGCTCTTATCATCTGATATCGGGCCTCATTTGACCACGCCACGGTCTAGGTTCCAACCGATATGGTAATGAGCCCAGGAGAAGTGCTGCAGGCGATGTCGTGCTATTAGCAAAGCCCCTCGCATCGGTTGTCTGCTGCAATATCCCATTAACGCCAGATTTCTCCGCTCTGTACGTTCGCCGTACATTCGACATTGATTTCTGCTGTTATTTCACGCAATGTTGCATGTCGTCAGCACTGACAACTCTATGCAAACGCCGCTACTCTCGAACGCCATTGTTCTCGGTCGTTTACTGAAGATCATCGGCCACTGCGTTGTCGGCGGTGAGAGGTAATGTCTGAAATTTGGTATTCTCGGCACACTTTTGACACTACGGAACTCGGAATATTGAATTCCCTCATGATTTACAAAATGGGGTGTCCCATGCGACTGCCATTCCATGTTCAAAGTCTGTTAACTCCCGTCGAGTGGCGATAATCATGTTGGAAACCTTTCCACGTGTATCACTTGAGTGCAAATGACATCTCCACCAACACACTGCCCTTCTATAGCGCGTGTTCGCGATACTACCGCCATCTGTATATTTGCATATCGCTATCCCGTGACTTCTGTCACCTCAGTATATTAACATCCTCCCTCTTCATTCTTCATGTCCACATGTTTATTTCTCAACATAGTCACTCTGGCGACGAGAATGTTTCTTCCAACGAGAGACCAGTTCGCTGATACGGTCACTGTAGAATGTATGACGTTTCTCAGGGGGCCACAACCTCGCCTCTGCTTGCAGCGTTTCACCACTACCAAAGTAAGTCCTCGAAAGTGTTCTTTAAATTTTGTAAACAGATGAAAATCGGATGGGGACATGCCGGGACTGTATGACGAATGACAGATGAGAGTAAACACAAGGCGTCGGATTGTAGCAGATGTCCCTGCAATCCTGTGTGGTCTGGCATTGAATTGCTTCACTACGGAGGTCTCAGGAGTCATTGTGAAAAGCCGATGATATTAGACTAGTTACACCAACACATAATTTGCATTTTGTGTTAACGTTTATACTTTTCCAAAACACTCGTACAAGAAACTGATTTTACGTATCATGTGCTCAGTCTAACTGCAAAACAATGCCACTATCACCTCCGAGCTCTTAGGCTCACTACTTGAATAGTTTCATAATAATAGAAGTTCTTTGAAAACATTGTTCAGCAAAGTCACATTAATTGAGTTATGATTAAAATCGGTTGTTCTCAAATAAATTATAATCACAGTTTTGAAGATAATAAACGACTTATTGTAACAAAGGTGGTTCCTCAAATTTCTTTTCAAATCCAATACCGAAATTCTGCTTGAGAAATGTGACTAACAATACTTGATACAAGGTAACTAATATCTCGTTAATTACAGCAGCAATTTTGATGCTAACGTATTTGGATTACTTTGCATAATGCGGAAACAGATTCTGAGATTAAAATTTTACATAATAATCGCGTTTTGACCAAAAGATAGAAATAATAGCTTTCTTACGACAGAAAATTCTAGAACTCCTAATTACAGAATTAATCACAATGAATCTGATTCGATTTTTTGTAGAAACATAATCTCTTGAGAGTGAATGTAACTTTCAGTGCATCAGTTAGCCAGAAATCGTTTTATGAAATAATGGAATTTTGACAATTAATTTTCCTCTTAATGCCTGAACTGATTTTAACAGTAACATTTCTACGTGATTATTATCTGATAGTTAGAGAAATGAAATGACTAGTTTTTCTGTAAATTTCTTAAAACTGATGATTATAATAAGAAACTTTTTCACTAATTAAAGGTTCCAGTTAATTATATTTAAATGATCTGTAGTTGACTGAATGGGTGTATCACGTTTTATGTATCTCGGGTGTATAATGCTGCTCGATACAATACGGCGCACCAAAAGCTGTATTTTAACATTTGATATGCTGTGAAATGTGTATCGCATAAAACGTCAGAGCGTGGTACGGAATCTTCATATTAGGGTAACCGTAGTATGTCCGGTCACACCCTCCATACTCGATAGGTCCTTTCTGCCATTCGCGTCTACACGTCTACCCGGCCTACAGCCGACTGATACAAAGACACCACTTCACTGTCATGACTTACGTCGGTTGCGAGGGATCGCCCACATGACCACTTAGTACAAATTCTGCACCATCTGCTGTGTTCGACAGTGGTTATTGCGCTCTTCTCAGAACGTGACTAATATATTGTCTGTGGGGCTTGTTATGTATACAAGCATATCTGATAGGGGGATAAGATGTCCTGAAACAGAAAATGTAAAACAAATTAATGAAATTAATACAGCGCAGTCAGACGAGTCAATTCAGTCAGACAGCTCACCACAACCAACTAACGATTGTTATACTTGCAGTGCGTAGATCCAGGTATGCCGATATTTCCTTCTCAGACAGTGGCGTAATTACATCGAATACCGGGCTCTGTCGTATTGTACCGATGCGTAGAGGATGTGGACAGTGGCTTGAGTCGTTTCTTCTGCAAACGCGAAACTTTTCGTGTCACCCTTCCGGCTGTCGTTCACCACAGACTTCCACGTCACTGCCACTGCAGCCTTCGTCGCCACTGTAGGTCACCCCACTCCCCCCGCCACATATCGCACTTTATGTCATCGCCGCGATCGTACCTGCCCTCCTGCAAGGCTGACAACTGCGTAGTTTCCTCTGAACGTCACGAAACACACTTTACCATATCTTACTCCACAGTAACTACAGAGTGGCCAACGGCAAATACACAAATCAAAAAAAGTTTCGCATCACCTCGGTTCCGACAGTTCTGGAACCTGTACAGAAAATTAGAATAGAGATCATTTCCGCCCTTTTTATTGCCCATGGAAACCACACATTGATTGTTGTACGACCATACAGCGAGACCTTCAGAGGTGGTGGTCCAGATTGCTGTACACACCGGTACCTCTAATACACAGTAGCACGTCCTCTTGCTTTGATGCATGCCTGTATTCGTCGCGGCATACTATCCACAAGTTCATCAAGGCACTATTGTTCCAGATTGTCCCACTTCTCAATGGCAATTCGGCGTAGATCCCTCAGAGTGGTTGGTAGGTCACGTCGTCCATAAACAGCCCTTTTCAATCTATCCCAGGCATGTCGATAGGGTTCATGTCTGGAGACCTTGCTGGCCACTCTAGTCGAGCGATGTCGTTATCCTGAAGGAAGTCATTCACAAGATCTACATCTACATCTACATTTATACTCCGCAAGCCACCCAACGGTCTGTGACGGAGGGCACTTCACGTGCCACGGTCATTACTTCCTCGGGAGGTATAAGTAGGGGGAAGCAATATATTCGATACCTTATCCAGAAACGCACCCTCTCGAAACCTGGCGAGCAAGCTACACCGCGATGCAGAGCGCCTCTCTTGCAGAGTCTGCCACTTGAGTTTGGTTCAAATGGTTCAAATGGCTCTGAGCACTATGCGACTCAACTTCTGAGGTCATCAGTCGCCTAGAACTTAGAACTAATTAAACCTAACTAACCTAAGGACATCACACACATCCATGCCCGAGGCAGGATTCGAACCTGCGACCGTAGCGGTCGCTCGGCTCCAGACTGTAGCGTCTAGAACCGCACGGCCACTCCGACCGGCCCACTTTAGTTTGCTAAACATCTCCGTAACGCTATCACGGTTACCAAATAACCCTGTGACGAAACGCGCCGCTCTTCTTTGGATCTTCTCTACCTCCTCCGTCAACCCGGTCTGGTACGGATCCCACACTGATGAGCAATATTCAAGTATAGGTCGAACGAGTGTTTTGTAAGCCACCTCCTTTGTTGATGGACTACATTTTCTAAGGACTCTCCCAATGAATCTCAACCTGGCACCCGCCTTACCAACAATTAATTTTATATGATCATTCCACTTCAAATCGTTCCGCACGCATACTCCCAGATATTTTACAGAAGTAACTGCTACCAGTGTTTGTTCCGCTATCATACAATCATACAATAAAGGATCCTTATTTCTATGTATTCGCAATACATTACATTTGGACGATGGGGGCGCGAATTGTCGTCCTTGCCAATATGCTTTCGATATGGTTGAACTGTCGGTCGGAGGATGGTATTCAAGTATCGTACAGCCGTTACGGCGCCTTCTATAACCACCAGCTGCGTACCTCGCCACCACATAATGCCACCACAAAACAGCAGGGAACCTCCACCTTGCTCCACACGCTGGAGAGTGTGTCTAATGCGTTCAGCCTGACCGGGTTGCCTCCAAACACGTCTCCGACGTTTAAGGCATATGCGACGCTCTTCGGTGAAGAGAACGTGATGCCAATCCTGAGAGGTTCATTCGGCATGTTGTTGGGCCCATCTGTACCGCGCTGCATGGTGTCGCGGTTGCAAAGATGGACTTCGCCCTGGACGTCGGGATTGAAGTTGCGCATCATGCAGCCTATTGCGCATAGCTTGAGTCGTAAGACGACGTCCTGTGGCTGCACGAAAAGCATTATTCAACATGGTGGCGTTTCTGTCAGGGTTCCTCCGAGCCATAATGCGTAGATAGCGGTCATCCACTGCAGTAGTAGCCCTTGGACGGCCTGAGCGAGGCACGTCATCGACATTTCCTGTCTCCTTGTATCTCGTCAATGTCCGCACAACATCGCTTTGGTTTATTCAGACGCGTCTCGACACTTCCCTTGCTGAGAGCACTTCTTGACACAAAGTAACAATGCGGACAAGATCGAACCGCAGTATTGACTGTCTAGGCATGGCTGATCTACGGACAACACGAGCCGCGTATCTCCTTTCTGGTGGAATGAGTGGGCTGCTCATGCATGGTTGTTTACATCTTTGCGCACGTTGTATGACATCTCTGAACAGTCAACGGGACTGTGTCTGTGATACAATATCCACAGGCAACGTCTATCTTCAGGAGTTCTGGGAACCAGGGTGATGCAAAACTTTTTTTGATGTGTGTACTACATTTTCTGTTGACCACCTTGCTAACATATAGATGTGCTTGTGTCGTCTACTACACGTAATCGGCCCACATAGTATGCCATTGTGTTCAGTATGGAACGTTGGCCAGAGCCGGTGCGTACTGAGGTAGTGGAGGAGTTCTGTCGTGTGCAGAGCGTTGCGCCTCTCCCGTGTATAATGTGATGTGGAAGAAACCGCCAATCCTGTGTTCCAGACAGAACGACAGCGTCCAGGTGTAGGCGCCATTTTTTGCACACATTACTGGACAGAATTGACCAGGATGACGCATATTTGACAAATCTTGTGAGGTCTGACGAGGCGAAGTTTCATCTGGATGGGTTTGGCAATAAACAAAATTTCCGATATTACTAGGACACAAACTCGCAGCTCATTTCAACAAAAGGCTCAACGTAGCCCAAAGGTCGTAGTCTGATGTGCTACTGAACAGTCCATTATAATCCTTGCGCCATCTTTTATTGAAGTCGTCAACGGGCGGACATTGCTTGTCAATTACGAGTGGTATTCGGCCATGACTAACAACTTCTTCATACTGCAGTTTTGCATTATTACCGTCGTTTTAGCACGATGTGGCTATATCCTATACGGTTCGTAATTCAATGACTACACTGAGCTGCCTCTATCCAGATCGATTAACGATTCGGTAGCATCCCAATGCGGCGATATCACCAGGTTTTTCCGCCCCTTTTTTTGTGGGGGGAGGGGGTCATCTCAAGAACAAAATTTGTTTACGAAGACTCCACAATACTGATGAACTGAAAGCTCTGGGAAGATAAACAGGCGGTTCCTCAACGAACAATTGAGAACGTAATGAGGAGCTTCTGCCAACGTCTTTAGCAATGGATCGTCAACGATGAAAGCCATTTGTGTGATATACTTTTTTAAGGAATGAATCCATGTGCGGCTTTTCAATAATGGAAATTTGTGTAGAATAGTTACCTATAAGTTATACTGAAGTATATATACGATAAACGTGATATTTTCTTGTGGGCCACTCTCAAATGAAGTTTTTCCTGTACAAAGTGGTTTCTTTGAAAAGTGTTCCGTAGATTTTTTTTATCCCGTTCTTGTCCAAAGTATATCTAATTACCTCGTCATCTAAGGAATATTTGATGTGAATGCATCTGCATTCCTTGCTTGCTTCCTTCCTTCTGCAGTTGCTGTAGTTTACTGTTCCGTCTGTAATCAACTGATCTAATGAGGAATAGGATTAAATAAAGATTGCGCTGAGGAATGAGGAATAAGAGTAGTTTTATTATAGAGGGCTTTATCTATTCCAATTTGCGGGTATAAATATAGAAACACATGTTGGATGTTACTGCTCTTTTAAATTCTCTTTCCTACAAAAAAATATCACTTGAGCATGGAACGTTCCAGTTGAAATTACTGCAACTCTGTAGCTGAAATTACGTTCAACTGCCACTGTTACTTATAGTGCTTGGAGCCCTTTGAACCATTTTGAGCCACTGTTACGGCATCGAAGGTCTTTACTCGCTGCTAATTAACCTGCTTGAAACAGATTTGATTCTCGCTGGCTGTCAAAGTCCAGTAGCTTGGACGCTTGGATGCCTCGCTACTTAACCGTCAATGAAGGCAATGTGACAATAGAATATATACGTACTGTAGTTTCTGCTGGTGGCTTTAACATCGACCGTGTAATAGTTGCCATCATAATAATAATAGAATGCCGACTTCCCGTGCCAATATTTGCATTATTGCTGATGTTTGTTTTTTTTTATTGCAAGGCCGTGGTCCGAGGCCTGACGTTTTGTTTACCAGTGCTTCGGACATCATCAAACGCTCGAACGAGAAAGAAAGGAGTTAGTCTCAAACAAGTTCAGCTAGCCTAACTGTTTACATGTCTCTACGCAACGGTCTGTTCGTGGCGTATCAGACCGCTGTAATCTAACGCAACGGTCTGATGAAGTCACGAAGTTATATGTATCCACGCAGCGGTCGGTTCATGGCGTCATCAGGCCGCTGACTAAAATCGCAGTGGTGTGGCAACAACAGGAACAACAGACCGTTGCGTGGTTACATATAACTTCGTGACATCATCAGACCGCTGTCTAAGGCGGATGCGGTCTGATACACCACGAACAGATCGTTGCGTAGATACATGTAAACCGTTAGGCTACCTGAGCTTGTTTGAGACTAACTAGTTTCTGAGTCGTTCAAGGCTCTGATGATGTCTGAAGCACTGGTAAACAAAATGTTATATAGAGAAATTGAAATAGATAGTTCCTGTGAGATAGTATAGGCAAGAGGTCATTGTTGGCAACCGGAATAAAAAAGTAACTGCATCCTTTTACCGACCTCCCAGTTCAGATAATACAATTGCTGAAAGTTTAAGGAAAACTTGAGTTTCATTTCAAACACATACCCGACTCATATGATTGTAGTAGTTGGTGACAATTTACCATCGATATGATGGCGAAAATACAGAGTCTATTCCCAGAGGTACGCTTAAAACATCATCCGAAATTGTGCTAAACGCGTTCTCTGAAAATTATTTCGAGTAGTTAGTTCATGAGCCGCCGCAAATAGTAAACGGCTTTGAAAACACACTTGACCTCTTAGCAACAAGTAATCCTGAGTTAATAATGAGCGCCAAAACAGACACAGGGATTAGTGAACACATGGTTGTCATAGCGGGATTGAATATTGTAACCTCCAAATCCTCCAAAAATAAGCCAAAAATATACCTATTCAAAAAACCAGAAAAAAATTCCCATTACGCTTTCCTGAGAGAGCATCTCCACTCCTTCCAAATTAACAATATAAGTGTAGACCAGATGGATTCAAAGAAATAGTATCGGCAGCAGTTGAGAGATTTATATCAGGTAAATTAACAAACGACGGAGCTGATCCTATTTGGTACACAAAACGGGTTAGAACACTGTTGCAGAAACAACGAAACAAACATGCCAAATTTAAACAGACGCAAAATTCCCAAGATTGGCGATCTTTTACGGAAGCTCGAAATTTAGGGCGGTCTTCAATGCGAGATGCTTATAATAATTTCCACAACGAAACTTTGTCTGGAAACCTGGCAGAAAGTCCAACGAAATTCTGGTCGTATGTAATGCTAGCGGCAAGATACAATAAATGCCTTCTCTGCGCGATAGCAACGGAGATTCTATCGAAGACAATGCTGCCAAACCAGACTTACTAAACCCAGCCTTCCCAAATGCCTTCACCAAAGAAGAAGAAATAAATATTTAGAAGTAAATACTTCAGAATTAGAATCAAGAACAGCTGCCAAGTAAATATCCTCGGAGTAGTGAAGCTACTTAAATCAATAAAGGCAAGTCTCCTGGTCCAGACTGTACACCAATTAGGTTCCTTTCAGAGTATGCTGATGCAATAGCTCCATGCTTAACAATCATACACAACCGTTTTCTCGACGAAAGATCCGTACCAAAGACTGGAAAGTTACACAGATCACACCAATATTGAAGAAAGGTAGTAGGAGTAATACACTAAATTACAGGCCCGTATAATTAACTTCGATATGCAGCAGGATTTTGGAAAATATATTGTGTTCGAACATTATGAATTACCTCGAAGAAAACTGTCTATTGACACACAGTCAACATGGATTTAGAAAACATCGCCGCGCGGAGTGGCCGCGCGGTTTGAGGTGCCATGTCACGGATTGCACGGCCCCTCCCGGCGGAGGTTCGACTTCTCCCTCGGGTATGGGTGCGTGTGTTATTCTTAGCATACGTTAGTGTAAGTAGTGTGTAAGTCTAGGGACCGATGACCTCAGTAGTTTGGTCCCTTAGAAATTCATACACACACATTTGAACATTTAGAAAACTTTGTTCTTGTGAAACACAACTAGCTCATTACTCGTATGAAGTGTTGAGTGTTATTGACAAGGGATTTCAGGATTTCCAGAAGGCTTTTGACACTGTACCACACAAGCGGCTTGTAGTGAAATTGCGTTCTTATGGAATATCGTCTCAGTTATGTGACTGGATTCGTGCTTTCCTGTCAGAGAGGTCACAGTTCGTAGTAACTGGCAGAAAGTAATAGAGTAAAACAGAAGTGATTTCGGGCGTTACCCAAGGTAGTGTTAGAAGTCCTTTGTTGTTCCTTATCTATATAAACGATTTGCAGATGACGCTGTCGTTTATCGACTCGTAAAGTCATTAGAAGATCAAAACAAATAGCAAAACGATTTAGAAAAGATATCTGTCTGGTGCGAAAATTGGCAATTAACCCTAAATAACGAAAAGTGTGAAGTTATCCACTTGAGTGCTAAAAGGAATCCGTTAGACTTCGGTTACACGATAAATCAGTCAAATCTAAAGGTCGAAAATTCAACTAAATACATAGGAATTACAATTACGAACAACTTAAACTGGAAGGAACACTTAGAAAATGTTGTGGGGAAGGCTAATCAAAGACTGCGTTTTGTTGGCAGGACGCTTAGAAAATGTAACAGATCTACTAAGGAGACTGCCTACACTACGCTTGTCCGTCCTCTTTTAGAGTACTGCTGCATGGTGTGGGATCCTTACCAGATAGGATTGACGGAGTAGGCCTACATCGAAAAAGTTCAAAGAAGGACAGCACGTTGTGTATTATCGCGTAATAGGGGAGAGAGTGTCACTGAAATGATACAGGATTTGGTGTGGACATCATAAAAACAAAGGCGTTTTTCGTTGTGGCGGTATCTTCTCACGAAATTCCAATCACCAACTTTTCTCCTCCAAATGCGAAAATATTTTTTACTATTCACAGGGTTCAATAAACTACCAAACTTTCTACCGTTTCACTCTCGAACGGCACGCGGGGAAAACGAGCACTTAAATTTTCCTGTGCGAGCCCTGATTTCTCTTATTTTATCGTGATAATCATTTTCCCCTACGTAGGTGGGTGCCAACAGAATGTTTTCGCAATCGGAGGATAAAACAGGTGATTGAAATTTCATGAAAAGATCATGTCGCAACGAAAAACGCCTTTGTTTTAATGATTAGCATTCCAATTCATGTATCATGTCTGTGACACTATCTCCACTGTTTCGCGATAGTACAAAACGAGCCGCCCTTCTTTGAACTTTTTCGATATCCGTCAGTCCCCACCGCACAGCAATACTCCAGAAAAGGGCGGACAAGCGTGGTGTATGCAGTTCTTTAGTAGACCTGATGCACCTTCTAAGTGTTCCCCAGTCTTTGGTTTGCTCTACCCACAACATTATCTATGTGATCGTTCCAATTTAGGTTATTTGTAATTGTAATCCCTAAATATGTAGTTGAATTTATGGAATTGAGATTTGTGTGACTTGTCACGTAACCGAAATTTAGCGGATTTCTTTCAGTACTCATGTGAATAACTTCACACTTTTCTTTATTCGCCGGCCGCGGTGGTCTAGCGGTTCTGGCGCTGCAGTCCGGAACCGCAGGACTGCTACGGTCGCAGGTTCGAATCCTGCCTCGGGCATGGGTGTGTGTGATGTCCTTAGGTTAGTTAGGTTTAAGTAGTTCTAAGTTCTAGGGGACTTATGACCTAAGATGTTGAGTCCCATAGTGCTCAGAGCCATTTTTTTTTCTTTATTCAGGCTACTTTTCGCACCATGCAGATATCTTATATAAATCATTTTGCAATTCGTTTTGGTCATCTGATGACTTTAGAAGACGGTAAATGACAGCATCATCTGCAAGCAATCTAAGACAGCGACAAAGATTTTTTTCTTATGTCGTTAATATAGATCAGGAACAATAGCGGACCTATAACACTTCCTTGGGAAACGCCGGATATTACTTCTGTTTTACTCGATGACTTTCGGTCTATTACTACGAACTGTGATCTTTTCGACAGGAAATCACGAATCCCGTCGCACAACTGAGGCGAGGGACGCAGTTTGGTTAGAAGACGCTTCTGAGGAACGGTGTCGAAAGCCTTCTGGAAATCTAAAAATATGAAATACCTAAATAGGGAGAAATGATCACCATGATAAAATAAGGGAAATCAGAGCTCGTACGGAAAGGTACAGGTGTTCGTTCATTCCGCGCCCTATACGAGGTTGGAATAATAGAGAATTGTGAAGGTTGTTCGATGAACCCTTTTCCAGGCACTTAAATGTGGTTTGCAGAGTATCCACGCAGATGTAGAATTATTCCTTGGACCACGGCCTTACGCCCATGAAACAAATATCAGCAGTTACCATAACAGTTGCATTCAAGATTAGCCACGCTACTCTGCCACATGCAGTTATTACACTTTCTGAACTACAGTAAAGAGGTGGCCAAGGAAGGAGGTGTTTAACAACTAAAATAATGTTGCCGAGATTATGAAGATGAAAGATGACGGTGTTTACTAATGTGGTGCACAGTCCATCTGTCATGAACAATGTAAGCATACAAGGGTTTGGTAAATGCAGACGTGTTTGGCTTCGATTGCAAGAGAACACAAAAGATATCGATTTCAAGCATCCGCCTACCTAGTCACGATTTCATGGCCGCAATAATTGTGTTTGCAGAAGCTAGTTACCGTAGTGCTCAGAAGGAGATGAAGATTAATCGTTAGTCGGAACCTAACCAAAGACGTTAACGCGCTACACGACTAACATGATTCTGAAACACTGAAACTGAACCAACTGATAATTGCAACCACCATGACGGACTTCAGTACGTTCCTACAATACGGAAAAGTGGATTAGAGTTTTCATTACAAGCTTTGTCCTCCTACGCGTTCTGGATTCAACTGGGAAACTTAACTCATCACGCGATTAATTGGTCATCAGCGTGTGCAAAAGCAAAGCGACAACAAAAAATACAAAAATACGAAGTCTAGCACCAGAATCGCTCCCCATTTTCGATATAGGCTCGTCATGCCTAACGAATGGAAAGTACCATCGTTCTAAAATAACTTCAAAGCAAAAATATATTTATTCACAGATAGGAGTCACTGCCTGATCGACACGTAATATACACTCCTGGAAATTGAAATAAGAACACCGTGAATTCATTGTCCCAGGAAGGGGAAACTTAATTGACACATTCCTGGGGTCAGATACATCACATGATCACACTGACAGAACCACAGGCACATAGACACAGGCAACAGAGCATGCACAATGTCGGCACTAGTACAGTGTATGTCCACCTTTCGCAGCAATGCAGGCTGCTATTCTCCCATGGAGACGATCGTAGAGATGCTGGCAGATCCGGAGATCTTGCTGGCCAGGGTAGTTGACTTACACCTTCTAGAGCACGTTGGGTGGCACGGGATACATGCGGACGTGCATTGTCCTGTTGGAACAGCAAGTTCCCTTGCCGGTCTAGGAATGGTAGAACGATGGGTTCGATGACGGTTTGGATGTACCGTGCACTATTCAGTGTCCCCTCGACGATCACCAGTGGTGTACGGCCAGTGTAGGAGATCGCTCCCCACACCATGATGCCGGGTGTTGGCCCTGTGTGCCTCGGTCGTATGCAGTCCTGATTGTGGCGCTCACCTGCACGGCGCCAAACACGCATACGACCATCATTGGTACCAAGGCAGAAGCGACTCTCATCGCTGAAGACGACACGTCTCCATTCGTCCCTCCATTCACGCCTGTCGCGACACCACTGGAGGCGGGCTGCACGATGTTGGGGCGTGAGCGGAAGACGGCCTAACGGTGTGCGGGACCGTAGCCCAGCTTCAAGGAGACGGTTGCGAATGGTCCTCGCCGATACCCCAGGAGCAACAGTATCCCTAATTTGCTGGGAAGTGGCGGTGCGGTCCCCTACGGCACTGCGTAGGATCCTACGGTCTTGGCGTGCATCCGTGCGTCGCTGCGGTCCGGTCCCAGGTCGACGGGCACGTGCACCTTCCGCCGACCACTGGCGACAACATCGATGTACTGTGGAGACCTCACGCCCCACGTGTTGAGCAATTCGGCGGTACGTCCACCCGGCCTCCCGCATGCCCACTATACGCCCTCGCTCAAAGTCCGTCAACTGCACATACGGTTCACGTCCACGCTGTCGCGGCATGCTACCAGTGTTAAAGACTGCGATGGAGCTCCGTATGCCACGGCAAACTGGCTGACACTGACGGCGGCGGTGCACAAATGCTGCGCAGCTAGCGCCATTCGACGGCCAACACCGCGGTCCCTGGTGTGTCCGCTGTGCCGTGCGTGTGTTCATTGCTTGTACAGCCCTCTCGCAGTGTCCGGAGCAAGTATGGTGGGTCTGACACACCGGTGTCAATGTGTTCTTTTTTCCATTTCCAGGAGTGTATATACGTAATATACCAGGTGATCAAAAAGTCAGTATAAATTTGAAAACTGAATAAATCGCGGAATAATGTAGACAGAGAGATACAAATTGACACACATGCTTGGAATGACATGGGGTTTTATTAGAACCAAAATATATACAAAAGTTCAAAAAATGTCCGACAGATGGCGCTTCATCTGATCAGAATGGCAATAATTAGCATAAGAAAGTAAGACAAAGCAAAGATGATGTTCTGTACAGGTAATGCTCAATATGTCCACCACCATTCCTCAACGATAGCTGTAGTCGAGGAATAATGTGAACAGCACTGTAAAGCATGTCCGGAGTTATGGTGAGTCATTGGCGTCGGATGTTGTCTTTCAGCATCCCTAGAGATGTCGGTCGATCGCGATACACTTGCGACTTCAGGTAATCCCAAAGCCAATAATCGTACGGACTGAGGTCTGGGGACCTGGGAGGCCAAGCATGACGAAAGTGGCGGCTGAGCACAAGATCGTCACCAAACGACGCGCGCAAGAGATCTTTCACGCGTCTAGCAATATGGGGTGGAGCGCCATCCTGCATAAACATCGTACGTTCCAGCAGGTGTTTATCAGCCAGGCTGGGGATGATGCGATTCTGTAACATATCGGCGTACCTCTCACCCGTCACGGTAGCAGTTACAAAACCAGAATCACGCATTTCCTCGAAGAAAAAAGGCCCGATAACGGTAGATGTGGTAAATCCAACCCATACCGTGACTTTCTCGTCGTGCAATGGAGTTTCCACGACAGTTCTAGGATTTTCGGTAGCCCAAATTCTGCAGTTGTGGGCGTTGACAGACCCTCGGAGCGTGAATGAGCTTCGTCGGTCCACAACACGTTACTCAACCAATCGTCATCTTCCGCCATCTTTTGAAACGCCCACACCGCAAATGCCCTCCACTTCACTAAATCTCCAGGTAACAGTTCATGATGCCGATGGATTTTGTATGGATAGCATCGGAGGGTACGCCTAAGTGCCAACCAAACAGTACTGTATGGAATGCCGGTGCGACGTGCGACAGCACGAGCGCCGACTTCCCCGTGCATAGACGAACCCGCTAGTCTCCACTTCTTCCTCAACTGTCTCAGCAGCATTACGCCCTGTGCTCGGTCGGCCACTAAGGGGTCTATCGTCTAAACAACCCGTGGCTTCGAACTTCGAAATCATTCTCGCCACAGCTGCATTTGTCAACAGACCTTTACCCGTTCGAATCCCCTTCCTGTGGCGATACGATCGTAACGCTGAACTAGCACATTCCCCATTCGGATAATACAGCTTAACTAAAAGCGCTTTTTCAGGTAACGTCAACATGCTGCGACTGCTGGCGCATCTGATTCTCTCTCTCTCTCTCTCATTACAGCTCCTTTTATACACGATTGTCATGCGCAGTCACTAACGTTTTGCTTTCCAGCGCCAACTGTCGGGCATTTTGTGAAACTTTGTCTTTTTTTTGTTCTAATAAAACCCCATGTCATTCCAAGCATGTGTGTCAATTTTTACCTCTCTATCTACATTATTCCGTGGTTTATTAAATTTTCAAATTTATACTGACTTTTTGATCACCCGGTATATACGTGAATCTAAGTCTTGCTTATCAAACTACACCAGGGCGGTCGTCATAGAGACCGAACTTTGTAACAACTTAGTAGTAGTTCATTACTGGCACAGGCTGTTAAGTTACAGACCGATAATTCGTACGTCTGCTCTCTACGTAAGCCGAATGTAGCCGGTGTGTTTGCCAATCTCGTTAGCAGCCGTCCTCTTCTGTACGTGTGCCTCCGCGAAGTTCTGCACACGTGTCAAAATCAGATTAATGAATTAATGGCACGATATTACCTACTGAGGTCCCTTTCTACACTTCTGGCTTTGGACTTAGATTACACGAACACTAGATAACCTGAAGGGTTAATTTATGTAGCTTACTATTCTGTGACGTCGTCGATACCTCGATACGTTGCGCTGAAGACCTTCACAGGGTACTGTCCTACGTCTGAAGCATTTCTAGCGTCTTTCAGGCCACGGAAGGTCTACATACGCCACAAAGCTTTTAGAACATTCTGGAAGGTTATTATTTTCCAGCGCACCAGATATTCAAACTTCTTCTGGCCACGTGCGCACTGCAATCCGTAGCAGCCCATCGCCTTCTCTTAGTAACGTTCTAGGCTTATGTGAATCACATGACTTCCTGTGTTCTACGTAATTCTTCCGGCAAAAATTAAAGAAAGATATTGATTTCAACGACTTTTTATTAACATGAATCAAATTAATCAAAATAACTTGAGGAATATTTTGTAGGGGAAAACATTGACATAAAACTGAAAGGAGCGTGTAGTTGTTACGCTACAAGCTGACAGAGGACACCTTGTGTTTTCATGATTAAAAACAACTAAAGGCGTCTGCAACTGTTAAAACAAGATGAGGTGGCCAGATCACGTAACTAATGAGAGGTACATAGTAGAATTGTGGAGACAAGAAATTTGTGGCACATCTTGACTAAAAGAAGGCATCGGTTGATGGGACATCAAGGGATCACCAGTTTAGTATTAGAAGGAGGAGTTTCTTCAGTGATGAAGAAAACAGCTGTAGCCTTTTCTGTTACTTGCTGTGTTGAATATTAGACGAATGTATCGGTTACTTAGAAGCGCATTCCAAATTTGCGCGCCGTTACTTTGAGATCACTCTGCTTTCACACTTGTGACGATATCGTCCTTCGTGGCAAAATGGAAGCTCCAAGGCTGCTCGCTTTTTGTTAAAGGGAAGCTGATTATAGGAGCAAATACGAGCTTCTCAATCCGTTGTGCTGTATATTCAGTACTACCATTTTCTTCTGCATTATGAAAGAGTTGTTGCATTGTTAAAGGTTTTGGATTGAGAGTATATGATTCTGATATATCTACATCTACATATATACTCCGCTAGCCACCAAGCGGTGTGTGGCGGAGGGCACAATTCGCGCCAAATTCATATTTCCTCCCCTCTGTTCCACTGGGAAAACGACTGTCTGAACGCCTCAGTACGAGCTCTTATTTCCGTTATCTTTGAATGATGATCATTACGCGATTTGAAAGTTGGTGGTAATAATATATGCTCTACATCCTCGGCGAAGATTGGATTTCGGAATTTAGTGAGCAGCCTCTTCTGTTTAGCGCGTCGTCTATCAGCAAGTGTGTCCCACTTCAAACTTCCTGTGAGATTTGTAACGCTCTAGCGATGGCTAAATGTACCAGTCACGAATCTTGCCGCTTTCCGTTGGACCTTCTCAATATCTTGAATCAGACTCAACTGGTAAAGGTCCCATATAGACGAACAATACTCTTAAGGCTGGACGAACTAACGTATTGTAACCTATTTCCTTTGCCGAAGGACTGCATCGCTTCATGATTCTACCAATAAACTTTCCTGTAGACTACAGCATCATCGGCAAACAGTCTAAGGCCACCGTCAACACCATCAACCAGATCGTTTATGTAAATCGCAAAAAGCAGCGGACCTATTACGCTGCGCTGGGGCACACCTGAAGTTACTCTTGTTTCTGTTGAAGTTACCCCGTTCAGGACGACATACTGTTCCCTGTCTGTTAGAAAACTTTCTGTCCAAACGCATATGTCACTGGATATACTAATACGGTATCTGTTCTTTCGGACATATCCGAAAGAACAGACACCATCGGTGACCATGCAACTTGTTAGAATGAAAGCAGCTAAGGGTGTTCAATTCATTGTAATGTCACTGGATAGGCCTTAAACGCGCACTTTTTGTAGCAAGCGACAGTGCGGAACTGAGTCGAACGCCTTTCAAAAGTCGAGAAATATGGCGTCAACCTGGGAGCCATTATCTAGAGCCTGTTGTATATCATGCACACATAGGGCCAGCTGTGTCTCGCATGACCGCTGTTTCCTAAAACCGTGCTGGTTTCTGTAGATGAGCTTCTCGGAATTTAGGAAGGTCTGAACACAAAACATGTTCCATGATTCTACAACAAATCGATGTCAGTGAAATTGACCGGTAATTGTGTGCATCCGATTTTCTACCCTTTTTACAGATATACACACAGTGTGTCCCAAAAAAGCATAGACAAACTTCAGGGTCAAGTTCATTGTACAGAAATAAATACAAAATGTCTAGTAAACATGGTCTCTAAATCGCGTACATTAAGAGGTATAAGAATTTCGTAGTCTTTGTAGTGTGAAACACATCTCTTCTTTGAACAAATGTTCGTAGCTCTTAAGGTATACATTTTAGAGCTCATGTTTACTAGACTTGTTTTCCTTGTTTTGGCCAACACTACGTCCTCCCAAAATATGAAAAGCAAAGAGCATACAGTAGAAGAGATATGTTCATAGCATCGTAGATGAACAAGTGCTCACATCACTTTAGGTATGCGTTTTACAGCCAGTTTGTTTACTGGACTTCTTTTCTTGTTGTGGTATTTGAACATATGTTTGCAGTTTCACTTTTACAGTATACAGCTGGAGTAGCCAAACAAATATTGCTCATCACGTCTTTCAAAAAATGGTGCAAGTGGCTCTGAGCACTATGGGACTTAACTTCTGACGTCATCAGTCCCCTAGAACTTAGAACTACTTAAACCTAACTAACCTAAGGATATTACACACATCCATGCCCGAGGCAGGATTCGAACCTGCGACCGTAGCGGTTCAAATGGCTCTGAACACTATGGGACTCAACTTCTGAGGTCATTAGTCCCCTAGAACTTAGAACTAGTTAAACCTAACTAACCTAAGGACATCACAAACATCCATGCCCGAGGAAGGATTCGAACCTGCGATCGACCGTAGCGGTTGCGCGGTTCCAGACTGTAGCGCCTAGAACCGCTCGGTCACTCCGGCCGGCTCATCACGTCTTTCATACGACGCCCAGTGTCGGTTTTGTTTCCCGTTACAGACAAACGATTTTTAAAGCCGAAATGTACGTGCCAATACATAGAGATGCTCGAAATTAGTACAGTGTGATATTAGTTTTATCGATATGTAGTAAGAGAGACTGTAAAACTCGACGAATAACCAAAAGTCCAGCAGCACTGCAGTGTGTCGGTGGCAGACAGCGAGGGACAGGGCTGTGCTGTCGCTGCTGCAGTACTGGTTATTCTTCGTGTTTTAATATCCTTGTTAATACATATCGATAAAACTGATATCTATCTAGAAAAATTTGGGGTCGCTCTGTCAAATGGTCACTTCAAATTACACTTTGAAAATCATTTTCTTCGTAACGAAAAACAAACGAACAGTTTCCGACAACAATGCGAGTCACATGATAACGTGTTGAGCAATATTTGTTTGGACTGACTCCAGCAAAAATTAAAGTGCAAATATCCGCCAAAACACCAGGGAAAAAAAGCGCCTGACGACACCCGGTATATACAGGGTGGTCCATTGATAGTGACCGGGCCAAATATCTCACGAAATAAGCATCAAACGAAAAAAACTGCGAAGAACGAAACTCTTCTAGCTTGAAGGGGGAAACCAGATGGCGCTATGGTTGGCCCTCTAGATGGCGCTGCCATAGGTCAATCGGATATCGACTGCGTTTTTTAAAATAGGAATCCAGATTTTTTTATTACATATTCGTGTAGTACGTAAAGAAATATGAATGTTTTAGTTCGACCACTTTTTTCGCTTTGTGATAGATGGCGCTGTAATAGTCACAAACGTATAAGTACGTGGTATCACGTAACATTCCGCCAGTGCGGACGGTATTTGCTTCGTGATACATTACCCGTGTTAAAATGGACCGTTTACCATTTGGGGAAAATGTCGATATCGTGTTGATGTATGGCTATTGTGCTCAAAATGCCCAACGGGCGTGTGCCATGTATGCTGCTCGGTATCCTGGACGACATCATCCAAGTGTCCGGACCGTTCGCTGGATAGTTACATTATTTAAGGAAACATGAAGTGTTCAGCCACATGTGAAACGTCAACCACGACCTGCAACAAATGACGATGCCCAAGTAGGTGTTTTAGCTGCTGTCGCGGCTAATCCGCACATCAGTAGCAGGCAAATTGCCCGAGAATCGGCAATCTCTCAAACGTCGGTGTTGAGAATGCTACATCAACATCTATTGCACCCGTACCATATTTCTATGCACCAGGAACTGCATGGCGACGACTTTGAACGTCGTGTACAGTTCTGCCACTGGGCACAAGAGAAATTACGGGACGATGATAGATTTTTTGCACGCGTGGTATTTAGCGACGAAGCCTCATTCACCAATAGCGGTAACGTAAACCGGCATAATATGCACTACTGGGCAAAGAAAAATCCACGATGGCTGCGACAAGTGGAACATCAGCGACCTCGGCGGGTTAATGAATGTTACGGCATTATGGGACGAAGGATAATTGGCCCCCATTTTATCGATGGAAATCTAAATGGTGCAATGTATGCTGATTTCCTACGTACTGTTCTACCGATGTTACTACAAGATGTTTCACTGAATGACAGAATGGCGATGTACTTCCGACACGATGGATGTTCGGCACATAGCTCGCGTGCGGTTGAAGCGGTATTGAACAGCATATTTCATGACAGGTGGATTGGTCGTCGCACCTTCACCGGATCTGACGTCCCCGGATTTCGTTCTGTGGCTAAAGTTGAAGGATATTTGCTATCGTGATCCACCGACAACGCCTGACAACATGCGTCAGCGCATTGTCAATGCGTGTGCGAACATTACGGATGGCGAACTACTGACTGTTGAGAGGAATGTCGTTACACTTATTGCCAAATGCATTGAGGTTGACGGACATCATTTTGAGCATTTATTGCATTAATGTGGTATTTACAGGTAATCACGCCGCAACAGTATGCGTTCTCAGAAATGATAAGTTCACAAAGGTACACATTGGAACAACCGAAATAAAATGTTTAAACGTATCTACGTTCTGTATTTTAATTTAATAAACCTACCTGTTACCAACTGTTCGTCTAAAATTGTGAGCCATATGCTTGTGAGTATTACAGCGCCATCTATCACCAAGCGAAAAAAGTGGTCCAACTAAAACATTCATGTTTCTTTACGTATTACACGAATATGTAATAAAAATGGGGGTTCCTATTTTTTTTAAAAATGTAGTTGATATCCGTTTGACCTATGGCAGCGCCATCTAGCGGGCCAACCATAGCGCCATCTGGTTTCCCCCTTCAAGGTAGACAAGTTTCGTTCTTTGTAGTTTTTTCGTTTGATGCTTATTTCGTGAGATATTTGGCCCGGTCACGATCAATGGACCACCCTGTATATGCTCCTTAGCACTATATTGTCCAAACCAAGTCACTTCATTTATCAGTTTTACTTAGATGCTGATACATGCTGCCACATCGTCATATTGTGCACATTTGTCAACACTGACTGCGACACACAGACGCTTTGCGATGGCGCAAACAGTTAACTGGATCAATCACATTCTGCGATCCCAAACCTGCAGCAATAAATACTATTACTTTGCATGAAACTCGGCTTCAGACAGGGCAAGTTAAGCGACGGCTTCTGTTGTGGACGATCGCTACTGTCTAATGTAGACCTACTCAGGGTGACATGGCATGTTAGTGACACATATATTTTGGAATTCATCTTGTAATTATGAAAATAGGTGGAAATCGTATTCTGAATTTTTCTTCCTATCTGAATCATTCAAGAAAGTTCTATTTCGTTACTCTTTCAAATCTAAAAATCAGGGAACATTCTCAATTGATTCGCTTAAAGCTATAAGCCGAAAGTAAAACGACTATTCAATTATCTGGCAGTTTCTTGACGTATCATTACATACACTCCTGGAAATGGGAAAAAAGAACACATTGACACCGGTGTGTCAGACCCACCATACTTGCTCCGGACACTGCGAGAGGGCTGTACAAGCAATGATCACACGCACGGCACAGCGGACACACCAGGAACCGCGGTGTTGGCCGTCGAATGGCGCTAGCTGCGCAGCATTTGTGCACCGCCGCCGTCAGTGTCAGCCAGTTTGCCGTGGCATACGGAGCTCCATCGCAGTCTTTAACACTGGTAGCATGCCGCGACAGCGTGGACGTGAACCGTATGTGCACTTGACGGACTTTGAGCGAGGGCGTATAGTGGGCATGCGGGAGGCCTGGTGGACGTACCGCCGAATTGCTCAACACGTGGGGCGTGAGGTCTCCACAGTACATCGATGTTGTCGCCAGTGGTCGGCGGAAGGTGCACGTGCCCGTCGACCTGCGACCGGACCGCAGCGACGCACGGATGCACGCCAATACCGTAGGATTCTACGCAGTGCCGTAGGGGACCGCACCGCCACTTCCCAGCAAATTAGGGACACTGTTGCTCCTGGGGTATCGGCGAGGACCATTCGCAACCGTCTCCACGAAGCTGGGCTACGGTCCCGCACACCGTTAGGCCGTCTTCCGCTCACGCCCCAACATCGTGCAGCCCGCCTCCAGTGGTGTCGCGACAGGCGTGAATGGAGGGACGAATGGAGACGTGTCGTCTTCAGCGATGAGAGTCGCTTCTGCCTTGGTGCCAATGATGGTCGTATGCGTGTTTGGCGCCGTGCAGGTGAGCGCCACAATCAGGACTGCATACGACCGAGGCACACAGGGCCAACACCCGGCATCATGGTGTGGGGAGCGATCTCCTACACTGGCCGTACACCACTGGTGATCGTCGAGGGGACACTGAATAGTGCACGGTACATCCAAACCGTCATCGAACCCATCGTTCTACCATTCCTAGACCGGCAAGGGAACTTGCTGTTCCAACAGGACAATGCACGTCCGCATGTATCCCGTGCCACCCAACGTGCTCTAGAAGGTGTACGTCAACTACCCTGGCCAGCAAGATCTCCGGATCTGTCCCCCATTGAGCATGTTTGGGACTGGATGAAGCGTCGTCTCACGCGGTCTGCACGTCCAGCACGAACGCTGGTCCAACTGAGGCGCCAGGTGGAAATGGCATGGCAAGCCGTTCCACAGGACTACATCCAGCATCTCTACGATCGTCTCCATGGGAGAATAGCAGCCTGCATTGCTGCGAAAGGTGGATATACACTGTACTAGTGCCGACATTGTGCATGCTCTGTTGCCTGTGTCTATGTGCCTGTGGTTCTGTCAGTGTGATCATGTGATGTATCTGACCCCAGGAATGTGTCAATAAAGTTTCCCCTTCCTGGGACAATGAATTCACGGTGTTCTTTTTTCAATTTCCAGGAGTGTATTATTTAATATTTGAACAGCTAGCTACACAGTGTAGCCTAGTTTATGTACAAAATGACAATCATTGAACTATATGAAATAAAATCGTCATAACTTCTGAACGGTTTGCGTTAGGGCGTTCAAACGGCACGGTTGGCCGCAGAGTGTGGGAGTTAGTATGCACATGCATTGTTTGGTTTAGCGACGAAGCTCACTTTCATTTGGATGGCTTCGTCAGTAAGCAAAATTGGCGCATTTGGGGGCTGAGAATCCGTATTTCGCGTTCGAGAAGCCTCCTCACCCTCAACGGGTGACTGTGTGGTGTGCAGCGTCCAGTCGCGCAATAATCGTTGGGATATTCCCCGAAATGACGGTGACAACCGAACAGTACGTGAAGGTTTTGGAAAACGATTTCATCCCCATTATCCAAAGTGACCATGATTTCGACAAGACGTGGTTCACGCAAGACCGAGCTCGACCCCATCGAAGTAGCAGAGTGTGATGTCCTGGAGAAGCACTTTGGGAACCGCATTTTGGTTGGTTGGTTGGTTTGTGGGATTAAAGGGACCAGACTGCTACGGTCATCGGACCCCCGCATTCTGGCTCTGGGGTACCCATAGGCCACTGGAATGGGCCTCGATTGGCCGCTATATTCTCCAGATCTGAATGCATGTGACTCCTTTTTCTGGGGCTATACGAGGGCGTTTGAAAAGCCCATGCAAAAATAAAAACTGCTTACGTGTTTGGGGTAAACCTTTTTTATTTTTCGACATAGCCTCCTTTTAGACTTATACACTTCGGCCAACGCTGCTCTAATTTGTTGATCCCTTCCGAATAATAGGAATTGTCCAAGTCTGCAAAATACCTGTTAGTTGCTGCAATGACCTCCTCGTTTGAATAACATCTTCATTTCTTCAACTGGACTCGCATTCGGGAGGACGACGGTTCAATCCCGTCTCCGGCCATCCTGATTTAGGTTTTCCGTGATTTCCCTAAATCGCTTCAGGCAAATGCCGGGATGGTTCCTTTGAAAGGGCACGGCCGATTTCCTACCCCATCCTTCCCTCACCCGAGCTTGCGCTCCGTCTCTAATGACCTCGTTGTCGACGGGACGTTAAACACTCATCTCCTCCTCCCTCCATTTCTTCAAATTGGGGAACAAATAGTAGTCCGAGGCAGCCAAGTCTGGAGAATAGGGGAGATGTGAAACGAGTTGGAATCCTATTTCCAACAATTTTGCGACCACAACTGCTGAGGTGTGTGCTGGTGCATTGTCGTGATGGAGAAGGACTTTTTTGAAGTCCAATAGCCGGTGTTCGTCTTGCAGCTCTGTTTTAAACTGTCCAGTAACGATGAATAGTATTCACCTGTAATAGTTTTACCCTTTTCCAGATAATCGATGATGATTATTCCTTGTGAATCCCGAATGACAGTCGCCATAACCTTTCTGGCCGAAGGAATGGTCTTCGCCTTTTTTGGTGAAGATTCTCCCTTGGTAACCCATTGTTTAGATTGTTGTTTGGTCTCAGGATTATAATGACGAAACGACGCTTAAAGTCCTGCGTATTCTTCCTGAACAGCTGCAAACCATCCTTGCAACACTTCACACGATTCCGTTTTTAGTCAAGCGTGAGCAATCGCGGAACCCATCTTGCGGACAGCTTTCTCATGTCCAAATGTTTATGCAAAATATTATGTACCCGTTCATTCCAGATGCCCACAGCACTGGCAATCTCACGCACCTTAACTCTTCTGTCATCCATCACCATACCACGGATTTTACCAATGATTTCTGGAGTCGTAACCTCTACAGGGCGTCCAGAACGTTCAGCATCACTTGTGCCCATATGGCCACTCCGAAAATTTTGAAACCACTTATAAAGTGTTGTAATTGAAGGTGCAGAGTCACTGTAATGTTTATCAAGCTTCTCTTTAGTCTGCTGAGGCGTTTTACCTTTCATAATGTTCAATCAGCAGAAGAAATTCACTTTTCACGGACTTTTCAAACGTCCCTCGAATTAAAGACAAGGTGCACAGTAATAACCCCAAAACCATTGCTGAGCTGAAAACAGCCATTCAGGAGGTCATCGACAGCATCGATGTTCCCACACCTCAGCTTGTCATGCAGAATTTCGTCATTCGTCTGCGCCACATCATCGCCAATGGTGGCAGGCATATCAAACATGTCATAAACTTAATCCGAATATCTGTTGGGACGTTTACGAGTTAAATAAAGTGCGTGCACGCCGTAGTTTGTAACTAATTTACGTTTTTCTTTTCATATAGTTCAATAATTTTCCCCCTGTAAGTGTGCGTGTCTGTCAGTATTCCGTTAAATGTTCGTGATGACGTGTGAGACTTTTGTCCAGAGAGGTTTGCATGGAATTTGGTGTTTTGACAGTCACCTTTTACTGGTAATGTTTTCAGCACTTGAGTTATTCGGGCTTGACTCGCGACCCCTCCTGGCAGCTTAAAATGTGCTAGTACCTCTTCTCATCTTCAAAACTTCACAGAAAACTTCCTGGATAACTTGCGAGATGACACTCCAGGAAACAAATAACGTTTCGAAGAAATGGCACTGTTTCAAAATATTTCAGTTGTAAGTAGGCTGTTTAGGTTTTTATGTTGGTAATGCCACGTAGTGGTGTGTATGAAAATCGCTGACTGAGCTGTGTGCAGTCTGTGGCTGGTTGGACTCACTGTTGGAATATTCGCTAGTGCAGTGTTGGGCTGTTGGATGTAAACAGCGCGCAGCGTTGGGCAGTTTGGGGTGAGCCACCAGCAGTGATGGATGTGGGGAGAGAGATGCCAGAGTTTTGAGAACGGATGATCTGGATGGGTGTCCGTCAGAAAATAGAAATTTGTCAAACTGGATGTCATGAAATAATAATGACTTTTGAACGCTATTAAGGTAAATACATTGTTTGTTCTCTATCAGAATCTTTCATTTGCTAACTATGCCTATCAGTAGCTGGTGCCTTCAGTAGTTTGAATCTTTTATTTAGCTGGCAGTATTGGCGCTCGCCGTATTGCAGTAGTTCGAGTAAGGAAGATTTTTGTGAGGTAAGTGATTCATGAAAGGTATAGGTTATTGTTAGTCAGGGCCATTCTTTCGTAGGGATTATTGAAATATATAGTGACAAAACCTTATGGTTGTGCATCAGGTTTTATAAAGTTGACTTAGGACATGACCTGTTTTAGGCAAGCATTTAAATAATATTTTGTGTTCTGAAGATGACGTTATTACTAACGTTGAAACCTAGGTAAACGATAAAGTTAACCTGCAACTGTAGGCTGTATATTCTTATATAAACAATATCAGTTGATGTCGCTGCATAAAAATGTTAAAAATTAGGATTATTGAAAGTCAGATTGCGTTGGGCTAAACATATTGTGTGTCAATTTGGTGATGATCAGAATAAGCAAAGAGAAAACTGTCTGAGTACGTTGAGTTTTGCTCAGCTGTTTGAAAATCAAATAACGTAGACGTTTTCCAGCACAGACATTCTTAATTTTTCAGAGGGGACGTTCCACACTTTGCAGCGATGTTTACGCTATTTCGAAAGTTGAAACAATGAGGACAAGTCGTGAGTCGTGCCTGGACGGCTCAGTCGTTAAAATATGTGTCAAGTAAAAACTGAAGTCCAGCATTAAAATGTATCTCTGGATCAGCAAAGATAAGAGAGTTCAATTAGCGCGTTCGAGCATCTGGCGGAAAAAATTTCTTTTTCCAAACAAATATGCGACGCTGAGTGAGGCTGCGAGATAAGCACTTTCTCCGTTGTTTACACAATCAATGTCGAACGAAGGTTTGCCAGTAATCGGGCGATCTGCGTTTCATCAGCAGCTACGCCTGACCTTGGGTCACACGATCGGCGACTAATTCCACGATAATTCTGAGCGCTGTGTCCCACGCTCCGTCGCCCAAGGGCGTCCGGAACCGCTATCAGCGAGTGTCCGTGACAGCGCAGCCCTGAACTTGTTTTGACACTGCATGGCAGAAACGTACCCGGCTCCACGCCAGCGCAAACTTCTCAGATAACGTCTCGCTCAAGGATCTCTCGTCAGACGTGAAATAACCGCACGCATTCACAGCATACAGGAAAGTCGCACTTTTTAATTGCATCACTATTAGTCTACTCATCTCTAAATCCTGTTGGTGTTGCTGTAGTTGTTGCTGTTGTTGCGATACAGGATGGTGATCCATGGGAAGTAGTACATTTACATTTGTTAATCGTAAGCTTTAGCGTATATTTTCAACAATATAACTTATAAGACCTTGGGGAAGATCAGTTTGGATTCCGTAGAAATGTTGGAACACGTGAGGCCATATCGACCCTACGACTTATCGTAGAAAATAGATTAATTAAAGGAAAAAAACCTACTTTTATAGCATTTTTAGATTTAGAGAAAGCTTTTGACAATGTTGACTGGAATACTCTCTTTCAAATTCTGAAGATGGCAGGGATAAAATACAGGGAGCGAAAGGCTATTTACAATTTGTACAGAAACCAGATGGCAGTTATGAGTCGAGGGGCACGAAAGGGAAGCAGTGGTTGGGAAGGAAGTGAGACAGGGTTGTAAACTATCCCTATTGTTATTCAATCTGTATATTGAGCAAGAAGTAAAGGAAAAAAAAGAAAAATTCGGAGTAGGTAATAAAATCCATGGAGAATAAATAAAAACTTTGAGGTTCGCCGATGACATTGTAATTCTGTCAGAGACAGCAAAGGACCTGGAAGAGCAGATGAACGGAATGGACAGTGTCATGAAAGGAGGATATAAGATGAACATCAACAGAAGCAAAACGAGGATAATGGAATGTAGTCGAATTAAATCGGATGATGCTGCGGGAATTAGATTAGGAAATGAGAGGCTTAAAGTAGTAAAGGAGTTTTGCTATTTGGGGAGCAAAATAACTGATGATGGTCGAAGTAGAGAGGATATAAAATGTAGACTGGCAATGGCAACAAAAGCGTTTCTGAAGAAGAGAAATTTGTGAGCATCGAGTCTAGATTTAAGTGTCAGGAAGTCGTTTCTGAAAGTATTTGTATGGAGTGTAGCCAAGTGAAACGTGGACGATAAATAGTTTAGACAAGAAGACAATAGAAGCTTTCCAAATGTGGTGCTGCAGAATAATGCTGAAGATTAGATGGGTAGATCACGTAACTAATGAGGAGGCATTGAATAGAATTGGAGAGAAGAGAAATTTGTGGCACAACTTGACTAGGTGAAGGGATCGGTTGGTGGGGCTGAGGCATCAAGGGATCACCAATTTAGAATTAGAGGGCAGCGTGGAGGGTAAAAATCGTAGAGGGAGACTAAGAGATGAATACAGATTCAGAATGATGTAGGTTGCAGTAGGTACTGCGAGATGAAGAAGCTTGCACAGGATAGAGTAGCATGGAGAGCTGCATCAAACCAGTCTTAGGACTGAAGACCACAACAACAACTTATAAACAGCTATTCTGTACACATTGCCATAACTAAAAAGCCAAAAATACAGTGATAAGAGAAAACATTATCATTGCCTGCTTAATAGCTTGTTTGTCCGTCTTTGGAACGCAACATATCACTGAGTCTGCCTATGAGGTTTGTGGCATTAGATGTCTGCGCACAGGTCATATAATTCGCGTAAATAATGAGCCGCTGCTTTGCGTACGCGGTGATGGCGCCCAAAAGCGACTCAGATGCGTTCCATAGGATTTACATCAGCCGAATTTGGTCGCCGAGACATCAACGTGAGTTCACTATAATGCTTCTCAAACCTTTACAGCACTTTTCCGGCTCTGAGACATGGACAGTTACACTCCTGAAATATGACATACTCTTTGGAGGAGACATCAAGCATGAAGAGATGCAGGTGGTTCACAGCTGTCAACATGTCTTCGATTACTATCAGAGTTCCCATGAAAGCGGAGGAGAACGTCTTCCACAGTATAATACTGCTCCCACCAGCCCGCGTCCGTAGCGCGCTGCACGTTTCGAACCGCCGTTCACCTCAACAACGGCATTTGTGGATACGACCATCGACCTAGTGTAGAGTCCTCACGTTTCCATTGATCGGCGGTTGAATCCAGATGGCCCCGTGCCCACTGCAATAATAACTGACGATGTCGTTGGGTCAACACATGAACACGTATGGGTCGTCTGCAGCGGAGCTCCATGTTCAACAATGTGCGATGAACGGTGTGCTCCAAAACACCTGTACACGTATCACCATTGTGCCCTTTAAACAGAGATGCCACAGACCACCATCTCTCCTACTTTACAGAGCAGACAAGCCTCCGAACCCCACGTTCTGTAAAGAGTCGTGGACGTCCAACTACACTCCTGGAAATGGAAAAAAGAACACATTGACACCGGTGTGTCAGACCCACCATACTTGCTCCGGACACTGCGAGAGGGCTGTACAAGCAATGATCACACGCACGGCACAGCGGACACACCAGGAACCGCGGTGTTGGCCGTCGAATGGCGCTAGCTGCGCAGCATTTGTGCACCGCCGCCGTCAGTGTCAGCCAGTTTGACGTGGCATACGGAGCTCCATCGCAGTGTTTAACACTGGTAGCATGCCGCGACAGCGTGGACGTGAACCGTATGTGCAGTTGACGGACTTTGAGCGAGGGCGTATAGTGGACGTACCGCCGAATTGCTCAACACGTGGGGCGTGAGGTCTCCACAGTACATCGATGTTGTCGCCAGTGGTCGGCGGAAGGTGCACGTGCCCGTCGACCTGGGACCGGACCGCAGCGACGCACGGATGCACGCCAAGACCGTAGGATCCTACGCAGTGCCGTAGGGGACCGCACCGCCACTTCCCAGCAAAGTAGGGACACTGTTGCTCCTGGGGTATCGGCGAGGACCATTCGCAACCGTCTCCATGAAGCTGGGCTACGGTCCCGCACACCGTTAGGCCGTCTTCCGCTCACGCCCCAACATCGTGCAGCCCGCCTCCAGTGGTGTCGCGACAGGCGTGAATGGAGGGACGAATGGGGACGTGTCGTCTTCAGCGATGAGAGTCGCTTCTGCCTTGGTGCCAATGATGGTCGTATGCGTGTTTGGCGCCGTGCAGGTGAGCGCCACAATCAGGACTGCATACGACCGAGGCACACAGGGCCAACACCCGGCATCATGGTGTGGGGAGCGATCTCCTACACTGGCCGTACACCACTGGTGATCGTCAAGGGGACACTGAATAGTGCACGGTACATCCAAACCGTCATCGAACCCATCGTTCTACCATTCCTAGACCGGCAAGGGAACTTGCTGTTCCAACAGGACAATGCACGTCCGCATGTATCCCGTGCCACCCAACGTGCTCTAGAAGGTGTAAGTCAACTACCCTGGGCAGCAAGATCTCCGGATCTGTCCCCCATTGAGCATGTTTGGGACTGGATGAAGCGTCGTCTCACGCGGTCTGCACGTCCAGCACGAACGCTGGTCCAACTGAGGCGCCAGGTGGAAATGGCATGGCAAGCCGTTCCACAGGACTACATCCAGCATCTCTACGATCGTCTCCATGGGAGAATAGCAGCCTGCATTGCTGCGAAAGGTGGATATACACTGTACTAGTGCCGACATTGTGCGTGCTCTGTTGCCTGTGTCTATGTGCCTGTGGTTCTGTCAGTGTGATCATGTGATGTATCTGACCCCAGGAATGTGTCAATAAAGTTTCCCCTTCCTGGGACAATGAATTCACGGTGTTCTTATTTCAATTTCTAGGAGTGTATTTAGCGCCTAGTGGTAGTTTCACTGTCCTTCTACCTCTTTCCCTACATGCTCACGACAGTACCAAGTCAACATTCGACCAGATTCGCCGTTCTCAAGACACTCGTTCACAGGCTCTGCATAATAAAAATCTGCTCTTTGTCGAAGTCACATGTCTCGTTGGATTTCCCCATTAGCAGCCAATATCTTCGCTAGAGTGGTCCCCTCATCCGCGTCTGCTCCGCTTACATACTTTTGTTACCGCGTCACGTGCACGCAATGCCGCCAGGCTGCATGCGACGTCGCGGTGCTCAGTAGTTATAATGTTTTGGCAGATTAGTGTAGGTGTATTCTTTGAAAAGTACATCACACAAATGGCATTAGTCGTTGGCGATGTATTACTAAAGATGATCGCGGAGGCTTCTCATTACGTTCTCAAACATTTCTTGCGCAACGATCTCTACCTCTCCCAAGCCGCCGTAAAAAAAATTTTGTTCTTCAGATGGGCTGAAAGATCAGGTGATCTCGCCGGCCTTGCGATATCACTGAACTGATGTGGGAAGTGAGGTCTCATTGCATTAATTGAATTACGGGACTTATCAACTGTTGCCCCATCGTGCTGAAATCATGTCGCATAGACGGCAATTTCCCTGCGCTGTGGGGGGAAGAAATTGTTTACCTTGCACACTGCTCGGAATTGACACTCCCCGGCCGGCCGTTGTTTTTAATAACATATGGCCCAGTGATTCCACTGGATTGTCCAATAGCACACTAGACGACGTCCTTTAGCCTTCTGATGAATGAGCTGCGGGTTTGTGTCCGATTAATATGGGAGATTTTGTTTGTTGACAGACACATTAAAATGAAAGTTTAGATCATCAGGCATCACAAGACTTGTCAGAAATGCGGCATCCTGGACAGATCTGTCCAGTGATGTTGCATAGAATTTGCAGCTACACACTTTGTCTCCTTGTCGTAACTATTGATCCACTTGAAGGCTATAAAGACATAAAAGTTCAGTTTCCTGCAAACACGTGTGACGGATCTGTAACGTTCTGGAAAGATGACAGACATATCACTGTAGGCTTCGTTTCAGAACAGCAGGAACTCGTCTGATTTTTTCCGGCATTTAAACTGTCACTTCAAATTCTTTAGGCTTCACAACCCGTCTTACGCCATTGTTTTATCCACCTGGATATTTTCCTTCAATCTGGGACAAGGAAATGGTGGTCTCTTCCAATGCGCATTGCACGTTGGACAAACGCAACGCTCTGCTCACAATAGAACCCCACCTGCACTGGACAACTTTCCATGCTGAACTGAATAGCAAACTTGGTAGATGGGTGCGAGCCCAACTGCATGCTGGCTGGATGGCCAATTGAATACATACTATTTCTCTTGGGCCACGCTTCATGATTCGCCCCAAAAGAACAAATTTCGGCAAGATCACCGAGCAAGGCGCAGCGGCCTGGGAGACACTGAACACCTAATGTAGGGAATCGTGGTTCATATTGTAGCACCACAGTGCATTAAGGGCAGTTTTGTCATATCCAAATTAATATCAAAATTAATCATAATCAAATGAATATCTCAAGTCATCAGTGTAGTTAGTTTTCGGTAACTCTTTAGATTTTAAGACAGAATTTCGATGTATTTCGAAGTATCAGTAGAGACCGGAGAGATACGCCACTTTATTACCCGCGAAGGCGAGCTGAAAAGCAATGGCTCCGAATCTTTAAAATGTGAAACCTCTTATATAGGTGGAAGCATCACAACCATGGGTGGAAGCATAAGCGGCCAAAGACACTAGTAGCTTGGGCATAACCACCTATGGCAAGCTAACATGCACCAACAAGCGACAAACGTCGGAAAGCCCCTGCATATCAGCAACGTTGACTGGAAATTACCAGCTGCTATTAGAGCCGACCAACAGGCCACCGCAGGGAAACCGACGAGCTCGCCCATTCACGCACAAACTGATCATCAACATCACCCTACACTGTGCCTCCAATATATGACCTATCAGACACAAAAACGATGATAAACCTAACTGTAGCAGGTTGCTGACTCTGATCGAGAGTTCAACACCGGCACCCAGCGCAGTCGCTGAGCAACAGCATGCGCACAACGCCAAAGGTATCGACATGCCTGATACCCACTACTAACAAAGCCTACCCTTGCATGACCTATCGCTGGCAGCAAGACATTCGTTACTGCTCTTACCACCCGACCTAACTATCGCAGAGGTGTTTTTCCCTCGGTTCTAGCATTCACATTTTTCCTCCTGCCATTCAAACCGCTACCCTTTGCTCGACTTCGACACAATCTATCTCCAGATGAGGGCGCATTAATGGTTACCCTTAACCGGATGTACGCAAACATCGCAGTACCCACATCCTGCGACACCTCACTCCAGTGGAAACTAACCCTTATGCAGAGATGCAGTAGACCTTTTGAGATGGCCATCATGCCAGTGTGGGCGTGGAGGGGCTCCACATCTATTAATAAAATCTTATATCTTTTTAAATGAAACAAATTTTATTAACATTTTACAGCTTTATTCTTCATGTTTACATATTTATTTTCCAACATAGTCACCCTGGTGACGAGCATATTTCTCCCAACGATAGACCAGTTTGCTGATACCGTCACTGAATAATGTTCGACGTTGTTGACGGGGCCACAACCTCATCTCTGTTTGAACCGCCTTATCACTAACAAAGTGAAGTTCTCGCCAAGGTGCTGTTTAAGTTTCGGGTACAGATGAAAATCGGTTGGGGCCAAGTCGCGACTGTATAGAGAATGACCCATGACTGTGAACCAAACGCGTCGGATTGCTGCAGATGTCGCAGCTCTCGTGTGTGGTCTGGCATTGTCGTGCTGAAGGAGTGCTCCACGTGTGGACGAACGCTTCGAATTCGAGCTTCCAGTTTTCTGAGGGTCTCGCAGTAGGCTACTTTGCAGAGTTTATGGTGGTGCTTTTAGGCAAGGATCCCAAATGTACCACGTCTTGAACATCCCACACTGTGAGTGCGCCTGCCGATGGCATGTGACTGAACTTTTTTTGGCGTCGGTGATCCTTTGTGGTGGAAACCATTGAAGCTCTCCTGTATTCGGAGTCAAAACGGTGAACGCAGCTTTCATCACGTGTCACAACGTCGTTGAGCAATCCATCATCATCAGGCTCAAAACCGAAAAGAAATTATGTTGAAGATATTTAATTATTGATAGGTTCGGAATCGCTTCTGCTTTGTCTCAGGAACGAGCATTGGAGGCACCCGCCGTGCACATTGTTTGCTATACCGCAGTTCTGCAACGATGGCCAGTACACGCTCTCGTCATATGTCACATTTGCCTGACAACTATTCAACCAGACGATTTTCTGTGATGTTCGTCAACCCGATTCCAATGAGTCTCGTCGGTTGTCGTACGCGGTCGTCCTTCAGAGCTCTGTCACACACGTTTAGGTTAGCACCACCGTTTCCTTCATTATGAGCACGAAAAACCCAACGTCGCATATTACTGATATCGAAACAACCATTACCGTACACATCTTTCATTTTTTTTTATTTATTTATTGTTCCCTGGGACCAAATTAAGGAAAAGTCTCCATGGTCATGGAACGAGTCAATACATGAAATTATAACACGATATTAGAAACAGATAAAATGATATATAAAAAAACATATTCAGGTGACAAGTCGTAAGTTTAAATAAAGAAAATCAACAATGTAACACTGGAATTTGCTTAATTTTTTAGCTCTTCCAGGAGCTCCTCGACAAAAAGGAGTGAGCCAAAAGGAAACTCTTCAGTTTATACTTAAAAGAGTTTGGGCTACTGCTAAGATTTTTGAGTTCTTGTGGTAGCTTATTGAAAATGGATGCAGCAGAATACTGCGCTCCCTATCTGCACAAGAGTCAAGGAAGTGCATTCCACATGCAGATTGGATTTCTGCATAGTATTAACTTAGTGAAAGCTGCTAACTCTTGGGAATAGGCTAATATTGCTAACAACAAGCGACATTAAAGAAAATATATACTGTAAGGGCAATGTCAGAATTCCCAGACTATCGAATAGGGGTCGACAAGAGGTTCTCGAACTTACACCACATATAGCTCGAACAGCCCGTTTTTTAGCCAAAAATACCCTCTTTGAATCGGAAGAATTACCCCAGAAAATAATACCATACGACATAAGCGTATGAAAATATGCGAAGTAGACTACTTTTCGTGTTGAAGTGTCACTTATTTCAGATACTGTTCTAATGGTAAATAAAGCAGCATTTAGTTTCTGAACAAGATCCTGGACATGGGCTTTCCACAACAGCTTACTATCTATCCGAACGCCTAGGAACTTGAACTGTTCTGTCTCGCTTATAATATGCCCATTCTGCCTGATCAAAATATCGGTTCTTGTTGAATTGTGAGTTAGAAACTGTAAAAACTGAGTCTTACTGTGATTTAGCATCAAATTATTTTCCACAAGCCACGAACTTATTTCATGAACTACATTATTTGTTACTGTTTCAATATTACACACAAGATCCTTCACTATCAAGCTGGTGTCATCAGCAAACAGAAATATTTTTGAATCACCTGTAATACTAGAAGGCATATCATTTACATAAATAAGAAACAGCAGTGGCCCCAGCACCGACCCTTGGGGAACGCCCAACTTAACAGTGCCCCATTGGGACTGAACATCACTACCACTCTCAATATTGCGGAGAATTACCTTCTGCTTTCTGTTCTTAAAGTAAGAGGCGAACCAACTGTAAGCTACTCCCCTTACTCAATAATGGTCCAACTTCTGCAGTAATATTTTGTGGTCAACACAGTCAAAAGCTTTCGTTAAATCAAAGAAAACACCTAGCTTTCGCAACCTTTTATTTAATCCGTCCAAAACCTCACAGAGAAAAGAGAATATAGCATTTTCAGCTGTTAAACCATTTCTAAAACCAAACTGAACATTTGACAGCAAATTATGTGAATTTAAATGCTCCAGTAACCTTGTATATACAACCTTCTCGATAACTTTAGCAAACACCGATGGCATAGAAATAGGTCTAAAATTGTCAACATTATCAATGTCTCCCTTTTTATAAAGTGGCTTCACTACCGAGTACTTTAATCGGTCAGGAAACCGACCACTCCTAAAGGAAAAGTTTCAGATACGGCTAAGTACTGGGCTAACATACATAGAACAATACTTCAGTATTCTGCTAGATACCCCGTCATATCCATGAGAGTTCTTGGTCTTTAGTGATTTAATTATTAACTCAATCTCCCTCTTGTCAGTATCATGGAGGAGCATTTCAGGTAAAAGTCTCGGAACACTTTTTTCTAAGAGCGCTATATGATTCCCTGTTGGGACTAGGTTTCTATTTAGTTCACCTGCTATATTCAGAAAGTGATTATTAAATAGTGTACATATATGCGACTAACACAGACATACCCACTACGCACTGATCCTATATCCTCGACCTGTCTCTGCAGACCAGCCACTTCCTTTACGACTGACCATATGGTTTTAATTTTATCCTGAGACTTAGCTATTCTATCTGCATACCACATACTTTTTGCCTTCCTAATAACATTTTAAGCACCTTACAATACTGTTTGTAATGGGCTGCTGCATTTAGATTTTGACTGTTTCTAACGTTTTGATATAATTGCCACTTTGTTCTACAAGATATTCTTATCCCTCTAGTCAGCCACCCAGGCTGCCTGTTTGTGCTAGTACCTTGTTTTGAACGTTCTAACGGAAAGCAGCTTTCAAAGAGCATGAAAAAAGTCTTGAGAAAGGCATTATATTTATCGTCTACTGTATCAGCGCTATAAACATCTTGCCACACTTGTTCCTTGATAAGGTTTACAAAGGTCTCTACAGCAACTGGATCAGCTTTCCTAAACAGCTGATGACTATATTTAACACGTGTTGCAGCACAAAAACCTTTTAGCGTTAAAATTTGTGCATCATGATCTGAAAGGCCATTCACCTTTTTGCTAACAGAACGCCCTTCTAGTAACGAGGAATGAACAAAAGTGTTGTCTATGGTTGTTCTACTGTTCCCTTGCAACTCTCGTTGGAAAGAATACGGTTTGCATAAGATTATATGAATTAAAGAGGTCTACCAGCATCCTCTTCCTTGCACAATCACTTATACAGTTAATATTGAAGTCACCACATATAACTAACTTTTTGTATTTCATATAAAGTGAGCCAAGAATCTCCTCTAGCTTTAGCAAAAATGTTGTGAAATCGGAGTCTGGGGATCTATAAATAACAACAGTTAGAAGTCTAGCTCCGTTAAATTTAACCACCCCTGCACAACATTCAAACACCTTTTCAGTGCAGTACTTTGAAACATCAATTGAGTCAAATGTGATGCCGTTTTTCACATACATTGCTACTCCCTCACACCGCAAAGAGCTCCTCGAAAAGCTGCCAGCCAACCTGTATCCTGGCAAAGGAAGCCTCTGAATTATCTCCTTATTTAAGAAGTGTTCAGATATACCAATAATTTCAGAGTCAACATCTATAAGCAGTTCACTAACTTTATCTCTAATACCTTGTATATTTTGATGAAATATACTAATTCCCTCATTACTCGGATACCTAAGCTTTGTCAAAAGTGGTTCCTTTGTTAGAGAGACTTCCCTTAAGCAGGAATACCTATCAGCTGACTTCAACCTAAAAAAGGTGCAGCTCTAGCACCCACTACTGCAGGAATTTTCCCATGAGTGATCCCACCAACCCCACCTATGCTGTCACCTATAAGCTTTGCCAACCTCCCCTTCCCATACCTGTTGAGGTGCAGGCCATGTCTAGTGAAACCTATCCTGCTGATAGACGCCACCGACACCACTGAAATGTGACCCATGCTTTCTGTCATCAGCGCACCCCCATGTCTCATGTTATTACGCCTGACGGCTGTATTAAAATGAGGCCGATCGTGACGCTGAAACATTTCCACGAAATGCACGTTCGTGTTGCCAGTCTGAGTGGTTATCTTTTCCAGGTCACCATCTATGTTATACTCCCCATCCCTATCAATACTATTACCAGCCCCACCCACAATCACTACCTGCTCCTCTTTAGTAAAATCCCTACATAGCCCCCCTATGTTAAAAGTCACCTGAGTCAATCCTGCATTAGGCTTCACAATGCTGGGGACCTGGTACTCACTCCCCAGCACTTCCTGCAACTGCTGGCCTACACCTCTGCCATGAGAACTACCTAAAAGCAGAACCTTCTTCTTCCTCTTCGACTTTGCAACTGTTTTAGCCACCGTAACTACTGAGGTCTGCTGCATACTTCCTACATCTACAGCTACTAGAGATTCCTCTCCACTTGACTCTGACAATTGGTCATATCTATTGTAAACACCAATAGTAAAACTATCTGAAAATCTTCTTCTATGGATCTCAGTTAGAAGCACATTTACTGCGGTTGGAAACTCGATTACAGCACACTGTTTCCCACGCACCGACGTAGTTACGTTACACACCGCCATGTTACACGTTACAGTTCGGAGTCCTCCAGCGGCAGCGGGTGGTAGCTTGTGTCAGCGAAGCGGAGGAGTCGGTCGAGTAATATGTACAGCATGTCATACCTCAACTGATATGAAGAACAGAGCGAAAAATTCGTAGCCATTACGTTTCAGCATGCCCTCGTACATACCGAACTAATCTCACATATACAAGTGTTGGAATTTAAATAGTGGCTACTATTTATTCACAACCGATACAAAAGAGTTACATGTTTATACCTGTTACTGCCCTTCAAAGTAGTCACCAGCTTTGTGTAGAACCCACTGACAGCGATGTGGAAGGCGCAAAATACTGTTAGCAGAGCCTGTTCTGTTGATGGTGCGAATGGAGCGGTCTACTGCCTGTCGAATCTCGGGAAAAGTTCTGAAGTGAATGCCACGAAGTGGTTCCTTCATCTTCGGAATCAAATCAAAATCACAAGGGGAGTATGGTGGATGGTACAGTATTTCCCAGTCCCATCGACCGAAGAGAGCAGCCACAGCTTGCGCTGTATGCGCCAGCGCATTGTCGTGCAAAATGATGGATGGGTTGCGCAGAAAGTGTCGCCGTTTCTTTCACAAAGCTAGACACAGGTGATGCTCCAAAAGCGAACTGTAATACTGTGCACTGACGGTGTGCCGTGGAGAAACGAAATGCGTAAGGATAACACCATCACAGCTGTACGCGAGAATCACCATAACTTTAGACCAGGCTCTGCTAACGGTATACTACGCCTTCCACAACGCTGGCAACGGGTTCTACACAGCGCTGGTGACTACTTTGAAGGACAGTAACAGGTGCAAATATGTAACTCTTTTGTATCGGTTGTGAATAAATACACTCCTGGAAATGGAAAAAGGAACACATTGACACCGGTGTGTCAGACCCACCATACTTGCTCCGGACACTGCGAGAGGGCTGTACAAGCAATGATCTCACGCACGGCACAGCGGACACACCAGGAACCGCGGTGTTGGCCGTCGAATGGCGCTAGCTGCGCAGCATTTGTGCACCGCCGCCGTCAGTGTCAGCCAGTTTGCCGTGGCATACGGAGCTCCATCGTAGTCTTTAACACTGGTAGCATGCCGCGACAGCGTGGACGTGAACCGTATGTGCAGTTGACGGACTTTGAGCGAGGGCGTATAGTGGGCATGCGGGAGACCGGGTGGACGTACCGCCGAATTGCTCAACACGTGGGGCGTGAGGTCTCCACAGTACATCGATGTTGTCGCCAGTGGTCGGCGGAAGGTGCACGTGCCCGTCGACCTGGGACCGAACCGCAGCGACGCACGGATGCACGCCAAGACCGTAGGATTCTACGCAGTGCCGTAGGGGACCGCACCGCCACTTCCCAGCAAATTAGGGACACTGTTGCTCCTGGGGTAGCGGCGAGGACCATTCGCAACCGTCTCCATGAAGCTGGGCTACGGTCCCGCACACCGTTATGCCGTCTTCCGCTCACGCCCCAACATCGTGCTGCCCGCCTCCAGTGGTGTCGCGACAGGCGTGAATGGAGGGACCAATGGAGACGTGTCGTCTTCTCCGATGAGAGTCGCTTCTGCCTTGGTGCCAATGATGGTCGTATGCGTGTTTGGCGCCGTGCAGGTGAGCGCAACGATCAGGACTGCATACGACCGAGGCACACAGGGCCAACACCCGGCATCATGGTGTGGGGAGCGATCTCCTACACTGGCCGTACACTACTGGTGATCGTCGAGGGGACACTGAATAGTGCACGGTACATCCAAACCGTCATCGAACCCATCGTTCTACCATTCATAGACCGGCAAGGGAACTTGCTGTTCCAACAGGACAATGCACGTCCGCATGTATCCCGTGCCACCCAACGTGCTCTAGAAGGTGTAAGTCAACTACCCTGGGCAGCAAGATCTCCGGATCTGTCCCCCATTGAGCATGTTTGGGACTGGATGAAGCGTCGTCTCACGCGGTCTGCACGTCCAGCACGAACGCTGGTCCAACTGAGGCGCCAGGTGGAAATGGCATGGCAAGCCGTTCCACAGGACTACATCCAGCATCTCTACGATCGTCTCCATGGGAGAATAGCAGCCTGCATTGCTGCGAAAGGTGGATATACACTGTACTAGTGCCGACATTGTGCATGCTCTGTTGCCTGTGTCTATGTGCCTGTGGTTCTGTCAGTGTGATCATGTGATGTATCTGACCCCAGGAATGTGTCAATAAAGTTTCCCCTTCCTGGGACAATGAATTCACGGTGTTCTTATTTCAATTTCCAGGAGTGTAGTTGCCACTATTTAAGTTCCAATCATATTTTATTCCACATTATCATTCTACAATTGGGACTTCTTTAAAAATGAACAGTCTTTCGAATATTTTGATGCTGTTGTCAATCTTTTACCATTTTTGCTAATCTTTTCCTAACATCGAACACACTTCATAATGTAAGTCTGCTGACTTTCGTGGCCGTTGTCGCTAAAGTTAAAATCTCCTGGGTTGTTAGGCCTCGTCATATTTCCTTTTAAAACAATCGACGTTTCGACCCCTCTGTTCTAGCAATAGTGGATACCGTAACCCTGAGAATATCCCAGCAGATGGGTCGAAACGCCTATTATTTTAGAAGGAAATATGATGTGCCTAACAACCCAGAAGTTTTTAACTTTAGTTACACTCCACAATATCTTTTACATATTCTGGGCTTGCTTTGTCCCCACTATTTTTTCCCTCTCCCAGGTTAAGTATTCCTAAATGCCGTAGGGGATGTCCCACTCACATGTCCCTTGTACTGGTATGGGTCTTCCAAGACTCCTTTCCTTAGTTATTCTGTTTAGTACTTCTTCATTTCTTACTTTATCTGCCCACTTAAGTTTTAAGATAACAGCACATTTCAAAACACTTCCAGTTTCCTCTTCTCCGGGTTTCCGATGGTCAAGGTATCACGTCCAGTACATTGGTGTTCTCTAGACGTACACATTTAACCTTCTCAGTCCTTATCTAGCAAATACGTTACACACAAATTCTATTTTTTTCTAGCTCGGGTAACAATCTAAACTCGGTGTTTCTGATTGTAGTGTATACTTTACACCAGGTGCTTGCAGTACTTCCGTTTCTGCGTGTTTCCAAAAGGCGGCAGTATCTGCTTAAAAGAACTATTTAACGCAGTGTCAGTATGTCTTCGAGAAATAAAAGTAATTTCTGTTCGTTTATTGCAATTTTGGATTAGAACGTGTTTAGAGCATGCAGTAATATACTAATATACCCTACACTGTCGAATGAGCAAATGGCTCCGAGCGCTATGGGACTTAACTTTTATGGTCATCAGTCCCCTAAAACTTAGAACTACTTAAACCTAACTAACCTAAGGACATCACACACATCCATGCCCGAGGCAGGATTCGAACCTGCGACCGTAGCGGTCGCGCGGTTCCAGACTGTAGCGCCTAGAACCGCTCGGCCACTCCGGCTGGCTCGAATGAGTGATTGTTTATTTCATCGCACCAGTACCATGAAATATGTTTTTTCCAACATAGCACTGAGGCCTACATTCGGCAACGACCAACACCTTCTCATTCCACTGGCACTATTTTTTATAATTTTTAGGGTTTTATTGCTGGGTTTTCTCAGTATTGCACATATTTCTGTTATTTTCTAACATAAATAGTATTCACTGTTCTAAAATTTTGGTGACTCACACCAATGTGTTCCATTTAGTATTCTAATTATATTTTGACCCATAACAATGGACTAACCACCAATATCCAATATAAGCTTTCCATTCACAAAATTTAAGCTCTCCACTGGGAACGTTATCTTGTTCCTCATTTTCACATTAACACACGATGTTATCAGTAGAGAACGAATCTATCTTCGCCTGCATCAGTCTACTCCAAATACCTTCCAATCTTCGGTCATCCTGCGTTATGTTGTTAGCAATACGGTACAACTCTTTCACATCTTCCACTATTCTGTCGTCCCCAATTTTGGTGTTTAGCACGTTGCTGTTCTCACAAGGGCTGCTCTTCATTATATTTATGCTTCACTATTGTTCTGTGAAAAGTAAGCTGCCCATTGGTTTCAACAGGTCTTCTGAGTTTCTACACACACGGTACGGAAAGTAACCACGCGAATCTCTTTTGAGACAGTCGGTAACGATGTAGTGAGGGTAACTGTGATTTAGGACGTCGATGCTGTAATTCCAGATGCCTTCAATCACCCCCTTGTTGGTGCTTTATATCCTACGGAGTGGAATCAAAGCTTAATTCAACCAGTAACCCAAAATCACCAGGCAACTATAGGCCCATCAGCATATTAACTGCAGTCTAGAGCCTTGGAGTGCATTGTTCATAAACAGCTGACGAACTATCGCAAAACTTATAATATGCACAATAAATGTCAATCAGCTAACAGATAACATCACAGTATAGCAACTCCATTGGTCAAAGTGACTGACGACACCAAACAGGTTATGGTCAGAGGCGACAGTTTTAACTCTGCTTGATTTCAGCAATCCTTTTGATACGGTTGATATCGATACAGTACTTATTAAGATGAAACAACTGAATTTCTCAAACAGCTACCTCAAAAACAGATGTCAATGAGTCGTCTCTGGGTCGGAGAAGTCATCAAGGAAAAAAAAAAAGTGTGCTCCCTGGAATCCCCCAGGGTTCCGCCCTTGGGCCATTGCTTTTCGTTGTATATAAATGATATTTCACTTTCTTTACTCTTTCACCTGCCACTTACATACTGACGATATCTAGTTGTAAGTAAGTGCCAGCCCTAAGAACACTTCTGCGGTTGCATTAGGTACGAATGATGACCTTCCCTCAGTATCACAATTGGTACAAAATCTTTGTCTTAAACTAAACACTAAGAAGTAAGAGGTCGTCCTAATATCTCAGTGATTGATGAACAACGGACATTTTTGTAAAAAAGTCTCTCCAATACTTGCCAATGATATCCAGTTATCATTTCGAAAGAAAAGTAAAAGACTTCAGCATTATCTTGGATGAGCGTCTAAAGTGGGAAGAATGTTGCTGTTTGCAGGAAATCTGTTTCCTATCTATATGCAATCCAAAAATCCTCCTGAAATCAATGATTAGTCTAGTCTATAGTTCTGCCAAATGTTTGGTACTGTTATGTAGTTCAACAAGACACAAAAAGTGAAAATTTTCAGACGACTCAAGATAGCTATGAACGATTGCATAACATATGTTTGCGACATTCGGTTGTTTGAGCTAATCAGTCCTTTCAGTACGCAGCTTGTATGTCACCAGGTGTCGGTGTGATTTCCACACAGTCTGTTTACGTCATTGGCTTCTTAATCACTGGTACCCTCAACTCTTCTCCTCACATACGAGATAAATGTCGTCATTTCATAGCTGCAGTACAAACTCTGAAACGTCCAGCATTTTGACTGTAACTACGCTCCATACTAAATCTTTCGGTCACCCTACCTCCACTTCAGCCACACGACTGTGGAACAAATCACCCTGTAATTTGCGTATTATTCAAAACCACTCTGCATTCAAGAGAAGATTTTATCTCTTACAATCGGCGCAGCTTCATTCTCTACGCTTTTCTTGTCCCTTTCTATTTGGTACTTTCCTTTTTATCTGCTATTCTTACAATATTATTTCTCGCTCTTCCTCTGACCAGGCGCTTCTTCTCGACATTGATTCTCGTCATTCGTTTCTGTTACATATAACTTATCACATTCGACAAAAAAGTAATGAGGAAATTTCTATCATCATTTTTATCATAGAAATTGTAATGCTTACTGTGTGAGGAATTCTGATTAGATGCAATCCTCCCAGTGAAATGAAGGGATAAATAAATATTACAAAAACCGCAATCATTCAGTTGCCCATAAATAGACCATACCAAAAATCCTGAACATAAATGTACGAAGACATTTGAAGTAAGATTACGAAAATGACACTTTCGGCCAAACGCAGTGTCCCAAGTGAATCTCCCGGATCAAAACTGAATGACATTCAACTTAATGTGAACCTCTGGTGAGATGGCCTTCCACCTCAACTAGCAGCGCCCGCTTTCAGAAATGTGCCAACAGTCTTCCATCAGAAAAGCTCAAGCAGATGTTATAATTTCAGTTAATTCGTGTCTCGAGATTTTATCCGAAAAATTGATCAACGGTTTGCAGCATCGTTGGTTTCTCATTCAGTGAGTGAAGAGCAGACAGAACATGGAGTGAAAATTTGCAAGGAACTCCAGGTAAAAGCGGACGATGACGCAACGTTCTTGGAAAAAGGCCTTCGCGGGAGATTACTGCTGGGTTTACGACTGCGACATTGACACAAAATTCGCGCTGTCACGGTGGACTGGCAGAGGAGCTCACTACCCAAAAACTGGTACCAAAATGATGCTCACATTTTGTTGTCTTACAATAATATTCTGTACTTTGAATTTTTTTTCTCTAGATCAATCAGGCAACCGTCATTAGGCGTTTTTAAAAGGTTGCGCGGAACGACTGGCAAAAAGAAACTAGCCACGCATGTGGCAAGACAGCTCAAAATTGCTTCATGATGGCAACGTGCATACTCACTCGGTTTTGTCAGTCTACGAGTTTTTTTTGTTATGTTTCCGTACCTCTATCTGTAAAAACGGAACCCTTACGGAATAGCTTTGTTCTCCGTCCGTTTCTGCATGTCTGACTGTATGTCCGTCCGACTGTTAAGAAATCTTCTTCTTAGGAGCGGGTAGACGTATCATTTTCAAATTTTTGTCACATACTAGGATGTACGGAACCCTGCCAGTGTAAAAAAATTAAGCTTCGAAGTCAGTGCAATCGAAACATACCGCCATTTATGTCACCGATTTTGAAGTTGCATACTCACTCATGAAAACCAACAGGGTAATTCACATTCATCTAGAAGCAAGAAATTTTGCAAGAAGCAAGCTTTCACAGTACAAGTAAAGGGAAAAAATTCGAAAATTGTTAATTTGTAATTATACACATGAATACAATCTTTTTGCGATTACAACGGACATCGCATTAAACAAGTCCCTGTAATGCCGACTTTATACAGGATGGTTGCGAGACCTCTGCTGTTCAGTATAAAATGTCAAATCAAAAACACCTTTAGCTTCTATATTTTAAATTTAATTTTTTTGTTGCTACTAGTTTCGGCGTTACACTATGCCAGCTTCAGGCTCCTGACCGACATGTAGGAAGAATAGCATCTCTTGTACAATCGAAATAGGGGCCAGCTACAGTCATTGACATCTGTAGACTTCCCTTTAACTTGAAGTGATGAGCGTAGGGAGCTACCAACGACTGTATGCTGTATGTAGGACTATTTCGATTGTAGAAGGGGTGGAATTCTTCCTACACAGCAGTTAGCGGGCCTGAAGATAGCGTAGTGTAGCGCCGAAACCGATAGCAAAAATAAAATAATATTTGAATGATAGATGCTGAAGGTGTTTTTGATTTCACATTCTATTGCATTCATCGTCCGTCAAATGCACAATACAAAAACATTACTGCACTTATGCAAAAACTGTTAAGTTGTAATCATGTTTTAGTAAATAAATAATAATATTCTATCAGATTTTCTCTCTTTACGTATACTGAGGGGTCCAGAAAAATGTAGATACTCTTTGATACTCAATATTAATGGAAAAAATTGACATACCATGTCTGGAGACCATGGTGGGTGCTCAACAGCTCCTCTTCGACCTATCCGTCGTCCAGGTTTCATCCAAGTAGGCTCTCTCACATCTCTGTGGTAATGAGGCGGAGCGTTATCCTGTTGTAGGTAAAATCTTTCATTTCCAAACACCTCTCGGAAGGCAGGTAAAATCGATGTTTGCAGCACATGAAGATACGCATCACCAGTTAAGATATCTTCATAGAAGAATGGACCAGTCAAACCGCGCGATGACAAACCACACCACACATTAATACCCAATAGATTAACATGGAAATTTTGGGAATTTGTGGTAAAGTTTTATGGAACCAAACTGCTGAGGTCGTCGGTCCATAAACTTACGCATTACTTAATCTAACTTAAACTACCTTACGCTAAGAGCAACACACACATGACCGAGGGACGATTCGAACCTCCGACTGGGGTGATTAACATGTTTATCCACGTGAACGTGAGGATTTCCGTAGCCCATTAGGTGCAGTTGTGGCGGTTTACAGTGCCGTTCAGTTTGAGATGCACTTCGTCATACCAGATAAGCATCCTTGCAAACCGTTCATCCTCGCGAGGCATGCCTTAAAGCACTCGCAGCACTCCATCCTTCGATGCGGTTTGTCCTCGATCATAGACTGCAGCGATCTTGGAATGTACACTTAAGATTTTGCAGCCTTTAGAATTCGTCGTATGCTTGATCGGCTTACCCCGCTTTCACGTGTACGCTGTTTTATAGAAATTTCATCGATATTCCAAAGATATTAACTATCAAAAAGTGTTTACATTTTTCTCGTCCCCTCCGTATAAAATGAAGTAACCTGCTCGCTTCTTTTTTATGTCCAAGCTAGTCTCAGGAATTACAGTAGAGATTTTGATATACTGTTGGAATTCCCATGAGTGATATCTTGCCAGTATCGATACAGGAACAGGCAAAAATCATTGAGATTCTCAATTTCTGGGATGGATGAATTAGGTATATACCTAATTAAGTTGGTAAGGAACCCTCAGTGTGAGCGTCGTAGTCACATTTGGCCTCCCGAAGCCACTTTTCACCTCACACCTCGCTCACTGATACTTCTTCGTGTTTCTAAAATTTAAACCGATCTCGACTGATTCGTCGAGGGCACTGAAGAATCTTCGAAAAACAATTTTCTAATATTGCATGTCGAAACAGCCGTGGGACAAGTCTGCGGACAGATGAGGCGGTAGTTTGAAGGAGACAAGCACAAAATATACACTGATAAGCCAAAACATTATGACCACTGACCACCGTGACGTTGGTGGCGTTACGGGCACGTGACGCGGTAACAAAAGTATGTAAGCGGAGCAGGCATGGACGGAGGATCACCCGAGCGAAGACATGAGCTACAAATTGGGAAATCCATTGAGCTAAGGGACTTTAACAAAGGGCCGATTATTATTACGCACAGCGTGTGAACGAGTATCTTGAAAACGACGAATCTGGTCGAATGTTCACGTGCTATTGTCGTGAGCATCGTGGCAGTAAAACTATCACTAGCCGCTAAATGGTTGGACGTGAGGTTCGGAAGCTTGCTGTTCTGAAAAGTAGGATAGACGGTGATTTACGGCATCTCTGCCAAAGAGCATAACGCTGGGGCACGCGCAAGTGTTTTGGAGCAAACCGTTCATCGTACATTGTTGAACATAGAGCTCCGCAGCAGATCACCCCTACGTGTTCACGTGTTGACCAACGACATTGTCAACTACGATTGCAGCTGGCACGGGAGCGTCGGGAGTCGACCGTCGATCAATGAAAACGTGTGGGTTCTTCAGGTGAATCACATATTTGCTGCACTAGGTCGCTGGTCGTCTCCACAAACGCAGCGTGCCACGGACGTAGGCTGGTGGCTGCGAACCTTGCAAGACTAGCGCTCCTGGAAGAAAGGATAGTCTTGCAAGGTTCGCAGGAGAGCTTCTGTGAAGTTTGGAAGGTAGGAGACGAGGTACTGGCGGATGTAAAGCTGTGAGGACGGCGCCTGAGTCGTGCTTGGGTAGCTCAGATGGTAGAGCACTAGCCCGCGAAAGGCAAACGTCCCGAGTTCGAGTCTCGGTACGGCACACAGTTTTAATCTGCTAGGAATTTTCATATCAGCGCACACTCCGCTGCAGAGTGAAAATCTCATTCTACGGTAGCACGATTTTGGCTCCGAGGCACGGACAGTTGTATTGCTGAAGGAGACATCGCCGTCGAGGAAGACATCAAGCATGAAGGGATCAGGTGGTTCGCGGGCTGTCAGCGTGTCTTCGAGAGGCCGCGAAAGGCAAACGTCTCGAGTTCGAGTCTCGGTCCGGCACACAGTTTTAACCTTCCAGGTAGTTTCGTGCTACAGTAGTTTGAGGACAATTATAGTTAACTAACGTTGACTTCTCGGCGACCAAATTCGCCTGATGTGAATCCTATAGAACCCGCCTGGGTCGCTATCGGGCGTCATCACCGCGTACGTAAATCAGTGGCCCGTTATTCACGCGAATTACATAACCTTTGCGTAGACATCTAAGGCCACATACTCCACAAACCTACCAGTAAACTGTCGGATCCATGACGCGTAGAATCAGTCATGTATTTCGTTTCAAAGACGGACAAACAAGTTATTAAGCAGATGGTCATAATGTTCTAGCTGATCAGTGTAGGTTAGACGAATCATGTTTTTAAAAAGTGCCCTAAATTTTTGAAGCACATCTCGCAGGTAGTTCCCAGAAGCCATATCTCGAAAATTGTTATCTCGAGTTCCACTGTAGAAGATGTGCCATGACTTTGCAAAGCCTTTTTCACTGCGCGATGTTCGGTATGGGTAACTCGTCGAAGCGATATTTGGGACTCGGCCCACTTCCTGTGGGCGGAGTGTCTGCAAAGGAGAGGCACGGTTGCCAAGCAACGGAGCAGCGCCGCGGGTTAAGGTCGGGTCAAGGCGACGCCCCACTGGGCGGTCGTTGCTGCTGCCAGCGCACTGCGCACGCGTGACTCTCTCCAAGATATTGCGCCGTTTCGTTCTAACGATCCCCAACAACACAGACGTCGAGAAATTTCAAAAAAGTCCAGTGGCCCCTAGTGTAGAGCGTCATTTAGGTACGAAGTTGTCATCTTCCCCATCAGGTAGTTCCCCAGCTTCTGTGCAGGCGTGACATCATCGCACAATGTAGTGTCACACACGGTTTTCTTTGAACAGTGTCAGACGTAGTAAGAATCCTTGCAGTAGGCTGTCACCAGGAACGTCAGGCTCCTGTAGACTTTTCACATGATCCCTGTAATGATACACGCCCCCCATGCAGCCATGAAAATAAAAAAATGGCAAGGACATGAATTCCGTGCGCTGGTTTCCCTGTACTCTGGGCAGGGCGAGAACGGCAACCTTTCCAGGCCAAAGCCCCGCGCTCATTCTCGTAGCAGCCCCCAGTAGGACAGAACATTGGCGCCTACGGGCATCAACGAGCGGTAAAGACAAGTAGCTGTGGTGTCACAGCCAGCCACCACACTTGCTAGGTGGTGGTAGCCTTTAAATCGGCCGCGGTCCGGTAGTATACGTCGGACCCGCGTGTCGCCACTATCAGTGATTGCAAACCGAGCGCCGCCACACGGCAGGTCTAGTCTAGAGAGACTCCCTAGCACTCGCCCCAGTTGTACAGCCGACTTTGCTAGCGATGGTTCACTGTCTACATACGCTCTCATTTGCAGAGACGACATTTTAGCATAGCCTTCAGTTACGTCATTTGCTACGACCTAGCAAGGCGCCATAGTCAGTTACTATAAGTACTTCAAGAATGTATTCTGAACAGATAATATTGAGAATCATGTACCGTCAAGAGCGACGTTAATCATTAATGGATTAAAGTTAAGTTTCAAACTAATTACGTCCGCTTTCTGAATTCTCATTCCTTGCCATGTTCCAGACAGCACGTCAGAATAGTTCTTCCCTCCTCACGCCAGCCTGCGTGAGCTAAAACGCGTGCATTTCGGCCTCCACTCGTAACATGGTGTTGGCTCTTCTGCTAACACAAAAGTAGCAGTGCCGTCAGTGGTAGGTAGTTTAGGGTGAGTGCCAAATACTGTTCAAACAGAGGTAATTTCTAAAAACGTTGGGGACGTGGCAACAAAACGATTATTGGTTCAAATGGCTCTGAGCATTATGGGACTTAACATCTGAGGTCATCAGTTCCCTATAACTTAGAACTACTTAAACCTAACTAACCTAAGGACATCACACACATCCATGCCCGAGGCAGGATTCGAACCTGTGACCAGACTGAAGCGCCTAGAACCGCTCGGCCACCAGCGGCCGACAAACGATTATTCACGTTGCTGTGTATAATGTATGAGACTGGCGATGTACCATCAGAATTTCGGAAAAACATCACCCACACAATTCCCAAGATTGCAAGAGGCGACAACTGCAAGAATTATCACAGAATCAACGTAACAGATCACGCATCCAAGTTGTTTAGAGGAATAACATACATAAGAATTGAACAGAAAACTGATCATGTGTGTTATATGACGATCAGTTTGGCTTTAGCAAAGGTAAAGGCACCAGAGAGGCAATTTTGACGTTAATGTTGATATTGGAAGGAGGACCAAAGAAAAACCAGGACACGTTCATATGATTTGTGGTCTTGGAAAAACCGTTCGACAATGTCAAATGGTGCAAGATGTTCGAAACTCTGAGAAAAATAGGGGTAAGCTACAGGGAAAGGTCGGCAGTACACAGTATGTCCAAGAGCCAAAAAGGAACAAGAGTGGACGACCAAGAACGAAGTGCTAGGATTGAAAAGGGTGTAAGATGGGATGTAGACTTTCACCCATACTGTTCAGCTTATACACAGAAGAAGCAATGACAGATATAAAAGGGAGACTGGAAAATGTAGTTAAAATTCAAGGTGAAAGGGTATCAGTGATAAGATCCGCTGATGACATTGCAATCCTCAGGCAAAGTGAAAAAGAGTTAAAGGGTCTGTGGAATGGAATGAACAGTCTAATGAGAACAGAATGTGAAACAAGAGTAAATCGATTAAAGACGAAAGTCATGAGAAGCTGCAGAAAAGAGAACAGCGAGAAACTTAAGAATTGGGGATCACGAAGTAGACGAAATTAAGGAATTCTGCTACATAGGAAGCAAAATAACCCATGAAGGGCGGTGCAAGAAGGACATAAAAAACAGATTAACACTGGCAAAAAGGGCATTCCTGGCAAAGAGAAGTCTACTAGTATCAAACATACGCTTTAATTTGAGGAAGAAATTTTTTGGAATGTACGTTTGGAGCACGGCACTATATGATAGTAAAACAATGAGTGTGGGAAAACGGCAACAGAAGAGAAACGCCGGCTGTTCTGACCGAGTTTTTCCAGGTGCTTCAGTCCGGAACCGCGCTGCTTCTACGGTCGCAGGTTCGAATCCCGTCTCGAGCATGGATGTGTGTGATATCCTTAGCTTAGTTAGGTTTAAGTAGTTCTAAGTCTAGGGGACTAATGACCTCAGATGTTAAGTCCCATAGTGCTTAGAGCCGAAACTTCCTGGCAGATTAAAACTGTGTGGTAGAGCACTTGCCCGCGAAAGGCAAAGGTCCCGAGTTCGAGTCTCGGCCCGGCACAAAGTTTTAATCTGCCAGGAAGTTTCATATCAGCGCACACTCCGCTGCAGAGTGAAAATCTCATTCTGGAAACATCACCCAGGCTGTGGCTAAGCCATGTCTCCGCAATATCCTTTCTTTCAGGAGTGCTAGTTCTGCAAGATTCGCAGGAGAGCTTCTGTGAAGTTCGGAAGGCAGGAGACGAGGTACTGGCAGAAGTAAAGCTGTGAGGACGGGGCGTGAGTTGTGCTTGGGTAGCTCAGTTGGTAGAGCACTTGCCCGCGAAAGGCAAACGTCCCGAGTTAGAGTCTCGGCCCTGCACACAGTTTTAATCTGCCAGGAAGTTTCATATCAGCGCACACTACGCTGCAGAGTGGAAATCTCATTCTGTGCTCAGAGCCATTTGAACCAAGAAGAGGAACGAAGAATTTGAGATATGGAGCTACAGACAAAGGGAAGGAATGAGGAGTCTCTGTGCAGAAACGGCGAGGAAAGCGATAAATGGAAAACACTGACGAAGGGACTGGACGATAGGACATCTGTTAAGATGGTTCAAATGGCTCTAAGCACTATGGGACTTAACATCTGAGTCATCAGTCCCCTAGACTTAGAACGTCTTAAATCTAACTAACCTAAAGACATCACACACATCCATGCCCGAGGCAGGATTCGAACCTGCGACCGCAGCAGCAGCAGCGCGGACCCGGACTGAAGTGCCTAGAACCCCTCGGTCACAGCGGCCGGCGTTAATATACCTGGGAGTAAATTCCACGGTACTACAAGGAGCTGGAGAGAGTAAAAACTGTAGAGTAAATAATTGAGGACCTAAGCTGCAATTGCTACTCTGAGATGAGAAGGTTGGGGCAGGGAATGAATTTCGGGTGGGCTGCATCAAACCAGTCAGAACACTGATGACAAAAAAAGAGAGAAACAATAAATACAATTAAAGTTTACGAGGGGGAAATAGAAGCTTCAGATCGAGACAAGATTTTAATGTAATCAGATTCTGAAAAGTAATATCAAAAGTAGATAGCCTGGGATGATAGTCTCCTTCTGATTGGTTGCCGCGCGGGGTAGCCGTGCGGTTTAAGGCGTCTTGTCACGGTCCGCGCGGCTCCCCGCGTCGGAGGTTCGAGTCGTCCCTCGTGCATGGATGTGTGTGTGTCGTCCTTAGCTTAAGTTAGTTTAAGTTAAATTAAATAGTGTATACACTTAGGGAACCATGATCTCAGCAGTTTGGTCCCATAGGACCTTAACACAAATTCCCAAATTCGATGTAATTGGCTGGGGCATCTCAAGAAGACCTTACCTAACCGAACGAACCATCTCTCTGTGTCTCCCTCTCGCATTCAGCATAGATGTCGTGAAGTTCACTCCTCATTTAGGTTTGGTAGCGTTCACTTCTATTGGAAGCTTGGCTGACAAAAACTGAGGTGAAGAGACAGATTTGTTACCCCTTCTTGGCAACTGACAGCGGTTTTGGCACTTGTTCCCGTCCACAAAGCTTAAACATCATTTATCTTTCACCTATAGTTGTCACACGTTTGTGCAAAGATTTACTATGGGACATGCGTTGTTACCAGGAACGTATTAAAAATGCTGAATCTTCTAATACTGTTGTAACGTTTGTAATTGGAGTCGAGATCTTTTTCTGGGTACGCGTTACACTCGAGTATTTGATCTTGGAATCTCTGTCTGATAATTATACGATGCGATTCAAAATACCTACTACAGACTTTTAGGGGCTGTAGAGGGGACTTAGTAGATGAAGTTCTGATGATGAAATGTACCGTTCGGATCACTTTCAATCCTCCCACTTCACGGTGCGCGCGCAAACTGAAAAGGGAGCTGATGTAATGACATCACGTAAGACCTCAGTCAACTACATTAACGGCTACGAGGAACTCGCGCTATCTAAACTAGGAGGGTCGGCTGTGGCGCTCAGCCGACACGCTGCACTCTCGACTCTCTAGGGGACGTCCTTAGTCACGTAGAAGAGAACCAGAGGACAAGTGTTCGAAACATTGCCCATGGCATGTGCTCCTACAGCACATAAGTCAGAACGCATTGTGTCCGCTGTGTGGATACCGTGAAGTGGGAGATTTGAAAGTGATCCGATCCTCAAACTGATTTTACGTCGAAACGGTACATTTCCGGACATGGGTTTCGTTATCAGAACTGCATCTACTAAGTCCGCTCTACAATCCCTAGCAGCCTCTAATACCAATTTTGAATCACAGTTTCTATTCCAGTTGAATCTTCCCAGTGCCTCCAGGAGTTTTCCAATTATATCCCCTCCTCTTGCAGTTCTTGCACAGTGTATTTGCTATTACTAGATGAAATTTATTGGAGAACTCAAGTACTCTTCCTCCTCTCCCATTCCTAGTATCGAGCCCATATTCTCTCATAGCTCTCTGTCTTCCTTCCCCTAGTACAGCGTTCCAACCACGCATGATTACTTGATGTGCGTCCCTCTTTACATAATGAGTTACGTATTCTATGTCCTTTTGCGTTTTCTCCATCTCCTGAAGTAATTTTATTGGTGTTGGTTTCCCGTCGATTCTGATGAGAATGATTCCATGATTGACCTGCTCACTGTAACCCACTCTCTGCCCTACCTTCCCGCTCATAACTTCGTAATGAATCTCACTCCCGTTTTAGCATTTCTTACTGCTTTTGGTATTATCCCATATTCGTCTGACAAGAAATCTTTATCGTCTTTTTATTTCACTTCATGAACTCCACCTGTATCTACATTGCGTTTACCTTCTTAGATGTTCTAGTTTCCCTGCCACATTCATGTTTCTGACATTTCATGCTCCGTGTCGTAGAATGTTAGCCTTTCGTTGATTATTCAGTGTTTTTCTCATAATCAGCTTCTCCATTGCAGTCCTCTTCCGGAAATCCGAATGGGGAACTAATCTAGAATCTTTTGAGAACGGGGTGATATCATTACTCTTTTTTACGATTACAGATAATGTGTGCTGTGGATACACATCATGTGTCCTTAACGCATTGACATCAATTGTCTTCTACGTTTTCATCCCTTTGATCATTCCTGGTCGTTCTGCTTTTATGGACAGTATCGGACACTTAGAGCAAGGAGGTACCTTGAACCTATATCCGTTCGTCCACCCTCTTTGATACGGCCTGTGGCCGAATGAGGATGATTTCTTATTTCGGAGGTCAACGAGCGCCAATTCTCTTTTTGATATACAAAATTTAAGCAATGCCTGGGATCGAACCTGGGAGCCTTTGTTTCTCATTAATGACGCTTCTCCTAACCTGATATCACTGACTGCACAGCTAAATTTGAAAGTAAGCTTAAGAACGTTCCTTCCCGATAAATATATCCATGTGAATTGTAAATTTTCAATGCCGGAAATGTCACAATTGATAAAATGTTCTGGGCTACTAAGCCGTGGTCGGATGCATTTCACATTAATGTGAATTAATTGTAACTACATATATTCCATAGAAGATTTTTGGTTATAAACTTGTGGCTTAATTAGTGCGAAAGCTTCACCTACTTAGAAGTTACTAAGCTAAATAGTCTTCAAATGGTTCAAATGGCTCTGAGCGCTATGGGATTTACCATCTGAGGTCATCAGTCCCCTAGGACTTTTAATCTAAGGACATCACACACATCCATGCTCGAGGCAGGATTCGAACCTACGATCGTAGCGGTCTCGCGGTTCCAGTCTGAAGCGCCTAGAACCACTCTGCCACAGTGGCCGGCTAAATAGTCTTCACACGTAAACAGCACGCAGGCATACTTAAATCGAAATGGAGAAGTTAGTCTGTAGATAGAATCGTTCCATGTCATTATACAGAGTGTTACAAAAAGGTACGGCCAAACTTTCAGGAAACATTCCTCACACACAAAGAAAGAAAATATGTTATGTGGACATGTGTCCGGAAACGCTTACTTTCAATGTTAGATATCATTTTATTACTTCTCTTCACATCACATTAATCATGGAATGGAAACACACAGCAACAGAACGTACCAGCGTGACTTCAAACACTTTGTTACAGGAAATGTTCAAAATGTCCTCCGTTAGCGAGGATACATGCATCCACCCTCCGTCGCATGGAATCCCTGATGCGCTGATGCAGCCCTGGAGAATGGCGTATTGTATCACAGCCGTCCACAATACGAGCACGAAGAGTCTCTACATTTGGTACCGGGGTTGCGTAGACAAGAGCTTTCAAATGCCCCCATAAATGAAAGTCAAGAGGGTTGAGGTCAGGAGAGCGTGGAGGCCATGGAATTGGTCCGCCTCTACCAATCCATCGGTCACCGAATCTGTTGTTGAGAAGCGTACGAACACTTCGACTGAAATGTGCAGGAGCTCCATCGTGCATGAACCACGTGTTGTGTCGTACTTGTAAAGGCACATGTTCTAGCAGCACAGGTAGAGTATCCCTTATGAAATCATGATAACGTGCTCCATTGAGCGTAGGTGGAAGAACATGGGACCCAATCAAGACATCACCAACAATGCCTGCCCAAACGTTCACAGAAAATCTGTGTTGATGACGTGATTGCACAATTGCGTGAGAATTCTCGTCAGCCCACACATGTTGTCGGGACAGCTTCGTTCTGGAAATCTGTCTCGATACAAACGTACCGCGCCACGGCTATTGCCCCGTGCTAATCCATACATCAAATGGGCATCTTCCAACTCGGGAAATTTTCTAAATTTTAGATGAAAAATAGTGAATTTTAAAGTTTTTTTGAGGATTTTATAGTCATACGATCAACATTAGAACCCTGAAAACTGGACTCTCGATAACTCGACACACCGGGAAACTCGACAAGCCTGACACATTTTTTGCCTTCGAAAAAGAAACAAAACAAATACGCACGGTATTTTCGTAAGAAGCTTATTTAATTTACAGTAATAATCAAGCTTATAAACTATTACAGAGCAGTGAATATATAGCTCTGAAAAAAAACTGAAATTATATTTAAATAAATCCTAAGCTATCATTAAAAGAATAAAATATAAAATATTGCTGTCGCACAGTAATAGCACTTTGATTAATAAGTGAAATAGCTAATTTAAGCTTACTTTGAATAAGGCCCAAGGCTGATTAAATAAAAACAATATCTCAAAGTTAATGCTTTAATACAGTTAATAAAGTTAATACAGTACGCCTAATACTTTCAGTCAAAAGGTATGCAAATAGCGGGTTTTAATTGGGTATTACACCCTAAAAATATTCAAGTATTTGAAAATAACTAATACAGTACTATAGTAATACAGAAATACAGCACTAAACTAGTACCAATATTTCGAAACTGAAAATTTAACATTATGTATGTATTTAATTCTCTATTTTATAAAGATTTTTAATTTTGCTCTAAATGCCATTATTAGGGCTAGAGTGTCTTTAGAAAGGTGCAAATGTCGACCGTCTGACTGGATTACTGAATGTGAAGTTGTTGATGACTCGTCTGATATCCAATTCATCCAAAACATCTCGGTCGGCATGAGGAACAGCCAAGTTGTTCAATCGTTTCTGTCCCATTGTTGATCGGAGATATGACTCCAGACGTCTAAAGGCGCTAAATGATCGTTCTGCCGTCGTGGTTGGAACTACTTGAAGAAACTTAATGCACTTCACTACTTCACATAACATTTCTCCAACTTCAGGCTCTTGTGTAATGCACTTTCTGACATCAGGCATGTTTTTTAAGACCAGTTGTTTTTTATTAGCGATATCGGCTAACATACTCATGTGTAAGCGCAGTCTCTCAATGTCTAGGTCCTTTTTGAAAAACTCAGTTGATTTTTACAAATCTGTTTGACGTCTGTTTACTAAAAGCAAGCACTCTAGTTCAACTGCAATGACCTGTGTTAGTCCAGTTGAAGCAAACCGCTCAGTAATGCAAGATTGCACCGTTTCACAAACTTCAATGTAAATAGCTTTGTAGTATTCCTTTGTGGTTTTGAAAGTGTGCGGTGAGGTGGCTTCGTTGTTTTCATAATTCTTTGGTATACTTCGATTCCGTGGAAGCGAAGGATCGTCAACTTGTGTAGGTTTTTCTTGTAAACACAATTCCCAAAAGTGTTAAAAACTATCACGCCTTCCATTTAACATACAAATCATGTCATGCCCTCATATATTTTTTCCAGATCAGCGACACTTAAATGAGGGCACTGAATTTTTTCATTGACATCCTCTACTGGGTTCATTGTATGGCAATAAAGACGTAAAAAGAAATAAGTATTGAATTCTAACATTGACCCAAGGTAGCCTGCACATTTGTAACCTGTCTCTGTTTCGTCCTCTGCAGAAAATGTTTCAAAAAACTCTAGAAGTTCTTCAAAGTTTTTCTATATTCTCAAGATACTACAAGTTTGCATAGTCCATCGAGTAGGGAAAAGGGGTCGTAGACCAGCTTGATCGCTGGCGCTCTCACAGCGTATGCTTCTGAAAAGTCCCATCCTTTTGTTGGATTCCCTTACAGTGTTTATTAAGTCCTTGGCTAAAGCCATAATGTCCCTCATAGACGGAAGATGGCGGAGACTGTCTACAACTGCGAAGTCTAAACTGTGAGCTGTGCAGTGCACTCAACGTGCTTTTAGTTGTATATCCAAAACTAACTTCTTTTAGTCCTTTGAACGTACCTCTCATATTCGAGGCACTATCATAGCACTGCCCTCTTAAGTTATCCATTGACAAATAAAGACTAGCAAAAACGTCTTTTAAAATACTAAACAGAGTTTGTGATTCAGTGTTGGGGGTCTCGTATAAGCCAATAAAGTCTTCGTTGATGATTAAGGAATCATTGACAGTCCAAATACAAAATGACACTTGTTCGTGAATCGAAGAATCACTTGTTTCGTCAACCATAATAGAAAAATGTTCATTCTTCTTTCTCAACACAGACTTTCCCAGTAGATCAATGATCTCGTTTTGAATACCATGGGACGTCCACTTATACCATAAACGCCCTAACCAATCTTCAAACTCAGGTATGTCATTCTTTTGGAGTTCCAACAATTGAAAAAAAATTGAGTTTACATCTTCGTCCCTTCTAATTGCTAGTTCTTGTCGGCATAGAAATTGCACGCAGTAAAAATTGTCTCAAGAGCTAAACGGCCTTTCTTCATATCACTGTCTAACTGTTCATTCAGTTGGGAGGCCACACTTCGGTTAGTGATAGAATTTAGTTTCAGATCACCTTCTTTATGCGTAAACATATTATCACGAACACGGAATTTTTCCAAAGCCTTTTTCCAGTTAGAAAACCCTACGGAAGTAAAAGAATCTTCTTTCTTTTGAAGAAAATTGTAATAGATTTTTAGCATCTCCCTCTTCGCAGATTTTGCAAAAGACTTTTTCGGTAGATGCTTCATATTCTAGCCGTGTATATTTGATCAACCAAGACTTCTGAAATGAGCTTCCCTTACCGGATTGTCCAAGTTTCGGCTATGAACGGTTCTCGCCTGAAGACGACAAAGTAATTGACGACACAATAATTGTTGGAGGGTGACATACAGTATCATCAACTTACAAGCGCACCTTTTTGGTAACAAATTTATCCATTGCAAACTTAATTCACAATACACTGAGAAACTAAAGTAAACGAATAAAATATGGTCATACAAAATAGTCCACTAGACACCAAAGTCAGAACACTAAACACGTCTGCAGCATACACTGAGCGAAACTATCCACACTGAATGACTGCAACAGCAGGGTGGGCTTTATATAGCCGCGGCGTCGTGATGTCTCGAAGCGTCAAGGCGACGCAAGTGCTTACTACCACAATAATTATTTTCTTAACTCATTACTGAATGTATTATAAAAGATAACTATTGTCAAACAAGGAAAATAAAAAGTTCCAACATAATTTTGTGATTTTACAAAGCGTAATATAACTAATAATTTTCTTAAATTATTGGCGGGGCTCCGCCCCCCCCCCCCCCCCCAAACGAATTTTTGAGGGGGAGTCAGCGCCTGTGGAGGTGTGGAGGCTCCGCACGGAGGCGGTGAGAGATGTGAACGGCACGTGACGGAAGGAGGGCTGGAAATGCAGTGCCTGGCAGCGAGGTTTGGTTGGGCCGGTTTGGGTTTGACAACGCGTGTACCCAGTCAGATCGCCGAGCGACTTGTCGAATGCTGGGCAGCCGCTAAAGGTGATGAAGGTCGTGGTCTGGAGCTCTCGTGACGGGGTACTCCTGTTATTTGAAAAGGAGTTAAAAGGATGATTGACGATGGGGACTGTGCACCTTAACTTACTGCCTATTGATATTCTGGCCCTGTGGTTTTATTGTTTAAAGGAAAATTGGTGCAATGTTATTGTGTCTTCTCCAGTGAATAATCTGCATTGGTTCGTTCTGCAGTGTGCTTGGCTTGAGAGTGGCCAATAGTTGTTAGCGCGTCTTCTTTGAAGCCACGTGATTCCGTTACCTGATAAATGCTTGTGTGCACCCACTTAGGTTGCGATGTTATGAACTTAAGTGGTAACACCGGTGAGTGGCACTGTACCCAGTGGCAATGTCATGGTACTGTATCAGGTACTGGGTATGAATCTGTAATCTAATTGTGGTTTAGTAAAGCATATTTATTCTAAGCTACATTGATGTGTTTGTCATAACTGAATTACGTAGGGCTACTACTGAGTGAAATTTTCTGCTTTGCTTACGCTCACCTTAACTAGTGTTTCTTACAGCATTTTAGCAACATTTATTCATGCCCCAGGAGGTTTAACTGCAACTGCTCTGTTTGTACCTGCGCCTAGTCAGTTCCATGTGCTCGTTTATCATCTTACCTAGACAGGGACGTATGTATTTGTGTACGATCAAATCCATTCTAATTTATTATCTCTGTCAATCTTAGCGAGTTTCCCCTGATCTGATTAAAAGCCGTGCGAAGACCATATATATATATTCGGTCAGAGGGTTAGCTCCCTCTGTAATAAAAAAAACTGAGTTAATCGATCAACAACGAACTTAAGAGGATGTCTTACGACGTCCGCCCCGAGCAGATGCAACGAACAAAATCTAACAAAAAACAAAAAAAAAACGCCCGCAGTCTGAGTTATTACAACGGGAGCGCTTTGCCGCGTCGTCTGTCATACCTAGGTCAACTTAAGAACTTTGGTAAATTATGCTGAAGGTGTTGATCCTCTTACTGTTCACAGGAGTGTTCAAATTCTCTACTAACTGTTCATCATAAAATAGAATGTGCTCTGTGTTTGGGACATGTAATTTCCCTTTACTGAACGATTCAAATTTCATTCTCACTCTTCATAAACTTAGATGCTTTGTCTTTATTGAATACTGATTCCTTTTGCTTATATTGATAAATTTCATTAGTTTGTCACTTTATATGTCACTATAATTCTAGACCTTGCAGTTGGTGCGAAGGCTTGCATGCCTCAGTGATACAGACAGCCGTACCATAGGTGCAACCACGACGGAGGGGTATCTGTTGAGAGGCCAGACAAACGCGTGGTTCCTGAAGAGGGGCAGCAGTCTCTTCAGTAGTTGCAGTGACAACATTCTGGATGATTGACTGATCTGGCCTTTTAACATTAACCAAAACGGCCTTGCTGTGTTGGTACTGCGAATGGCTGAAAGCAAGGGGAAACTACAGCCGTAATTTTTCCAGAGGTCATGCGGCTATGGTTATATGATGATGGCGTCCTCTTGGATAAAATATTCTGGAGGTAAAATAGTCCCCCATTCGGGTCTCCGGACGGGGTACTCCTCAGGAGGATGTCGTTATCAGGAGAAATTAAACTGGCGTTCTACGGATCGGAGCGTGGAATGTCAGATCCCTTAATCGGGCAGCTAGGTTAGAAAATTTAAAAAGGGAAATGGATAAGTTAAAGTTAGATATAGTGGGAATTAGTGAAGTTCGGCGGCTGGAGGAACAAGACTTCTGGTCAGGTGAATACAGGATTATAAATACAAAATAAATAGGGATAATGCAGGTGTGGGATTAATAATGAATAATAAAATAGGAGCACGGGAAAGCTACTACGAAAAACACAGTGAACGTGTTATTGTAGCCAAGACAGACACGAAGCCCACGCCTACCACACTAGTACAAGTTTATATGCCAACTAGCTGTGCAGATGACGAAGAGATGTATGATCTGATAAAAGAAATCATTCAGATAGTGAAGGCATAGGAAAAATTTAATAGTCATGGACTGAAATTCCATAGTAGGAAAAGGAAGAGAAGGAAAAGTAGTAGGTGAATATGGACTGGGAGTAAGAAATGAAGGAGGAAGCAGCCTGGTAGAACTTCGCACAGAACAAAACGTAATCATAGCTAACATTTGGTTTAAGAATCATGAAAGAAGGTTGTATACGTGGAAGAGGCCTGGAGACATTGGAAGGTTTCACATAGATTGTATAATTCTAAGACAGAGATTTAGGAACCAGATTTTAAATTGTGGGAGATTTCCAGGGGCAGATGTGAACTCTGACCAAAATTTGTTGTTTATGGACTGTAGAGTAAAACTAAAGAAACTGCAAAAAGGTGGTAAATTAAGGAGATGGGACGTGGATAAACAGTGATAACAAGAAGTTCTAAAATGTTTCAGAGAGTATTAGGGAACGATTGACAAAAACGGTGGAAAGAAATATAGTGGAAGAAGTATGGGTAGCTTTGAGAGATGAAATAGTAAAGGTAGTAGAGGAACAAGTAAGTAAAAAGAGCGAGGGCTAGTAGAAATGCTTGGGTAACAGAAGAGATATTGAAATTTATTGATGAAAGGAGAAAAGATAAAATCGCAGTAAATCAGGCAAAAAGCAATACAAAAATCGACAGGAAGTGCAAAATGGCCAGGCAGGGATGCCTAGAGGACAAATGTAAAGATGCAGAGGCATATGTCACTAGGGTAAGATAGATGCCGCCTACAGGAAAATTAAATAGACCTTTGGACAAAAGAGAACCACCTGTATGAATATCAAGAGCTCAGATGGAAAACCAGTTCTAAGCAAAGAAAGAAAAGCAGAAAGGTGGAAGGAGTATATATAAGGGAATGTACTTGAAGGCAATATTATGGAAATGGTAGAGGACGTAGATGAAGATGAAATGCGGGAAATGATGCTGCGTGAAGAATTTGACAGAGCACTGAAAGACCTAAGTAGAAACAATGCCTCAGGAGTAGACAACATTCCTTTAGAACTACTGACGGCCTTGGGAGAGCCAGTCCTGACAAAACTCTACCAGCTGTGGATCAACATGTATGAGACAGTACCCTCAGACTTGAAGAAGAATATAATAATTCCAATCCCAAAGAAAGCAAGTGTTGAAAAATGTGAAAAACACCGAACTACTAGTTTAACGAGTCACGGCTGGAAAAAACTAATGCGAATTCTTTACAGACGAATGGAAAAACTGGTGGAAGCAGACCTCGGGAAGATCAGTTTGGATTCCACAGAAATGTTGAAACACGCGAGGCTATACTAACCCTACGACTTACGTTGGAAGTGAAACATCCCCTTAGAAAAATGTATAAATGACAGTGCTGGAAAACCTCTACATTATTTGATTTTCAAACAGCTGAGCAAAACTGAACGTACTCAGACATTTCTCTCTCTACTTACTCTGATCATCACTAAACTGACACACAACACTGTCATTCATAATTTTTTCTAATGGGATGTTCCAGAAGATAGATTAAGGAAAGGCACACCTACGCCTCTAGCATTTGTAGAGTTAGAGAAAGCTTTTGACAGTGTTGACTGTAATATTTTCTTTCAAATTCTGAAGGTGGCAGGGGAAAAATACAGGGAGCAAAAGGCTATTTACAATTTGTACAGAAACCAGATGGCAGTTATAACAGTCGAAGGGCATGAGACGGGGTTGTAGACTATCCCTGATGTTATTCAATCTGTATATCGAGCAAGCAGTAAAGAAAACAATAGTAAAATTTGGAGTAGGAATTAAAATCCAAGATGAAGAAATAAAAACTTTGAGGTTTGCCGATGACATTGTAATTCTGTCAGAGACAGCAAAGGACCTGGAAGAGCAGTTAAACGAAATGGAAAGTGTCTTGAGAGGAGGATATAAGATGAACATCAACAAAAGCAAAACGAGGATAATGGAAAATAGTCTAATTAAATCAGGCGATGCTGAGGGATTAGATTTGGAAACGAGACACTTAAAGTAGTAGATGAGTTTTGCTATTTGGGGAGCAAAATAACTGATCATGGTCGAAGTAGAGAGGATATAAAATGTAGACTGGATGTGGCAAGGAAATCGTTTCTGAAGAAGAGAAATTTGTTAACATCGAGTATAGAATTAGGTGTCAGGAAGTCTTTTCTGAAAGTATAAGTACGGAGTGTACCCATGTATGGAAGTGAAACATGGGCGACAAATAGTTCAGAAAAGAAGAGCATAGAAGCCTTCGAAACATGGTGCTACGGAAGGATGCTGAAGATTAAATGGATAGATCCAACGTAACTAATGAGGCGATGCAGAACAGAATTGGGAAGAAGAGGGATTTATGGCACAACCTGCTAAAAGAAGGGATCAGTTGGAAGGACATATTCTCAGGCATCAAGGAACACCAATTTAGTATTGGAGGGAAGCGTGGAGGGTAAAAATCGTAGAGGGAGACCAGGGGATGAATGCTCTAAGCAGATTCAGAAGGATGTAGGGTGCAATAGTTACTCGGAGATGAAGAAGCTTCCACAGGATAGAGTAGAATTGAGAGCGGCATCAAACCAATCTCTGGACTGAGGACCACAACAATAACATAATTGTGATGGTTTTCATGTTATTAATCTGGAATTTAATTTATCAGTATGTTTTTCCTAACTAAATGCTAATTTCGTGAAAACGACGAACTATCTGATGGGTCTCCCTTCAACGTGTTGATGTTTAATCTTTTCCTGTCGTCGACTTGTTACCTAGGTTTTATATAGTCTGACTCATGGTAATCGTTGTTGACAACGCAATTAAATATGCCCTTAAATCTTCGTCCTCAGATTTTCATCTCAGTTACTCTTCTCAGTCCTGTCTTAGATTTTCTTTCCAGAAGCGTTACTTGTACGCAGCCAGTAGAAATTCATTCACCTTTGCACTTACCATGTACCCCAATTTCAAATCAAGCCCCACAGAGTTATCCCTTCTACACGACTTTAAATTTTGTATAAATTAAAAACCATCAAAAAAAAAAGTCAGCTTTGGTACGTCTTATATCTCGAACATGGGAGTAAGATTATAATGTAACAGACTTCTGTATGTTGTTGACAGCTACAAATTACACAAGTGTCACTCGATAATGAGTCGCTAATTAATCTAATAGTTAAGAATAAATACAAACAAAATAGTTACGAATTACTACAAACAAACACGTTTGATAGGATTATTATGTTGTCATTCATACGTTCTAGTCACACTGCGATGTGCTGAATATGCACCACGCCGCATACCCGGTGAGGACGATTTTCATCCCGACTTCAGTCCTTTGGATTACTGTCCGCGAGACCATCTAAATCCACTGTGAAACTTATCTGCATTAGGTACTGTTTGAGCTCCTAAATAGAAACCTGTGAGCACTACCCACCGGTACCCCAATAAACAAGTTTCCTTGTTATGCAGTTCCATTCGCAATTTGGCCACTGCACACAGCGGAAAACGCCCTCGCGCTGAAAACAGCACCATAGTGTATTCCTGATTACACTTGATAAGCAATGGTCGCCTAATTGTGAGAAAAGTTTGTGCCGGCTGCTCTCCTCCCCCGGCAGTTTGCTCCAGGAACACTCTTCTGAGTTTACACACTTCCGCTGGCCACCAAACTCCCCAGACATGAACATTATTGAGCATACCTGGGATGCCTTGCAACGTGCTGTTCAGAAGATATCTCCACCCCCTCGTACTTTTACGGATTTATGGCCAGCCCTGCAGGATTCATGTTGTCTATTCCCTCCAGCACTACTTCAGACTTTAGTCGAGTCCACGCCACGTCGTGTTGCGGCACTTCTGGGTGCTCGCGGGGACCCTATACGATATTAGGCAGGTGTACCAGTTTCTCTTCAGTGTGAATATCCGTTTTCCCCTCCTCTGCCCCATGACCCCTCACCCACGAAGGTATATAATTTGCCGCGAATCCAATATGTACGATTTTAATAATAATACTAACAGTAAAACGCTTCAAAACTGTGACGCACCCAGAGGATATGGCTGGATGTCAATGTAACTTCGTACACGTAGACACCATCGGCAGAGATGTAAATGATTAGAGCTGCACTTCCCCGTGAAAATGTAGAATGACCACCAGATTCTGTTAGTGCCGTTCGTGTTTAGTGTTGAGACCAGTCCTCGTAGGGAATATAACGGACGTGAACAGCGTCAGATGTTGAGTGGTCACTGTGAAGAACGCGGAGATACTGCGTATTATTGTGAGACAGCGTTCACCTTACAGAGTTCGAAAGGGACCTCTTAGTGTGTCTCCGTCTGGCCAGCTTGTCGAATCGTGCAGCATCCAGCCTTTTGGAGCATTCAGATGTGGCAGTGGCGCGATGTTGGACTGCTCGGGAAAGGGAGTGCAAGCATGCCCCTGGTCAGGGTTCCATTCGACCTCGTCTGACCATCAGAAAGGAGAATTTCCGAATTGGCAAAAATCACACGGTAATCCATTGATATCTGGGCCTACCATTTGAGAACTAGCAATGAAGTCTCCGTAACATTGTGTATCATCCTACAGCTTTAGTCTGAGAATAGCAGCAACCAGACTATGGAATTACCGTCCCATCAACACTACAACAAAAACAGTTTGCCATGATCGGGAAATAAGACTGCTGTAAAATGGAGCCCCCTTGTGTTTAGCGATGATCGCGCTTCTGCACAATCCTGGATGACCCTTGTCGGCAAGCATGGAGACAACCTGGAGAGAGGTCCCATTCCTCCAACGTTTTGCAGGGGCATGGCTGTCTTACTCTTGACGTCATGCTGTGCGGTGCCATTAGTTGTGGTTTCAAGTAACGGCTAGTAGTGATTGAGAGAACTCTGTCACCAGAACGGTACGTCACGGATATCCTGATGTATTACCTCACATGCGAAAGTATCGTTGTACCATTTTTCAGCGTGACAATGCTCGTCCTCAGATGACACACGCCTCTATGAGCTGTCTGCGTGATGCTGAGGTACTTCCGTAGCTAGCAAGGCATATCCCCAATAGAACAAGTGTGTGCCCAGCTTTATGTCAACTTCGTCCCTGTACTTGTATCCAGGATATCAAGGACCAGTTAGAAGAGAGGTGGGCCATCTTGCCTCAGGAGAGGATACAACGTATTCATGGCACCCTTTCCAACCGTATCAGTGCATACGTACAGGACAGAGAGGGTGCAATTTCGTACTGTTAAGCAGGCTCATACTGCAAACTTCTTCGTATATTTGATACCAGTTTGTGGTGACTGACACAACATCACATATCTTCTCAACACGACGTGACATGGACGCGAATAATGTCTGAAGTAGTTGTGGAGGGAACTGACACCATGGATCTTGTAGGGATGTCCATAAATCCGTAAGAGTACGAGGGGTGGAGATCTCTTCTGAACAGCACGTGGCAAGGCATCCCAGATATTCTCAATGATGTTCGTGTCTGGGGGGGGGGGGGGGGGTTTGGTGGCCAGCGGAAGTGTTTAAACTCAAAAGAATGTTCCTGTCGCCACTCTGTAGCAATTCTGGATGTGTGGGGTGTCGCATTGTCCTGCTGGAATTGCCCAATCCGTCGGAATGCAGAATGCACATGAATGGATGGGTGCAGGTGATCAAACAGGATACCTATGAACGTGTCAACTTTCAGAATCGTATGTAGACGTATCACGGGTCCCATATCATTCCAACTGCACACTCCCCACACTATTACAGAGCCTCCAACAACTTGAACAATCCCTTGCTGACAGGAAGGGTCCCTGGATTCACGAGTTTGTCTCCTTATCCGTACACGTCCATCCGCTAGATAGAATTTGAAACGAGACTCGTCCGACCAGGCAACATGTTTCCAGACATCAACAATCCAATTTCGGTGTTGACACGCCCAGGCGAGGCGTAAAACTTTGTGTCGTGCAGTCATCAAGGGTACACGAGTGGGCCATATCGATGATGTTTCGTTAAATGGTTCGCACTCTGGCAGTTGTTGATGGCCCATCGTTGAAGTACGCAGCAATTTGCGGAATGGTTGCACTTCTGTCATGTTGAACGATTCTCTTCTCTCGTTGGGTCCCGTTCTTGCTGGATCTTTTTCCGGCTGCAGCGATTGATTTTTACCGAATTCCTGGTATTCACGGTACACTCGTGAAATGGTCGTAAAGGAAAATCCCACTTCATTGCTACCTCTGAGATGCTGTACCCCATCACTCGTGCGCTGACTTTAACATCACGTTCAAACTCACTTACATCTCGATAACCTGCCATTGTAGCGGCAGTAACCGATCTAACAACTGCGCCAGACACTTGTCTTATATAGGTGTTCCCGACCGCAGCATCATACGCCTGTTTACAAATATCTGTATTTGAGTACGCATGCCTATACCAGTTTCTTTGACGCTTCAGTGTGTTTCACTAAGCAGTAAAACTATAAACACTCGTCTGCAGACCGTGGCTATACGAGCGTGTAAATAAGAGTATGCTCTTTCATTCAGTCATATCTGATCGCGACTGGAAGACAGTTTTCAAATTCGTTCGTTTTTTCCTTAGTGGAGGGTCTCACCGTTTGTATCTTCCCTTACTCAACTTCCTGAGATTTGTCGGTTGTACCTCTGGATTCACGAACCGTGTTAGATTTGTTCTTGATGACGTGTAGGTTTGGCTGTGCTTACGCGCCTTTACCTGGCAGCTACGTTATCAGTTAAGATGCAAGCTCATACATGTTGGTAGCCCTCACCCAAGCAACCGCTAAGAATCCTGTGTTAAACATAGCTTCTAATTTTCAGCGTTCCGTGCTGCTTTCGAGACTCTAAGTTATGACGTTACTTTATCCTTCGAGGGAAAGCTGTGATGTTTGGAAATTAATGTATGAAAAAATATAAACTGTTGTATTAAGGCTGCGCGAATTGTAGGTGTTTACTGTTAGGAGCAGCTACAGAATCAGCAGCCTGTTGCAACACCTCTCGCTAGACCATAGTAGCAATGGTTTTCTAGTACAATGTCTTTTCATCTGAAAGCTGCGAAGCTGATAGCCCATCGAATCCAAATGCCGGTGAAATACTATTCATCTCGTAAGCCACCTGTGTACCTCCGTGTCTGAAACAAGTACCCGCACTCCTTATCGTCCATAGTCCTCGAGCCTAACCACAAGTGCCTACGTAATGTGAGATCCTCCTGGAATTCCAGTCACTCAGAATTCTGTTTTACGTGCTCCTCATTCTCAGTGATGGAGAAAGAAGACGCTTCGGTCTCGTAAATACTGTTTGCAACAACTTCACGTTTCTTGGCGACTACATAATAAATATAGGCAATGACTTACAGTTCCTGAGCAGTAGACTATAGACCAATGTCTGTTTTTGTCCACCGTCGAGTGAGGGCACGTGACACAGTTAACAGTGAGATGGAGTGCCTGGATAGCTCAGCTGGTGTGTGTCACACAGTTTTTGTATGCCACAACTTTTCATATCAGGGCACACTACAGAGTGAAAGATTCGTTATGGTAAAACACAACAAAGCGTGCATACGGTGAATGCATTCGGGTTTGTACGAGGGTCACCCCAAAAGAAATGCACAGTATTTTTTTTTAAATCCATCTTTTATCCTACATGTTTGAAAGTTTTACAGGGTGTAGATACATTCTTTAGGAACAATATTTTCATTTCTCCACATAATTTCCATCCCTCTCAACTGCCTTACGCCATCTTGGAACCAGCGCCTGTATACCCACACGGTAAAATCGTGGACCAACCTGTTGGAGCCACTGTTTGGCAGCGTGCACAAGGGAGTCATCATCTTCAAACCTTGTTCCACGAAGTTTCCCAAAGAGATGGAGCCAGGTCAGGACTGTAAGGCGAGTGTTTCAGTGTTGTCCATCCGAGTGTTGTGATCGCTTCCATGGTTTTTTGACTGACATGTGGCCGTGCATTGTCGTGCAACAGCAAAACATCCTGCTTTTGCCGGTGTGGTCGAACACCATTCAGTCGAGCTTGAAGTTTCTTCAGTGTCGTCACATATGCATCAGAATTTATGGTGGTTCCACTTGGCATGATGTCCACAAGCAAGAGTGCTTCGTAATCGAAAAACACCGTAGCCATAACTTTTCCAGCAGAAGGTGTCTTTTTTTTTTTTTTTTTTTTTCTTGGGTGAATTTGCATGGTGCCACTCCACTGATTGCCTCTTCGTCTCTGGTGAAACATGATGGAGCCATGTTTCATCACCTGTCACAATTCTACCAAGAAATTCATCTCCACCATTCTCGTATTGCTCCAAAAGTTCGCTGTTTTTCTTGTTTCTTTGTGAGCCACTGTCAACATCCTGGGAACCCACCTGGCACAAACCTTTTTTAACGCCAACACTTTCAGTATCGTGCAAACACTTCCTTCCCCTGTCCCAATGTAGCGTGACAATTCGTTCACTGTGATGCGTCTGTCAGCAGTCACCAGTTCGTTAACTCTCTGCACATTGTCTGGAGTGTGTGCAGTACGAGGCCTGCCGCTGCGAGGACAATCCTCAATATTGCCGTGCCCGCTTTCATCACGTAACCTGCTTGCCCACCGACTAACTGTACTGCGATCGACAGCAGCATCTCTATACACCTTTTTCAACCTCTTGTGGATGTTTCCCACTGTCTCGTTATCACAGCACAGGAATTCTATGACAGCACGTTGCTTCTGACAAACGTCGAGTGTAGCAGCCATCTTGAACGCATGCTGTGACGGCGCCATTCACGCGAACAGGTTAAACTAAGTTTGAAAACAAGCGGGAAGGATGTATCTACACACTGTAAAACTTTCACACATGCAGAATGAAAACTATTTTTACAGAAATAGTGTGCATTTCTTTTGGAGTGACCCTCGTACTTCGGGCAAGGTATTGTGAAGCGTGGTGCAAGGTGAAATGTCTTACATTTAAGGCTAGGAATTACAGCTCAGAGTCTCGTCCCAAATAAGCGAGTGGACACGTCATTCTGCATATGAGAGAGCGAGTGGGGATTTGAAGGGGAAGTAGGGAGGGGATTAAATTATCCTCTCGGTAGGACCTTGAGTGCTAATACGGGGAGTGGCTCTAATAGATCTTCGCCATACATCTCCAAGGTCCCTCCCTGTATGGGGCACTTCATATCGTATTCACAGCAACAGCGGACTGCGAACACACGCCGAGTGCACAGCCTCAAGGAACGCCATACATTACGGCTGTCACAGCAGCCGCGTAAACGGAAATAGTGGGAAGGAAACACGAAAAAGCATGCGATTAATGTCGCTCGTGAACGAATACCGTCCCAGATCTCCGATTAACTTTTCAAGCTTTAATTTTGAAATAACTTCATTGTGAAAGCATCCGAAGTTGCTGAGTGGATGCTGTATATATTAATTTCAGTGGGAGAATGTACAATAATTGTCAGTCATTCGATACGATATATCGGTGGCGGTTCGTGGAGTTTTTTCTAGGGGGTTCACTGGAAGGTGAGCTACAAAGCTTGAAATAACTAACATAAACGAAAAAAAAAACAATTTCTGTACGGAAGTACGCTTATTTTACTATCAACTTTCGTGTGAAAAATCCATTTTCCACTCATTAAGAGCAGAGGCTCTGTCAATGCACCATTCATTTAAGTCTACGACGCTGCGTACGAGGTCCATCACGAAGGAGAGCACTGTTGCTGCTATTAACTGCTCTTGATTCATAATACTTGCCAGACAAGCTTTTATTCTCTCTAGGGTAGAAAAAAATCGCTACGCCTCAGACGATGTAAGGTAAGAATTACTTTGAGAAGTTTCTTCGTTTCACTAAGACGCTTCGAAAATTATTTTCGAACAGGAACTGCAGAAGACTAACAGCATCTGTGAGAGTTCTGCACTCATTCCTCGTGTATGCACAGCTGAAGCTCTGTTCCCAATTTATTGCATTCAAGAAAGAGACATATTGTGCAAAGCCTCTACAGCAACGTTTGCGGAAACTGACTTGCATGCAAAGGAAACTTTTCGGAATTATATAAATTTGCAGCAACGAGACACTCTGTAAAGTCAAAGCGTGCAGCATCCTGAGCAATAGTCATCTCTTACATTTCTTTTGAAACAACACTTTTTTGAATTAGTTTCGCTGCTTCTCTATCACAGGCTACAGCAGTATCTGCACGTGGAAATCATGTCAATGGTGCTATTTTTTTTAATAAGAGATGGAGCCCCTCCACGCCCACACCGGCATGATGGCCAACACAAAAGGTCTACTGCCATCTCTGCATAAGGGTTAGTATTCACTAAAGTGAGGTGTCGCAGGATGTGGGTACTGCGATGTTTGCGTACGTCTGGTTAGGATTAACCATTAATACGCGCTCATATGGAGATAGATTGGTCGAAATCTGACGAAGGGTAGCGGTTTGAAGGGCAGAGGAAAAAAAGTGCCAATGCAAGAGCCAAGGGAAAAAAACCTCTGCGAAAGTTAGGTCGGGTGGTAAGAGCAGTAGCGGTTGTCTTGCTGCCTGCGATAGGTTGTGCAAGGATAGGCTTTGTTAGTAATGGGTATCATGCATGTCGATACCTTGACGTTGTGCGTTTGTGCTGCTCGGCGGCTGGCGCTGGGTGCTGGTACAGAGTCCTCGTTCAGCGTCAGCAACCTGCAACATTTAGGTTTGTTATCGATCTTGTGTCCGATAGGTCATATACCGGAGGCACAGTGTGAGGGAATGTTGGCAGATTGTTTGTACGTCTGTGGGCGAGCTCGTCGGTGTCCCTGCTGTGGCCTGTTGGTCGGCTCTAATAGCAGCTGGTAGTTGCCAGTCAGTGTTGCTGATACGCAGGGGCTTGCCGACGTTTGTCGCTGTTTGCGTATGTTAGTTGACCATAGGTGGCTATGCCCTAGCAAGCAGTGTCTTTGGCCGCTTGTGCTTCCACCTGTGGTTGTGATCGTAGTTTCCCAGAGTGAGGATGAAAGGATTGTTCGAGTGTCTCGATTTCCTGTATAGTCGTGTGGCGTGTTGTTTGAATACTTTCTTGAGGGTATCAAGGCGGTATTCATGGTGAAGATCCACGGAGCGTGTGTAGCGTGGAGCGTTGCTAATGATTCGTAGCACCTTGTTCTGTATGATCTGCAGGCGGCGCAGTCGTGTAGGAGCTGCATATCCCCAGACGGGAGCTGCCTACGTCATCAGAGGTCTAACTAGTGTCATGTATATGGATCTCGACACCCTCCTATTCAGTGTGCTTTCCCTGTTGAGCATTAGGTAGAGCTGTTTGAGCCTCGCGTGCGCTCCGTTGGCAACGTATTCGATGTGATCCCCCCATGTAAGTTTCCAGTCCAGCCAGACACCAAGGTACCAGACTTTCTCTCGGAAACGTATTGGGCGTGTATGTAGTGTTATTGGTCTACAGTGTTGGTGTTTGCGCAGTAGTTTCGGTCTGCGTGTGAACAGAACTGCTTCGCACTTGTCGACGTTTACTTTAATACGCCATCGCTCCAACCAAGGCTCAGCTGTTCTGAGTGCTGTGGTGCTATCTTGGATATCTTTTTGAACTGTTCTACTCCTTGTCGTCCAGTGAGTCAACACCTCATTTTTGTAACTGTTCAATACTGCAACGTGTGGCACAGTATGATAAAATACAGGCAACCAATTGGAAATGCTGGGTCCCTTAATTTCAGACGGAGCCCTGTTGCTTGAGTACTTGTAGTGGTTTGTGGAGACGTAAACTCAGTTTGCTCCAGGCGTTCTACAAGTGGCTATGTTTTCATAGACACTTCCACAGACCTTGGTTTAAAGTTCCGTCTCGTGTTGGAAACGAGAGGTTTTCCTCTTCACTGTGTCAATTAGCTCCGCTATTCGCTGTGAATAACTGTGGGAAAACCTAGGAATCTCACTAATGTCAACAAACAAATTTCTAACGTCCGTATTCTCACACGTTGCTTAGTTTAAAATCAGATACAACATATGGGCATAACAATAAAAAATTGGCATGTTTGTTCAGAGGAATCCGTACACCTGCACGACGATCACTTATAACAGCTGCACCATCGTAACTCATAGAAATAGAACTGGAAGGAAAATCAGTATTGGCCGTATTTTGTTGTTTTATTGTCAGCAAATTCGATTTTCGGTCACTTAGTGACCATCCTCAGTGCTGTATTGTACAATTAAAATTGGTAGGCACTGGTATCAAGCTATAACCACAATCTTAGAGCGATATTTGCGAATATGATCATTTGTGTCTTACAACTGAGTGTCTGTAAGCACTATCCAGGTATTGCCCAAACCAGTTTCAAATATGACTGCAGACGTCGGCGGGGAGGTTTACATACTCGTTTATTACTAAACAATTATCTTGCACAGAGGCATGAGAATGGATGATTTATAGTCCCACAGTAGCCACTTTTAGGATATACTTCATTTATCAACTTAATAGACCGATTTCAAGACTTTGATCTTAACTGACGTGGATCATTTGTTCGATGGTGAATACTTACTCAGACCGATCCAGCGCAGATGTATTTTTTTTTTGTGTTTTTCGTCCAAAAACAAAACTCCATGGTTTAAAACAAAAAAGTGAAAACAAAAAATATAAGTTTAGCTGCTCTGTATCACTTTGTCTCAGTTTTGGCCACCCAATGATATGATCAGGCCGGCCGAGGTGGCCGAGCGGTTCTAGGCGCTACAGTCTGGAACCGCGCGACCGCTACGGTCGCAGGTTCGAATCCTGCCTCGGGCATGGATGTGTGTGCTGTCCTTAGATTAGTTAGGTTTCAGTAGTTCTAAGTTGTAGGGGACTGATGACCTCAGAAGTTAAGTCCCATAGTGCTCAGAGCCATTTGAACCATTTTTTGATATGATCAACGTAACATCTGGTACTCAGGTTGAACATATCGAAACTGTTTATGCGAATAAATCAAAAATATAAGTCCTCGTGAACGACCATCCTGTGGCTTCGTATACTGTCTCAACAACGGACTCTCACAAAGATAAGATGAACGATTCCAGCGAATTGATACCTGGTATTGTGACAGGAACTAGTCGTTTAAGGATGATTATACAGACTATTACAAAACAATACCGACTTGGAGGGTTTGTTGTGCGTGTCGTGAAGAATAAATTGAGGACAGGAACATATGTCCGGAAACTTCATCCGACGATGCTACACACCATCAGACTCATAGGCGCCGGCACCTGCCGCTAGCCCAACTCTTCCGCAGCTGGCGGACCATAGGCAGAAAGTCTCGCTACGGTGTTTGTTGTTCAGTGAAGGCGACTGATTGCCACGGTCACCGGTGGGGAAGAAGGAGTTAGCTGTTGCGTAGGCAGGCTTTGTCTCCTACGAATAAGAAAACCTGTTGCCTCGGTGGATGACAGTTTCAGACACATGTTTCCGTCTAGAATCTCCAGTGTTATTTCGAACACAGGGAAAAAATAGGCTGCGTATGGAAACCAGTGTCCAAAACCGTCATCCAGAGAGGCAATCGATCATCGTACTCACAAGAGACAAGGCCTTTCTACGCAGAAGGTAACTCCATCTCCTCCAGTGGGGATCATGGCAGTCAGTCACGACCGCTGAATAACAAACAACACTGTGAGACTTTCTGCCTATGGTCCGTCAGCCTACAAAGTAACTTTTGCAGCTGAAGGGGCGGGCTGGCAGCAGGCGCTGGCACCTACAACTTCAATGCTCTGTGCCGGCCGAAGTGGCCGTGCGGTTAAAGGCGCTGCAGTCTGGAACCGCAAGACCGCTACGGTCGCAGGTTCGAATCCTGCCTCGGGCATGGATGTTTGTGATGTCCTTAGGTTAGTTAGGTTTAACTAGTTCTAAGTTCTAGGGGACTAATAACCTCAGCAGTTGAGTCCCATAGTGCTCAGAGCCATTTGAACCATTTTTCAATGCTCTGTAGCGTCGGATGACGTTTCCGGAAACGGGTTCCTATCCTCAATTTGTTTCTCACGATACTCTCTACAAGCACTCCAAGTCTGTCGCTATAGTTTTCTGACATCCTGTATATAATGCCCGAAGAAAATGTGAAGCACCCACAAGAGGGAGAGGAATACAAAATTCCAAGCTAGCGTCTTGAGAGGCCGTGTGATGGCATGCCTGTGATTACAAATTGGTGTCAAATTTACAAAAAAGTTTTAGTATGAGCCTGCTTACCAGTATAAAGATGCATACACTGATTCATTTGGGAAGGGTATGATTAAGCCATTGTATCCTCTCCTGAAGCAATCTGGCCCACAATTGTTGTAACTGGTCCATAATATCCTGTATGCTGGCACTGGGACGGTGCAGATGTCCCAGCTCGTCACTCACTGGCGAGAGTACTGGCGACCTTGCTGGCCATGGCAGTCACTCAACATCATGCAGACAGTTCACTGAAACGTGTGCCATGTGAGGATAGCATTGTCATGTTGTCGAATTGCACCACGATGCTGTCGCATGAGAGATACCACATGAGGACAAAAGATGTCCTAGACGTAATGTTATGACATCAGAATTTCGGGTAACCAACACCATTCAGGACCTGAAATAGTCGGTGGCTCCCTGCATCATAACACCATGAGAGCCTCTCCAAATCATTGGAAATATGGAACCTATCCCCATGTCGATGTCATCGATGAATACAATGCGACCCCATTCACGAGCTGTCCATACTTAGCAGGTCGCAGTACTATACCATAAACAGCCGTTTGTGTTGTGGTGTTGGCGGCAGCCTGCGTTTGGGATGGTAATTCCCTAGGCCAGCTGCTGCTAGTCTCTGACCAACGTTGCACCTTGACTGTTATAACGTTGCACCTTGGCTGACCTCGATGCATGCAATGATTCAGTTGCGAAGGATATCATAAAGCCATTGTAAGAGCCTTGTTCTCGGATGGCAGAAACAGTTCACATTTATCATCTCTTTACATTGCCCAAGGCAACGGCCTTGCCGCAGTGGATACACCGGTTCCCGTCAAATCACCGAAGTTAAGCGCTGTCGGGCGTGGCCGGCATTTGGATGGGTGACCATCCGGACCGCCATGCTATGTTGCCATTTTTCGGGGTGCACTCAGCCTCGTGATGCCAATTGAGGAGCTATTCGATCTAATAGTAGCGGCTCTGGTCACAGAAAACCATCATAACGACTGGGAGAATGGTGTGCTGACCACACACGCCCCTCAGTGAGGATGACACGGCGGTCGAATGGTGCCGACGGACCATTTGTGGCCTGACGACGGAGTGCTGCTGCTGCTGCTACTACATTGCCCCAGAATTAAGAAATGGCTTCAAATGGCTGTGAGCACTATGGGACTCAACATCTTAGGTCATAAGTCCCCTAGAACTTAGAACTACTTACACCTAACTAACCTAAGGACATCACACACACCCATGCCCGAGGCAGGATTCGAACCTGCGACCGTAGCTTTCCCGCGGTTCCGGACTGCAGCGCCAGAACCGCACGGCCACCGCGGCCGGCCCAGAATTAAGAAAAGATAACTAGGCTTTAACGACCAATCAACGAAAAGGTCTTTAGAGACGGAGGACAATCTCGGATAGGGGGAAGGATGCTGAAGGAATACCGGTATTCCCCTTAAGCGATTCAGGAAAACAACAACAAACCTAAATGTACACTGCCGTACGGTGATCTGAACCGCTGTCGTGCCAAATATGAGTACATTGTCTTATCAGTGAACCCCTCTCAGGCCGGCAGCGGTGGTCTAGCGGTTCTAGGCGCTCAGTCCGGAACCGCGGGACTGCCACGGTCCCAGGTTCGAATTCTGCCTCGGGCATGGATGTGTGTGATGTCCTTAGGTTAGTTAGGTTTAAGTAGTTCTAAGTTCTAGGGGACTGATGACCACAGATGTTAAGTCCCATAGTGCTCAGAGCCATTTGAACCATTTTTGAACCCCTCTCAAGATCTCAAATCACTCAGTTTTACTGTCCCAAAGACTGGTGTTAGTTTTTCGTCATACACCATTGCTCTAGACAGCACCTGAGCTCATGGTAAAACTGATTTAACGCTATTAAGTTCATAACGACGTATGTTACATCGTGCTTGGTCGTGTTCACGTGTGGTTCTCCTATTTGTATTTGATGTTGCTGACATTTTTTCTGTTGTTGTGTCACTGCCTTTCAAATTGGCGTCCAACTAAGGAGAATGCTGTCCCCGCATTTCTCGACGACTAACTTAAAGGTACGATATTGCAGTACCAGTGTTATTCTGAATTACGATGCAAAGTTCCTACGGACATGCATGCGCCTCCAAAGGAACGGACACTGCGACGACTACAGCCGTTACGGAATACATTAAATGTATTCTCAGCTGCGAATGTGGACAACCATTAGCTGTAGAAGGGAATGACGACAGTGAAAATTTGTTCCAGACCGGGACTCAAAACCGGATTTTCCGCCTATCGCGAGCGGCCGCCTTACCATTTGGCTATCCGTACACGACCCACGGCCATACCCTAACTTCCATATGTCGTCAACCATGCGTCTACGACCTGTATTCGTACATTCATTATTTGTATTCCTGTACAGGTGAGACATTTTACTTGAAATACCCTTGCCCGGTGTCGGTGGATAAATGAGATTGCAATCCCCTGCTATAACTGCAGGACAGGAAAGATAGTTTAATTTGTGGAAAGGGGCCAAAATGAGTGGCTGTCAGTTACACTCGAACATGGTGTACGACATACGAAAGTTTGTGTCTGGTCATGGGTCCTGCACGGATAGCCAAATGGTAAGGCAACCGCTAGCGATAAGCGGGGAATCCGGGTTCGAGTTCCGGTCCGGCACAAAGTTTCATTGTCGTCATTCCACTCTACAGCTCATATTTGTCCATATACATTTAATGTAGAAGCTGAAAGGGGGGGGGGGGGGCGCTGTCTGGTGTGGCCGAGCGGTTCTAGGCGCTATAGTCTGGAACCGTATGACCGCTACGGTCGCAGGTTCGAATCCTGCCTCGGGCATGGATGTGTGTGATGTCCTCAGGTTAGTTAGGTTTAAGTAGTTCTAAGTTATAGGAGACTGATGACCTCAGTAGTTAAGTCTCGTAGTGCTCAGAGCCATTTGAATCATTTTTTTGAAAGGGGGCAAGGTGACATCGCGGAAGTATCTGTCCTGGCACTAAAGCGAGTCTGGCTGGCACACGACTAGCCCTGCTGCCTGCTGCCGAGGCTGCAACACCGTCAGTGCAGCATAGTTTGAGGGCCAGATCGTCGCAGTGCTGACCTAGATTACACCTCGTACTGAGCCTGGCACGGCGCCACTTCCGTCGTCTAGGCACTCGTAAATAATGTCCTGTCGCAACAGCGCAGGTCGATCGGCCATAAATATCTCCCGCTCCAAATACGCAACACTGAGAAGTACTCAACTGCAGTCGTCGACCTGATGATCGACCTACCTAACTACTACTAGAAGTTGCCTCTGCCATTTGAGCGTCTTTGGGCTATGTCTAATTCTGATGCTACCGGGATATGAACAGGTGCTTTCCTCCTAGACCCATCTGCTGGCTGACTTTGCGATGGTACCTAACGGTTACTGACAAGGTAGTTGCTCTTCCATACATCATACCACACGAGCAAACCAGTAGCCTCTTTACCTATGGTTACTCATACTTTAGGTAGTTGGGCTATGCCCAACTCTGTTTAAAATAAAAGCTCGACGTAGTCATAGGTTCGAGCCGCACACGTCTGCTTTCACGCCCCGCAGCTAATTCGCTGTTAATAATAACCTGTAGCTGTGATCCTGCAGTCTGTGTTATGAACGTTCGATACCACACTTGTTAGGGATTACAATTATCGACCACGGTCCGTATTAGTATCGTTGGTCCCGCGAGTTGCGACCAGCGCCGCCCCGCGGCTTGTATCAAGTTTCTAGCGAGCTCTCGACCACTCTTGCTCGGGACCAAGTAGTTAAGTAGCATACCCTTCAGCTGACAGGACTCCCACCCTTAAGTACCTTGGCGTCACCCTCGACCGTCGCCTCTCCTGGACTCCCCATCTCCAGACAATCCAAGCCAAGGCACGTTCCCACCTCCGTCTCCTCAAGCTCCTTTCTGGCCGCACGTGGGGTCTGGACCCCTCCACCATCCTCCACACCTATAAATCCCTCATCCGCCCTATCCTTTGTTATGCCCATCCAGCATGGATCTCCGCTCCCCCTACCTTTTATAAATCCCTCCAAATCCTGGAACGCCATGCTCTCCGCCTCGCCTATCGCATCCATCTCCCCTCCCCCACACGGATCCTGTATGATCTCATCCCCTTCCCCCACCTCCTCCTTTGCATTGAAAGGATACGGATCCTGTACACCTCCCGTAAACTTGATCCTCCTCACCCGCTCGTCTCCCCGATCCTCTCCCACCCCCGCCCGCTGCCGCGCCTGTATTCCCACATCCCGCCCGGTCTCCATCTCTCCAACCTCCTTACCCTCTCCCAAGGTGGCTTCCGCCAGCTCCCTCTCCCTGATGATGCCCTCCTCCCCTCCATCTACCCCTCCTACCAACTTTGATCCTCCCGCCCTCCTCCTGTGCTTACTCCTCTGGGCACCCTCCCTCCCTTTTCCCTCCCTCCTCCTTTTCTCCCCCCTCATCCCCCGGGCCTCCCATCCCCTGTCCCTCACCTCCTGTCCCTGCCTCCTAAGCCGTGGCATCCTCTTTTCCTCCCCTCTCCCCCTCCTCACCCCTATTCCCCTCTTGGCAGGTCCCCGGAGTCGCACACGCTCAGTGGACATTCGCGCGCCGGAGATCACCGCCATCAGTGTATTGTGTGTGCCGTCATGTTTAGTGTTCAGTTTCGCCGTCACGCTCCATTGTTCACCAGTGCCATCATCTTCTTGAGTGTTTGTGCGTCGGGTCTACAGTTCGTAGTGTGGATTGTCATCAAGTGTGAACGGCTTCTTGTGCTTTTATGTTCTTGTGTCTCCTGTTTTTACCCGCCGTTTTTTCTAAGTGATGTCTCTTCTTTGTTTATCTCCTTGTACTCTCTTCGGCTGAAGAGCGGCGTATTGTGCTGCTGCCAGCCTACCTGATTGTTCAGGTGTCAAAATAACAATAAAGTAAAAAGAAAAAAAAAAAAAGCTGATAGGATTCCCCCCCTTTTCGTTTTTTCCTCTCCTCCCTCCTTGTTTTTTCCCCCTCCTGCAGGTCCCCCCCCCCCCCCATCTGCCTTTGGCTCGGGAGTGTCGTCTTTGTGCTGCCATTTTCGTGCAGTGTTCTACAGTGAGTGTTCTACAGTGCGTGTTTTACAGTGAGTGTTCCGTGTTGTGTTTTTTGGGACTTGTTGCGAACGGCCATCATACTGTCGCTGGGTGTGCCTTTTATCTCTTGCGAACAGAAACCAGACTGTCGCCATTTTTTTTTAATTGTGTGTCTACTATGTTACTTGTCTAATTCCTGTGTATTTTATCTACATTGCCAACCCCTTTTGCTTTCTGTTTTAACTTTCCGCAATTTTACACCATTTTACACTTTAAATTACCATTTTATCGCCTGTTTTTCCTTGTTTCTTTCTTCTTCCTTTATTTAAAAACAGTCTGTAGGCTGTAGAGCAGCGTAGTAAGCTGCTGCCAGCCCGCCCCCTTCGGGGGGAATTGAAAATCAATAAAGAAAAAAAAAAAAAGCTGATAGGAAGCAACCTCTAACAAGGCACTTAGTAACGTATGGCCTAAGAGAGGCCTCAATAGCGATCTGTTTGTAATTATATGTATACAGCCAAGAAGAACCCTGTACAAGCAGTTAAGTACAATATATATTATTTTTTAACAAAACTTCTAATTATTTTAGTCGTTGCAGATCCAGACCATGCAGCCAGTTCCTTATCGACGTTACTGACAAAAAAATGTGTGTGAAATCTTAAGGGACTTAACTGCTAAGGTCATCAGTCCCTAAGGTTACACACTACTTAACCTAAATTATCCTAAGGACAAACACACACACACACCCATGCCCGAGGGAGGACTCGAACCTCCACCGGGACCAGCCTCACAGTCCATGACTGAAGCGCCTGAGACCGCTCGGCTAATCTCGCGCGGCCGTTACTGACAAACCTGCTGTAATTTATATGTTTCTATTTAGCATTGGCCACCATTCAACATTGGCGACGACTCGTTCGTCGTCGTCATAACACAGTCAAATAGTCAAAATAAACAAAAACGCAAAATAAAAGTTAAATGAATAATTTAATAATAAGTGTTCTATTCTAACTCCTGAAGCTGATGTAGACAACAGAGAATTACATTGAATAATGTTTATTCAAGAAAGTACACCTCAAATACGATAGTCGGTTAAAATACAAACACAAAATATCCTTATCAAATGCTGTAAAGTTACGTTGGGCGCGTTACGAGAATGGTAGCAATATCCCCAAACTAAACAGTCATCAGAGGTAGGCGAAGACTACGTCTATTTCGCACTCACAGAAGTTTTATGCCGCGTACGGGTAAAGCAGAAAAACACAATACGCTAATACAAAAGCAGATGAAACTCTGTGGCAGACGGATACTGAAGAAGGTTGTAATGAAAAATACGAGGACGACAGCTGCAAAAATCACTACAGAACTGAATGTCGCACTCGCGAACTCTGTCAGCATGAAAACAATGTGAAGGGAGCTTCATACGCAGGGAATTGCAGGGCGGTCTGCAATTCCAGAACCACTCATGGGAGTTGCATTTGCCCTTAACAGGAGGCCGTGGTTCCCAAGAGAGACAATATGGAATATGGAGTAAAGGAAGGAGTCTTGCTTCACACTGTTACAGTTTGTGGTCGGGTTTAAGTGAAATATAAGGAGGATTCGGTAATGGTTAGAGGAGCCATATCGTGGAATTCCGTAGGCCCTTCTACAAGGTCCCATTACTGCCAACGATTATGTAACCATTTTGGTTATGTGATCATTTTGGGTGATCAGGTACAATGTTTGTTCCAAGACGACAGGGACCCTGTTCACACAGCTAGTGTCGCTTTGTGATAGGGAGGAGGAATTGTTGCATCTCTCCTTTTGAGCGTCTGTTGTCTACTTTGGAGAGAAGCATGTGTGATAGCTATCGACCTCCGCCATCGTTACCTCTCCTTGGCACCATTTTGCAGGAAGTGTGGTATAAAATACTATAAAGGACCTGTATTTATTCATTCCGAGACAGCCTGAAGCTGTTTTGAAAGCCCGTGGTTTCCTTACCTTGTATTAAGTATGGTAGCATGTTTTTGGTGTATCCACATTTTTGGCTGCCCATGTACCTAGACGTACAATAATAAGCGCGTAAGAGATATTAGACACGTAGATAATAGACGGCAGTAAACAGTGTAGCAGGGTCATGTAGGCTCGAGTGTTTATTGACCTCATAGCGGGTTACAATGTTGTGTAGAATGGTTCACGGGCGAGCAGGAACGTAGAACCAGTTGATCGGCCATCATAAATTCATTGAAGCAGTGAGAGAATAACATGTTTATTGATCATAGTACCAGCTGAGTCCCGGTGATGGCTCCAGTGGAGGACGTACTCTAGAGCGACAGCGGGCGAAGGAATACCGACGAAGGATGCATCGTCAGTAAACAGGCCTGTACTAGCAGAGTGCCTAAACGAGCGGCAGGTGGTGGTCCGGCAGTAAGTGAAGTACTGGTGGCGTTTGAGCACGGCTGCGAACCACGGACCCCAGAGTTGGCGCCCTGAAGTCGGCTAAAGTGGTAAGGCCACCCGTATTAGTCGAGCTAATCGGCCGTGCAGTAATGGTACGAAGTAAGATGAATTTGCTTTACGGGTTAACGCCAGCGGGCCCAGGTCTCGGGGCGCGCCGCGGCAGTTCCGGCTTCCGGTTAGGTGACCGATACGAGCGAGTCCAGAAACATAGTCTTGAGGCGTACTGCTGCTCGCGTTGGTGCCGTTGCTAGGTTGGCATCTTTAGTTGATGTAGTTGCGGTTGTCGTCTTCTTCTTGTGTTCATTGGCGCCACTCCGTTTCCAAGCGTTGTCTGTCCGCTAGTGGCAGCAGCGGCGGTTTTCGATATCTAGTGAAGGTGGTACTATCTTTGGGGCGACGTTTTGGTGTTTCGGTGTCGTGTGAGTCGGCAGTTCGCTACTGGGGTCCAGCTGCGCCGCAGCACGGAGCGTCATTCGCTCTGCGAACGTTGAGGAGTGCGGACGCATAGCTCTGGGTGTCTCGCTGGGCGTTGGCTTGCTACGTTCACTTGTGTTAACTCCAATTGATTGGAGGTCCAAATGTTTTTCGTGGACTCCATATGAACTTTACCTGTGATGTACAAGCAGTGTTTGGAGGTAGTACCTGGTTGACACTTGCTGTTGTATGGGGCAATCATGCAGATTATGTTGGCCTTGAAGCATTTCCAGATGCTAACATTTTGGCTTGGAAGACATGGAGTATAGCTGAGACTACAGGACTCTTCGCTAAACAGCCTTATGGTACTCTTGTTCCAAACATGCCATTTGTTTTGACTACGAGAAGGAAGAAGAAGTTAAATGCTGATGAGCGCAGCGCGGGAACACGCCAAGACCACTGGCGGCATGCATGCACTGCCGGGTGGAAGGGCTGCAGTCACGACGGGTACAACCTCGTTGTCAACCGGACCCAGGAAGCTTAAGTTGAGTGGGCCTTAATTCAAGTAGTGAAACCTCTACCATTGTGAGATCTCGCAATTTGCTCGAGTGTTGCTGCTCGCAGTGTCGCCGAGACGAAGAGCAGCAAGTGGAGCGTGTGGGGAAGTCGAACCTAATTAGCCTTCCTCCACTCCTTATTATTAATTGTTGCATTCTGTATGTTATTATTTGTGAAGTTCAACCAGTGGTATTTTTCCTAACTAGCGGCCGGTAACGCCCAAGTTACATGCCCTGGAGCTTAGTGTATGTTACGCCAGTGTACTTTTCCTCGCCTTGCCGCTGCTGTCCGGAAAGGAGTGTAGTTCGACAGCTTCCTTGATTTGTGGGCCGGTTGGTGTTTTTTTTTTTTTTTTTTTTTTTTTTTTTTTACTCTACTCTGGTAGTAGTGGTTCCTTTCTGCCTCCGGATGCTCTAAACACCGGAGTCTGAAGACATAGTGCTGACAGCCGGTTCCGGCTTGGGTGCGTTATCCCATCGTTGCATTGGTCATCACACGTTGGGTAGATTCGGCAAATGATTATTGGTCATGCGTTTAAACTGCCACTAGTCTGAGTTACCATCTCGTGAAGTGAATGCAACTCTTGGCTGCCTGTCTCATCGCTTGCGAAGTTTTGACGGACTTTCCCAGGTCTGCGCCCCCCTCCCCTTCTCCCTTGGTTTGGTCAGATTTGATGATAGTTTTTTAAAAAAATATTTTAATGTCTGTAATTTCAAGTTTGAAGATGTTTAACTGGTACTTAAAAGGATTGCTAGTCAGGCCTTCAGCCGTGAAACAGTTTTAAATTAGTACTATTGGAGCCTTCAGCCGAGAAATAGTTGAATTTGTTGTCATTAAGGCCTTCAGCTGTGGAACATCTCTTAATTTATTGTCTCTTTTTATATGTTATTGTTTCCAAATAAAGCGTACGTGACTGAAAAATAAATTTAACCAACAGTAATTGATTACGACGCCGTCCACAATCGCAACCCAGTCCTGCCTTCCTTGGTACCAGGTCTCAAGTCTTTTGCTGGGGCTGGATGTTTGCAAATATCAGTACAGGGAACTTTGGCGACAGATAGTCGCTTAGGAGGACAGACGATACTCCAACAATGGAAGGCTTTGAGACAAACTGAAAGGTGGCTTCTTACACCTCTTCAAGAGTCTATAATAATGCACATCAAGTAGTGAAGCAAATCCGAATACATCGGCGGTTTCAGATAACTGAGGCGCATCCATTAACACAACAGTAATTTCAGTATCTTTAAAACAACAAAAGTTAATACTTCACAGTGAATAAACATTTTCATAATGAACCTCTGAATTAACAACATTTAAAACGTATTTTATATACTGACTAACGAGGTCTTTTATATATTTTTTATAATTCAAATGTCTGTCAAAACATCGTATTCTCCGCCATTTATACAGCATATAAATACTGCATCAATACCTTATATTTTCTTATTTTTGTAGTTGTTTAGTGAACATTTACTATTTTGTCAGTAACTGCAATTATATGTTGACTGCAAGTACTTTTAAAAACCATTGTAAATTAAAAGTGAACAATCGATTGTGTTAGCTGACACCACTATTCTAAAAACTGCCATAAGTCGCTTCTGTCAAGCAGATATAAATAATTGTTTAAACAATACTTAACGATAATCTGTAGTCATTTAACGTGACCGAACTTGCATAAGACTTCTGGCTTGTTTATTTATGAGCCAACTATTACTTATATCTATTGTAAAGGATTTGAGTGTAACAGAATGTTTACGACATTTCTTTTTTTTTAAATATTGTCGTAATATATTAGTTTAGTCCAGGAAGTGGTCAACTTGAATCACATCATTTCTCTAGGGTTCGAGAACGATGTATTTTTGGTGGGGATGGCCTTCAGCCAATGACAGTTGTACAGTGGCAGAAAACTACTGGAGTCCAGTGGAGACTGGGACTTTTCGAGTGAAGAGCTCAAGAGAGCGATTCTGGACACTTTTACGCGAGTTCTGGAAGAAGGCAGACCTGTCTAGACTGACGTACGCGATTCTGGGCGGTGAACGGTCGATACCAAGCTTTAACTTCTGAAGGAACTTTATATTTCGAGAGGTCTGAATGTGCTCCAGGGCAGGACTGTAACATCAGCCTCTTGAAACACCAAACACTGCAGGTACCTTGGTTACGGAAGCACCTACTATATGAGCACCAACAATTTGCTCTCGTCCGAATCCACTTAGCTCCGACATAATGTACACACAACCACACAGAAAACTGTTCTGACCACGGCTGACACTTGCAACGTATTGAGGACACTCCATAGCTGCCGTTCGTGGTAAAATAAAACAGCGGGAACAGCAGACTTGGCTAGCATCTGCATTTAATTTCAAGCATGCATTTCCCGGTGTTTCCATACATTTGTCCCATTTGTCCAACCCCTGTATGTACCTCTCCCACGTATATATATATATATATATATATATATATATATATATATATATATATATATATGTGTGTGTGTGTGTGTGTGTGTGTGTGTGTGTGTGTGTGTGTGTGTGTGTGTGTGTGTGTGTGTGCGTGTGTGTGTGTGTGTGTGTGTGTGTGTGTGTGTGTGTGTGTGTGTGTGTGTAGGTGCTGTTGCCAGTAGTACTTTGATACTCTAGGTAACGTCTGCTTACTAATGTTTGTTTGCGCATTTAGTACGAGTTCTCTTCCTTTCTGTAGTTCCATTTTGAATTTGCACACTCCCTTGCTATATTACCATGTACATTCTGTTGTTTAATCTCACTACTTTTAGGTTTGTATTACTTAATCCGTAAAATCGAAACCCTTATAGGATCGTATTGCTGGCCGTCTGTCTATCTGTCTGTCTGTCTGTCCGACTATTAAGAACCACTTTTCTCAAGAAGGAGTACACGTATCAAGTTCAAATTTATGTCAGATATGAATATCTGTGATCCCGAGGTGGTGTACAGATTTTAAGCTTCTAAGTCGATGCACTCAAAAGATACGTCCGTGTATGTCACATATTTTGATACTCGAAAACTCACTCATCAAAACCCATAGGGTACTTCACGTTAACCTAGAAGCATAAAATTTGGCAAAAACAAGGTGTCCCCGTACAGGTAAAGGGAAAAAAATCAAAAAATTCTTAAATTGTAATTAAAATATTTTTCATTATTTTCTCCATCTACCTGTTTGTCTGTGTGTTAGTTAAGATCCTTTTTCTCTGGAACGATCTGGCGTATCAAGTTCAAATGTATTGTCACATACTAAGGTTTATTGCCCCTTGGTGATGCAAAAATATTAAGCTTCTAAGTGAATTCAGCCAAAAGATACGGACATTTATGTCACATATTTTGGTACTCGAAACTCACTCACAACAGCCTACAGCGTATTTCTCGTTGACCTAGAATCATGAAATTTGGCGAGAAGCTAGGTTTCACATCACAAGAAAAAGCAAAAAAGCAGAAATTGATAAACTGTAATTATTTCACATAAAAATATATGTTATCCGAATTCAAACGTGAAATTAAAACATTCTCGAAAGTCTTGGAATACTTGGGACAGACATCTTGCCGGTATCAGCGTTGACAACAGGCAAAAATCTTCAATACTCGTACTTCGATTTCCGGAATGGGTAAACTGTCTAGTAAGTTAGTTACAAGTTCCATGGATCATTTTGCACGATAGATTGTAATGATGTAGGACGATTATTTTTTATATCATTTATTGTTTGCAGAAAGAAGAAGATATATAGATGTGAGTTAGTAATTCTTACCCACCACCTGTTACACATCACAGTAATAGAAATTCTCTTACGGAATAGGAGTTGTCAAGGGGAAACTTTCTCAGTTTGTTTTTAAATTTTGTTTTGCTGTCTGTCAGACACTTTACATCACTGGATAAGTGATCAAAAATTTTTGTTGCAGCGTTGTGCACCCCTTTTTGTGCTATAGACAACGTTAATGTGGGGTAATGAATGTCTTTCGTTCTGGTATTGTGATTATGTACATACATAATTAAATCTGTACTGTACCCTCAACGAAGGAGTCGTACTCGCACCTGGCTAGTTGTTTATTTCATAACAGAGATGTTATTCATTAGTCACAGCCTGAGGACGAAGGCCACAAAGGTACAAATACGCGAGCTGATCTGTGGTTAAGGAAAACCAGTGCGGCATACGTCCCTTTGTTAGGGCGGATGCGAGATGTGTGTTCTGTGCACAATTCCAGTTTTATTGACTAGTTGATGACATTACGTGGTGTAAGAACCACTAGCCTCGTGACTCAAGTCCTTCACACAATAGTCGGACAGCGTGATCTGGGAGCAGGACTTACAGAGCCCGGTAGGGTATACACTGTGCGAGATAACGCACTTGGCAAGCCGCCACTCTACTGTCTGACCGATTTCTGGTCACCTGAACGGGCGGGCGGCCAAGCCAAGTAAGATACCATTGTCAGCATAGCGGGCATTCTACTCTCAAACGTCGCGGTAGAGTGATACTGTGATGTTTACCTGCACTAGAAGTGTATCGGGGTTAGATGGTTCATGAACTGGCTGTTGCTCTGGCCTAGCTTGTTGTTTGTTTGGGGGAGCTTGATGACCTATCAAGTGAGCTGGCTGTGATTAGATGTACGAGCGTTGCCCAGAAAGTAATTCGCCGCATTTTTGTCTCAGGCGAAAACAACGCTACAGATGCGAAGCGTAAAGGGAAGCAGGAGTAATCCGCTGAATTACAGGCCTATATCACTAACGTCGATTTGCAATAGTGTTTTGGAACATATCTGTATTCGAACATTATGAAGTACCTCGAAGAAAACGATTTATTAACACATAGTCAGCACGGTTTCAGAAAATATCGTTCTTGTGAAACACAACTAGCTCTTTATACTCATGAAGTAATAAGTGCTATCGACAGGGGATGTCAAATTGATTCCATATATTTAGATTTCCAGAAGGCTTTCGACCCCGTTCCTCACAAGCGTCTTCTAACCAAACTGCGCGCCTACGAGTAGGCCTATCGCCTCAGTTGTGCGACTGGATTCGTGATTTCCTGTCAGAAAGGTCACAGTTCGTAGTAATAGACGGAAAGTCATCGAGTAAAACAGAAGTAATATCCGGTGTTCCCAAGGAAGTGTTATAGGCCCTCTATTGTTCCTGATCTATATTAACGACATAGGAGACAATCTGAGTAGCCGTCTTACGTTGCTTGCAGATGATGCTGTCATTTACCGTCTTGTAAAGTCATCAGATGATCAAAACGACTTGCAAAATGATTTAGATAAGATATCTGTATGGTGCGAAAAGTGCCAATTGACCCTGAATAAGGAAAAGTGTGAAGTTATTCACATGAGTACTAAAAGATATCTGCTAAATTTCGATTACGCGATAAGTCAAACAAATCTGAAGGCTGTAAATTCAGCTAAGTACTTAGGGATTACAATTACAAATAACCTAACTTGGAAAGATCACATAGATAATATTGTGGGTAGAGCGAACCAAAGACTGCGATTCATTGGCAGAACACTTAGAAGGTGCAACAGGTCTACTAAAGAGACTGCTTACACCACGCTTGTCCGCCCTATTATGAAGTATTGCTGTGCGGTGTGGGATCCGCATCAGGTGGGACTGACGGATGACATCGAAAAAGTACAAAGAAGGGCAGCTCGTTTTGTATTATCACGAAATAGGGAAGATAGCGTCACAGACATGATACGTGAATTGGAGTGGTAATCATTAAAACAAAGGCGTTTTTCTTTGCGACGGGATCTTCTCATGAAATTTCATTCACCAGTTTTCTCCTCCGATAACGGAAACATTCTGTTGGCACCCACCGAAATAGGGAGAAATGATCATCACGATAAAATAAGAGAAATCAGGGCTCGCACAGAAAAATTTAAGTGCTCGTTTTTCCCGCGTGCCGTTCGAGAGTGGAACGGTAGAGAGACAGCTTGTAGGTGGTTCATTGAACCCTCTGCCAGGCACTTTATTCTGAATAGCAGAGTAATCAAGTAGATGTCACGTAGATGTAACGTACGTATTATTTGAATTCTCCCGAGTGAGTGCGCCAAGTTTCCGTCACTTCCGACAGATTGCGTAGCTGCAGGACAGTTTCAAAATGGCGTCTGTAAGTGATGTACGTTACAAGCGACGTGCCGTCATTGAATTTCTCGCTTCAGAGAAAGAAACTGTAGGGAATATTCACAAACGCTTGTGCAAACTCAATGGAGCATCTGCTGTTGACGGAAGTACAGTTCGTTGCTGGGTACGGAGGGTGACGTCATCAGAAGGCGGTTCGGCGGAGCTCCACGATTTGCAGCGGTCGGGGAGACCATCCACGGCTGTCACACCTGACGTGTTGCAGCGAGCTGATGTTGTCATTCGTGTGGACAGACGCATTACGACTCGGCAGTTGGCGCTGCAACTGTCAATCAATCAAAGGATGTGTGGATGCAGTTATCCGCACTCTTGGATACTCAGCAATGTGTGCAAGCCGGCCGGTGTGGCCGAGCAGTTCTAGGCGCTTCAGTGTGGAACCGCGCAACCGCTATGGTCGCAGGGTCGAATCCTGCCTCGGGCATGGATGTGTGTGATGTCCTTAGGTTAGTTAGGTTTAAGTACTTCTAAGTTTTAGGGAACTGATGACCTCAGATTTTAAGTCCCATAGTGCTCAGAGCCATTTGAACCATTTGAGTGTGTGTAAGATGGGTCCTGCGGTGTCTAACGGTGGATCACAAATAGTACAGAAAAAACATTTGTCTTCATTTGTTGCAAAGTTGTCAGGCTGAGGGGGTGGCCTTGTCCCGGACTGTGACAGTTGATGATACCTGGAGTCACCATTTTGAGCCCGAAACAAAACGGCAGTCGATGGAATGGCGCCATTCCCACTCCTCACAGAAGAAAAAATTCAAAGCAATTGCTTCCGCCGGTAATGTCATGATCACCATGTTCTGGGACTGTGAAGGTGTGATTCTCACTGACTGATGACAAGAGGCGGTTCCATTAATTCAGAAGCGTATGTCAACACATTAACAAAACTCAATACGCGCATCCAGCGACATCGGCGCCACGGCAAGCCAGGAGATGTTTTGCTGCAACACGCTAACGCTCGGACCCACTCACGTCTGAGGACTGCTGAACACATCGGAAAACAGGGTTGGAGTGTTTCCCCATTCACCCTACAGCCTTGACCTAGCCCCCTCGGACTTTCGTTTGTTTGGGCCATTAAAGCATGCCATTCGTGGAAGAAAATGGTTCAAATGGCTCTGAGCACTATGGGACTCAACTGCTGAGGTCATTAGTCCCCTAGAACTTAGAACTAGTTAAACCTAACTAACCTAAGGACATCACAAACATCCATGCCCGAGGCAGGATTCGAACCTGCGACCGTAGCGGTCTTGCGGGTCAAGACTGCAGCGCCTTTAACCGCACGGCCTCGTGGAAGACATTTGTAGGATGACGAGGAGGTGATCCACACAGAGAAGCATTGGCTCCGCCACCAGCACAAGAACTGGTAGTCACAGGGTATACAGGCCCGGGTGTTTCGCGCTGGAGAAAGGCTATACAACGGGATGGAGATTACGTGTGCAATTGTGATTATGTTCAATAGAGAATTGTCCCAGAAAACTCTCTGAGCAACCCTCGTATTTCGCTCGCAGCTCAAGTACACCTGACGTCAAAGTCCCAGCACAATTCACGATTTTATGATGGCACATTACAAAGGCTGAACAAAATAATGTGAAGACCCTCATATGATGTACAGTCATGTTTGCCATGTTGGTAACGCCATCACTTTTACAATTGATATATTAGGCGTGGCCCAGTACATCACTTTTTTACAGTTCAACTCCTTAATAACCAAAGAAACAGAAAGGAAACTTAATCAGTTTTCGCAAACAATTCCAGTTCCAATTCGGATGTGCGGCGTCTCCTCCGAGCACCACAGTCACTCTTGCTGACGGTCAAGCCGTTGCGTAATTGTAGTGAAAAGGGTATGTGATGGAGTCGGACATTGTGGATAACGATCTTAATAAAGACGACGAGCAAGTCTTCCATAACCGTGCGCTCCGCCATTCAGAAGGGTCATGTCGATGTATCCTGCAAGCGTGTAATCAACCATGTTGCTCCAACACTTACAGACGCGTGAATGAGGCTCGAACCAGATCAGAGAGGTAGAACAGACGTCAACCACGTCAGCAGATGCACGTAAGTACCCCCCACCACGACTACCCTGTTGCATACCTGCCTACCAAACATATTTTCTAATGGCTGCAGCACAGAAACGATACATTTCTGGACATGATTTCTAGTTCAAACTATTGCCTACTCAGTCCTCTCTACAAGTCTTAGAAGAACGACACTACCAAAGACGTTACAAAAACCTTTACAATAATAATAATATTAATTTTAAAGACAACAACAACAACAATAATAATAATAATAATTGAGAGTAATAATAATAATAGTAATAATGATAATAGTAATGGCCATTAAGAACTATGTAGATTAGTTTAACGCATTTGAAGCCATGTTTTGTATTATCAGATGCGGAAGGAATAAAGAAAGAGGAGAAAATTGAAATGGCAGTGACATTGGCTGTTAGGAAAGAACAGAATTTAAATAAAGAACTCTGCCAACAAGGAGGAGGTAAAAGTTGTGGAAGAGTGAAGACTGACGAGAGTCGGAAAGACGGCTATTGTGATAAAAGGTGGGCCATTAGCTGTCTTTTGAAGTTCGGAAAGAATTATATTTCTCTGTTATTGTGAGAAAGATTGTCCAAATTTGGGTTATGATCTAGGTGGCGTGTACTGGGGCCTGAAGATAGTGCCAATTGGACACCGAAGGTAGTCAAATAAATTAATTAATCAAATTGCGGCTGTCGGTACCTATATTCTCCAAGGTTTTGACCAGCCGCAGTCCGATTCCATTTACGCAAATTGGAACTACAGAAACTTAACATGCGTCGGTCGTTTGGCTTCTCTAACTAGCGAGATGTCGCAGTGAATCAGCAATGGGCTCGCATTCCGGAAGAGAAGGATTTGAATCACCGTCCTGTTGTACAGAGTTAGGTTTTTCTTGGTTTTCCGAAACTGAAGGTGAATGTTGAGATGTTTCTTTTGGAAAGGCTACGCCGCTTTCCTTTCCATATTTGACCCATCTCAATGAACGTTCCGCCTCCAACGACTTCATCATCTAAGGGACGTTAAAATCTAATCTTCCTTCCCCCTTCCACCTTCTGTGTTCCTTATTGCACTTAAGTCTTTTTACTGTATTTCATCTTGTTTACTAGAAACTTCGCAACAGTATATTTATGACTAACGTTTCGCTTACGTATAATCCGTTGCTAAATTTCGTTAGCGCTACAGATAGTTCAGAGCAATACTTGAAGAGCAATACGAAAAAAACTCAAATCAGAAATCTATTGACAGGCAATCGTATCGCAAACTGGCTTAAGTCAGTAGCGTCCACGGCGAACACTTGAAGAACGCCCAAGCAAGTAATATCTGGTAAGTTGCAAAGGAAATTTCTTAGGTAATATACTAACGTAGAATATATATCTTACTGCTGCGAAGTCGTTACGATTCGTGAAACATTAAACAGCAGTCGATTCATTGAAGATACACATCTACATCCAAGATATCAAATCGGTCGCTTTTGTAGAAAGAACTACAAAAATCAAATTCGAGTAGAAAGCATGAATGTATCACTAAAAGTGATTTGTACACAGAGAATCGTCTCTCGACATCAGTAACTAGACGCTTTCAGTGATTGAGAAATCTGGCAAGGGCAACAGATGAACACCCTCTGCATCGAGGTACTTTAGACCAGTTTTACGTTATTTTGTAGACAGATAATGTCACGAGGACTTCAAAGACAGGACACAGTCAACGGCCTTAACACTACAGAAACATGACCCCGCTCTCCAAATTACCGGCCATCCAAACCAGAAATGGCAGTGTTCTGTTCCCGATGGTACTCTGTATCTTCAGGCCAGGTAATAGGATGTATGATGATGAGGAATGCAATCTGGCAACGTTTTTTCTCCTCAGAGCCTCCACATGCGGATACAGCCATCACTGCACCTGCAGCAGCAGTCTGAGCAGCACTTGGCACCACAGTGACACAACGAACTGTTACAAATCGGTTACTTCAAGGACATCTCCGGGCCAGACGCCCTGCAGAATGCATTCCACCGACCCCAAACCACCGCCATTTGCAACTTCAGTGGTGTCAAGCGAGAGCTCATTGGAGGGCAGGGTAGGTGTCTGTTGTGTTTGCTGTTGAAAGCTGGTTCTGCCTCGGTGCCAGTGATGGCCAGGTGTTGGTTAGAAGAAGGTCAATTGAGGGCGTGCAACCAACCCGTCTGCGTGCCCGATACGTAGGACCTATGAATTATGGACGCAGGAGATAAGGACTGGGGTGTGATTTCACATGACAGCAGGAGTATCCTCATGGTTATCCCACGCAACGTGACTGCAAATGTGAACGTCGATCTGGTGATTCTACATGTTGTGCTGTCATTCATGAACAGCATTCCAAGCAGTGTTTACCGGCAGGATAATATTAGCCCACATATCGCTGTTGTACCCATCCCACAAACTGACATTCGGCACCAGTACAGCACAATACATGTACTTTTGCATGCTTGCATTAGCATTCTGATGGTTGTTGTTGTTGTTGTTGTTGTGGTCTTCAGTCCTGAGACTGGTTTGATGCAGCTCTCCATGCTACTCTATCCCGTACAAGCTTCTTCATCTCCCAGTACGTACTGCAGCCCACATCCTTCTGAATTTGCTTAGTGTATTCATCTCTTGGTCTTCCTCTACGATTTTTACCCTCCACGCTGCCCTCCAGTACTAAATTGGTGATCCCTTGATGCCTCAGAGCATGTGCTACCAACCGATCCCTTCTTCTTGTCAAGTTGTGCCACAAAATTCTCTTCTCTATAATTCTATTCAATACCTCCTCATTAGTTATGTGATCTACCCATCTAATCTTCAGCATTCTTCTGTAGCACCACATTTCTGAAGTTTCTATTCTCTTCTTGTCCAAACTATTCATCGTCCATGTTTCACTTCCATACATGGCTACACTCCATACAAATACTTTCAGAAACGACTTCCTGACACTTAACTCGATGTTAACAAATGTCTTCTTTAGAAACGCTTTATTTCCATTGCCAGTCTACACTTTATATCCTGTCTACTTCGACCATCATGAGTTATTTTGCTCCCTACTTTAAGTGTCTCATTTCCTAATCTAATTCCCTAAGCATCACCCGAGTTAACTCGACTACATTCCACTATCCTCGTTGTGCTATTGTTGAGGTTCATCTTATACCCTCCTTTCAAGACACTGTCCATTCTGTTCAACTGCTCTTCCAAGTCCTTTGCTGTCTCTGTCAGAATTACAATGTCATCGGCGAACCTTAAAGTTTTTATTTCTTCTCCATGGATTTTAATACCTACTCCGAATTTTTCTTTTGTTTCCTTTACTGCTTGCTCAATATACAGATTGAATAACAAGGGGGAGAGGCTACAACCCTGTCTCACTCCCTTCCCAACCACTGCTTCTCTTTCATGTCCCTCGACTATTGTAACTGCCATCTGGTTTCTGTACAAATTGTAAATGTCCTTTCGCTCCATGTATTTTACCCCTGCCAGCTTCAGAATTTGAAAGAGAGTATTCCTATTTTGCAACCGTGACTTATTAAACTGATAGTTCGGCAATTTTCACATCGGTCAACACCTGCTTTCTTTGGGATTGGAATCAGTATATTCTTCTTGAAGTCTGAGGATTTTTCTCCTGTCTCATACATTTTTCTCACCAGATGGTAGAGTTTTGTCAGGACTTGCTCTCCCAAGGCTTTCAGTAATTGTAATGGAATGTTGTCTACTCCCGGGGCCTTGTTTCGACTTAGATCTTTCAGTGCTCTGTCAAGCTCTTCACTCAGTATCATATCTCCCATTTCATCTTCATCTACATCCTCTTCCATTTACATAATATTGCCCTCAAGTACATCGCCCTTGTATAGACCCTCTATATACTCCTTCCACCTTTCTGCTTTCCCTTCTTTGCTGAGATCTGGGTTTCCATCTGAGCTCTTGATATTGATACAAGTGGTTCTCTCTTATCCAAACGTCTCTTTCATTTTTCTGTAGGTAGTATCTATCTTACCCCTAGTGAGATAAGCCTCTACATACTTACATATGTCCTCTAGCCATCTTTGCTTAGTCATTTTGCACTTCCTGTCGATCTCATTTTTGAGACTTTTGTATTCCTTTTTGCCTGCCTCATTTACTGGTTTTTTATGTTTTCTCCTTTCGTCAATTAAATTCAATATTTCTTCTGTTACCCAAGGATTTCTACTAGGCCTCGTCTTTAACACCTGTTATTAATGTACCAGCATTTCACATTTGCAATGGCTTATCTCGTGCTTACATTTACTTGTGATCTCGCAATGTTAATCACTGTTTTACCCAGAAATTCCCGAAATGTCATTACTGTACATCAGTTATTTCTTGAGGTTACCATTTCTTTTTACGTCAGTGTATTGCGTTGGTAGTGACGGACAACAACCTCGCCTCACCTGGGAAGGTGGCTGCTTCTCCTCAGAGACTGCGTGGGTGGATGCTATTGAATACCAGCAAGCAGCAGCTTTCACTGGCGCAGTCTGACGTAATGTTTCCCGGCTGTTGTTTCTCCACGCCGTCTAGAACCCGCCAACAGGCAATAGACACGCTAAAGGGTGAAATTGTTCTCCGCTGGCAATCCGGCCCATCTCTTACTTGCTGGCATGGCATGAGCGTGATGCGGAGAGGCGGGTGGGGGGGGGGGGGGGGGGGGAGTGAGGAAGGTGAAAAGGAGGAGGTTTGTTCCAGAAATTATCGAGCCTTTCCTGAAAACTCAGCGGAAAGAAAGGGAGCACGAGGATAGAGAGTTCTACAAATCTGAGTGAGAAAAAACACCACTATGTTCTTCAATAAATAACGTGGCTCAAAAAAAAGGGAAAAATTGACAAAATATAGTAACATTTACTATAAAAAATAGATACTGTAGTCTTATAACGAAAAAATAATCACAAATGGCAGTCGTTTAACAGAAAAATAATCTCAAATGGAAAATAGGGTCTGTCGTTGCTACAAGCAAGGTAATAAGACCAACAACCATCGTTCCAGATTGGGGTGGGAAAAATCGACCGGTTAAAACAGATACCGGTATTTTGGTTCCGATTAACCGAACGTTTTACGATATTTGTTTGGTCTCGGTTATAACAAGTTGTTATTGTTTACTAATATCCAGGCAAAAAATCGGCTTATCAATTTGCCACAGCAAAGGTGCTAGAACTTTTGGTTTTAAATAATTTTCTTTACGGCGACTAATGGCGATTCGTAAAACTTCCATTGCTTTCAAATATTTAGTTGTTATACAAATTGGGAAAAGCGATCAGTGCTCTTTTAGTAACAACGCTGCCAGTTAAAAACGAATAACACAGACGTAACATAAGAAACGGTACAGCATTACTGAGACAATAACGTATCTTGGATTTTGCTACCCAGAGTAAATAAACCTTTCGTCTTTTAAGAGCAGAGCGAAAGACGTATGTCAGGCTTGTAATTTGTAGCACAACGATGATTATCGTTGGTAAGAAGTTCTGTGGGTTCTGAAAGATTGGTATTGTCTTCGAATGATATTGTTTCTGAGGAAAAGAACCGACTTACAGATCAACACATTACAGAAAGAGTATTTAAGAACAGACTGACAATAAATATTGCCCAGTGGACTAATTCATTATGAAACTACCATGCAATAGTTCCTGGTAAATGTTCTACTTTGGCCGGCCGCTATGACCGAGCGGTTCTAAACGCTTCAGTCTGGAACCGCGCGACCGCTACGGCCGCAGGTTCGAATCCTGCCTCGGGCATGGATGTGTGTGATGTCCTTATGTTAGTTAGGTTTAAGTAATTCTAAGTTCTAGGGGACTGATGACCTCAGCAGTTAAGTCCCGTAGTGCTCAGAGCCATTTTTTTGTTATATTTTGCTTACTATCTAGATTGCTCACTTGAATTTTTTGAGTGAGCATCTTTAGTTTTTTCAGCAAAATATCAATTGTATTCAAACTCCTGCTAATAAGTAAATAAATATATTTCAGTGCAACCGGCTTTTCATTCGAAATAATAAAAGGAAAAGAAATCAACAAATTTTACACAATAACCAGTTATCTGAAAGAAAAAAAGAGAAATAAATTAAGGTAACAGAAATAAATTAAAAACTTAACAATTCATTCATAGCTTACAACAACATAAAAAGTATCTGATCTGATGCCTGCGTCTACGAAACACGCTTTTATCTTCTAGTAGCCCTTGGAATCTGACAACATAATATGAAAAATAGAGTTCTCCTATCTAAGTTTTTACCCTGTAGCACTGACTATTTGTAATACCCCAAATAGTGACATTATCCTGGATTACAAAATTATTTTTGAGCAGAACTTCAAAAAATGAGAATCAGTAGGAGAATACCGATGATTTTTTGTAGTATTCAACCCTTCATAAATTTTCGTGAAAAGCAGTGAGCGGTAGATACATGAAGTTTTCTATTATTTATGTATTTTATTTGATATTTTGATTCAACATATCTTGAAACGTATAACGCAGAAGTTTGACGGGGATAATAGCAATAAAAAAATCGAAAATCGGTTAGTTCAGAAACCGGTTGTTTTGATGATGTCCCTCGCAGAAGCAGTATCAGCGCCAAAGAATTTCTGCAAAGTGCAGTTCTGTATTCTGTAATTTCAAAGTGGTGAAGCAGGACGTTATATTAGTTGAAATAATGTTCTTGGATGCACTTATGATGTGTTTATTTATGTAAACGCCGTTATAATGAAACAATTCACCACTCTTAACTCATTTATAACACAGGCCAATGATGGAAAAACTTTTTTGATGAAAATACCTTATTCTTATGTTTTTAGGATGGGAAACCCAAATACGATACTTAAAAAACTGTATCACCCAGCATTTCTTCACATTTTACAGTTAAATATGTTAAATTAAGCGATTTTTTAAAGAATTTAACAGCTTTTATATAGTTAAAATAATTTAAAAAGGAGGTGTAATGAATGTAGATGACGTTGGTAGCACTGCTGAAAAACATTTGCTGGCAAAAAAAGGTCGATTCTATTTTTTTGTTAACAGATGGTGTTTTGTTTACTATCAACCTAACCTCACTTTCCCATTTTCTGTAGATTTGATCAGCACAATGTCTAATCGTGGTTATAAAAACTCTGCTGACAGTTATTGTTATATCTGTCGTTATATTATTACCATATGCTTCAATTACAGTAATATACATTTAGCAAAACATTGAAATATATACAAAAATGAGCATGTGAAATTATATACAGTAGACAAGTTTTAAAACGGCTCAGACTACACTCGGATGTTGACGGACTCGATCCAGCGGAGTGCCTCGTGAGATGCTTGATGGAGCTTCTCAATGCCACCAGGGAAGCGCCTGATTGGACATTCATTCACAGTGTGTCTCATTGGTTGGATGTCACCACAGTCACACGCACTGCCACTTGAAAAGCCCCACTTGTCCATGTTGTATTTGCACCTACCCTCTTCAGTCCGATATCTGTTTAACTGCACCCACACCTCCCTTGGTTGGTAGAAGCCTGGAACTGGAACTGTTGGATTGTCTACAAGTTCGTGGTTTCGGGTTCTTGTAGCTTGCCACTCACATTTCCACTCTGGTCCTGGTCAAATCCTGTGGATAGCATTTGGACTTCCATTTCATATGCTGGTCTTCTAGATTTGAGGCGTTTCCTGGGCAGTGATAGCAAATCGTGATGAAGAGGGATCGAGTTGTTTTCAGAAACTTGTTGACAGAGGTTGTAAAGAGCGGCCTTCCGACGGAGGTCTGATGGACAGATGTTTGAAAGCAGTGGTAGCCAGCAAGTAGGTGTAGAGCGGGCTGTACCACTAATTACTTTCATAACTGAGTTCGGTTGGAGGTCTACTTTCACTACGTTGGCACTTCGGAGCCAAACTGGTGCACAGAATTCTGCTGCAGAGTATACCAGTGCAAGGGATGTTCCTCGGAGGACTGATGTGGTTACTCCCCATGTACTGCCTTCAAGCTTTCTCACAAGGTTCACTCGTGTTTGTATCTTCTTGGCCAAGTTGTAAAGGTGTTTTTTTGTATGTTAAAGTTCTGTCCAGAGTGACTCCAGGGTATTTAGGGCTTTCATTGTATCTGACTGTGCCAAGAGGGCCGAACTGTGAACTGATCTTTGCTGATGAAAGGCGATTAGAGAGGTGGAACAGGCTTACCTCGGTTTTATAAACATTTGGTCTCAGTCGCCATGTCTCAGAATACTCATAAAGTTTAGTAAGGCTGTTCGTTAGGTGTTCTTCATATTCAGAAAGGTCTTCACTCTTATATGAAATTGCCAGGTCATCTGCATATTGAAATTTTCGGCTGGTCAAATTCAGCAGGTCAGCTGTGTAGAGGTTGAATAACACTGGAGCAAGAACAGAGCCCTGAGGTAATCTGTCATTGAGTACATGCCATCTGCTTTTCTCTTCTCCTTGATGTACTTTAAACTGCCTATTGCTTAACATGTTACTTAAGAGGGTGCCAAGAGTTTTGCAAGGTATTGCTCTCAAAAATTTCAATAATAGGCCCTTGTGCCACACAGTGTCATAAGCTGCTGACAGGTCAATGAACACAACTCCAGTTTTAAGTTTATTTTGGTATCCAGATTCCATGTGAGTAGTCAAGGAGAGCGCTTGTTCACAGCACCTTCTATACGGTGTGAATCCAGCTTGTTCAGGTGGTATCATAGCATTAATTTTATCTTGGATTCGGTTTAGAATCATTCTTTCCAATAGCTTGTAAGCACAGCTAAGTAGAGATATTGGGCGAAAGTGTTCTGCAGCTGTTCCCTCTTTCCCTGGCTTTTTGATAGCGATAATTTTTGCTCTTTTAAATTTTTTAGGTAATGTCGCTGTGTGAAGAATTTCGTTAAAAAGGCAAACTAGCCAATTTCGTGTTACCGGTGCACTGTGCACCAAAAATTCAGGGTAAAGCCCATCTGCACCTGCAGCTTTTCTATATTTTGTATGCTTAAGGGCTGTAACCAGTTCAGTTATTGTAAACGGAGAAGAGAATTCCGGTTTATGTTGCAGATATTTCTGGACTTCCATAAGCTCTCTCTTTACTTGCCGAAGATTTGCTTTATCTATTGGGACCTTGGAAACTCTCACTAGGTGACTTGCGATTGAGTCGCATGAGACCGTTGAGTTTTCTTTCTTGTGGGAAAGGTCTTCTCCAAGTTTGTGAATCAGTGTCCATACTTTTCTATTGGAGTGTGTGAAATCGAGGTCCCTTGTTTCTTTACACCATTTTTCTCTCCTTTTTTCATTCAAGGAATTCATAAGGTTCGTAGCTGTTTCTTGGTCTCCACTTTCCTTGAATTGGTTAAACAGCTGGTTGATCTCTCCATTCCAGCCAGGAATGTATTCCTTCCGGCATCCTCTGGGTATGCTCTTTTTTGCAGTAGACATAACAATCTTTAAAAACTTTTAGTATGATTTTGGAAGTGCAGGGAACTGTGTTATTGACTCGTCCAGCAATTTAGAAAATTTATCCCAATCTGCTTTTTGAAAGCTCCAGCGGGATACAGGAGCAGATCGCACTGGGGGAATGTGAAGCCCGTAGGAGATAAGAATGGGGCGATGTTGGCTTCTGGGAAAGTCGCCTACATATACTGCAGGATGTTCTAGCACTGGGAGTTGTTTGCGCCAAGTGCTATTCGGTGGTTTGCAGATATTTGCTATTTTTATATTTCCGATCTGAATCACCGCCACCATCACGTTTTCTTTGTCTGATTTCTCCTCGAGAATAACTGAGACATCCCTTAAGTCGTTGCGGACAAAGCTGGCGACTCCATATTGAGGGTGGTTAATTCGGGACACTAATTTATAGCCTGGGATGCGCCCTCACTTCCACAGAGTGTTGTCATCTTCAGTATGAGTCTCTTGCAGTGCTAAGACGTCCGCCCTATTCTCCCTCAAAATTTTAGATAGTATTTCGCCCTTATTTCTGGACATTCCCTTAACATTCAGTTGACATATTCTGAGCACGTTTTCAGGTTGACTCTGAACAGAGCCGTTTGTATAGGGTTTCATATTGTTGTTAATTTCGTAATCGCTGTTGGAACTATCTTTAAATCGCCTTCTGCGAGAGTTAGCCTAATTGGAAAGGACCAATTAGGTGCCCAGGGAGCACCGGCAGCGATCAAGGCACATGAAGATGCATTCGAAGGCGAAAAAAGTGACTGCTCTATTGGAGGTCTCTCGCTTTCTCCCATATTTTTGGTGAATTTGTGATTAAAAAACACAAAAAAACATTACAGACTTTGTGAAAAAGGTTTATCTCTCATACTTTAGATCTAACTTGGGCGCCACATTAGGTATGTTATGTTTGTGTTGAAGATCTGAGAAACTGGTCCAAAAAGGAGAAAAAAGCCTTTAGATTTGCTGTTCCTATAATATGTAGGGAGCCAAGAAATCATTCCGACGATTGCTACTTTTGCAGTGTTCATATTATTGGTCATAATTCGAAAAACAAGAAGGTAATAAGCTACCCTAACCTTCTGTCCACCATCTGACCAGTAGGGCATGGTATAGATTTGCCAGTTCCTGAACCACCAGATGATTTAAATTCTATTCCAACAGAAGTATTTCCTGATGTACAATCTGATTTAGGTGAACCAGATGATGATGAATTCCACTGTAATACATAAAGGCTAGAGCCTAAATTGTTTACTCAGACCGAGCTTAACGATTTGGTTAGGGATCTGGGCGTAACGAAAGAAAAAGCTGAATTGCTTGGCTCTAGATTAAAAGAAAATAACTTATTGGCAGTTGGAACCAGTATATACATGTACAGAAATAGAGAGGAGCAATTTTCCACGTTTTTTCAACAAGAAAGCGAATTAGTGTACTGCTCAGACATTCCCGGTCTGATGAATGGGTTTGGTATTGAATACAAAAGGGAAGACTGGAGGAAAAAGAAAGATTGGAGGCTGCTTATTGATTCATCCAAAACTAGTTTAATGGCTGTTTTATTACACAATGATAACATGTACGCATCTATACCTGTTGGACATTCTGTACATACGAAAGAAAGCTATGAAATAATTCGAATAATAGTGCTAAATAAGATAGGTTATTCTGCTCATGGTGGGATGATATGTGGCGATCTAAAAGTAACATGCATGCTCCTTGGTCAGCAAGGTGGCTTTACCGAATTAACATGTTTCTTGTGTGAATAGCACAGTAGGGCTAGGGATCAACACTGGTGCAGAAAGAACTGGCCTTTGAGGGAGTCTTTAAAACCTGGCGAGAAGAACATTCTACTCAAAAACCTTGTAGATCCAAAAAACGTACTCCTACCACCTCTACATATAAAGTTAGGCGTAGTGAAACAGTTTGTAAAGGCTTTGCCTAAATTTGGACCATGTTTTAAGTATCTCTGCCAAAAGTTTCCACACCTTTCAGAAGCTAAACTAAAAGAAGGCGATTCTCTCGGACCTGACTTTAGAAAATTGATGTTTGATGTTAACTTTGAATCCACAATGACCTTACATGAGAAAGAAGCATGGGTATCAATCAAGCACGTTGTTACAAAGTTCTAAGGGCATGAAAGGGGCCCGGAATATGTTTCTATTATAGCTACAGTGTTAAAGAGGTTTAAAAATTCAGGATGTTTAATGAGCCTGAATGTTCACTTTTTGAACAGTCACCTTGATTAACTCCCAGGCAATATGGGAGGTGTTACTGAGGAGCAAGGACAGCGTTTTCACCAGGACAGTAAAGTGATGGAAAAACGCTACCGAGGCTGCTGGAACACCAACATGATGGGGGACTACTGTTAGTCACTTCACCGAGAAGTTCAGCAAGCGACTCATCGTAGAAAATGCTACACAAAAGGCTCCAATGAAAAAAGATTCCAGCTGACAAATGAAACCTCGATTAACACATATCATTGTTTTAAGTAGCTTACTGTAAATACAAACCATGCTTATGTTGTATCAAAGCGTTTCATTAATTTCCCTGTTTACCGTATAGCATAAGATTTTTATACTACACTCCTGGAAATTGAAATAAGAACACCGTGAATTCATTGTCCCAGGAAGGGGAAACTTTATTGACACATTCCTGGGGTCAGATACATCACATGATCACACTGACAGAACCACAGGCACATAGACACAGGTAACAGAGCATGCACAATGTCGGCACTAGTACAGTGTATATCCACCTTTCGCAGCAATGCAGGCTGCTATTCTCCCATGGAGACGATCGTAGAGATGCTGGATGTAGTCCTGTGGAACGGCTTGCCATGCCATTTCCACCTGGCGCCTCAGTTGGACCAGCGTTCGTGCTGGACGTGCAGACCGCGTGAGACGACGCTTCATCCAGTCCCAAACATGCTCAATGGGGGACAGATCCGGAGATCTTGCTGGCCAGGGTAGTTGACGTACACCCTCTAGAGCACGTTGGGTGGCACGGGATACATGCGGACGTGCATTGTCCTGTTGGAACAGCAAGTTCCCTTGCCGGTCTAGGAATGGTAGAACGATGGGTTCGATGACGGTTTGGATGTACCGTGCACTATTCAGTGTCCCCTCGACGATCACCAGTGGTGTACGGCCATTGTAGGAGATCGCTCCCCACACCATGATGCCGGGTGTTGGCCCTGTGTGCCTCGGTCGTATGCAGTCCTGATTGTGGCGCTCACCTGCACGGCGCCAAACACGCATACGACCATCATTGGCACCAAGGCAGAAGCGACTCTCATCGCTGAAGACGACACGTCTCCATTCGTCCCTCCATTCACGCCTGTCGCGACACCACTGGAGGCGGGCTGCACGATGTTGGGGCGTGATCGGAAGACGGCCTAACGGTGTGCGGGACCGTAGCACAGCTTCATGGAGACGGTTGCGAATGGTCCTCGCCGATACCCCAGGAGCAACAGTGTCCCTAATTTGCTGGGAAGTGGCGGTGCGGTCCCCTACGGCACTGCGTAGTATCCTACGGTCTTGGCGTGCATCCGTGCGTCGCTGCGGTCCGGTCCCAGGTCGACGGGCACGTGCACCTTCCGCCGACCACTGGCGACAACATCGATGTACTGTGGAGACCTCACGCCCCACGTGTTGAGCAATTCGGCGGTACGTCCACCCGGCCTCCCGCATGCCCACTATACGCCCTCGCTCAAAGTCCGTCAACTGCACATACGGTTCACGTCCACGCTGTCGCGGCATGCTACCAGTGTTAAAGACTGCGATGGAGCTCCGTATGCCACGGCAAACTGGCTGACACTGACGGCGGCGGTGCACAAATGCTGCGCAGCTAGCGCCATTCGACGGCCAACACCGCGGTTCCTGGTGTGTCCGCTGTGCCGTGCGTGTGATCATTGCTTGTACAGCCCTCTCGCAGTGTCCGGAGCAAGTATGGTGGGTCTGACACACCGGTGTCAATGTGTTCTTTTTTCCATTTCCAGGAGTGTATATAATGAAAAGCATATTGCTCGAAAACTATGGGTGATACAAAAAAACTAAGGCTAGATTTCGATTCAGCTCATAAAAATCTATAAAGATCAGCTATAGAAGTAAATAAAAGATTTTCAAAAAAAATTTTTCGTTGGCCTGTGTAATTAAATGGTTCAAATGGCTCTGAGCACTATGGGACTTAACTTCTGTGGTCATCAGTCCCCTAGAACTTAGAACTACTTAAACCTAACTAACCTAAGGACATCACACACATCCATGCCCGAGGCAGGATTCGAACCTGCGACCGTAGCAGTCCTGCGGTTCCAGACTGCGCGCCTAGCCTGTGTAATTAATTTGTCCAGCAAGATGCTTTATGTTTGTAAGTAGCTTGGCAATGAGGAATCTTTATAATGTACTGGTTTTCATCCACTTTACGTCTTGTGCATGAGGTTCAGCGTAAAATGAATATGTTTTACAACAAAAAGTTTGAGACCTGAAGTCTGTTGAAACTGGTTCTCTGAAATAAAAAAAATATTTTATGCAATCTTGGCCGTTGAACAGATTTTAACAATTAAAATAGATAGCCCTTCAGCACTCTCAAAACGAGAAAACTCAGATTTGACTCAAAAACAGCTATTTCCTAAGAACATCCCACCGGCGACTAGCGGGGACTATGATGTGCGGTCTAAAACTTGTACCCACAATCTTGAAACATCGCAGTTGTTCGTACAACTTCGTTGTCTTAAACATTATTCGTCTGTTTATTGAAATGACAGCTTCCTTGTGTCGTAATGTTGTTGTACGAGATTGCTTATGACCAACAGCCTTCTCTCAATATCTATAATGGAAAAAGTGGCTTTTTTAGTAAACATTTACTAAACAAAATTAGTTGCTTCCCTGCGCATTGCGCTCTAGCGCAATTGTCTCGCTCACAGCTAGCCACAGAACCTCACTCCACCATCTACCGGCATCACCAGATGTTCCAGCGGCTACTTCAGCCAGCGTGCGAAGTGAAATCTTACTTCCTGCGCTCTGCAGTGCTACCTGAGATTATTGAACGCTTCATATATCTGCAGAGACGTTAAAAATTTAAATCTGGAGAACAAAGAAATAAAATGTAATCTGAAAACAAGGGGTACCTGCACGGTGCTTTTTCATCCTGGGCGACGACCGAGCGAATATAGCTTCCGTTTTGGTTTGTAGCTTCACTATAAGTATTATTACGCACTGCTAATGTTCCATACGTATCACAATGTTAACTTGCTGAGAAATATTTAAAGATTTACTACATACAAGTTGTCAAAAAAAAAAAAAAAACACGAACCACGACAAACTTTAGAGACAAGTTCCTTATACAAAATAAGTAAAGAATGTGTAGTAAACATGGGCTCCAAAATGCATATCTTAAAAGGTATGAGCACTTTTTCATCTCTGATGCTATGCAAGGTTTGCTTTCCATATTTTGGAAAGAGGAAGTATTGACCGACACAAGAAAAAAATAACTAGTAAACGTGAGGTCTGAAATGCATACTTCAATCGCTATGAGCACTGCTTCATCTTTGCTAGTGTGGAACGCATCTCTTATATTGAACAATTGCTCATAGTTCTTAAGGCATGCTTTTTAGAACTCATGTTTATTAGACGTTTCTCCTTGTTTTGGTCCATAATACCTCCTCCCGAAGTACGAAAAGCAAAGAGCTTGCAGTAGAAAAGGTGCGTTCCGTATTATCAAAGATCAACAAGTACCCATTTATCTCTTAAGGTATGCACTTTAGAGCCCTTGTTTCTTATACGTTTCTTCTTGTTTTGGGAAGGAATCTGTTCCCGCCGGCCGGTGTGGCCGAGCGGTTCTAGGCGCTTCAGTCTGGAACCGCGCGACCGCTACGGTCGCAGGTTCGAATCCTGCCTCGGGAATGGATGTGTGTGATGTCCTTACGTTAGTTAAGTTTAAGTAGGTCTAAGTTCTAGGGGACTGATGACCTCAGATGTTAAGTCCCATAGTGCTCAGAGCCATTTGATTTGAATCTGTTCCCAAAGTTTGTCGTTATTTGTCTGGGACACCCAGTATGAGAGAGGGCCCGGAAATATAGAGAAGATAGGGAAGAGCGAGAAATGATAGGTATAAGTTTTCAGATAATAAGTTGTCGAGACGATGGAAGGAAAGAAAAAGCAGAAACAGCTGGGAGCGTGTTGCTGCTAGTTAGTTCCTGGACAAAACGGACATATCACCAGCTGAGATATAGCGTGTTTCACAGTTCCTGTTATAGGCTTCTAGTGGTTGTAGAGGGGATTTAGTATATAATTTCGGATAAGGCGCACGTCTAGAAATGTAACGTCTGGACGCAAAATAAGTTTAAATACGGGTTCACTTTCAAATCCCCAGTTTACGGCACGCACATAGCGGAGACAATGCTGTCTGACTGTTGTGGTTCACAGGAAACCGTGGCCCGGCCATTGTTTCGAGTACTCTTCGTCGGGCTTTCTTCTGCGTGACGAAGGACATCGTCTTCGAAGTAGAGAGTGTGCCAGTGTGGCGCACGCTTAGAGTACCACAGTCGACCCTCCTAGTTACAAACGCACCAGTTCCTCTCACAGCCATCGTAATCGGACGCAAATAATGCCTGATGTCATAACTGCAGCAGGGACCTTCACTCTGGCCTTTTCTCAATCTGTATGCGTACCGTAAAACGGAAGATTTGAAAGTCATTTGCCGGCCGCGGTAGCCGAGCGGTTCTAGGCGCTTCAGTCTGGAACCTCGGAGCTGCTACGGTCGCAGGTTCGAATCCTGCCTCGGGCATGGGTGTGTGTGATGTCCTTAGGTTTAAGTAGTTCTAAGTCTAGCGGACTGATGACCTCAGATGTTAAGTCCCATAGTGCTTAGAGCCATTTGAACCATTGTTTTGAAAGTCATTTTATGACCAAACAGTACATTTCCGGACTTGGATTCCTTCTCAAAAAGTTGTCTATTAAGGGCAGATGTAGGGCAAAATTGCCCAAAAATTCTAATTTTTATATTGCGTAATTTATTAGATTATTCTTTAATAACAACATCGCAAAGTTTCATAATCGAATTCTGGCTACAAATAGAAATATGATTTAAGAAAGTTTGTTTGGGCATCTGCGCCTGCCACGCCCCCTCTTTTTATGCTGTGTGATCCACACCTTCTCTACACTAGAAATGTTTCCTGCGTTAATTTTTCGTTCACACAATCGAAACGAATTGCAGGTGAGTCTAGAAGGCTGTGACAAAGATAATCTTTGCTTGTTCCTTTGTTTACAACTGGGTTCTTTTGAATAGTACATACTATAAACTTATTTCAGCTTTTAGTTTTGCATTGCTTGAAATGGGTTGTATCAGTCGATGCATATTCAAAAAAGTGAGGAAATATCGAATTTCATGAGTAAAAGGTACAGGAAATTTAAACAACAGTGTTACAGACGCTGTTCCTAAGTGTGAAGAACAATTTTCGACAAAGTCACTGAGTTCATTGAAGAAGAAAATTAGTGAAGGAATTGATGGTGCTGTGTACAGTGCCAAAGACGAGTTTTCGAGTGTTAGGTTAAATACTGGCCCATATGATTAATGTTTCATGTGCTTGTGGTAAATGTGGGTCAAAGGGCCTTAGACTATATGATGACAGTGGTCGCAATTGTTGTGAAGTGGAAATTTAGATAGGATTAAGTGCCTGTAGAGACTAGGCTTCCATCCAGGTTCGTTTACACTGAAGATACTCTGAAGCATCTATGAACTGCGACTGGATGAAGTTCAGGCTGCAGAAGAAAAAATGCAGAAGCTGGCTAGGCAAAGGAGACAGGGGAAGAGATTACAGCAGGAAGACGAGGAAGAGAATAAAGATTATGGATATGGACAGCGATAGTCATTAGGGGTATAGAAATACTGTCAAAAATTGAAATAAAAACTTTAAATGCGAATTGCCATAAACTGACCTTTTTGTGTTATAATGTACATTTTCTTAGGAACTATAAAAGTTAACATCCTAAAATTTGGCGTAGTTCTTAAAAATTAATTACTGAATTATCCTGTGCAGCACTTCTTCGTTATCTTCTCTCTGAGAAAAGTTCTCCTTTAAAATTTGAGAAATCTAGAGCAGTCCCGGGTAACACAAAACCGAAAAATTAATTTCAAAGCAACTACGGCCTTAAATAAAAATATGCTCCACAAGTTTTATTAGCCTCTTATTCAAATGTAAACTGTGAGATTCCAGTTTTATTGCTCGGTTAGTTTACGAGAAAAGGTACATTATAGGAACGATGGTAATTAAAAATTCAAATCCTTATAAAATGTATGTCGATGCCCATTTTCAAGCAAAAATTCCACAGGCTATCAAGCACTATGTTGTACATAATCGTCTCAAGTTTTACTATTTTAGCGGTAATATTTTTCCAGATATCTATGTTTAAGTACATGAATGTATTTTGCCCTAAGTTGGTCCTTGAGCCTCCCCACAACCATTAGGCGCTTGTAATAGGATACACTGTGTAACGCTAGAGAAGCTACGTCGATTATTACAATAGAAGCTACAGTATCCTCTCGAGTGCAACCAAGTTTCGGTTCAGGCGCAGATTACGGGGTAATTTGTATCAGAGAAATGGAGAAGGAAAAATGATTTCTAGTTGTGCTTAGCTACAGCCAACATATTAGATTAACAGACGATCTTGTATTGCGATGGTATAAACTATGATTAAAAAATAAACACAGTCATCAGCGACACATTCGTCATCGTGGTTGTCATAATCGTCATCGCCACCTTTGTCAGTTTTCTACTGTCTGAGCCACACCTTGTTGTCTCGTCATTTTGCTGTCGATCATACTCGTCTTCAGGTTTTTGTACTTACATCCATTAGGCAGATCGTCAAGGACATGAGCCTTCTTCCATCGCTCCTTTCTCTTCTCCTCAACATATCCTTCCAAATCCGTTTCTTAAAAACACACACACACACTCACTCAATATATCCTTGCAGTCATTCAGTTTTTCACCGTTGTTTTCTGATTTGCTGTTATTTTGTACCCCCAACACTCGTAGGGAACGGTGAGCAATGAATAGTGCTTCTCTTGCAACACTTCTGAACGAAGATTTTTTTCCTCATTAATGCATCTTCTACCCCCACAGTGATTCACTTCTTGTGTGCGCATATTGTGAATAAGGATTCTGACCCAGCAGTTAGCGAGTGATGAGTGAGCCGTGACTCAGCTGGAGGTTGAGGACTTGATCTTGTCAGCTGCAAACAGCCTTGACATTCCCGGCTGGTGCCGCGCGATACGCTTTCCGGAGTAACGAATAGCACGTAGTGGCATCAACTGCCTGTAGAGTCCGCCACACGCTAGACAGGCACTCTAGCGCCATACTTAAACCACACCATAGCCTGACTGCCAGCTAAGAGCCTATTAGTGCAAAACAAAAAACAATAAGCGTAGCTTCACTAATTTTAGAGGCCATACTACAGGTGTGTAGGCGTTTCGTCCGTGATTACCGTGAAGGACAAAAGCACTCTGCAACAAGATCTGTTCAAAACACTGGTGATTTTAGCTACAACATGTGAGAACATTTACGTCAGTTGCACGAATAAAAAATAACATTGATAACTGCTGTACAAACAGCTCTGTCCATGATCATGTAACAAGAGCTAGACTGAAATTACGTAACTCAAGAAAGACTAAACATTAAACTCGGAGTACCATTTTCTACCAAGGATTAAAACTGTACATTAAGTTACCCAAGGAGACTAAGAGATTTCTAAGACAAACTCATTTAAAAAGGCAGTTAAAAATACCTGTTGAGCAATGCATTCTATACACTGACGAATTCATTATATAACACAGTAAGTATTTCGTAAAAAATGTAAATAATAATAACAACGATGATAAAACTTATCTTACTTCGCGTAACACTTTCACACTACGTTTTTTCCTTCTTTTTTTTCCTTTCTGGAAATACTTATTCCCAAAGCTGTGCAATACTAACACGTTATCCTCTTTCTCAGCTCCAAATTTCAGTCATTATCCTATAGAGGGACGCTAACCCGGTTTTTCAGGCTATAAAATAGGAGGCTGTGGCACAAAAAACTGGAATCAGACATCGTTGGTATCGTCCTGACATCAGCTGATATGTGTTGAGTGTTGTGTTCGCAACGACTGGGAGAGAGAAATGAATGAATAGTGAGGCACTAGTCATTTTCATTATTAAGTAATTTCTTTGTAAGCCAGTATTGTACACTAGTGATGAACCGAATTGGGTAGCACTGCTTCAGACAAATTGGAGGGTGGAGGCTCCAACCTTCATCTGGCTATCCTGATTTGCCTTTTCGTGGTTTCCCTCAATTACTTCAGGCAAATGCCAGGATGGTTCCTACTGTAAAGTCACAGTCGACTGCCTATTCCAGGCTCGTCAGACTAGACCTTTAAGTATGTAAATGCTTGTATGTACGAATTACATAGTTTGTTTGTTCTTAAATTTTAATATCAAGACATGTCCAGTATCCCTGTAAAGGTGATCTACGGATGAATAAATTTACCACACTAATACTATTGCTATTACTGCTAGTACTTAATTTCGTAAACAGCAACGAAATATGAGTTACAGTTGCCCGATGATTTCCTGCCATGCCTTATTTCGCCTACTAAACAAACATCATCTTGCCTCATTGAAGTTTTATGTATGCCAAAACTTAACATTCAAAGTTAACAGCAAGCGAAAGGACAAGAAATTCGAAAGTAAACGTTAAGCACAAAATTCACATATAATATCTATACGTACGTTGCAACGATAACAACGGTATGGTCTTGTCGGCAAACTCAAAAGTTTATGGTAAGAGCAACAGCACATTACATAACTAGAAGTCGGCTGGCTCTATTCACACAGAGAAGGTAAACGCATTTGTAATTAGTCATAAAGTAAAAATATTGTAACTACAAACGAACAACAAGGAAAGATATTTTACGTTTAATGACTGTCTGCAGAACACGTGTGCCTCTAGAACAATTGTTTTTGGGGCGTATAACGAGCTAGTTGGTGAGGCGAGATATGCAGCAGGCGTTGCGAATCAACGTGGATGTTACTAAATTGTCTGGACTTACTACTCACAACGCTGTCACCAACAGCTAACTACAATCCTGATAATATTCAAAACGTTGTATTCAGCCTGTTTCATCGCAATTTTTTGAGCCGAAACATTACAATCACCGCCGGCCGTGTGACCGAGGGGTTCTAGGCGCTAGAGTATGGAACCGCGCGACCTGTACGGTCGCAGGTTTGAGTCCTGCCTCGGGCATGGATGTGTGTGATGTCCTTAGGTTAGTTAGGTTTAAGTAGTTCTAAGTCATAGGGGACTGATGACCTGAGAAATTAAGTCCCATAGTGCTCAGAGCCATTTGAACCGTTACAATCACCATTTAATAGCGCGTTGGTCCACCTTGGGAACGAAGTACAGCATGGAATGTATTCGACAAGTCCTAGGGAGCTTTTCTGAGGCATAAAGCACAATATGTCTATGCTCAGGTCAGATCAAGCATGAAGGGATGCAAATGGTCTGTAATACACTAAGGTGACCAAATTCATGGGACAGTGATATGCGCATATACAGGCGGCGGTAGTATCGTGTACACAAGGTATAAAGGGACAGTGCATTGGCGGAGCTGTCATTTGTATTCAGTTGATTCGTGTGGCTTATGGCTGAACGACGGGAATTAAAAGACTTTGAACGCTGAACGGTAGTTGGAGCTAGACGCATGGGACATTCCATTATGGAAATCGTTAGGGAATTCTATATTCCGAGTTCCACAGAGTCAAGAGACTGTCGAGAATACCAAATTTCAGGTAGTAACTCTCACCACGGACAACACAGTAGCCGACGGCCTTCTGTTAACGACCGAATGGTTCAAATGGCTCTGAGCACTATGGGACTTAACATATGTGGTCATCAGTCCCCTAGAACTTAGAACTACTTAAACCTAACTAACCTAAGGACATCACACACATCCATGCCCGAGGCAGGATTCGAACCGGCGACCGTAGCAGTCCCGCGGTTCCGGACTGAGCGCCTGAACCGCTAGACCACTGCGGCCGGCTTAACGACCGAGAGCAGCGGCATTTGCGTAGAGTAGTCAGTGCTAACAAGCATGCATAACAAATATCCAGTCACCTGACACATTAGCGCATCACCGCACACTTTTTAATTTTAGAACGTGACGGGAAGATGTTAATACATGCCCAACAAAAGTAAAGGGCCACTGTTTTGAAACCACTTCACTTTCTCCCATTGAAAACAAAAAAAAACAAAAAAAACAAAAAAAATACAGAGCTCAGAAGATGGTTCAAATGGCTCTGAGCACTGTGGGACTTAACATCGGTCATGTCCCCAAGAACTTAGGACTACTTAAACCTAACTAACCTAAGGGCATGACACACATCCATGCCCGAGGCAGGATTCGAGCCTGCGACCGTAGCAGACGCGCGGTTCTCGACTGAAGCGCCTAGAACCGTGCGGCCACACCAGGCGGCTAGCTGAGAAGATCATGTGAGCAGTGAGACGGGTTAATTATGTCACATCGATACCAAATTTCACCACAACTCTACCCAACGCCACCGTGGACGTATCACACTATGGAAAGGTCGTCGCACGTCCCTGACCTATATCGCACCCCTTCTCTTGACGCCTTTACAACGAATGTCATATCAGTGACGCTGAGAATTCAAATCACACAGTTACCTTATTAGTTGCCGAGGAAAGCATCTCGGACACATTGCTGCTCATGATCGACACGAAAAGTCCTCGGGAGTGTCATAAAGAGCTTAAATGAAAACAATCCTTCTATGGGAGCGTTCATTTTCATACATTTCACGGTCGGAAACAGCCGTTTGCAATGTAATGCGCAACAGGATGACGTTCCTGTCAACCTTTGACACTACTGACAACAGCCAGACGATTCAGCCCTGCTCTAAGGACACAGTAGGGATGCAAGCCCACCCATTTGTAGGGGTGAGGCCTCTGGAAACCACACAAAACCATTCTGCAGAATTTGAATCCGAAGCGAACCAGAAAATCGTGTTTATGGTTCTCCATTTCTCCTTTTTGCACCCTCCTACGCCGTGTACCTGGCAGTGGGGGGAGGAGTGCAATATTGATACACGTGTGAATAAAACTGCAGAGGTTCCCTCTAGGAACTCTCAGTTTGGGAACACCCTGGTTGCCACCAGCATATTTTTGTTGAGCGCCTTAAAAATGTATCTGTACAGAGGCACCCATTCTTTGATTCCTAGGCACTAGTGGGATAAACAACACCTTCCACATCCCTCAACTGAGTGACGCTACATTGCTGCGATAACGCCTGTTTGCCGCAAGCGACATCCGAAGACGATGTCTATCTTGCAGGTGCCTAGGAATCTATGTGTAGTTGTCTCTGTACAGATACATTTTTAAAATACTCAACAAAGGTGTCCCAGAGGCACCGAGTGTGTTACTGGAGTGGGTTCTTAGTTTTGCATCCCTCCTGGAAGGCAGCGCGTGGGTCTCCTCCTGAAAACTGAAAGGTTGGCCGAATGAGGAAAGCGAGTAGGAGCAGGAGAGTTAAAACACTTCGGTACTGCGTGTAAAATTGCAGATGGTTACTATAGGCAAAAACAATAAATGGTTACATAACTTTGCAATGATGAGCACGTAGGCGCGAAACCGTATTCCCGTCGTAAGTAGTACAAAGTCTCAATAGCAAGCCAACACCCTCTGAAGCTGAAGCGATGTTTCCAAGCCGTCTGCTCTTGATGAAATGGGGTGAATCTGGAGCGGAGCTCGTAGATCTGGACAGCGCCGGCTAGAGGGCGCTGTCGTCGGTGCCGGTGTCGTAGTGCCAACATACGGACTTGCACCTACGTCGTGGCATCGTAGCTATCGATACCACACTTAGACGGACCATTTGCCATTTAATGACCACAGTTGTCAGTCCCTCACCCCGCCTGGGTACATGACACAGAAGGTCACGAAAAAAGGGGGGATAAAAAAGCATAAACACCATTCTCTGCTTTGGATCACGTTCAGATTTCGTCGAATGGTTTTTAAAGGTTCCTAGTGATTCCGCCTCGGACGCCAGAGTAAAAATAGCGCTTGCGCTAGAATCAAAAGGCCAAGGAGCAAGTTCAGTGTTGTTGCAGAGCTACGATGCAACTAGAGAAAGATTGAATCGTCCGGGGTTTGTCAGGAATATCAAGGGTGTTCAAGAACGGCATCCTCCCACACTACAAACTATCGTTTTCGACCGCGAAATGAAAAACTGAACACCCCAATGGAAGGCGTTTCATCGACGCCCTTTATAACAGGTCCTTAGGAGTTTCCGTGTCGGTTCTGAGCAGGGGTGGGTCCGCAATGTTTTCCTCGGGCATCAATTAGAAAACCATGTGGTTTCAGCACTCAGTGTCAAACATATGAACTCCATCGCAAACGTGAGATGTGGGTCAAGGGAAGTGTGACGACCTTTCCGTGGTGTGACACTTCCATCGTGGCACTGAGCAGAATTATGGTGAAATTTTGTGCCAACGAGCCATCATTAACCATCTCACAGCTCACATGATTTTCTGAGCTCTGACTTTTTTTTCGAAATTTTGGCATCGCAGTGTGAAAAAAGGACCGAGTTTCAAAAAATTGACCGTTTAACTTTGATGCGCAGTATAGTGTTACTTAAAGCACCTCATGCTATGTTATTAAGTAGCTTCATAAAAGATAATTGCCACGAATTTGACCATAGTTTAAAACGCAGCTATTCAATGGAGATATTATCCACAAGCTAGAAGGTGACATATGGCTGCAACTGTTCAAGCATGTTCAGGTAAACATTTCCCCTTAAGGTTTTCTCTGTAAAGTAGTGACCTTATCTATTTTTCTCTGTCTATACAATCAAATGCCACTATTTGCTGGTTAACATTCTACGGCGAATTATTGACTTTAAGTCAAGTTCTTTCGAAAACCACCTTGATATTCCCCCAGTTGTTCGTCGAAAGTATCTACCACTCTGTTCAGGAGAATTTTTAATGATATTTTGTACGCCACTGGCAGAAGTGACACTCCTCTGTAATTATTGACATTTTGTGTGTCTCCCTTTTTATGTAGCGGGTGGATTAATGCTGTTTTCCATTCAACTGGAATCTTTCCAGTTTTACAAATGCTCTGAAGAAGCAGTTGTAGGTCCTTTGTGATTTTTGGTTCTGACCACTTAAATAATTCTGCTGTAATGGAATCTTCAGCACTTGCTTTATTGTTTTTGAAGGTTTTGATGGCCTCATAAATTTCTAACTCTGTTGGTGGGAAATATTCCTCTAGATTTTGAGGTGTCACTATAAATTCCAATTTATCTTTTGGAACTGGAGAGTTTAATAGCCTTTCAAAAAATTTTGATAAAATTTGACAATTTTCCTTATTCTTTAATCCCATTTTGCTATTTTCATCTTTGAAACAAATACTTGGTGCCTGATATCCTTTAAGTATGTGTTTAAAAGTTTGCTAAAAATTTCTAGCATTATTTTTGGTGAAATTTTCTTCTATTTCAATAAGCTGAGAATTTTCAAAAATTCTTTTAATTTTCCGGATTACACTCTGCATTCAAGTAGCAGGAAAGCAGGACGATGCAGAGAACACATCTGGATGGCACTTCCATATCATCAGCTTTGTTGAGGCTGACCATCACGCACAGAGTCAGTTCACACCTTTGGACAACGTTCCAAGCGGGAGGAGTCAATCAACATCAGTACAAGTAAGGCTGACCACATGTCCAAGTCCAGTACCAATCAGCACAAGTGATAACCTGGCTTTTGAACCGACGAAAAGTAGGGTAGTTGCCTGTTTAAGGAAGTGTAATTGGCTAGAGATTAATGTCGGCTGTTCATCTGATGCATCCCCTGCAATACATATAATCCAGTCAATTACGAAAAAAACCATACCGAAATAACAGTATGAGTGTTCTTATCTTCTCAGGAGCATGTACTCCATCGCAAGTGGCAGCTAGGGATGTTGTGATGGCTCTGTTATATAGACATCATAAACCGAATTTTCATATTGTGCTTTTCATAGAGCACGTGGACCTGGGTTTAGTATGGTGGATGGTTATAGCCACCCAACCAATCTGCTGGACGACAACCTGGAACACGTGGCACGCAACGCACCTACAGGATCATCTCTCTCTCTAGACCCTATATCGAAGGTTTGCAGTCCCAACACAGTAACCACGGACAGTTACTGATCCCGAGGGAGTACCTGTCTGACAGTGAGTCGCTTTACTGCACGTCATAATGGAGAAGCATGCAAGAAAATTTGGAAATTTGTGGTAAGGTCTTATGGGACCAAATTACTGAGGTCATCGGTCCCTAAGCGTACACACTTCTTAATCTAACTTAAACTAACTTACGCTATGGACAACACACACACATCCGAGGGAGGACTAGAAACTCCGACAGGGGGAGCCACACGGACCGTGACAAGGCGCGCGGTTAAATGGTTCAAACGGCTCTGAGCACTATGGGACTCAACATCTGAGGTCATCAGTCCCCTAGAACTTAGAACTACTTAAACCTAACTAACCTAAGGACATCACACACATCCATGCCCGAGGCAGGATTCGAACCTGCGACCATAGCAGTCACTCGGTTCCGGACTGAAGTGCCTAGAACCGTACGGCCACCGCGGACGGCCCGCGCGGTTACCTCGCGCGGCAAGCTTGCAAGAGCATCGTACCCAGTACAGTATGCCACTGACAAAGTCCTCAATGGCCCACGCTTTATTCAAAATATACTTTTCATCCCTATCACTACGTCACGTTTAGAATCATTTCGTGCACATTCACTGCCGGAAAAAATCGCAAAACCAAAAAATAATTAATGTAGAGTAGTGAAATTTTGGGGATACATTTGTCTGGGCAACATATTTAAGTTATTAACATTATAAAATCGCAAGTTAATGTAAGCACGAGATAAGCCTTAGAAAATGTGAACTGCATGTATATTAATAACCGGTATACCCGTTACACCGTTGAACGCGAGCATGCAAACGTGCATGCATTGTGTTGTACAGGTGCCGGATGTTAGTTTGAGGGATGGTGTTACGTGCCTGTTTGCACTTCATCAGTCAATATGGGGCCGCCTAATGTTGGTTGTGGATGATGCCCGATGATGATGCCCGATGATGATGTCTGATGATGATGCCTGATGATGAGGCCCAATGATGATGCCCGACGATGATGATGCCCTATATGTGCTCGATTGGAGACAGCTCAGAAGAGGATGTTGGGTTACAACAGCGGTATGTGGGCGAGTGTTATCCTACCGATAGGAACACACCCACTGGAATGCTGTCAATGAATGGCAGCAGAACAGGTCGAATCATCAGATTAATGTACATATTTACAGTCAAGGTGCGTGGGATAACCACAAGAATGCTGCTGTCATTCGAAATTGTGGCCCAGACCAAAACTCTAGATGTATGCCCAGTGTGTCTAGCACGCATATAGATTGGTTCCAGATTCTTAACTTGCCCATCACTGGTACCGAGGCAGAACCAGCTGTCATCACAAAAGACAACAGTCCTTCACCCTGCCCTCCAGTGTACTCTCGCTTGACAGCACTGATGTCGTAAATTACTTTGGTTTGCGGTCAGTGGAATGCACGCTACAGGATGTCTGGCTCTGAGCTTTCCTTGAAGTAACCGATGTGTAGCACTTCATCGTGTCACGGTGTTGCCAACTGCTGTTCAGATTGTTGCTCCAGATGCAGGACGATGCTTCCGAGCAGTACGCTGAACACGATGGTTTTCCCTCTCGGTAATTCCACGTGGCCTTCCGGAGCCCAGTCAGTTTGCGGCCGTATTTTCTCTTTACTACCGCTGCCAGCAATCATGTACAGTGGCTACATTCCTGCCAAGTCTTCCTGCAATAATGCAAAAGGAACATCCAGATTCTCGCAGCCCTATTTCACGAACTCGTTCAAACTCAGGGAGATGTTGATAATGGCGACTTTGTTGCCTTAAAGGCATTCTTGCCTAACATCAGCTCGCTACGTCCAGTCTCAAAGGTAACTTACGATCACGATCGTAACACCGTGTATTTAACCCTTTCAGACACACTGGGTACAACTATGTACATTAACGTTTAACATGTCTTACCTGAAACAGAAGTACTTTCCCCCAATGGAAACCTGAGGAACACATTTGTGAATATTCAGCCTTTTCATTATGGGCAAGCGCTGCCAACTGTTGGGGATCGCTATGAAAATATCAGCATGTGAATGTAGCAATGTGCACCAGCTCGTCACCATAGGAATACACGGATGTGGTTGGTTCGCTGTATTCCACTGTACAGTTGAATATTGTTGTTGTTATTTTGCATGGTAACCACTGAATGAACATTTTATTTGCTACAATAGAAAATGTTTCATAATTAGCTATTTTAGTCCATAAAATGAAGCCAAGACTACCAAGCATGTTTTGAAAAGGGGTACATATTTTTGTAAACACTCTCCTCCTAAAACCATTAAAAAATAGCCTAAGAGCATTACCACGTAAAGGAAAATTTTGCTTCCTTCAGAAAAATTCAGGTCTGAAACGGTTAAAGTAAATCTGATTTTCATCCTCATAGTGGTGATACTAGTGCCATTCCTTTGCGACTGGCACGAAATTTTAATAGAATAATAGAAATTTTAATAGAATAACTTTCACTTATGCCGCACAACTTCTGCTTGGTTTTGCGATTTTGTTTCCGTCAGTGTGTTATCATTTTCTTTCTATGTCGCTATGTCATTTTCTCGCCCGTGAGGGCTTGCAGCAATCCAGTAACCCTCTCCTCACCTAAAATGTGTTCTACATACAATGACGACAGATTACATAAAAAGGTAAAATATTTATGAGTTTCGTTCCTGACATTAAATATACAAACAGGCATAGGTGTCTTTTTCGAAACCGACGATGATGAGGTGGTAAAACCGCAACTGTAACGCTCCACTGTGCTGAATACGAAGCATGTCCACTGGGAATGGACAGAATTGCGATATGGAAGGCTTATTGACCAAGAGGGTCAGAACATAGCGATCATTGCAATGTGGGAAGATGAATGAACGCACATTTCTCACAAGACATATAGAAAGCCGGACCAAGAGAGCCAGGTAGACGCACTTTTTCTCGATTTTCGAAAACAATATCATTCAAATGGTTCAAATGGCTCTGAGCACTATGGGACTTAACTGCTGTGGTCATCAGTCCCCTAGAACTTAGAACTACTTAAACCTAACTAACCTAAGGACATCACACACGTCCATGCCCGAGGCAGGATTCGAACCTGCGACCGTAGCGGTCACGCGGTTCCAGACTGAAGCGCCTTTAACCGCACGGCCACACCGGCCGGCCCAATATCATTCGGTACGCTTATTACCGAAGGTACGATCACGTGCGTTATCACGTGAAATTTGTGACTGGCTTAGCGATTTCTTGGTGGGGAGGACACAGCATGTCATCTTGCATTCAGAGTCATCAACAGACGCGGAAGTAACTTCAGGTGTGGCCCAGGGACGAGTGTTGAGACCCTTGCTGTTCATGCTGTATAGTTATAACCTTGAAGACAATAGTAAGCTCAGTTGTTTGGCACATGATGCAGTTATCTATCATGAAGTTGTGTCTGAAAAAAAGCTGCACAAGTATTTATTCGGATCTTGATCAGATTTCAAAGTGGTGCATAGACTGGCAACTTGCTCTTAATGTTCATAAATGTAAAATTGTAGACTTTACAAAACGAGAAAAAATTTTCGGTTTCAACGAGCCACAATTCGAATCGGTAGACATACAAATGTAACAACGTGTAACACTGTAGGAATATGGTATGCAGTGATCGCATAGCCTGAGTCGTAGGTAACGTAAGTGGCAGACTTCGGTTCCTTGGTAGAATACTAAGTAAACGCAATTATTCTGCCAACGAGATTGCATAAAACACATCCCTGGGACGAATTACATTTGATGTGTTATGTAGCTCTTCCGACGCGCATGTAGCACTGTGGGTTGTGCCTCGTGTGGCGCTTTGATATTTATTGGCTGCACACGCACGTTCTGAAAAGCAAAAAAAAGTTGCGTGTGCAACCAAGATCATCAATACTTAATCATTAACAATAATAATACTGACTAAGTAACGCAAGACTTTTGTTTCTCAGGAAGTATTGGCTGAAACAATTCGGAATTTGTTGTGGGGCATCGTGATATACTCTCGGTCCAGCGTGTATAGTTTCATGAGGTTCCGATAGGTGGCGGCGCTGTTCGTAGCCCACAAAATAACATGTGTAACGGACGTGCGTTCCATGCAGATTCAGAGAGCTGTCATTGAGTTTCTTTTGGCAGAAAACCAGAGCATCTTCTACGGAATACTACTGGCCTTTAAAATTGCTACACCAAGAAGATGTGCTGGCCAGGGCAGCAGTCGAACATTTTCTGTGTCCAGAAAGGCCCGTACAGTACCTGCAACATGCGGTCGTGCATTATCCTGCTGAAATGTAGGGTTTCGCAGGGATCAAATGAAAGGTAGAGCCACGGGTCGTAACACATCTGAAATGTAACGTCCACTGTTCAAAGTGCCGTCAATTCCAACAAGAGATGACCGAGACGTGTAACCAATGACACCCCATACCATCACGCCAGGTGATACGCCAGTATGGCGATGACGAATACACGCTTCCAATGTGCGTTCACCGCGATGTCGCCAAACACGGATGCGACCATCATGATGCTGTAAACAGAACATGGATTCATCCGAAAAATGACGTTATGCCATTCGTGCAGCCAGGTTCGTCGTTGAGTACACCATCGCAGGCGCTCCTGTCTGTGGTGCAGCGTCAAGGGTAACCGCAGCCATGGTCTTGGAGCTGATAGTCCATGCTGCTGCAAACGTCGTCGAACTGTTCGTTCAGATGGTTCTTGTCTTGCAAACGTCCCCATCTGTTGACTCAGGGATCGAGACGTGGCTTCACGATCCGTTACAGCCATGCAGATAAGATGCCTGTCATCTGCTAATGATACGAGGCCGTTGGGATCCAGCACGGCCTTCCGTATTACCCTCCTGAACCCACCGATTCCCTATTCTGCTAAGAGTCATTGGATCTCGACCAATGCGAGCAGCAATGTCGCTGTACGATAAACAGCAATCGCGATAGGCTACAATCCGACCTTTATCAAAGTCGGAAACGTGATGGTACGCATTTCTCCTCCTTACACGAGGCATCACAACAACGTTTCACCAGGAAACGCTGGTCAATTGCTGTTTGTGTACGAGAAATCGGTTGGAAAGTTTCCTCATGTCAGCACGTTGTAGGCGTCGCCACCGGCGCCAACCTTGTGTGAATGCTCAGAAAAGCTAATCATTTGCATATCACAGCATCTTATTCCTGCCGGTTAAATTTCGCGTCTGTAGCACGTCATCTTCGTGGTGTAGCAATTTTAGTGGCCAGTAGTGTATGTCTCCTTAGATGCTCCGGTTTTCTGCCAAAAAAGTTGTAATGTCCAATCTCCCGCACGCCGGCCGACCGCACGCAGACTCCTGCAATGTTGGCTCTCAATCAAAACACCTCTTTGCTCAGTTGGACGTCTGTTGACAGTGCTGACAGACTTGTCCAACAGTTGGGGTACTCAAAGGGTTGTGCCTGCTGGGTTCCACACTATAAAGAGCAACAGAGGACCATCTGTGCCGAACTGCTTGCGGGTTACGAGGCTGATCGTGACAATGTTTGTTGACCATCGTCACAGGATACGATATGTGGATTCATAACTTCGAACCGGAAACAAAATGGTAGTCCATGGAGTGGGGCCACACCACTTCTTCTCCTCAGATGGTAAAGTAATGGCGCAGTTCATCTGGGATAGCTCTCCTGGATCTCTGATTGGGTTATTCTGTTTGATGTCCTCTATGCCGCGCGGAGTGGCCTCGCGGTTTGAGGCGCCATGTCACGGATTGCGCCGCCCCTCCCGCCGGAGGTTCAAGTCCTTCCTCGGGCATGGGTGTGTGTGTGTGTGTGTCTGTGTGTGTGTGTGTGTGTGTGTGTGTGTTTGTGTTTGTGTGGGTGGGTGGGGGGGTGGGTGTGGGTGTGGGTGTTGTTCTTAGCATAAGTAGTGTGGAAGTCTAGGAACCGATGACCTCAGCTGTTTGGTCCATTAGGAATTAACACATTTTTTCCTCTCTGATGGTGGAGTGATTAACTTGGAAACTTGGAAATGTCTTGTGCTACCTTCAGGAAATTGAAGAAAAGACTTCAGCGAGTACGTCGCCCCAAAAATGCAAACTAATTTTTCCTTCTCCGTGACAACGCAAGGCTTCGCACAAGTATGCGCGCTCGAGAGGATCTCACAAGACTTTACTGGACAGTTCTTCCTCATCCACCACATAGCGCGGATGTCACACCTTCCGACTTTCATCCGTTTGGCCCAATGAAGGATGCATTTCGCGGGAAGGAGTTCGTGGATGGTGGGGAGGTTATTGGTGCAGCGATATGTTGGCTCCGGCGCCGACAAGTACACTGGCACCATGCAGGCGTGCATGCCCTCCCGTTAAGCTAGTGTAAGGCCGTCGCATTGAACGATGTTCAAAAAAAAGAAAAGAAATGGGGAGGAGAATAATATCGTATATTGGGATCCTGCATAAAACCAACCTGATTTCAGAAAAAAAAGTTTTGCATTACTTATTTAACGCACCTCGTATAATGATTCTCCCTTTATCGAAGTTCTTTATTTCCCAGAGTATCACATGTATAAATACGACTGTTGCATGAATAGAACCGCTATCTCACAGACTTTGCAGTGTGTTGTCTAGTTGGCGCTACGAGTACAGCGTCTTGATAAAATGGCGATAAAGCCAGAAAAGAGTTGTTGTGTGTTACAATACGCGAGATGTTTATCTGTTACAACAGAGCAACGTGTTTTCAGAGGGAATTACGGAAAAGAACCAACGTCAAAACAGAGCGTTGTGCGTTCTTGTCGACAATTTAGAGACACTGGTTGCCTCTGTAAACAGAAAAGTACCGGTCGACCAAGTGCGCCAGATGTAACCGTGATGAGGGTATGCAGCCCAAAAAAAGCCACGTTCCGCGCGAGCCACGGACTTGGAATACCGCAGTCAGCTATGTGGAGGATTTTACGACGGCGGTTACATTTGGAACCCATCGTCTGCAGCTCGTGCAGCTATTAAAACCGGAAGATTACGGCTAGCGCCATCGCAATGTAGGATTCACTTGAGGATGAACACATCGCCTCCAAACTGATATTCAGTGACTAAGCAACCCTCCATTTATCTGGAAAGGTTAATCGACACAATGTAAGCGTGTGGAGACACTGAAAATCCACATGAAATTGTGACGCATAAACCAGTCACCGGAGGTTAAAGTTTCTTGTGGAATGTCACAGACGACGCTGTGTGGGCTTTTTCCCTTTGTGGCAAGATTGTGGCGGGTACCTCTCATCTTATTATGTTTCAATTGTGGTTGGGCCGGCCGGGGTGGCCGAGCGGTTGTAGGCGCTACAGTCTGGAACCCCGCGACCGCTACGGTCGCAGGTACGAATCCTGCCTCGGGCATGGATGTGTGTGATGTCCTTAGGTTAGTTAGGTTTAAGTAGTTCTAAGTTCTAGGGGACTGATGACCTCAGAAGGTAAGTCCCATAGTGCTCAGAGCCATTTGAACCAATTGTGGTTGTTTCCAAAACTAAATACTGATTCCAAAAATTACCGTGTTTATGTACTCCCGTTGCCGAGACCACTGGAACATGATCAGAGCGGTGCTCATAGAACATTCCTAGGGTGAAACCCGTGGTCTACGGGTAGCGTATTTGACTAGTCATGGGCCCGGCTTACTCTCTCATCAGTTACACTGCCATAAGCAGAGTTCGTTTTGTTTGCAGGTGACGCAAGTATTGCAATAAATAGTATGTTGAATGTAGTTCTAGAAAAATCTGCTAATGATATTTTCATGGATATTAATAAATGGTTTAAAGCTAACTCACTGACATTAAACTTCGAAAAGACTCACTATATGCAATTCAGAACCCAGCACAGGTATAAAGTACGAAGAAGAGCAGATAGAAGAGGTTGACAGTCTTAAATTCCTGGGATTACAACTTGATAATAAATTCAGTTGGGAGGAGCACACCACAGAACTGCAGAAAGGCTTTAACAAATCTGTATTTGCAGTTCGAGTGTTAGCAGATATAGGCGACATAAAAATGAAAAAGCTTGCATACTTTGCCTACTTTCATTCCATAATGTCATATGGTATAATATTTTGGGGTAATTCTTCAAGTCAAACAAAAGTTTTCAGAGTCCAAAAGCGTGTAATACGTATTATTTGTGGAGTAAATTCACGGACGTCCTGTAGAAACCTCTTCAAAGAATTGGGTATACTAATTACTGCCTCTCAGTATATTTACTTCTTAATGAAATTTGTCCTAAATAATATATCTCTTTTTCTAACAAACAGCTCAGTTCATACATACAATACCAGGAACAAAAATGATCTGCACAAGGACTTAAAAGCATTTACTTTAGTTCAAAAAGGGGTCCACTACTCAGGAACACTCATCTTCAATAATTTGCCAGTAAACATAAAAAATTTAGTTACAAATAAAGATCAGTTTAAAAGGAGCCTGAAAGACTTACTAGTGGCCAACTCCTACTCCATTGACGAATTTTTTAATAGAAACAAATGTTGTATGTATTCATACTATTACTATTGTTATTTCAGCTTAAAAAAAAAAAAAAAAAAAAAAAGGAGGCATGTTCCACATCGATGAGGATCTATGGAACGAAAAACTAATCTAATCTAACTCAGCCACTGTTTTAATTTTGAATAAAAATCATCAGCAATGGCGCCCGAAGAATTCCGTCATAAGAAGTCACTCTCGTCCTGCCAACGGTCTTGTCACAGACGGCGGAGGAGCTGACAGAGGTTCAGGGTATTCTCCTGCCCTTGGTGTGGGGAACTGCCTCAGGAAGGCCCTCTGAGACGGGACTGCCAAGGGGGAAGTGACCTTCAGAAAAAGACTGAACAACCAACGAACGAATAACATTCTATCAGTCTGAGCGCGGAATATCGGAATCTGAACGTAATAGGAAAGCTAGAAAACCGAAAAAGGGAATGCAAAGGCTTAGTCTAGATATAGTGGCTGTCAGTGATGTGAAATGGAATGAAGACGGCTATTTCGGGCGAGAGGAATATAGGATAATATCAGCAGCAGCAGAAAATGGTGTAACGGGAGTAGGATTGGTTATGAATAGAAAAGTAGGGCAGAGAGTGAGTCACTATGTACAGTTCAGTGATAGGGTTGTTCTCATTAGATCCGACAGCAAACCAATGCAGACAACGATAATTCAGGTATACTTGTAGGCGTCGCAAGCAGAAAATAAAGAGATAAAGTACATAAGGATATAGAACGGGTTACTCAGTATGTAAAGGGAGATGAAGAAATAGGCAAGGTGCTCGTAGGACTCGCGCACAGAGGGTTCCGTACAGATATAATTAAGTATATAGATTGTTCATCCATACAGCGAATCGAGGCTCTTGACTATTTTGCCTGTTGCCGAACATCGATGCTGGCAAGATATCGCTCCCATGGATTTCAAGACTTTCGAGGGTGTTTTAATTTCAAGTTTGGCATTGGACAACAAACGACCAAATTAATACTTTTTTCGTGTCATATACTTACAAATTAACAATTTTAGGATTTTTCCTTTGCTTGTACCTTGAAACCTTACTTCTTGCCAAATTTCATGAATCTACGTCAATAGTTTTTAATGAGTAAGTTTGGGTGTATCAAAATATATGACAAACGGCCGTATCTTTTGATTGCATTGACTTAAAAACTTGACATGTTTACACCACCAAAGAACCACAGACCTCAGTATGTGATACAAATTTCAACTTGTTGCGTGTACCTGTTCCTGAGAATAAGAGGGCTTAAAAGAGGGACGGACGCACAGACAGACATAATTACAAATTATGTATTTTCGGATTTTGTTTCATTTGGTTGTACTGTTTAGCCTTGCTTGTTAAATTTCACGATTCTAGACCAACGGGAAGTACCCTATAGGTTTTGAAGAATGAGTTTTCGAGTATCGACGTACGGATGATAAATGGCCATATCTTCTGTCTGCAATAACTTTAACGTTTATTATACCGTCAAGGGGCCATAGACCTTAATATGTGACATAAATTTCATCTTGCTACGTGTACCCGTTCCTGATAAAAAAAAGGGTTAAAAGTCAGACAGACAAACTGAAAGGCATCAAAATGGTTCAAATGGCTGTGAGGACTATGGGACTTAACATCTTTGGTCATCAGTCCCCTAGAACTTAGAACTACTTAAACCTAACTAACCTAAGGACATCACACACATCCATGCCCGAGGCAGGATTCGAACCTGCGACCGTAGCGGTCGCGCGGTTCCAGACTGAACCATTTGGTTTCCGGAAATCTATTGACACTCTACCACACAAGTGGCTTGTAGTGAAATTGCGTGCTTATGGAATATCGTCTTAGTTATGTGACTGGATTCGTGATTTCCTGTCAGTGAGGTCACAGTTCGTAGTAAATGACGGAAAGTCATCGAGTAAAACAGAAGTGATTTCCGGCGATCCCCAAGGTAGTCCCTTTACTGTTCCTTATCTATATTAACGATTTGGGAGACATTCTGAGCAGCCGTCATAGGTTGTTTGCAGATGACGCTGTCGTTTATCGACTAATAAAGTCATCATAATATCAATATAAATTGCAAAACGATTTAAAAGAGACATCTGAATGGTGCGAAAATTGGCAGATGGCCCTAAATAACGAAAAGGGTGAGGTCATCCACATGAGTGCTAAAAGGAATCCGTTAAACTTCGGTTACACGAAAAATCACTCAAATCTAAAGGCCGTAAGTTCAACTAAATACCTAGGAATTACAATTATGAGCAGCTTAAATTGGAAGGAACACATAGAAAATGCTGTGGGAAAGGCTAAGCAAAGACTACGTTTTATTGGCAGGACACTTAGAATATGTAACAGATCTACTAAGGAGACTGCCTACACTACGCTTGTCCGTCCTCTTTTAGAATACTGCTGCGCGGTGTGGGATTCTTACCAGATAGATTGACGGAGTACATCGAAAAAGTTCAATGAAGGGCAGCACGTTTTTACTATCGGAAATATGGGAGAGAGTGTCACAGAAATGATACAGGATTTGGGCTGGAAATCATTAAAAGAAAGGCTTTTTCGTTGCGGCGGAATCTTCTGACGAAATTCCAATCACCAACTTTCTCCTCCGAATGCGAAAACATTTTTTTGACACCGACCTACTTATGGAGAAAAGATCACCACAATAAAATAAGGGAAATCAGAGCTCGTACGGAAAGATATAGGTGTTGTTTCTTACCGCGCGCTATACGAGATTGGAATAATAGACAATTGTGAAGGTGGTTCGATGAACCCTCTGCCAGGCACTTAAATGTGATTTGAAGAGTATCCAAGTAGATGTAGATGAATAGGAGAAATACTTCAGTTGACCGACGAAGGAGGAGGTACAAAAACGTTCGCGAAAAGACAGGAATACAGCAAAATAAAACACTTAGGATTGAAATAAATAGGAAGGCAGGGCAGCGAAGGGGAAATGGGTGCAGGAAAAGTATGAGGAAATCGAAAAAGAAATGATCGTCGGAAGGACTGACCAAGCGTATCGGAAATCCAAAACAACTTCCGATAATATTACATGCAGTAGTTGTAACATTATGAGTGCAAAGGGAATTCCACAGTTAAACGCAAAGAGCAGATAGGTGGAAAGAGTTCATTGAAACCTCTATGAGGGGAGGAGTTGTCTGATGGCAAGACAGAAGAAGAAACTGGACCCGTCGTGGAAGACAAAGAGGATCCAGAATTAGAGCCAGAATTTAATAGAGGTTTGGGAGACTTGAGACCAAATAAAGCAGAAGGGATAGAGGACAGTCCACTGTAATTTCTAAAATCATTGAGGGAAATGGCAATCAAATGACTATTCAGGCTAGTGTGTAGAATCCATGAGACTGGCGGTGTGCCATCAGACTTTCGGATAAATATCAACACAATTCCAAGGAAAGTAAGTGTAGATAGGCCCGAAAACTGTCGCACAATCAGCTTAACAGTCCATGCGTCTAATCTGTTGAGAAGAATAACGTACAGAAGAATTGAAAAGAAAACTGAAGATATATGAAGATCAGTTTGGCATCAGGAAAGGTAAAGGCACCAGAGGCACAGTATTTGTCGATCTGGAAAAAGCGCTCGACAGTGTAAAATGGTGCAAGATGTTCGAAATTCTGTGAAAACTGGGGATATGCTATATGGAAAGGCAGGTGATATACACTCCTGGAAATTGAAATAAGAACACCGTGAATTCATTGTCCAGGAAGGGGAAACTTTATTGACACATTCCTGGGGTCAGATACATCACATGATCACACTGACAGAACCACAGGCACATAGACACAGGCAACAGAGCATGCACAATGTCGGCACTAGTACAGTGTATATCCACCTTTCGCAGCAATGCAGGCTGCTATTCTCCCATGGAGACGATCGTAGAGATGCTGGATGTAGTCCTGTGGAACCGCTTTCCATGCCATTTCCACTTGGCGCCTCAGTTGGACCAGCGTTCGTGCTGGACGTGCAGACCGCGTGAGACGACGCTTCATCCAGTCCCAAACATGCTCAATGGGGGACAGATCCGGAGATCTTGCTGGCCAGGGTAGTTGACTTACACCTTCTAGAGCACGTTGGGTGGCACGGGATACATGCGGACGTGCATTGTCCTGTTGGAACAGCAAGTTCCCTTGCCGGTCTAGGAATGGTAGAACGATGGGTTCGATGACGGTTTGGATGTACCGTGCACTATTCAGTGTCCCCTCGACGATCACCAGTGGTGTACGGCCAGTGTAGGAGATCGCTCCCCACACCATGATGCCGGGTGTTGGCCCTGTGTGCCTCGGTCGTATGCAGTCCTGATTGTGGCGCTCACCTGCACGGCGCCAAACACGCGTACGACCATCATTGGCACCAAGGCAGAAGCGACTCTCATCGCTGAAGACGACACATCTCCATTCGTCCCTCCATTCACGCCTGTCGCGACACCACTGGAGGTGGGCTGCACGATGTTGGGGCGTGAGCGGAAGACGGCCTAACGGTGTGCGGGACCGTAGCCCAGCTTCATGGAGACGGTTGCGAATGGTCCTCGCCGATACCCCAGGAGCAACAGTGTCCCTAATTTGCTGGGGAGTGGCGGTGCGGTCCCATACGGCACTGCGTAGGATCCTACGGTCTTGGCGTGCATCCGTGCGTCGCTGCGGTCCGGTCCCAGGTCGACGGGCACGTGCACCTTCCGCCGACCACTGGCGACAACATCGATGTACTGTGGAGACCTCACGCCCCACGTGTTGAGCAATTCGGCGGTACGTCCACCCGGCCTCCCGCATGCCCACTATACGCCCGCGCTCAAAGTCCGTCAGCTGCACATACGGTTCACGTCCACGCTGTCGCGGCATGCTACCAGTGTTAAAGACTGCGATGGAGCTCCGTATGCCACGGCAAACTGGCTGACACTGACGGCGGCGGTGCACAAATGCTGCGCAGCTAGCGCCATTCGACGGCCAACACCGCGGTTCCTGGTGTGTCCGCTGTGCCGTGCGTGTGATCATTGCTTGTACAGCCCTCTCGCAGTGTCCGGAGCAAGTATGGTGGGTCTGACACACCGGTGTCAATGTGTTCTTTTTTCCATTTCCAGGAGTGTACAATAGATACAAGAGCCAAGAGGAAACAATAAGAATGGGAAAGCAAGAACAAAGTGATCGGATTAAAAAGAGTGTAAGACAGGGAGTGAGTCTTTTGCTGCTGCTGTTCAATTTATATATCGAAGATGAAATGGGTGTAGTTACTCTAAAGCAGCGTAATGCGCTGTTGAGTGGTAGGGCTGGGCCAGAAGACTTAACGGCAGTGGATACATAAGCAATGCGTCACGTCTGTTGGTGACATAAGTTCAGAACCGGGAGAAGTTATACAGGTAGAATTCAGGCCCGCGACAGGCGGGATAACCCGACGTAAAGGCTGGGCGGCGTGAACTCCCCATCCAAAGCAGTGCTGGTGGATGGGGCAGGTGCCGTACAACGTGAACTACAGCAGACTAATAACTAACCTAAGCAATCTAGTAACAGTGCTCTTATTTATAAAGGACGATACACATTTCATTTTATTACTATTTAAGAGCCAAGCATAAATAAAAAGAATCCAAGCATGTGCTCAATCAGCGAATATGGTGATAAACAACAAAGCACTTAAAAACTGGGTAGCACTCGTTACAGGAACGAGAAAACCAACAAAGCTTACGTGCCCCCAAAATTAATTATCAAACATTTACTTGTACTAATTACGCAACAGGAACGCTCATTAAACAGTTTTTAAATGGAAGAAAATTCAAACTCGCTGACTTCTAACATGTTTTGCGGTAAGACACGAGCTGAGCAACCGAATCTCAGATGTCAAACTTGGTTTAACAGACAGCCCGTAACAACTAGAGTGGGAAAGTACTGAGCCGTGCTCACTCACAACTATGCGTTTTTGTGACTTCGCTCTCTATCTGTGTTTGGTTTCCCGCCCTTGTTGCGGTTACGTCGCGGTTCTTCTTGCTTTTACGTGTGGCAGCAGCGATGTGTATCGATATTTGCACCGTGTACCATCTTTGGTTTCGTGCATATAGTTTCCGGCTAGGGTGGTCTGCAGTGAGTCGGTCGGTTGCTGCGGACCAGGGAAGTTATCTCTACATGGTGCGGTCGGTTGGGTCCGCTGGCGGTCCCTGCGCAGTGTCGGAGCGTGTGTGGAGCTGTCCGATCGCTACGAGCTTCGTGGTTCACCTACCCAGGACGTCAAGGCTGTCCGATCGCTACGAGCTTCGTGGTTCACCGACCCAGGACGTCAAGGCTGTCCGATCGCTACGAGCTTCGTGGTTCACCGACCCAGGACGTCAAGGCTGTCCGATCGCTACGAGCTTCGTGGTTCACCGACCCAGGACGTCAAGGCTGTCCGATTGCTACGAGCTTCGTGGTTCACCGACCCAGGACGTCAAGCCTGTCCGATCGCTACGAGCTTCGTGGTTCACCGACCCAGGACGTCGAAGTTGAGTAGTGGTTTCAACGACCCAAGCCACGTCCATTCATGTTGCGGTGGTTCGCCGGCCGAAGTGGCCGAGCGGTTCTGGGAGCTACAGTCTGGAACCGCGCGACCGATACGATCGCAGGTTCGAATTCTGCCTCGGGCATGGATGTGTGTGATGTCCTTAGGTTAGTTAGGTTTAAGTAGTTCTAAGTTCTAGGGGACTGATGACCTCAGAAGTTAAGTCCCATAGTGCTCAGAGCCATTTGAACCATTTGTGTGGTTCGTTTCTGTGGTTCACTGTTGGGGAGGTTTTCCTGTGAGCAACACCGAGTGTTTGTATTGCTGAAATTTAGCCGCCATGTGGTGCAGTTAACTGTATTGGTTGACTACAATTCAAGTGCACCAGCGGAATTCTCTGCCTTGTGGCCGTTAGTGTTTTGGTTACCTGCCCTGGCCACTGACGTTAATTCAGGTAATGTTTCTTTTGGGTGAAGTTAACTATATTAACGTATTTCAAATCCATGTGTACCAGCGGCATTTTCTGCCTTGTGGCCGTTAGTGTTCCGGTTACCTTGCCCTGGCCACTAATGTAATTTCAGACAGCTACCTTTCCTCACCTGTTGTCACTGTCCAATATCGTGTGTAGTTTTGACAGCTTAATACATGTTTCATTGTGGATAATCACGTTCGTAACTTTTGCGTTTGAGTTCTCATGTACCGATTGGTGGTAAGCAAGTCGTTTTGTCGGTCGGTCCGTGGCTGTCTCCCGGTTGGGTTCCGACTGATGAAGTGTATTTGGGCTCACCACCTGTCTCACCTTAGTGAACGAGGGCAGACCGACCTTCATGGAGGCTTCTGAGTGCCGTTTTCTTTATTGTCCTACTCACCGGTATTTAATTGTCTGTTTATAATCTACAATTATATTATTTTACTCGATTTTACGTATTTTTGAATTTTGGAAAATCAATTGTGGACCTTCAGCCACTTAAACCCTTATTCTAAAAAAACATTGCAGCCTTCTGTCTTTGAAAGGTTATGGGAATTTATTTTGAAATATTGAAAATTTTATTGTGGGCCTTCAGTCGTTTGTATTGCATCTTGTTTATGTTTGTCTATTCCCCCTGGCCATGAGGCTCTCAGCCGCGTTATTTGTAATTTTAACTGCTTGTTTATCTTGTTGTATTAAGATTTCTTGTTTGGAGACCTTCAGTCGTGAAATAATCGCCTTTTTCAAACTCGTAGTCTAAAGATTCGGCTCTGTGCCGTTTTGGTTTAAAGGTGTTATTAAATTACAATAAATTACAATTTTGAGTGAACCTGACCGACACCTTATTTGGTCCTTTCCACAATCCTAATCACCTGTTCTGCCCCGCGGGTTTAGCGGTCGTTTCAAGTACGTTCTCATTTTAGCAGAATTAACAGTAGAAAATCTCGGGGCGGGCCAGCTAACAACCCCACCAAAATATTTTACACATAATTAAATAAAATTATTACAGTGAAAAGGCACTCTGATTAAATTAGACTAAACCCGCTGAAATGCCTTGAAAATGTTTAACTTGTTCAGTCCTCAACACGGTCCACAGTAAGCCACTCAAAATCTGACCAATTTAAACAGGAAGTTCTGAGTAACGCAATTCCATTTGTTTTGTAACAGACCACGCAACTTCCACACGCTTTACAAACAGTTGCGACTAATGTCTGTAATGAAAGAGTGTTGCTTCCATTAAGGCAACCTTCAGTTCTTTCGGAGTGAAGCCCCATAAACAGCAAACACAGCAGACCTTCCGGGAAGGAGGAACTAGTCGTAGCACTTCGACTTTTAACAAAACAAGGAGCAGAAGCTACAGAAAGTCGCACCAAAATATATGATATCTCGGTAGCGAAGTAGCACTCAAAATCTACACACGCTCGGCACAGGCAAATTTCCAGAGCCACATCGCCACCACAGCCAATCCAAAACGCCGTCTTCGCGGGATAAAGTCTGTGCTCTGCAAAAGCCGTTTACTATCGGCTCCAGACAGCGGAGGTAAACCGACCTCGCACCCTGCGAGTGCTCCTTCCAATTCGGCCCTCAAATACTGTCAACCTCCCGCGGAGAACCACCAAAGATCAGGTCCCGCTACCCCGGTCTAGCGATCGATTGATCGATGAGAGTCGGCATGGCTCAGAAAAAGCAGTGACGGAAATAAAATGAAGTTTCAGGAGTCATTGTGAAAGGATATAAATAACAAGATTCGCTGAGGACATTGCTGTCCGCAGTTAAAGTGAAGATTTATATGATCTCTTGAATTTAATGAACAGTCTAATGGATACAGAATATACACACATCAAAAAAAGTTTTGCATCGCCTCGGTTCCGAGAGTTCCGGAACCTGTACAGGAAATTGGAATAGAGATCAACATAAACATCATTTCCGCCCTTTTTATTACTCATGAAAACCAAACATTGTATGTTTAACCACCATACAGCGAGACCTTCAGAGGTGGTGGCCCAGATTGCTGTACACACCGGTACATCTAATACCCAGTAACACGCCCTCTTGCATTGATGCATGCCTGTATTCGTCATGGCATACTATTCACAAGTGCATCAGTGCACTGAAGGTCCAGATTATCCCAATCCTCAACAGCGATTCGTCGTAGATCTCTCAGAGTGGTTGGTGGGTCACGTCGTCCATAAACAGCCCTTTGCAATCTATACTAGGCATGTTCGATGGAGTTCATGTCTGGAGAATATGCTGGCCACTCTAGTGTCGTTATCCTGAACGTTCACAAGATGTGTACGTTGGGGGCGCGAATTGTCGTCCATGAAGACGAATGCCTCGCCAGTATGCTGCCGATATGCTTGGACTATCGGTCGGAGGATGGCATTCACGTATCATACAGCCGTTACGGCGCCTTCCATGACCACCAGCGGCGTACGTCGGCCTCACATAATGCCACCCCAAAACAGCAGGCAACCTCCATCGTGCTGCACTCGCTGGACAGTGTCTAAGGAGTTCAGACTGATCGGGTTGCCTCAAAACACATCTCCGACGATCGTCTGGTTGAAGGCATATTCGACACTCATCGGTGAAGACAACGTGATGCCAATCCTGAGCTGTCCATTCGGCATGTTGTTGGGCCCATCTGTACCGCACTGCATGGTGTCGTGGTTGCAAAGATGCACCTCGCCTTGGACGTCGGGAGTGAGTTGCGCATCATGCAGCTTATTGTGCACAGTTTGAGTCGTAGGACGACGACCTGTGGCTGCACGAAAAGCATTATCCAACATTGTGGCATTGCTGTCAGGGTTCCTCCGAGCCATAATCCATAGGTAGCGGTCATCCTCGGCAGTAGTAGCCCTTGGACGGCCTGAGCGAAGCATGTCATCGACAGTTGCTGTCTCTCTTTATCTCCTCCATGTCCGAACAACATCGCTTTGGTTCACTCCGAGACGCCTGGACACTTCCCTTGTTGAGAGCCCATCCTGGCACAAAGTAACAATGCGGACGCGATCGAACCGCGGTATTGACCGTCTAGGCGTGGTTGAACTACTGACAACAAGGGCCGAGTACCTCCTTCCTAGTGGAATGACTGGAACTGATCGGCTGTCGGACCCCCTCCGTCTAACAGGCGCTGCTCATGCATGGTTGTTTACATCTTTGGACAGTTTTAGTGACGTCTCTGAACAGTCAACGGGACTGTGTCTGTGATACCATAGCCACAGTCAACGTCTGTCTTCAGGAGTTCTGGAAACCGGGGTGATGCAAATCTTTTTTTGATGTGTGTAGATTGAAAGTAAATCGAAGAAAGACGAAAGAAATGAGTACCAAAAATGAGAATAGCGAGAAACTTAAACATCAAAATTTGTCCTAAAGTAGGCGAAGTTAAGGAGTTCTACTACGTTGGAACCAAAATGAGCGGTAACGGACGGAGCAACGAGGACATTCCTGGCCAAGTGAAGTCTACAGGTATCAAATTTCTGAGAATGTACGTTTGGAGTACAGCATTGTGTCGCAATGAATCATGGACAGTGAGAAAACCGAAACAAAAGAGAATCGAAGCGTTTAAGATGTAGTGCTAGAAAAGTATGTTGAAAATCAGGTGTATACGATCAGTTGGATTGGTAAGATAAGGAATAATACACTCCTGGAAATTGAAATAAGAACACCGTGAATTCATTGTCCCAGGAAGGGGAAACTTTATTGACACATTCCTGGGGTCAGATACATCACATGATCACACTGACAGAACCACACGCACATAGACACAGGCAACAGAGCATGCACAATGTCGGCACTAGTACAGTGTATATCCACCTTTCGCAGCAATGCAGGCTGCTATTTTCCCATGGAGACGATCGTAGAGATGCTGGATGCAGTCCTGTGGAACGGCTTGCCATGCGATTTCCACCTGGCGCCTCAGTTGGACCAGCGTTCGTGCTGGACGTGCAGACCGCGTGAGACGACGCTTCATCCAGTCCCAAACATGCTCAATGGGGGACAGATCCGGAGATCTTGCTGGCTAGGGTAGTTGACTTACACCTTCTAGAGCACGTTGGGTGGCACGGGATACATGCGGACGTGCATTGTCCTGTTGGAACAGCAAGTTCCCTTGCCGGTCTAGGAATGGTAGAACGATGGGTTCGATGACGGTTTGGATGTACCGTGCACTATTCAGTGTCCCCTCGACGATCACCAGTGGTGTACGGCCAGTGTAGGAGATCGCTCCCCACACCATGATGCCGGGTGTTGGCCCTGTGTGCCTCGGTCGTATGCAGTCCTGATTGTGGCGCTCACCTGCACGGCGCCAAACACGCATACGACCATCATTGGCACCAAGGCAGAAGCGACTCTCATCGCTGAAGACGACACGTCTCCATTCGTCCCTCCATTCACGCCTGTCGCGACACCACTGGAGGCGGGCTGCACGATGTTGGGGCGTGAGCGGAAGACGGCATAACGGTGTGCGGGACCGTAGCCCAGCTTCATGGAGACGGTTGCGAATGGTCCTCGCCGATACCCCAGGAGCAACAGTGTCCCTAATTTGCTGGGAAGTGGCGGTGCGGTCCCCTACGGCACTGCGTGGGATCCTACGGTCTTGGCGTGCATCCGTGCGTCGCTGCGGTCCGGTCCCAGGTCGACGGGCACGTGCACCTTCCGCCGACCGCTGGCGACAACATCGATGTACTGTGGAGACCTCACGCCCCACGTGTTGAGCAATTCGGCGGTACGTCCACCCGGCCTCCCGCATGCCCACTATACGCCCTCGCTCCAAGTCCGTCAACTGCACATACGGTTCACGTCCACGCTGTCGCGGCATGCTACCAGTGTTAAAGACTGCGATGGAGCTCCGTATGCCACGGAAAACTGGCTGACACTGACGGCGGCGGTGCACAAATGCTGCGCAGCTAGCGCCATTCGACGGCCAACACCGCGGTTCCTGGTGTGTCCGCTGTGCCGTGCGTGTGATCATTGCTTGTACAGCCCTCTCGCAGTGTCCGGAGCAAGTATGGTGGGTCTGACACACCGGTGTCAATGTGTTCTTTTTTCCATTTCCAGGAGTGTATGTTTCTCCACAGAATCGACGAAGAGAGGAACATATGGAAAACAATGACAAGAGAAAGGGACGGGATGATGGCATATCCGTTAAGACATCAGGGAATAACATCCATAGCAGCAGGCGGAAATGTACAGATTAAAAAACGTCTGTGAAGGCAGAGACGGGAATGCATTCAGCAGATAATTGAAGAAAGTCCAATTTAAAGAAAGAAAGAAAGTGTGGAGAGACATTTGTGCCGGGTCGCATCAAACCAGTCAGTAAACTGATGGCTCAAAAACAAAAAACACCTACAAACTTCCAGAGATGTTAATACGAACCAATAGAATTAAAAAAATGTCCAGTGATCATGGACTCTGAAACGCAAAGCTTGCGAGTTACGAGCAGATATTCATCTTCGATACTGTGAAATAATGAGATGTGTTGCACAGTAGCAAAAATGAGTAAGTGTTAGTAACTCGTAAGGTATGCACTTTAGAGCCCATTTTTACTGGAATTTTTATCTTTTTTTAGTTAAATGTTCAAATTTGTGTGGATTCCTAAGGGACCAAACTGCTTAGGTCATCGGTCCCCAGACTTACACACTACTTAAACTAACTTATGCTAAGAACAACACACACACCCATGCCCGAGGGAGGACTCGAACCTCCGGCGGGAGGAGCCGTTGTTTTAGTCCATACTACCATCTCTCAAGATATGGACAACAAAGAACCTGTGGTAGAGGAGATTTGTTTCATAGTACTGAAGATGAAAAAGTGCTTACAGCACTTTAGAGCCCATGTTTACTACACAATTTTTTGTTTGAGTCCATAGTCTGTAAGGTGTCAGGCAAATACAACACCTTCCATGAAAACCCTGACGTGATAGCAGATCCGGCAGTATGTCACATAGCTCCGAATAAATCCTGACATTAAATTAACCAAAGTAATACGATCAATAAGTGAGCAAATGGAATACCACAGACTAACACAAGAACGCCTAAATGCATGTCATACCTTCCCACCGTGAAACAGACGCAGTTCCGAGGGAAGAAACGAGAACAGAAGCCGAGAGCAGAGTCGTGTAGGCTAGGAGGCCCTACGATAAGGGACGGACACCCACGTCGCCAGCCGACCGCCAGGACCACCCCCCAGCTCATGTTAAAAGATAGAGCCCTCCAGAAGAACAGTATAGTTCTTACGATAACACTAAAAGGACCACACCAGCTGAAAGTTTTAGCGTGAGACTATACGCGTCTCTGTTACGTGGCAGACGTTAAAAACATTGCCCCACCATGAAACGTATAACGTTTCTCATTGGATAGACAGAATTTTTGTAGGCGGAGCTTAAGGTTAACATTGAGACCCTGATTGGTCTGTTGAAAACACAGCCAGATACCTTTTTTTTAAACCAACTTCGGTAAATTGTAGTAAGGAGAAGCGAGGAAAGTTGTTGCTTCCGAGACGGCGAAGTGCGTGGAGCTGCGTCGCCCGCCGCCCTCTGACGCTGCATATCCAACGACAAGGTAATGAACGCACGCGATGCCGTATGAGAGCGCATAAGGTTTCACTCAGAACTGCAGAAGTCTCATCTGTTACACCCCCTTTTTACGTAATACTAGTGTCGATCGTCAGTTAAACTTCGTGGAATTCACATTTGCTACTAGAAGTTAAAATCTGAAACGTGATGATTTTTCTGTTATATAATTATTGAGAAGCCACATCAGCCACTGTAATTTACGACCAGTTAAATAAGTAATTAAAGGTAATTGAGGGTCACTGTAGACCATTTTGATAGTTTTCTCTTTTGTGAAACTTAAATCTAGATTATAGATGTGATATGGCGTAGGTCATCCTTCGATCCATTGTAGAACTTGGAAACCCATTCAGGGAATATTCGTTCACATTTTTGTTGAACGCAGTTGATTTTTATCATCCTGTACTAAAATATTTCCTTTTATCAATAGTGCAATTTATAGACAATGCTTTGTGAGTAGATTAAAATTTCCAATGGTAAACTTAACTATTTTTTCGACGCTATTTTACCAGCTAACTAAAAATAGGAAAACTTTGAACCCCTTCTACTAAATTTAGTTAGTATTAAGATTCTTTTACAGGGAGTGCAGTGAAGCTGACGCTGAAATCATTAAGTATTTGATTATATCATCGCTAGTCTCACTGAACTCTTCTGAACTCTACATGTCATGTGTGGTCTGGCATCTCCTTACCAGCAACAGGTTCCATGTTCAAACTAGTCAATTCCCTAAAAAAACACGCTGAGAGCGTCGTTGCGCGAAAGTGGTAGGGAGACACGACTTAGAACAAACAGACACCACGCAGAATGTTAGAAGTCCCACATCTGAAAATTTGTCGGTGGAGTTCTGGTTCATCCTATTTGTCCTATGGGACATATACAGGGTGGTCTAAAACAGTCTGAAAATCTTGTAAGGGTGTTGCAGGTTAGAGTGTACAGAAAGAAACTTGATACATCGCTCCGTTTCAGAGTTAGTCAGCAGTGTAGTTAGCCAATCAGGCCGTTACGCGTGCAAATTAAAGCGGCTAGCGAGATACAGTTTGTGTCAGTATCTCTGATAGCAGAGATAGCAGCGCACGGGGGTGTTCAGTTTTTTACTGCAGTTAGATCCTTAATAGCGTCCCATGGCAAATTTTTGTACCGCTCTCGTGTTCGGTTTTAGAAAAGCAAACGAAAAACACGTTTGGCGGCACCGTCCTTGACGGGAAGGTCGCAACAGCCTGGCTGGCTAACTTGAGTGCTTATTATGTCGGAAACGGAACAACGTATCGAATTTTTTTTTATTATTATTTCTCAGCCCAACGTAACCTGGAACACACCGACAATCTTTACAGGTTGTATACCCGCACTTTAGTTCTGAATAATCGATATTTTTCGCTGTGCGTTTGGTCTGGGCCATAACAGCTGTTTTTTATTATTTACTAATAACCAAGTACAAAAACCGAAATATCATTTAACCATAGCAGCAGTACTAACAATTTTCGTTTTTAAATAAATGATGTTTAACAACAGAAGTAATTTTTATTCATCAAATTTGCAGTTATTTGATAAACTGAATAGCCAAAGAAACTGATTCAGCTGACTAATATCGCTAGGGCCCACGCGAGCACGCAGAACTATCAGACCATGACATGGCTTGACTTATGTCTGAAGTAGTGGTGGAGGGAACTGACGCCATGAATCCAGCAGGGGTGTCCATAAATCCGGAAGAGTAGAACGGTGTGGAGATCTCTTCTGAACAGCAAGTATCAGTGCATCCCAGATACGCTCAATAATGTTCATGTCTGGGGAGTTTGGTGTTCAGTGGAAGATTTTAAACCCAGAAGAGTGACACTCAAGCCACTCTGTAGCAATTCCGGATGTGTCCTACAGGAATTGTCAAAGTCCGTCGGAATGCACAATGGGCATGAATGGTAGCAGGTGATCAGACAGAATGCTTAAGTACGTGTCACTTGTCAGAGTCGTATCTAGACGTATCAGGTGTCCCATATCACTCCAACTGCACACGCTCCACACCATTACAGAGACTGCACCAGATTGAATAGTCCCCTGCTGATATGCAGGATCCATGGATTCATGAGGTTGTGTCCGTACCCGTATACGTGCATCCGCTCGATATAATTTGAAACGAGACTCGTCCGACCAGGCACATTTTTCCAGTCATCAAGAGTCCAATGTCGGTGTTGACGGGCCCAGGGTAGGCGTAAAGCTTTGTGTCGTGCAGTCATCAAAGGTACACAAGTGGGTCTTCGGCTCCGAAAGTCCGTATCGATGATGTTTCGTTGAATGGTTCTCACGCTGACACCTGCTGATGACTCAGCACTGAAATCTGCAGCAATTTGCGGAAGGGTTGCACTTGTGTCGTTCTGAAAGATTTTCTTCAGTCGGCGTTGGTCCCGTTCTTGCAGGATCTTTTCCCGGCCCTAGACACGTCGGAGATCTGATGTTGCACCGCGTTCCCGATATTCACGGTACATTCGTGAAATGGTCGTATGGGAAAATCCCCACTTCATGGCTACCTCGGAGATACTGTGTCCCATCGCTCGTGCGGCGACTATAACACACGTTCAAACGCGCTTAAATCTTGATACCTAAAACTTTGTGTCGTGCAGTCATCAAGGGTACACGAGTGAGCCCATATCGATGATGTTTCGTTGAATGGCTCGCACGCTGGCACCTGTTGATGGCCCATCAAAGAAAGTACGCAGCAATTTGCGGAATGGTTGCACTTCTGTCACACTGAACGATTCTCTTCATTCGTCGTAGGGTCCCGTTCTTGCGGGATCCTTTTCCGGTTGTAGCTATCTCGGAGACTTGATTTTTCCTGATATTCACGGTACATTCGTGAAGTGGTCGTAAGGAAAAATCCCCGCTTCATCGCTACCTCGGAGATGCTGTGTCCCATCGCTCGTGCGGCGACTATAACACACGTTCAAACTCAATTAAAACAATATAACCTGCCATTGTAGCAGCAGTAACCGATATAACAACCGTGTCAGACACTTGTTGTCTTACATATCTCCGTATTCGAATACGCATGCCTATACCAGCTTCTTTGGTGCTTCAGTCTAGTTTAATAATATTTTATTTTTTGTATCTTGAAACTGAGAGTCAAACTTTTTCCATCTATGTTCGATTTCTTCGTTTATTGCAGGAAATAAAACCGAAAAGATCGGTTAGTTCAGTTATTTTGAGCGCTTTTAACAGTCAGGTTAAACTGGCGCGAAAAAAAAAACAATATAAACAAAAACCGGTTGTTTCAGCGATAACCGCCGACGCTGGTGAGAAGCTGGCTGTCAGTTTTGTCATGGGAGAGCTGCGGGCTGGCGTGTGTGGAACTGCTGGGCCGCCGCGGGCCAGCAGGTGTGCGGCTGCGCCCCCAGGCGGGGCCCAGCAGAGCAGCAGCCGGTAGCCGGCGACCTCGACCTTGCCGCGGTGGAGGACGCGTGCTGCTGCTGGCTGCTGGCTGTTACTGTTAGCCGCAATTTGCGCGGCGCGCCGCCAGCGTTACGCAAGCCGGCGGCTTCCTGCCGCCACTCTGCCAGCACCGGCGCAGCCACGGTGTCCGCCAGCAGCGGCGCGGTGCTCCACGCGCGGCACCACCCAGGGGGGCTAACGCTGGCCACGGATGGCGGTTATCGCTGAAACAAACGGTTTCCGTTTACATTGTTTTTTTCCCACGTCAGATTAACCTGACTGTCAAAATCGCTCAAAATAACCGGTTTCTGGTATAGCCGATTTACCGTTTTTATCATAATGCCAATACGTCAAGACAGAAACTCAAGTACCGATTTTTAATGTTAATTCTATTCTAAAGCACCAAAGACACGTATAGGCATGCGTATTCAAATACAGAGATATGGCAGGCAGAATACGGCGGTGCGGTCGGCAAAGCCTATACAGGGTGAAAAGTATTTAAACCGACAAACTCTGGGCGGTTGTAGGGGACATCAAAACAAATATTTTTCCCTAATGACATTTTTTCCTAATAAGAGTATTTAAACCGGTAGAGGAAGATTTCTCTGGCGGCAAATTAATTAAACCAACAAACATTTTTCCATTTTTTATGACCAAGAGACAACACATTAACACAGCTCAATTTCAATTACAGTAGATTTTCAAAAATGCCTCCATTGACACGTAAAAAAGGTTACACCGTCGGACCATGTTCTATCTGACACGGGCAAAAACCACAGGAGTATCCTGAATTGTTCCTGCTCTTCTAATGCAACAGGAGTTGCGTAAACAAGGTTGCGCATCTCTCCCCACACAAAAAAGTCCAGAGGGGACATATCTGGGGATCGAGTAGCCCTTGGTACAGGACCACCTGTGCCAATCCACGTTTCTGGGAACCGTCGGTCCAGGAATCGACGCACACGACGACTGAAATGTCCCGATTTTGGAACCAGATGCGTTGTCTTGTAGGGAGCGGGACGTCTTCCAGCAATTCGGGCAATTCTCTGGCGAGAAAATTGTAATAGTGCCTGCCATTTAATGGCCTAGGTAGCAGATACGGCCCAATTAAACAGTCCTCGACAACACCGACCCACACATTAACGAAGAACCGCACTTGATGAGCGCTAGTAACTGTGGCATGTGGGCTATCCTCACTCCAAACATGCGAATTGTGCACGTTGACACTCCATCACGCCCGAACGTTGCTTCATCGGTAAACAGCACATAGGATAGAAATGGAGGATACATTTCACACTGTTCCAGGTACCACTGCGAAAACTGCGATCTGGGTGGATAATCAACTGGTTCCAGGTTGTGGACACGCTGTAAGTGAAATGGACGTAACAATTGCTCTCGAAGGACTGTTCTTAAATTCGTCTGATTTGTCCCCATGTTACGTGCAATTGCACGAGTGCCGATTGAAGGATACCGCTCCTTGTATGATGCGGGACACAGCGATTAGGATATTGTTGTTGATAAACCCACTGTGCAGCTCGTCCGTTGTAATGCGCTACGTAATACGTACCAACCATATCGGTGTACTCACTCCAGGTGTATCGCTCCATTAGTAAACAGAGACAATGCACTACTACACTGGTGGACAGCAGTTGCCTGCAACTGAAGAGCGTCACACGGCCTCTAACAACTGAAGAGCGTAATACGGCCTCCACCGGTTTAAATAATCCTCACAGGAAAAAATGACGTTAGGGAAAAATTTTTGTTTTGATGTCCCCTACAACCTCCCAGAGTTTGTCGGTTTAAATACTTTTCACCCTGTATAAGACAACAAGTGTCTGACGCAGTTGTTGGATCGGTTATTGCTGCTACAATGGCAGGTTATCTAGATTTAACTGAGTTTGAAAGTGGTGTTATAGTCGGCGCAGGAGTGATGCGACATAGCATCTCCGAGGCAGAGATGAAATGGGGATTTTCCCGTACGACCATTTCGTGAGTTTAACGTGTATATCAGGAATCTGGTAAAAAATCAAATCTCTGGATCGCTGGGGCCGGAAATAGATCCTGCAAGAACGGGACCAACGAAGACTGAAGAGAATCGTTCAAAGTGACAGAAATGCAGTCCTTCCGCAAATTGCGCAGATTTCAGTGCTGGACCATCAACAAGTGTCAGCGTGAGAACCATTCAGCGAAACATCATCGCTATGGGCTTTCGGAGGCGAAGACCCACTCGTGTACTCTTGATAACTGCACGACACAAAGCTTTACACCTTGCCTAGGCCCGTCAACTCCAACATTGGACTGTTGATGACTGGAAAAATATCGCCTAATCGGACGAGTCTCGCTTGAATTGTAACGAGCGGATGGACGTGTGCGGGTACGGACACAACCTCATGAATCGATGGACCCTGAATGTCAGCAGGAGACTGTTCAAGCTGGTGGAGGCTCTGTAATGGTGTGGAGCGTGTGCAGTTGGAGTGATATGGGACCCCGGCTAAGTCTAGATATGACTCTGACAGGTGACACGTACGTAAGCATCCTGTCTGATCACCTGCATCCATTCATGTCCCTTGGGCATTCCGACGGTCATCGGCAAGTCCAGCAGGAAAATGCGACACCCCACACGTCCGGAATTCCTACAGAGCAGCTCCAGGAACAGTCTTCTGATTTTAATCACTTCCGCTGGCCGCCAAACTCCCATACATGAACATTATTGTGCATATCTGGGATGCCTTGCAACATTCTGTTCAGAAAGATCTCCATCCCCTCGTACTGTTTAAGGACAGCCCTGTAGGATTCATGGTGTCAATTCCCTCCAGCACTACTTCAGACATTAGTCGAGACCATGCTACGTCGTGTTGCGGCACTTCTCATTGCTCGCGGTGGCCCTACACGATATTAGGCAACTTTCTTTGGCTCTTCCGTTGAGATTCCCATCATTTTGATTACTTTTCTGTAAGAGTAACTTTGCTGTCATTTGTCGCCGTTAGTAGAAATCTTGGAGGTATTTTCTAATTTTTAATTTCTTCATTTTGAATAACTACGGCTTTCGACTTACTTTATTATAGAAACTACATTTGTTTCAGATTATGCCCAGAACGAGATCGCTAAGGGTTCGGAGTGAAAGACTCGGAGCCGGCCGGAGTGGCCGTGCCGTCCTCGGCGCTACAGTCTGGAGCCGAGCGACCGCTACGGTCGCAGGTTCGAATCTGGCCTCGGGCATGGATGTGTGTGATGTCCTTAGGTTAGTTAGGTTTAAGTAGTTTTAAGTTCTAAGTGACTGACGACCTCAGAAGTTAAGTCGCATAGTGCTCAAAGCCATTTGAACCATTTTTTTTTAAAGACTCAGATACAATTTTTGCATAGAGAAGGTAACAAGAATGTGGACATTCGTAATGATAATGCAATTGTTTTATTAGCGTTACATTTAAACTTGCACTTCAGGTAATTCCAAATAATTCAGACGGTTACAATCGCCGTTTCATGAATTTACAGCGCAGATTTCGTAAAGCAGAACATTTCACATCTGAGGTTACTATACGAGATACAATGGCATTGATATTGTGTTGTCATAAGGGAAAACTTAATCTGCGTAAACATAAAATTTATGATTCAATGCTCTTATCAAGGACGCACTTCAAATGACCCAAAAATTCGAGAAATGTCAAAGTATTATTTCAATAATATTCGTAGCTACAATGCAGCATTTGCTATTATCAGTTCCGATGCTAAAAATCAGACATAGTTTTACTTGGAGTAAAGATACACTTTTTTTTTTAAATCATCGATCTTGTCCAATGACTTCTACATATAGTCATTCAACGTTTTATATATGCTTACATTTGCATGAGGTCGACACAGTTGGTCGAATTTCGACCACAGGTGATTCTAGTTCCTGTTATTTCCTGTAATAAACGGAGAAATCGAACAAACTTTGAAAAGAATTGACTCTCTTGGCATTAAGAAACATACACTGATGAGCATAACCATTATACCCTCCTGCTTAATAGCTTGTTTGTTCGTCGTCAGTACGAAATACATCACTAATTTGGGTATCAGGGATCCGGCAGTTTCTTAGTAGGTTTTTGGAGGTGCGTGGAATTAGATGTCTACGCACAGAGCATGTAATTCACGTACGTGGTGATTAAGCCCAATAGCGACCCACATGGGTTCCGTAGGATTTACGTCCGGCAAATTTAGTCGCCTATACATCAACGTGAGTTCACTATAATGCTCCTCAAACCTCTGTTGCACGGTTGTGACTCCGAGACACACACAGCAGAGACGTTATTGTCTCAGCAATGCTGCGCCAATTTTTGTGCCATGTGTTTGTTGGTCGTTTCTGTCGACATTGTTATAATCTAGTACAGATTGATTTTCCCATTTTCTACAACAACACAATGTTTCAAACAAGTGCCAATTTTATTTATAAAAATTACTCCTCTTTTTAAACAGGTTTATTTAAAAACGAAAAATTTTAGCATTCCTGCTGTAGCTACTTGTTATTTCCTATTTTTTTACTCGGTTATTGGTAAAAAAAATAAGAAACACCTTTTATAACCGAGACCAAACAATTACCGAAAAATACCTGTTACTCAGAGCTAAAACACCGGTATCGTTTTTAACCGGTCGTTTTTCACATCGTTCATCGTGTCCGCTGCCGTTCTTACACTGCTTCCGGTGCCAAAATGTTATGTGCCTGTGGTATCGTTCATAATACATATAAATGACCAAATGGTTGACGTAGGAAGCTCCATCAGGCTGATTTCGGGTGTTCCTGTGTATAGAGAAGTAACAAAGATACAAATTTTTAACGAAATGCACAAAGTTTGTAAGTTAGTTTGTGATATGTTCCGTAGATCATTTGAATTATTCTCTTATTGGAATGACGTGGAAATAGTCAGTTTACATGGTATGTACAGATGACTAGTGTTAACGTTAATAAGACGTTATTGTTGTTAGTCCTACTCATGCAACTATACTTTTTTTTTAACTGGTTATCCGTTTTTCAGTAGAAATTTGTCAACGGAACAGAACTAGTTGTCCAGAAGAAATGATTTTAAATTAGATTTAATACTTACTTCGCTACCTGTCAGACATTTTATGTTACTGGGCAAATTATCGAAGAGTTTTCTTGCTGCATACTGAACTCCTCTCTGAACCACTGACAGACTTAACACTGGGTCATAAATGTCATTTTTCCCTCCAGTGTTATAGGTATGTACATCATTGTTATTCTAAAAGTGTCATCGATTATTTACGACGAATTTCGTTAGTGAATATAATTACGTTATGTGACAGCGCGGTGAATAGGTACCTACATTCCGTCCATGGGTCAACGGCACATATTATTCTTACTGCTCACTTTTGTGCAATCAATACGTGGATAATGGTGATGTTATTGATACAGTCCGACGTTGGCTTCGACGTCGACCATTATAGTGATGCCATGCGGGCATACATCGCCCCCCCCCCCCCCCCCCCACTCCGCCAGTAAGGTGACGTAAGGCCGTCGCATTGACCGAAGATTATGTTGAAAAGTATTTTTTAGCCAAAGGAGTGGGGAATAATATGATTTATTGGAATCCTGAACAAAACCAACCTGTTTTCAGAAAAAAATTCTTACTTTATTTATTGAAGGTCTCTCGCATTTTCAGTAGGTGAGAGACTATAGAACGTGTTGGTCAAGCAGTAGTCGAACATCATCTGTGTCGTGGTAGATCAGGACAGCAAGAGCAACGTTCGGTCTTGTGTTGAAAGATAACGTCACAAGGCTAGAAAACAGAGAACAGCCACTGGCCGTAAAACGTCAGAAATGTAATGGCTGCTTTCCATATTACCTGCTAAGTGAAACATAGGTGATCGCGTTGTGTACCCAATGACACCTCAGACCATCACGGCACGTGCTGGGTATTTATGACGAGGACTAATCCGATCTGACAAAAGTTCGTTCAGTTCGGACCCTCCACTCACGGATGCGCCCATTGTAATACAGTTTGCAAAACAGGAATTCTCTGAAAATACGGCGTGCTGTCAATCCTTTGTCCTGGGTTGTCCTGCGTTGTCTCTGTCACCGCGTCAAGGAGAGCGACAGCGTGCCGGTCATTCTATTGTGCTCCAGACGTGTTGATACTTGTTGCAAACAAGCCCATTTCCCGATTCACCGGCCGGCCGGAGTGCCGAGCGGTTCTAGGCACTTCAGTCGGAAACCGCGCGACCGCTACGGTCGCAGGTTCAAATCCTGTCTCGGGCATGGATGTGTGTGATGTTCTTAGGTTAGTTAGGTTTAACTAGTTCTAAGTTCTAGGGGACTGATGGCCTCAGATGTTAAGTCCCATAGGGCTCAGAGCCATTTGAACCATTTGAACCCGATTCGCTGTACAATATGTGGCTGCAGGATCCTGCGCTGCCGATCAAACAGTACGCCTGTCCTCGGAGACAATATTCGAATGGTACTGTCGAAACCTTACATGATGTTCAGTATGAGTCTCCTGAACTCGCCTTTTACGTATTCATATGACGGTCGTGGGAACCTGATCAACATGAGCAGCAGTGGCTATTAACCACAGCCTGGCGATGCCATGGTCCGGGCGCTGTCGAATTTCGAGGAGTGATGGTAGACTATACTCTCCCCTTTACGAGTCATACAGAAACAACATTCAAGAGTGATTTCTCAATGAGACACACACACCTTTAGACCGGGTATTTAAAATTGAAGTACAGCTACACACGGAGTTCCGCTGTGGGTTGTAATTATCGTATGGAAGCGAAACTTGGTACATATTCTAGTGCGTTGATGCGGAACGGATTATTCTGGAAGAAAGTAGCTACCATTTCGGCCACCAGGTTCAAATCTGGCTCTGTGAATGCAAGAAGTATAGAATGTTTCCATGTCTAATGGATTACGAACGAGACGAGGACAGAAAAGGTGAAACAAGCGAGAAAGAAATAATGTTGATGTTATTATTAACCTCTGCGAACACAGTTTGTTCAATATGAGCACCGGAGACGTCGACGAGATGTTGTACAACGCCAGATTTGCACCTGGTGGCCAAAATTGGAACTAATTTTTTTTGCAGCGTTAATCGGTTCTGCATCACTGCATTAGAATATCAACCAACTTTCGTTGCCATACGATAATTACAACTCGCATTGTACCTTTGTGAGTACCTGCACTTTATTTACAATCACCCAGTACCTACAGAAAATGTATATATATGGCGTTACTCCTAGCTATTTTGTGTGGTTCTACTGAAATGTCAATCGTTTGTATATCCAAGCATGCAATACATTTTATGTGAGTTTGATGTTTGTAGACGTCGCCGTAATGGTGCAATGACTTTAATAACCAGAAGTAAAGTTTAAACGGTAGGACAGATGGAAGTCTTCTTTTTCAGTCTTTTGTTGGTTTGACTGGACCCGAAAAGACTTCCTCTCCTGTATCAGGCTTTTCGTCTCATAGTAGCCATTGCAGCCTACATCCTCAATTATACGTGGACGTATTCCAACCTCTGCCTTCCCCTACAATTTTTGCCCTCTACAGCTGCCTCTAGTACCATGTAAGTTATTCCCTGATGTCTTAAATATGTCCTATGATCCCGTCCCTTCTTCTTGTCTGTGTTTCACATACAATCTCCACACATCAAGCACTTTATTTCTCGTCTTTGCCCGGTTTCTCTATAGTCCGTGACTCACTTTCATACAATTCTGTACTACACAACTATGTTCCCAGAAATATCTTCCTCAAATTATGGCCTATGTTTGATACTAGTGGAATTCTTTTGGCCATAAATACCATCTCTGCCCGTGTTAGTCTGCTTTTCATGTCCTCCTTCCTTCATACGTAATTTGCTATTTCGCTCCCAAGATATTTGAATTCCTTAACATCGTTTACTTCGCGGCACCAATTTTGATGTTAAATTTCCCGCTGTTCTCATTTCTGCTACTCCTCATTATTTTCATCTTTCTTCGGCCTACTCTCTGTTCACACTCTGTACACAATAGACTGTTCATTCCATTCAACAGTTTCCGTAATTCTTCTTCACTTTTACTGAGGATAGCAGATCAACAGCGAATATTATCACCGATGTCTGTTCACACTAAATTTTAACGCCACTCTTAAAACTATATTAGATTTCAGTCATTAATTCCTCGATATAAAGATTGAATGGGAGAGGCGAAAGACGGTATCCCTGTCTTTTTTAATCTGAACACTTTGTTCTTGGTCTTCCAGTGTTACTGTTCCCTCTTCGTTCTTGTATGTATTGTATATCACTCGTCTTTCCCCGTAGCTTACTCCTATTTCTCTCAGCATTTTGAACATCTTTCATCTTTTTACAATCTCGAACGCTTTTTCTAGCTGAACAAATCCAGTCAACATGTCTTGATTTTTCTTCAGTCCAATATCAAGCCAACGTCAGATTTGCCTCCTTTCCAAAAGTGATCGTCACTAACATATACGCAATTTCATTTGCCATTCTTCTACATACTAGCTTTTCAGAAGCTTGCATGCGTGAGCTTTTAAGAGGATTGTGCTACAGATCTCGCGCATTATCTGCTCTTGCTATCTTGCGAATTGTGTGGAAGATATTTTTTGAAAGTCTGATGGTCTGTCTCCAGCCTCATATATTCCACACACTAACATGAATAGCCGCTTGCCCCAATCGTTTTAGAAACTGTGAAAGAATGTTTTCTGTCCCTTCTGTCTTATTTTATCTCAAGTCTTCCAGGGCTCCGTTCAATTCTGACTCTACTACCGCATCAAATTTATTTTCCATGTTGACTCCCATTGCTTCGTCTCTCATATCATCAGACAAGGCCACCCCCCCACTCGCCACTTTCATGTAGAAGCCTTCTACCCACTCTTTCCACCTATGCACCCTCTCTTCTTCATTTATTCGTGTAGCAATGGAATTCGCATCGCATTTTTAGTTTCGCCGCCCCTGCTTTTCATTGCACCGAAGGCTGTTTTGACCCTTCTAAATGCTGAATTGTCCTTCCATTTCTTTCTTGCATTTCTTAACATGGTTCCTGCAGCTATTTCTCCTTGATTTCCCTGCACTTTTGTTTCTGTTATTCAACGTTTTTTCGCAGTTACCTTCCTTATACCTGTGTTTGCCCATCCGGTTTCTGTGAACGCCCGTTTTAGATATGTCTATTCCTCTACGACCGAACTGCCTAATGTGATATTCACTATCGCAGTATCTACAGCCTTAGAGATATCTGCTCCCGGACACGTCTTAGAAACCAATATCTGATTTCGAAATCTCCGTCTGACCCTGATGTAATCCAGCTGGAATCTTCCCGTGCCTGCGGGTCTTTACCAAGTATACCTTCTCCACTTTTAATTCTTGAGAAATGTATTCGCAGTCACTAGCTGAAATTTATTACTTGGCTCAATCAGTCTTTCTTCTCTCTTATTCGAACTACGGACCTCATATTCTCCAGTAACTTGTTCTATTCTATTCCTTTCTCTACTACAGTGTTGGAATTCCCCATCATTATTTGATTTCCGTCTCCCTTTATATACTGAATTACCAGTTCAGTATCTTCATATACTTTCTGTATCTCTTCGTCTTCTATTTATAATGTCGGTGGGTACCTGTCGTTGGTTTGCTGTCAAATCTAATGAGAACAATCCCGTCACTGAACTCTTCACTGTAGATCACTCTTCGCTGTACCTTCCTATTCATAACAAATTCTACTCCCGTTACAGGCTTTCCTACCGCTGTTGATGTGAACCTATTTCGACTGACCAGAAATCCTTTCGGCCGTTTCATCTCACTTCATTGAACCGACCATATACACATCGCGTTTACTGTTTTAGATTTTCTAGCTTTCCTAGCACATTTGCATTTCTGACACGCCACTCTCCGAGCCTTAGAATACTGTCTTTTCGTTCCGGAAATCCGAATGGGGGACTAATCCGAAATATTTTGACTATGGAGAGACCTTCATGACTGTTTTTTTCCTTTTTCCGTTACAATTCACATGCCCTGTGGATACATGTTATGTGTTTTTATAGCATTGTATTCCACTGCCTTCTGCTTCCTCATGACCTTGATCATCGCTGATTATGCCGCTCTTTAGTGACAGATTCCCACACCAAATGCAAGGGGTTGTCCTGAAACTCTGTCCTCTCCTCTGCTCTCTTCGACAGGGCTGACTCGTTACACTGTAAATCTTCGGCCGGCATTGTTGATGATTCTTATTCATAATTAAGTAGTAGCTTGGATCGAACCTGGGTCACGGGACTTTTCTTATATTACTAACCAAAGACGCTGCCCCTACACACACTCGACTTTGGAGTAATAGGGTCAAGAATACCGTGAATACATTGAAAGGAATAAAGGAAGATTAGGCTGTGACGTCCCATTAACATCGCAGTCGTTAGAAACTGAGAATGTGCTCGGATTGGGATGCGACTCGACAGTGCCCTTTTCAAAGAAACCATCTCTGCAGTCGCCTTAATCGATTTAGGGAACCATGGAAAACCTAAATCTAGGTCACCGGACGGGGATATGAACCTCTGTCCTCCCGAATGCGAATCCAGTATCTTGAGCACTGCTCTATCTCTCTCGGTGGGAATAAGATGGATATTTGAACAATTTATCAAATCTCTCAATTTTCTCGCTGTCAGCACACCGTTGTTGACAGCAAACTCGCGTATATCTATACTATGTTGATTGTGGACTGTCGAGCCTAGTGGTTTAGTCGTAAAAATGCGTGCCCGTAAACGGAATGATCGCGGGTCGAATCCATATCAGTCTACGAAATGTCCAGTTTACCTTTAACGTGGCCTTAACCTTTCGGTGATGTGAAGAAGCGAACTACACGTGGATACCATTCCACATTAGTCTATAGGCCCCTTTCACCCTGTTGGATAACTGTGGTAAGCTGGGGATTGGCAGATCGCTGAAGTGGCGTCAGTTGTAACGGGCCATTGAGCCACGAGGAATTATTATTATAACTGTGAATGCGGTTAGTGATCGGCTTGCTTCTTGGGAGGTATTGTATTTGATAATTAACGATTGGCCCCAAGCTTGATATGGATTAGCATCTTGAAAAACTTGCCTTCCGCCAATGTTCGCAGCACGGGGCTCAAAACCCGAACCGCACGCCACTGTTAAGCACTAATGAAGGACTGGGTCCCTTACTTCGATTGCACATAATTCATTAAGGTCAATCCAAGACATTTATTTCAAATAACATAAATGAAGTAACATTTGAATCTGACATTAAACAGGAATAAAAAAATTAAATAAAAAAAAACAATTTCAATATCAGCTGATTTAGTGCGTGAATCGCGAGTTAATCCAATAACCAGATAAACTAAACAATTCTCCGTAATTCAAAAGAAAGAGAGAAACAAAATTGAATCAATACACCCCACTGACAAATATCCAAAAAAATTACAATACTACTCAAAAGAATACAATGAAATGGGGAGCAGTCATTCACCCGACAGAACACTTCAAAATGAGTTCAATAACACAGCTGCCTGCCCCAGAAAACTGCAAGGTATTAAATACACTTCGCCGGCCGCTGTGGCCGAGCGGTTCTAGGCGCTTCAGTCTGGAACCGCGCGACCACTACCGTCGCAGGTTCGAATCCTGCCTCGAGCATGGATGTCTGTGATGTCGTTAGGTTAGTTAGGTTAGGTTAGTTAAGTCCCATAGTGCTCAGAGCCATATTAAATCCACTTCATTTGACGAATAACAAATACTCATTAACATTACGCCACTCCTGTTTGAACTGCAGTGTCCCAAAGAAACAGGGGCTTATTCTGAAAGAACAATTTTTTTTATATGTTTAAATTACACTATTAAGGAATTCCAAAAGATGTCCAATCGAACCCCCCCCCCCCCCCCTTTTCAGTTGAGGCACAAATCTTTCCCCTTTCTAGGCGGAGGCTGAGCCAGAAACACAGAATGCCATAAAAACACAGTTTTGCTGTGAAATCTTACAGCACACCCGGAAGCAGCTACAGACAAGGGGTCGGCACCCACAAGTAACACAGGCTAAGAGTCAGGCTGGGAGTACATCCTACGAGAACTTGTTCACACTATGCTCACCACAAACTGTAGATATTCCGGCCGAACATCCGCTTGAGGTGGCTGCCAGAAGGACGAAGCAACCAACAGGCCCACGCCGTGCTTCTCACACAGGCACCTCACTTTGTATAAACATCTAGGCCAACACCAACTCCGGACTCCCCTCTCACTGCGAGGCTCGGCACAGTTTATATGAACTGCCTTCCAGGCAACCAGTAACCGCCGCAGAAGTTTCACGATTAGCAAACAGCCCCAGCGTAACAGACATCACACATGTGCTTACGCCCGAGCCACAGCTCCGCCAGTCTCACCGGCCGCCCCAAACCGACTGCCTTTCGCCGTGCCGCGCGCCCCAGCCGAAAACGCAAAGATCCTCATGCCCGGGGACGCGCCAAAGATAACAAGCCAGCGATCTGGCTCAACTGTCTAACCAATCATGGGCAGTTTCAGTCGATTTGGAGAATAAGTTAGTTTCTTTTATCACACTGAGTACCGTAGCGCACGTGGCTTCAGATTTCAGTGCGCATGTTTTCAATGAGACTGCGTCACACAGTTCAATTTTTGTACTGGACTCAACAAATCTCCATTATGTGGCGTGTGTAATACCCCCGCAGAGAACCCAGCTTCTGGCACCTGTACCGAAAGAAATTATTCATTGGTGTTACGACTGGAGCAAGACCCATTCAACATACCTGAGGAGCTACTCGAAGAGGATCCAGCGGGCGTGACTTTGAAAGTGGCTTTAACGCCGGCAGTACACCCCTCGAATACCGTCATCTACTGGCACTTGGATTATAGTGTCATTACTTCCACTGCTTTAATTTAGCTCTATCTTATCACCTGAAAACTTTGCAAATAGCTTATTGGAACACAGTAAAGCTGTCCTTGTCGTTTCATGACAATGGCACACTGGTGGAAACCTTGTGAACGCAGAAAACTTTATAATTTTGGCATCCGCAGCTGAAGGTATGCATTCTTGAAAAATAAAGTCAAATAGCTGTTGTACTATCCTTTAATAGTACTACCGGTTTCACAAAATTAGAGTTGCATCTTCAAATACATCTAAATAAAGAAAAACAGCACGTGATGGACTTAGAAATTTAAAAAAATAGAAATGGCAAGAATCTAGGGAGAATAAAATATAAGTGACGCGCGATAACTAAAAGATAAAAATAGGTTTAAATATGGTAGTCAAACTGCTTATTTTCAGATTATTTATGAGGAGAAGTTGAGCGCATTCGACGTCCCATCATTCCCAGTCATGTTATAATAAAGTCGTCGAAAGAGTGACGACAGTCAAAATTTAAAGCCGGCGGAATGGAGACAGCCATAAAATCACGTCAGCTCCAAAAAGAACAAAAAAGTTGTACAACAAGGAAAAAAAGAAGTAGAAGGCTTTCCGATGTTTAGTTTCCATCGTGGGTATTGCAACTTCCCGTATGCTAGGCAGAAAAAAACTGAGTGAGGTGTTCAGCTCAGAAAGGGGGTAAGATGAAGGTACTACACATTTCTTAGCTTTAGGCGTAAGTTTTTTCATAGAAAACATTTGTGTCACATTTGTTATTAAACACGTACTCTTTGTTATCTAAGTAATCAAGTAATCAATTTACTGCATAGAATATATTGCTTAACAGGTACTTTTCTGTTGCGTCTTTAAAGAAATTTATTTTAATAATCTGTTTAAACTTCTTGGTCAATTTATTGTACAGTTGTATTCTTGGGTATAAAATGAAGTTTTTTAGTTTTATATTGATCTTTATTGATAAATGTAAATGCAGTCTAGGTATTGTTCCATAGTCGTGGACAGAGCTGCTTATGCAGTAATTATCATGTCATTTTTATTTGTACAAGTGATTGGTAAATGTATGGACGTGGTGTGGTTAAGATCTCCAGCGTTTTGAACAGATTTTACAATAAACTTCACTACTATTTATGGTTTAGTTGAATTTTTCTAGTAAGCTGCAGACTTTTAAAAAATGAAGGTTTTTTTTTTTCTTTTAGAGTCCACGAAATGACCGGTATATAGCAGAAAAACTTCGTATACATCTACAGCGAAGTGAAATTTCTTTCGATACACTTCAAATTTTCACACAGCTGTGATAACATATCATCTAAACGAGTAAACCGTTTTCCTACACCGAAGAAATCAATTCGAAAATTGTTGCTGCCTCAGAGCCAGAAATATTAGAGCCATACACATCGGAATCTGCGCTGTTCCACATCGCCTGCCCACTGCTTCCGCTAACAAAAGGCACCCAGTGGAGGTGATGCCATAGCGTTTGGCCTTGGAACCATCTGACTCGATTCTACTTGCAGGACTGAATCAAGCAGTCACTTGGAACATTCATTAATCGAGGCTAATCATGAGGATGTAGGTGGAGAGAAAGGGGAGTGCCGCAACCATAATAAAGGAAAGAGCCCGAATTCGATCCCTTAATTGTGGTATACACTAAAAATCATCTTCTGGTGTTGCAGTTCTTCTTCTTACGTCCATGCTTGCTATGAAAATAGGGCGTCCTATTTTTTGGTACACACTGACGAGCCAAAACATTATGACCACCTGCTTAACAGCTTGTTTGTCCATTCTTGGAACTAAATTCATCACTGATTCCGCGTATCAGGGATCCGTCAGTTTGTTGGTAGGTATGTGGAGGTGAATTGCATTAGACGTCTTACGCGAAGGCCGTGTAATTCGCGTACGTAACAGGCCGCTGATTTGCGTACGTGGTGATGGCGCACTGTAGCGACCCACCTGGGTTCCATAGAATTTACGTCAGTCGAATTTGGCAGCCGACTCATCAACGTGAGTTCTCTATAATGCACCTCCAACCACTGTAGCACGGTTCTGGCTCCAGACACGTACAATTATACTGCTGGAAGACGACATCGCCGTCGGGGAAGACATCAAGCATGAAGGAATGCAGGTGCTTCGTAGCTGTCAGCGCGTCTACGAGTACTACCACAGGTCCCATGTAAGCGCAGGAGAATGTCTCCCACAGCATAACACTGCTCCCACCAGCCCGCGTCCGTGACGCGCTGCACGTTTCGAGCCGCTGTTCACCTCGATGACGGAGTTTGTGGAGACGACCATCGTCATAGTGTAGCAAAAATGTTATTCACCCGAAGAGCCGTCGTGTTTCCATTGAACGACGGTCGAATCCCGATGGTGCCGAGCCAACTGCAATCGTAACTGAATATGTCGTTGGGTCAAAATGTGAATACGAATAGGTGGTCTGCTGCGGAGCTCCATGTTCAACAATGTACGATGAACGGTTAGCTCCGAAACACTTGTGCGTGCACCAGCATTGTGCTCTTTCGACAAAGGTGCCACAGATCCTATCCCACTTGACAGAGCAGGCAAGCCTCCAAATCTCGCGTTCTGTGAAGAGTTGTGGACCTCCTACCATTTAGCGCCTACTGGTAGTTTCACTGTCCTGCCTCTTTCCGCAGATGCTCGCGAGTGTAGCACAAGAACATTCGACCAGCTTCACCTTCTTCGAGACACTCGTTCACAGGCTCTGCGTAATAATAATCTGCCCTTTGTCAAAGTCGCTTATCTTAATGGATTTCTCAATTTACAGGTCATATCTTCGTTAGGGTGTCCCCCATCCGTGTCTGCTCCGCTTACATACTTTTGTTACCGTGTCAAGTGCCCGCAATGCCAAAAGGCGACAGCCAACGACGCGGTGGGCAGTGATGTTCTGGATTATCAGTTTTAATAATGTTTTGGCGTATCAGTGTATTCTGCTTACAAGATTTGCACAGCAACAGAAATATAATGTCGAACACTGAAATCGGGAGAAAAGAGATAATTAGTGTTAAGTCTCAAGTTCACATTTTAGCAATCATTAATCAAAATAAAATGTGCAAAAATCAATCAATGAAGCCACTGTAAGGATAAAACGAACAAGAGAGAGAGGGGCAACAGTGGAGCAGCCAGCGCGTTACCTAGCCTGTAGTCCGTAGCATCTCGATATTTTGACTGCTCCAGGACACCCGATAAAGGTGATTCTGACTGACGTTGTTGGGTTGTAACCTCCCCACAAAAATTTTTAAAATGACAATAATTAATAGAAATGGAGCCAAGAAGCAATATCGTCCCCACAGAAATATTTAAATAAAAAATATAATAATAAATGGGAGCCAAGTGTAACCTCCCGCAATGAAATCTACTGACAATGACAATTAAACAAACATTAGGAATCTGACCCAAGTATAAGTTCCTCACGAAAATAATGAAAGTCAATTCAGTGATAAGAAAATCTCAGTAATAATGATAATTCAATTAAACCGAAATATCGGTCTTTGGCCCTGTGCAAAAATCAGAATTAAATTCTTACCTCATTGTAACTGCAAGTCAAATTTCTGCTCTTATTCTTGCGCACGGCTTGGAGGAACTGCATTGCAAATAATAATATTCCTTTTTTTTTTTGTAATTTAACTGAAACTTTTCTTTAAGGGAAGTGGAACGAAATCGTTAGTTCAACTAAATAAATTTTTTTTTGTAAAATTGCTTTGAAATCAAAATTATTATTGGGGCACTTGTTGGAAATTAATTACAATAAATAAACTTTACATTATCTGATGATTACCTTAATTAACAATATACCTCATTCAGCATCTTGACCAGTGTTGCCGACAGACTACATCACACAACCGCACTGGGCTGCTACTACTGACCGAGTGCACTGGCCTACTGCAACTCGCGTACTGCTCTACATGACGACTACTAGCGAACTCCACGACGACTACTACTGTACTGCTTGCAACACTCGCGCGGTCAAGCGCAGACTAACCACGATAATAGGCTCTCTGGTCAAAGATTTTAACGTGCCTCACCATCGCTGCTATGTTACATACGTGTTTCATAACCCTCCACTGGGGGGGCAAAAATTTGGCAGCGATGGTGAGTCATTTGGACTTGCCATCGCAAGAAATTTTTACAATTTACAGAAGATTCAAATTTAGTACATAAATTAAATGTGGTGCACACGCACCGAGTACAAAATATATAAGACAAAGACAGGATGTGAGTACAAAACATAGTAGTAAATCAGAAAACTGTATATACAAATTACTTGACAGAAAACAAAGTGCACAGGCACTGAAAAAATTCTTTAGCATAAACAGAATGGCAAAAAAAAATAAATCATACACACTGAAGTATTGAACATACAGAATGAGTACAAATCATATTGAAAAATGAGAAAAGTGCACAGGCACTGAAGTTCAGTAGAAAACATATTAACACCTAACATAAGTGCACATGCACTGTAGTTCAGAACATATCATTAAAATAAAAAATGTATATACAATATAAAAGACAAGAGTGTACATATACTGTACCTCAGAACAAATCGAAAAAATGTCTTTAGCATTTTCGCAATAAATAAACATAATGGCAAAAAAAGTCATATCGACAAGTGACATAAGTGTACTAGCACTGGAGTCCAGCAAATCAAAAAGAAAATGTATAACCCATGAACATAAATGATGTTACCAAAAAATGATTTTCACTATGTGACAAGAATTAGGATAGGAAAGGGAAGGATTGCATCATGGTTGTAGCACTTTAGATTGCACACAGCTGTTCTGAAAGTCCATATCTTTCCACAGAAGTATAACACCAAGTGACACAATTTGAAGTTCTTTTCCCATCAGAATTTATCAGTGTAGCCAAGACACTGAACTGTCGTAGTAATGTTCCATGTTCTCATTTTGGCAGTACACTAGGTACACCAAACAGTGGGACCATAATAACGTTTTCAGCGCTCACGGTGGTGGACAGCATGTCCACGCTCTTACAAGGCACACCAACGTAGAATTAGTGCAAAACCAAATATAGTGCTCCATGATCACTAGGATAAACAGGACAAATGGACATTGCAGTAATTCAGGGTAGTTAGCTCATGAGGTAAAGGACATTAAGTCACATAATATTGACAATTACAGTCTTCATTAGTAGTTTGCGGCATTCATAGCCCAGTTATTGAACATTTCTGTACCAAGTATGTAGTATTACAGAAAAATGTTCATTAATTGTTTTACATAGAATCAGTAGCCTTCTTTTCCTAGTTACAAAGCATTATGAAATAATCGCGTTCTTTTCCAGTTACAAAGTATAGCATAGTTAATTAATCATTTGTCATTCCAATAGTATTAATCATTAGCCTTTTCCTAATTACAAAGCATTATTAAACAGTCACATTCCTTTCCAGTTACAAAGTATGGCATCGTTAATTAATCATTTGTCATTTCAATATAGTAAGAATCATTAGCTTTTTCCTAATTACAAAGCATTATGAAACAATCAAATTCTTTTCCAGTTACAAAGTATAGCATAGTTAATTAATTATGTGTCATTCCAATCTAGTAAGAATCATTAGCCTTCTTCTAATTACAGTTAATTAATCATTTGTCATTCCAATATAGTAAGAATCATTAGCCTTCTCCTAATTACAAAGCATTATTAAACAGTCGCATTCTTTTCCAGTTACAAAGCATAATTAAGAATCATTAGCCTTCTTCATTAGCTTTTTCCTAATTACAAAGCATAGCATCATTTGTCATTCCAATATAGTAAGAATCATTAGCCTTCTCCTAATTACAAAGCATTATGAAACAATCACATTCTTTTCCAGTTACAAAGTATCAACATTGAAAACAAGAGCTAATTAATGGCATAATTAATAACATAATTCGTTGAGTGATATTAATTATTGGCACTCAGTGGCCATCAAGTATTGAATAGAATAAAACATTGTTCCTCATTCAGTATTATTCAGATCATTACGAAGTCATTATTAAAAATCAGTTAATTAGAGTCATAGCATTAATAATCATGGGCATTTTAAGTAGTCTCACTACAATAAACAGTGGCAGTTATTAGCCAGTTACAAAGCATTATTATATATATATATATTTTTTTTGTATCATTAAGAAGTAATTACTGAAGTGACATTCTATTCAGAGCTAATCAGTATTACTCAGAACTTTCTCAAACCGGTATCACTATTTGGGACTGGTAATACATTTTTTTTTGTTAGCAATGCATTGCGTTGGGATCGATAATTAATTGCTGAGGCATAACACTTTTTGCTTTTGACCTATTGCTGCAAATGAGGATAGGTAACGTCATTCGTCATGAGTCAGCTGTAGCAAGGTTATGTAACAAGGCAGTATATGTGATCACATTTATAAATGATAAACACAAATGGGTAAGAAATAAAAATGCAAGTACTAGAACAGGTATAATAAGTAACAGGTTTAGTAAGTATCATGAAAAGCTTCTCCTGGAAAAAATACAAAATGGATTATTGACCTGAAAGAAGAAACGCACACTATGCTGAAAAGTAGTGAACTTCGAATTAACAGGTAGTGAAATGTGTATAAAAATGTGTTCCATAGCTGTCCTTTCCAAAACTTTCCGTCATCCTACTATGCAATATAACACCTGCTGTCAAAACAAACTGCAACAAATACTTAAATAACTACATAGCCTAAATATATAACTTCAACATTATCCTCATCTGTAAAGAGAAAACTTCATTATTCATTATCCATATTATCATAACTTCATTATTATCATCACCTGTAAAGAAAAACTTCATTATTCATAATACCATATCCTTCATCATTATTCATCAGCATTCATTATCATCTGCAAAAAAATCACTTCATTACTCATTACATAACTATTCCTTATCTCTAGCATATTTCATCACTAAAACTAAGATGTGTAGTTCTGTCTGACAGCCTGCATCAATCACCTTGTATTCTGAAAGAAAAAATTAGTTAAGACTGCTATTCTACGATGAGTATAGTATATTCTTGTTAATGCTTGTTAATCCTGATCCATTTACTCTTCCTCATAAAGTTATTGCATCTTCTTTCGTTTATTCCGTAGGTGAAATTCCCATTTCTGTTGAATTTATTTCTTACACGCATCATTTCTTTCTGAAATTGATGAACAAAGATTAATGTCCTGCATTTAAATCATATACCCACTAAATAATGACTGGTTTATGATAACATACTTAAGCATACAGCCTAACATGACAGAAAACGTAATGTGTCAAAGACATTGACAGTGTTCAGATGCAAAAATGTACACAGAATAATACAATGCAGCAGCAAAAAATGTAAAACAGTCACGATGTTGAGATGTCATAAGGCAAAAAAGAATGTCAAAGTCGACTGGTGTGTGTTATATCTTAACTATTTCACAGTGCATACAAACAAAACTGGAATACAATCATACACAAAAAAAGTGGAAAATGTGCACGGTCTGATGAGTAACGACAAGAAAAGCGACCTGCTAACCTTACCTTGCCAGGCACTTGCCAAGAAAAAATACGATAATCATCAGTAATTAGTCATGTGAAATAATTGCATTAGTAAATGACATCATAGTGTGTTGAATCATACAGTGTCTTCATTCAATAAACGGTTTAATGTTTGAGATATGGTGATTGCCTTTCGATTTTCTGGTTCTCAAAGTTTCGACGTGTACAACATTGGGGTGAGGGATGCTGCGAATCCGATATGGACCTGCGTATAGAAGTTCAAATTTACTGCACTTACCTTTTAATTTGCTGGATAAATAGTGTGTACGTACTAATATTTTCTGTCCAACGTGAAAGTCGTGGCGTGAACAACCCTGTTTTTGCTGTCTTCTCCGGCGCTCTGCGGCACGTTTGATGTTGTTCAGCGCAATGTCAATTATTTCGTGGTGTATTAGTCGACGACATTTAGGGAAGTTTACTAATTCTTTAATTTTGTTTGGTGGTTCAACGTTTTTCAATATAACAGATGGAGATAGCATAGTGGATTCATTTGGAATGGAATTAATTACATCTTGGAATGAGAGTATGTGTGTATCCCAATCAATATGTCTTTTGTGGCAGTATATTCGGCACAGCTTACCAATTTCTTTCATTAACCGTTCACAAGGGTTCGAAGAAGCATGGTACTTGGATACGTAAATCGGAGAAATGTTTCTAGCTCGTAACATGCGTGACCATACGACACATCGAAATTGTGATCCATTGTCAGAAATTACTTTCATCACATGCCCTACATGAAATAGAAAATGTTTTACAAATGCTTCCGAAACAGTTTCAGCAGTAGCTTTGCGTAGCGGAGTGAAAGTAACAAATTTTGAAGTGAGCTCAACAGCGACAAAGATGTAGCAAAAACCTCTGTTAGTTCTGGGAATCGGACCAAAAATGTCTACAGCGGCCATATGTCTTAATTTAACAGGTACAATGGGATATAAAGGAGGAATATGTGAAGTGGTGTCTGATTTAGCTTTCTGGCAAATTTTACAAGACGCTAAAACTCGTCGTATACGTTTCTCCATGTTAGTAAAATAACAGTTCTGTCTCAGTATAAGAAAACATTTTCGTGCTCCGTAATGTGCGTAACTTAAATGAGTGTACCAAATTAATTTGTTAACCAGTTCGTCAGGAATGCATAATAACCAATTGTTGCTGTCAGGATGAGAGCGGCGAAACAGAATGTCATTGCGTACAGTGTAGTGGTTCCTAATCGTAACATTTTTCCTATCTTGCCAAAGGTGTTTAATTTCTTTCCACACGTTGTCTTTATTTTGTTCTTGTGCTATGTCCTGTAATGACGATGAAATAAAGTTTTCAAATGCAACTTGCTGAATGTACATGACACTGAAATTTGTTTTGCAGAAGTTGGTTGCTACGTCTTGCTAATTGTTGCTGAGAGAACGCGATAGTGCGTCTGCTATAACATTTTGCGTGCCGGGAATGTGAACTATTGTAAAATTAAATTCCTGTAAATATAGTTTCCATCTGCTTAACCTGTCGTGAGTAAATTTAGCTGAAAGTAAAAATTGTATAGCTCTATGGTCTGTGTAAACGGTGGTATGTCTGCCATAAAGAAAGTGCCTAAATCTCGTGAAAGCCCATACAACACATAATGTCTCAAGTTCTGTAACAGAATAATTTCGTTCAGCGGGTGACAAAATGCGACTTGCAAATGCGATGTTTTTAATTACTGTAGAACCATCTTCTTCAATTTCCTGGAAAATGTGTACGCCCAAAGCGGTATTGGAACTGTCGGTGGCAATGGAAAAATTTCTAGTAAGATCTGGGTGCGATAACAGTGGAGCATTCAACAAAGCGTGTTTCAGGTTCACAAATACAGAATGTGTTTGCTTATCCCATGACCAAATACTGTTTTTACCTGTTAATTGGCATAATCTGGGTGTGTCTAAAGCAAAGTGATGAATAAATTTACGAAAAAAGTTAATTAAGCCCAAAAAACTGCGTAATTGCTTCTTCGTCGTAGGAATAGTAACGTCACGTAGAGCTTGAAGTTCCTCCGGATCAGGTGCAATGCCTTCTGCCGAAATTACGTGTCCAAGAAATTTTATAGAAGTTTTGCCAAAGTGCGATTTACTGAGGTTAACTGTGAGTCCTTGTGCATGAAAAGTTTGTAACAGTTGTTCAAGAATCAGATTGTGTTCAGACCAGTTAGCTTCTGCAATAACAATATCGTCTAAGTACGTCGTAATTCTGTCTTTAAGTTCTGTCGGAAGTATTGTGTTCAAACCGCGAATAAAAGCTGCAGAAGAAATAGTTAAGCCGAATGGTAATTTGCAAAATTGATAACAGTCGCCGAAACAGAGAAAAGCTGTATATTTTCTACAATTCGGATGAAGTTGAATTTGCCAAAATCCCGATTTCAAATCTAGTGTAGAATAAATAGCTGTACCGTGAAATTTCTGTAAAAGTTCCTCTAGTGTCTGTGGTCGATCTGTTTCATTAATAATAATGTCATTAATGTGACGTGAATCAAGTACAAGGCGAAGTGAGCCATCTTTTTTCTTAAAAATATGTAGCGGGTTTATGTACGGACTAACGGTTCAATAATTCCTTGATCAAGCATATCCTGCAACTCCTTTTTTACCTGTTCTCTGTGGATATATGGAATGGGATAATGCTTTGCTTTAAATGTGTCATGCTGTTTCACTTGAAATTCATACATAAAGCCGGACAGGAATGTTGTCAAAAACTGGAGCTTGCTGTAAAAGAATTTTGTGTAAGTGCGTTCGTTCGTCGTCTGTAGTTGCACTGCTTTGCCTAACTTTATCGGAAATCATTTGCATCACGTCGTAGTCAACTTCGTCTGGAGTATTATAGTTGTGTACGTACGTATCCGTGAACAATGTGGGATTACAGTCTATGTTACGTGTTGCGGAAATGACCTCTGTGCAGTTAATTGTTTGTTCTTCCGCAGATAAAGAGTGCTGAAATTCTAAAGCCAATTGCACATTTTCATCCTTTAACATTAAATAAGAATTTTGAAAATCGATAACTGCGTCGTGTTGTACCAGAAAATTCGTACCTAAAATAATGTCTGTTGTCAATAAAGGAACAATCCAAAAATTAGAGTGGAAAGTATGACCTCCAATACAAAATGATAAATGCGTCTGTAATTTAACGTCTACTCCTTTACTCGACACTGCTCCTTTCACTTTTGTTTTGCCTAATGGTAATGTCGGATAAGTATTCTCTTTGTTGCACTCGTTAAAAGTCTCCTCATTTATTACTGATATTGGTGATCCGGAATCAATTACTGCTGAAAATTTCGATGAACCAATTTTAATTTCGATAACAGGATGTGAAATGGTTTTCTGAATAACTGGTCTTTCCTGCAAGAGAGTGTCTCTGATATCGTCAAAAGTAATTACATTTTCGTGAACAACATTTTGCGTGTCTAAAGTAGTACTTGTGTTACTGGAAGATGCGTCTTGTACAGTATCTAGTCAGATTCTATCTGACGTGTTATTATTGTCAGGAGGGTTCTGTGGCATTTCTACTATTTGAACTGTTCTATTACTTCTTCCAGACGTGTTACGCTCTGGATGGTACCTACTGTCGGGTTCATTCATGAGAATATGTTCTTGCGTATGATTTTGCTGTTGGTGAGACCGACTGTTGTTAGATGTACGCTGAAAATTGTTCTCATTATTTTTACGTCTGTCGTAATAGTCATTCCTATACGGTGTATTGCGATGGGAATTGAAATACTGTCTTCTTTGTACATAGTTGTTTCCTTGCTGTCGTGAGTTACTATTTGTTGGATCTGTGACTATACGTGCACGCGGCGGAACATTAAAGTTAGGTTGACCTTGTGCACTACATTGTTGGTTAGGTATGCTAACCGGCTGATTTTCATGCTGTTGCGGTGGAAAACGTCTATTGTTACTAAAATGTGCTTCCTGTTGCTGAAAATTTTGACGATATTGATAATATGAATTTTGTCTGTGATTTAAGTTCTGGTAGTTGTCGTTCCTAAAGCGTCTGTTACTTTTCCTATTGAAATTACGTCCCTGATCATAATTACTGTAAGTTTGTTGACCTTGGTTATTATACGAAAAGTTTTTGTTTACAAAAGAATAATCAGATTGTTGTACTTCCAAGAGCTGTAACAAATCTCTGAATGCTGAAATATTTTCTTTTTGCTGACCCGTTAGAAGTGACACTCGTAATGACCGTGGTAATTTGGAAATGCATAATTGTATAAGTGCAGATTCACTGTACGGTTCACTCAGGTATTGGTTTTGTTGTACCATGTGCTCAAAAAATTGCGTCATACTGGAAAATTTGAGTTCTCGTAATTCGGCAAACTAATTAACTGATCTTTAATTCCGCGCTGTGTCGTCTTCGACCAGTACGCTGATAGAAGAGCATTCTGAAACTCTTCTACCGAATAGCACTGTCTCGCGATCGGTCTCATACGAGTTGCCGGTTCGCCTTCCAAAAAGCTGCAAATAAATTCAAGTTTGTGTGTTACAGGCCAAGTCGGTGGAAGAGCAAAGCTAAATTGTTGAATCCAATCCAGTGGGTGAATCTGCGTTCTATCGTTTTTAAAAACTTTAAACTTTCTCACTGACAGAAAATGTTTGTAATCGCAATTATCATCTCTGTGTGATGGAACAGGTTCAGGATCGTAAGAGAATCTATTGTACTGTGATTGTTCGGAATCTAAGTCCCGTACTCTCTGTAGATTACTCAAATTATACGCGTTGCGCGAGTCTGACAAATGTTCATAAAGTGGCGTCTGTTGTATGTTATTATTAACTGAAATGTTTTTCATCTCTGTTACTTCTTGTTGTAAACTCGACAATTTTCTACGCAACGTGTTATTAGACGAATCGATCTCATTAATTGTCTGCTGTAAATTTTGAAATTCAGGTGTTTGGTTAAATGAAATCGGTGCAGTATCGTCTGATTTATTATCATTATTACTTTCAATAGCATCAATACGACTGGCTAATTCATCATATTTTTCAGTCAGTATTTTTGCCTGATCATCGGTTTTAGAATCGGACGCATTAATCTGTTTTTGCAACTTACGCGTAGTTTCGCTCAGTTTTTTAACATCAGCTTTGATGACATCGCATTCTTGTGTTAGCTCTAATTGTTCGACTCTGTCGGTCACTGTTTGAATATTTACTGTGTGTGTATCTGTTTTTAATTTAAGATTGGAAATTTCGTCACGTAATTCTGTGTTCGACTGTTTGATGGAATTAATTTCGTCGGACACTGTAGCAATATTATTGTCTACATACGTCTTCGCTTTCGCAAACATTTTACGTTTGTCTTCTTGTCTTTGTGCAGTGATTGTTTCCATGACCTGACGTTTGACTTTATTTTGATCCTGAATAAATTTGCGGAAACGCGTATCACTGTTTTGTACGTGAAGATTAAAGCGTTCGTCAATCTGAGTGTTCTGCTGTTCGAATTTCGCGTCTATCTTTGCGTCCATTGTGCGCGAAAGTTCTACCGTCATTGCTTTAAACTCGTCCCGTAATTGTGTAGCTTTTTCAGAGCATTGTTTAGCGACTCCGCTAATTTCGTCTCTGAGTGTTTCTGTTGCGATTGTTTGCATTTCTCTTAATTCTTGCGCAACAGACTTAATTTCTTCGCTATTTTTTTGTGAATAAGCCTCAATTTCCGCGCGCAACTGTTCCTTAGTGTCATGGCACTGCGCGGCAACGGCTCTAATTTGTTCACTAAGCTGTCTGGAATTGTCGTCTAATTTTTCATTCTGTTGTTTGAAATTTTCATCAATTTTATTAAATTTTTTGTCCTGTTCACTAAATTGTTGTTGTAGCAATCTTGCCATAATTTGTTCAAAGCCAAAGTTAGCGTTTATACTCTCTGTGCTGTTTAGTGGTGGATCTGGAACTTTCTCGCTTACTGCAACCATTTGGTTATTCTGAGATTTAGAAAAAGGTTTGTCAGTCGGATGTACACTGTCAGACATTATTTCGGAATTAAATAAATCCGTCGTACTTTGTGTATCCTGTTCATTTTCATTAGACAAATTTGTCTGTACGTTACTTGAATTTTCCAAATCGGGTGTGTTAAGCTGGGCAGCGCTCATTACAATAGAGCGTCCCGCGTCATCGATTGTCGTCAAATCAACAGAGGACATAACCGAGTTCGTTTGTTCATCATTAAGACAAAAGTCATCATTAGTGGTTGGAATACACTGATTGTTAGTGAACGCAGGATTGACATCATTACACTGCGTGTCACATGTCCTGTCGGTAAAGTCGTTTGAGCCGGTAATTTCGTTCGTAATACCTCGCGATACACTATTCACAGTCTTTCGCGGCATTTTTACAATAGTCACAAATATTCACAAAACAAATAAGCTCAATGCAAAAACAACACACAAATACAACAGAGCAAACGAATTGTCGTTGATCTGTGGAAAGAAAGTCACAAAATTAGTAAAAGCGTAGCGCAAAATCCTAATTATACTTAAGCAAATAAGAGCAGATATCTGACTGTTGTTCAAAAGATTCTCAACGAAATACGATCCTGGACTGGGTGTCGCCAAGTGTAACCTCCCCACAAAAATTTTTAAAATGACAATAATTAATAGAAATGGAGCCAAGAAGCAATATCGTCCCCACAGAAATATTTAAATAAAAAATATAATAATAAATGGGAGCCAAGTGTAACCTCCCGCAATGAAATCTACTGACAATGACAATTAAACAAACATTAGGAATCTGACCCAAGTATAAGTTCCTCACGAAAATAATGAAAGTCAATTCAGTGATAAGAAAATCTCAGTAATAATGATAATTCAATTAAACCGAAATATCGGTCTTTGGCCCTGTGCAAAAATCAGAATTAAATTCTTACCTCATTGTAACTGCAAGTCAAATTTCTGCTCTTATTCTTGCGCACGGCTTGGAGGAACTGCATTGCAAATAATAATATTCCTTTTTTTTTTTGTAATTTAACTGAAACTTTTCTTTAAGGGAAGTGGAACGAAATCGTTAGTTCAACTAAATAAATTTTTTTTTGTAAAATTGCTTTGAAATCAAAATTATTATTGGGGCACTTGTTGGAAATTAATTACAATAAATAAACTTTACATTATCTGATGATTACCTTAATTAACAATATACCTCATTCAGCATCTTGACCAGTGTTGCCGACAGACTACATCACACAACCGCACTGGGCTGCTACTACTGACCGAGTGCACTGGCCTACTGCAACTCGCGTACTGCTCTACATGACGACTACTAGCGAACTCCACGACGACTACTACTGTACTGCTTGCAACACTCGCGCGGTCAAGCGCAGACTAACCACGATAATAGGCTCTCTGGTCAAAGATTTTAACGTGCCTCACCATCGCTGCTATGTTACATACGTGTTTCAGGGTCCTATTTAAAAATTCACTCCCAGCATGAAAATAGTTGAGTCTCTTAATAGGTACTATTTTCTATTGCCACCATAAACGGCCATTCCTACAAAATGCTATTTCTGTCTTGTTAGCAAGTTCTGAAAGAACTCTCCAGGTCTGTAAGGTCGTCATTGTCATTACCTGGCTGGTCCTAACCGCTAGCTGCCTCCCACCAATGTATCCCTGCGATCCTAGCGTCCTTCTTCAAACCAAGGAGCTTCTCTAATGGTGACCAGCATCTTAGTGACCACAGATAATTACACTTTTAAAGGCATTACCTTAACATATAGCTGGCCCAAAAATACTCTTGTAAAGAGGGAATAACGTTAAATAATATTCGTCTCACTCTTCTCTTGAGGACACACCTAAAATCAGGAGGAGGATTTCTTTTTTTTAATCTACAGCTTAATCCCCCAATAAGTGTAGTATCGCAAACCTTCAACATAGACGTCTTTTGAAGATGAAGTTATTACACTTAATAAGATTATCCCTGTGTTGGAAAATCGAGTGAAATGAAAAAAGTGCAAATATTGGATCCGAGGGCTTAAGAAAAGTATCTTTAGAATCATTGTTATTCCAGACCAGGACATCATTGAAGAGAAAATTTGAGGAAGATGGAAAGACAAAAATAAATTCAAAAATATTTCTTTATGAATACGCTGCAACGGATGCCGTTTCATTAATGAATTTTGGCTCTGTTTACACTTGTTTTACGATCATTCAAGTCATTTGACAATTTACTAACGTTATGGACGCAAAAATATAAGTATTTCGTAAATCACATACAAGATATAAAAACAAACATTATTCTCAGGACGAATATGACGTTGGAAGACGGCTGGCTTTCTCACCGCTTGGGGCGCTGATGTCGGCTCCAAAGATCAGACGGTGACAGCAGTGAGTGTCATTACTGTACATCATACACTGTGACGTTACCTTGCAAATTAGTACAGAACACTTTGTGATGTGAGAAAGATGGAGTTCACCAGTGTTTACAGTTCACGAAAACTTTGTACAATCAGGTCTAAAGAAAGAATCTCAACTGTATCGGTTTGCGGATGATACGTTTGTAGTCTGTTCACAAGGTAGAAAGGCTCTAGAAGAATTCTTTACGTACCCAAATAATATAAATCCAAAAATCCAGTTTTCCATGAAAATGGAAAATGACAACGGAATAGACTTCTTGAATATTTCAGCCATACGATAGACTGGTGGAACATTGAAAATAGAGTTTTTCAGAAAATCACGCATACGGACAGATACATATTTGCATAGGAACTCCATAAATTCACAACGAAAGATGGGCGTTATAAAAGTCTTATCAATAGAGCAAAAAGAATTCGCACGCCGGAACGCCTGGACGCCGAATTAAGATATCTCAAGCAGACGTTCGAGAAAAGCGGCTACTCGGGAAACCAAGTAAATGGATTTCTGCGACCAAATAACGGTAGGCCGAAGGACTAGGATAAAACACAACAATGGAAGAACACAGTTTCTCCCTTTTATGAAAAAGTAACAGATCGGGAAGGTATTACAGAGACCTAACACAAGACCGAAATGATAATTAAATCAAGACCTTACGCCGTCGACAGGTGTTGATATACATCAACGAGGACTGTTGAAAATGTGTGCCCCGACTGGCACTCGAACCCGGGATCTCCTGCTTACATGGCAGATGCTCTATCCATCTGAGCCACCAAGAGCACAGAGGATAGTGCGACTGCAGGGACTTATCCCTTGCAAACTGCCCGTCAGACCCACATTCCCAACTTAATGTCGACACACTACTTTCGTAGTGCCCCTGCCCATTACACTCATTACTAGCGGCAGACCATCTTACTGAGTCCCGTAAGAAATCCGGCAATGCGTGTGCATTCGCATAGAAGAAGGTCAATGGCCGGTTAGCCTTAACATTATGAAGATGGTATCTGTTGTGTCGGACATGTCCGAAAGAACAGATACCATCTTCATATAACACAAGACCAGTTTTAGGCCAACAAGGAAAACACGTCAAACCCTCCGATCAGCAAAAAACAAATGCCCTCGTCTGTCGGTACGCCGGGTATTTATATGGCTCTGAGCACTATGGGACTTAATATCTGTGGTCATCAGTCCCCTAGATCTTAGAACTACTTAAACCTAACTAACCTAAGGACATCACACACTTCCATGCCCAAGGAAGGATTCGAACCTGCGACCGTAGCACTCGCGCGGTTCCGGACTCAGCGCCTAGAACCGCAGGACCACCGCAGCCGGCGGATATTTATAAATGGCAGCCAAATGAAAACGGCACATATGGAGAAAAATGAATAACTGTTTATTATTTCAAAAGTAATTGCCATAACTGTTAATAGCCGGCCGCTGTGACCGAGCGGTTCTAGGCGCTTCAGTCCGGAACCGTGCTGCTGCTACGGTCGCAGGTTCGAATCCTGCCTCGGGCATGGATGTGTGTGATGTCCTTAGGTTCGTTAGGTTTAATTAGTTCTAAGTCTAGGGAACTGATGACCTCATCTGTTAAGTCCCATAGTGCTTAGAGCCATTTGAACCATAACTGATATTATAGTTATCTCATTGTGAGATAAGGCAATGAATGCTAGTGCCGCTCCGCGGCTTGTATCAAGCGAGCTCTCGTCCACTCTTGCTTGGGAGTGCAGTAGTACAGCAGCCTACTTTTCAATTGATAGGAAGCAACCTCTAACAAAGCGCTTAGTAACGTATGGTCCAAGTGAGGCCAAATGGTTATCTGTTTATAATTATATGTATGCAGCCAAGAAGAAGCCTGTACAACCAGTTAAGTACAATATATACACTACTGGCCATTAAAAATGCTACACCAAGAAGAAATGCAGATGATAAACGGGTATTCATTGGACAAATATATTATACTAGAACTGACATGTGATTACATTTGCACGCAGTTTGGGTGCAGAGATCCTGAGAAATCAGTACCCAGAACAACCACCTCTGGCCGTGATAACGGCCTTGATACGCCTGGGCATTGAGTCAAACAGAGCTTGGGTGGCGTGTACAGGTACAGCTGCCCATGCAGCTTCAACACGATACCAAAGTTCATCAAGAGTAGTGACTGGCGTATTGTGACGAGCCAGTTGCTCGACCACCATTGACCAGACGTTTTCAAATGGTGAGAGATCTGGAGAATGTGCTGGCCAGGGCAGCAGTCGAACATTTTCTGTATCCAGAAAGGCCCGTACAGGACCTGCAAAATGCGGTCGTGCATTATCCTGCAGAAATGTAGGGCTTCGTAGGGATCGAATGAAGGGTAGAGCCACGGCTCGTAACACATCTGAAATGTAACGTCCAAAGTGCCCTCAATGCGAACAAGAGGTGACCGAGACGTGTAAGCAATAGCACCCCATACCGTCACGCCGGGTGTCACGCCAGTATAGCGATGACGAATACATGCTTCCAATGTGCGTTCACAGCGATGTCGCCAAACACGGATGCGACCATCATGATGCTGTAAACAGAGCGTCGATTCATCCGAAAAAATGACGTTTTGATATTCGTGCACCCAGGTTCGTCGTTGAGTACACCATCGCAGACGCTCTTGTCTGTGATGCAGCGTCAAGGGTAGCCGCAGCCATGGTCTCCGTCGAACTGTTCGTGCAGATGGTTGTTGTCTTGCAAACTTCCCCATCTGTTGACTCAGGGATAGAGACGTGGCTGCACGATCCGTTACAGCCATGCGGATATGATGCCTGTCATCTCGACTGCTAGTGATACGAGGCAGTTGGGATCCAGCACGGCGTTCCGTATTACCCTCCTGAAACCACCGATTCCATGTTCTGCTAACAGTCATTGGATCTCGACCGACGCGAGCAGCAATGTCGCGATACGACAAACCGCAATCGCGATAGGCTACAATCCGACCTTTAACAAAGTCGGAAACGTGATGGTACGCATTTCTCCTCCTTACACAAGGCATCACAACAACGTTTCACCAGGCAACGCGGGTCAATTGCTGTTTGTGTATGAGAAATCGTTTGGAAACTTTCCTCATGTCAGCACGTTGTAGGTGTCACCACCGGCGCCAACCTTGTGTGAATGCTCTGAAAAGCTAATCATTTGCATATCACAGCATCTTCTTCCAGTCGGTTAAATTTCGCGTCTGTAGCACGTCATCTTCGTGGTGTAGCAATTTTAATGGCCAGTAGTGTATTATTTTTTACCAACGACTGGACCTGACAGCATCCCGATGGAGCTTATTGAGGGTGGTGGCTTGCCTCTAAAAACTAGACTCTTCTCACTTATTATATTAATGTGGGAAACCCGCAAGGTACCAGCTGACTTGAAGAACTCCACAATTGCCACCATCTTCAAAAAGGGCGACAGAAGCGTCTGTGGTAACTACCGGGGAATATCTCTACTCTCTGTCACTGGAAAAATTTTTGCAAGAATCCTTTTAAATCGCCTCCAGACACTTTCAGAGACTATACTACCTTAGTCTCAATACGGGTTTCGACCTTCAAGAGGGACAATTGACATGATCTTCTGTGCACGACAACTACAGGAGAAGTGCAGAGAACAGCAAAAGCCTTTACTACTTGTTTTCTACGATCTAGAAAAGGCCTTTGATACAGTTCCCAGAGAAGCCATGTGGATGGTCTTAAAACGCTTCGGCTGCCCTGAACATTTTGTTGACCTGATTGAAGCTCTCCACGTTGATATGACTGGACAGGTCCTCTGCCAGAATGAAATGACTGGTGAATTCCCAACAACAAGTGGGCTTAAACAAGGATGCGTTCTTGCACCAACATTATTTGCATTGTATCTGGCAGCTATACTTTACAAGACAACCGTAAACAATGCAGGAATAGAACTAAAGTACAGGTTTGATGGAGGATTATTCAACCAGTCCAGACTCCATTCAAAAAGGTTCACCAGTACCACTCGTGTGACAGAGCTGCAGTATGCTGATGACAAAGCCTCTCCAGCTCATTCACCTGCAGATTTGCAGCTGTCAGTTGATTCCTTCAGCAGGGCGTACGAACGATTTGGTCTCTCCATCAATATTCCAAAGACAAAGGTGATGGCGCAGCCAACTCCTGGCTCCTCCGTTCCTGACTTCAGCATATCCATCTATGATACATCCTTGGAACAAGTGGACCATTTCCTCTACCTGGGAAGCATACTGTCATCCAACTGCTCATCTGGAAAAGATGTGGAGAATAGATTACGTGCTGCACATGTAGCATTTGGTCGTCTTACAAAGCGTGTCTTCCTGAATAAAGACCTAACACTGTACACCAAACTGATGGTGTACAAAGCTGTAGTCATTTCCACCCTGCTATATGGTTGCGAAACCTGGACGTTATATCGCTGCGATCTGAAGAAACTAGAACGCTTCAACCAACAGAAGCTAAGATATATCATGAACCTGAAATGGGATGACTTCATATCCAACACGGCTGTTCTAGAGAAAGCAAAAATGCATAGCATGGAAGCTCTTATCATTGGGCATCAACTCAGATGGGTCGGACATGTCCAGCGGATGAAAAATGACAGACTTCCACGCCAAATGCTGTACAGCGAAGTGAGCACAGGTAAAAGGCCACGAGGTGCCCCTCTCAAACGTTATAAGGATCAGTACAAGAAAAATCTGAAAAACTTGAACATCGATCCGAGTAACTGGTCCACAATAGCAGAAGACCGAAGTCGCTGGCGCTCAGTTACCTCAAATGCTCTTCAAAACTTTGAGCTGGAACGTCGAAGAATGGAGAATGACAAACGCCAGAGACGTAAACTCCTCCAGGCTCAGCCACGTCCTCCACCTTCCATCAGCTGTAATGTCTGTGGCCGCCTGTTCCACGCTAGGATTGGATTGCTAAGCCATCAACGACACTTCCACGCCTGAACCGTGACAAAGGAAATCTCAGGAGAGAAATGAAAACTCGGATACGAGTATCAGCCGACGAGTGTATTATTTTTTACCAACGACTTCTAATTATTTTGGTAATTGCAGATCCAGACCCTGCAGCCAGCTGCTTATCGACGTTACTGACTAACCTGCTGTGATTTGTATGTTTCTATTTAGCATTGGCCACCAGTCAACATTGGCGACGACTCGTTCCTCGTCATCACAACAGTCACCTTAGGGAAAACCTGTCCATGCTTTAAGTTGTTGTACAGGGACCTGATAATGATGTGCATGATGGAAACTGGTTGTCAATATGACCATAGCTGCAGCTTATACTGGTGATCGAGGAGAATGGTTCGCAGACGTGCTGGCAGTTCCAGAAGGTGCAGTGGTGTCCCAGCCACGCATGTGTGCGCTCCGAAAGCGCAGCGCTGCAGTTGCGACACGCGAGACGGACAGCCGCCAAGAGGACTTCGCAGGCCCGGTCTCCGCTTGCGGTGGACGCGCGTTTCGAAACGCGGCTGGCGCAACGCCCCGCCCTGCCCCCTGCCTGACGGGGGACTGACCGCTCTGGGCCAAACGCGGCCGTGGCGCGTTTTGCTTCGGCCACCGCCTACGGCTGCTTCATTCGGAAACCCACGCACAGCACGTCTCCCCTTACAAGATACACAGTGCTGGACGCTCATTTCTATCACCGAGACATTCTACAGGGAGGACAATACGCCGGAAACTGTTTACGACATCATATAAATTATACACTTCCCCAAACACAACACGTTAAGGTCGTCTCACACGGCTCGCCAAGATTTCCTCTGTTGTGTTAACCTGTCCATCTCAGAATAGCACTTATACCTAACGTCACTTCAGCATCCAAGCAGCTGAATATCAAACGCTACACTAATTACATTTTCAAATGCTGACATTGGACTGCCTGAATATAGACGTGATGTTGAATTTTAAAAAGTGGGTTTATTAGATGTGCATATTTTTCTGTTCCAGTTTCCTTGGACCTCTTCATTGAAATCTCATACCTTCACTTTGAAGACTGAACAGCTTGCAACACCATCAAGTTCAAATGGTTCTAAGCACTACGGATGGGCCTTAACATCTGAAGTCATCAGTTCCTGAGTGTGGGAAAACGGCAACAGAAGAGAAACGCCGGCCGTTGTGGCCGAGCGGTTCTAGGCGCTTCAGTCCGGAATCGCGCTGCTACTACGGTCGCAAGTTCGAATCGTGCTTCGGGCATGGATGTGTGTGATGTTCTTAGCTTAGTTAGGTTTATGTAGTTCTAAGTCTAGGGGACTGATGACCTCAGATGTTAAGTCCCATAGTGCTTAGAGCGATTTGATTTTGAACAAGTCAGTTTTTCTCAACAATGGAGTACGATTGCCAAAGACGCCACAGGAGCAGAAAATTTTTGAAAACAGAATATTCTGTATTTCCACAGTTTTTTTAATAGAAAGCTTACAGTGTTTGTGTTTGTGTGTGTGTGTGTGCGTGTGCTGTGCGTGCGTGTGCGTGAGAGACAGAGAGATAGAGATTAAAGCTTACAGTATGTGTGTTTGTAGCGTACAGTGTGTGTGTGTGTGTGTGTGTGTGTGTGTGTGTATGTGTGTGTGTGTGTGTATGTGTGTGCTGTGCGTGCGTGTGCGTGAGAGACAGAGAGAGAGAGAGATTCATAGTACTTGAATTTTGAGGAAGATGGCACACTTGGGTGACCTTATGCCCGGCTGTATGACTGCAAATAAGAGTCCGGACGCAGGCAGCATGAAGCGGCCACGACTGTAAAGAACGTCTCAGGAGGGAGATGGAGCACACGCTAAATCCAGAAAAATATCAGCCACGCCCTTTTCTACGGAACCATCCCGCTATTTGCCTTTAATGATTCAGGGAAATCACAGAAAATTTATCTGGGTAGCGAAACTGCGATCTGAATCACTGTCCTCCGGCCTATGGGTCCAGTATCTCACTGCAGCCCTACCTCGCCCAGTCAGGAGAATAAGGTCACTCAGGGTAGGATCGATCACGAGCTACAACCCAGCGCTAGGGACGTTACTGTGGTTTAACGTCCGAACAAGGACAATACTCCAACAGGGTTCGGCTGTGGGGAGGGGGGGGGGGGGCATTTGGTGGGGAGTCATGGTTTGCTCTAACTCCTCCCTGCGTCCCCTACCCACTTCGCCGCCCCCTCCCCAAATACAGGGTGTCTCTCCTAAGAGTCTCCAGGAGCATTTTCCCTCGTGTTTCAGTAGATATTTATAATTTCGTTTCTGGCTTGTACAATTGGAGTCAGCACAAACACTGCTCAACACGTCTTTCATGCGACGTCCAGTATAGAGGAAAATGTCAGTTTGTTTCCTGTTACAAACAAAATTATTTTTAAAGCAGAATTTGACACGCCCATTCCATAGAACGGTCCCAGGTTAGTCAAATATTCGTTTAATCGATATGTGTTAACGGGGACAGTAAAGCACGTAGAATGATCAGTTCTCCAGCACCGACAGCAGTCTCCTGACACGCGCTGACTGCTGACTGCTACCGCTAGGCAGCAGGAGCGCTACTGACTAATTGCTGGACTGCTGGTTATTTTTCGTGTTTTGCTGTCGCTGTTAACACATCTCGATAAAACGAATATCGCACTAATTTAGGAGTCCTCTGAACATTTTGATAATATTCTTCTCGGGTATGCAGCCGGATCATAACGTCTTCATGACACAATATTTCCACAGTCCAACTGGCCGCCATCTTCAGGTGAGAGTGCTGGTGCACGATCTCGCCGGAACTGACTTCCCAGCGCAAGCGGCGGTCCCTACATAGGCCGCAGAAGACCCACAACGCGTGCGCGAGAAGGTGCCGTAACTGCCCTCTAGCGCAGTAAGCATACCGCGCCGCCAGTGGTGGAAACAGGCGAAATCGAGATATCGCTGTCAAAAATTAAAAAAAAATTTTACGAATTTTATTCCGACGATCGAAACACAGACCGTTGTTTTTTAATGTCAGATAACACCGGGTCCGAAGTCTTACTTAAAAGATAACCCTTGTCTCTATTAATAGATTGTCAGATGAACGAATCTCTATGGATTCTTTTAAAACGCAGTCCCATTAGCGAGATGCAGGGGCAACCATTTGTGTCTCGTCATATGGCATTCTGTGTCCCTCGGTGAGACAGTGCTCCGCCACTGCAGATTTCTCAGGTTGAAGCAGCCGTGTGTGCCGCTGATGCTCAACACATCGGTCCTGAATGGTCCGGATTGTCTGCCCAATTGAAGCTTTCCCACAGTGGCAAGGGATCTTGTAAACACTGGGCTTCCTCAAACCCAAGTCATCCTTAACAGAGCCAAGAAGCGCTCTAATCTTGGTTGACGGACGAAAAATACTTTTGATATGATATCTTTTCAGAATTCTTCTGGTGGTTCAGGCGAAGGTCCAAACTGGAAAGCACGACGGATCTGTTTATCTGTATAGCCATTCTGCTTGAACACAACCTTAAGATGGTCCAGTTCTTGTGTCAAGCTTTCTCCATCTGAAATGGCATAAGCTCTTCTCGCCAACGTCCGCAGGACCCCCGTACGCTGGAACGATGGATGACAGCTAGAAGCATGCAGGTAACGGTCCGTGTGCGTAGGCTTTCGATAAACACTGTGTCCCAGTGTCCCATCATCCGTTCTGTACACCAGAACATCCAGAAACGGAAGCTTTCCATCACTTTCCACCTCCATGGTAAACTTGCCGCTAGGATGCAGGGAATTAAAATGATCTAGGAGGCGGTCAAGTGCTTCATTTTTGACAGCGATACCTCGATTTCGCCTGTTTCCACCACTGGCGGCGCGGTATGTTTACTGCGCTAGAGGGCAGTTACGGCACCTTCTCGCGCACGCGTTGTGGGTCTTCTGCGGCCTATATAGGGGCCCCCTTTGCGCTGGGAAGTCAGTTCCGGCGAGATCGTGCACCAGCACTCTCACCTGAAGATGGCGGCCAGTTGGACCGCGGAAATATTGTGTCATGAAGACGTTATGATCCGGCTGCATACCCGAGAAGAATATTATCAATTATTACGCCGGGAAAGCCTTCGTAGTCACATAAAAAACATTTTATTTGTAATGGGAGGGGTGTGGCTCCAGCTACGCAAAGCAAAATCGATATTGTGAACGTCTGCCGATCCACCAGAGAAAACACACCTGATGACTTTTAGGGAGGACACCCCGTACAGTCTGCCATTATCGCAACTTTTAACAGGCCACAGACTCCAAGGATTTTTAATAGTAATAACATTATAATGTTTAATGTAGAATAAATATTTTGTTTAAATCAGTGATTAACACATGGCTGTAACCTAAGTTCCTGGCAATTACAGTTCAGATGAATACTTACACTATGTGATCAAAAGTATCCGGACACTTGGCTAAAAATGACTTACAAGTTCGTGGCGCCCTCCATCGGTAATACCGGAATTCAATATGGTGTTAGCCCAACCTTAGCCTTGATGACAGCTTCTACTCTCGCAGGCATACCTTCAAGCAGGTGCTGGAAGGTTTCCTGGGAAATGGCAGCCCATTCTTCACGGAGTGCTGCATTGAGGAGAGGTATCGATGTTGGTCTGACACGAAGTCGGCGTTCCAAAACGTCCCAATGGTGTCCTATAGGATTCAGGTCAGGACTCTGTGCAGGCCAGTCCATTATTGTCGTGTCGTGTAACTACTTCGCCACAGGCCGTGCATTATTAGGTGATCGATCGTGATGAAAGAAGCAGTCACCATACCCGCATTGCTCTCCAACAGTGGGAAGCAAGAAGGTGTTTATAACAACAATTTAGGCCTGTGCTGTGATAGTGCCACGCAAAACAACAAGGGGTGCAGGCCCCCTCCATGAAAAACACGACAACACCATAACACCAAAGTGCACACTCATCATTATCAGTATTTACTTACCACTACGGTCATGAACAGTCTCAGACTAAGGCTGCACTAGCTTCTATACAGCGGGAATGCTGTTTCCTTCTGTCATTACCTGTTACCTTCGGCAAAGTTAAGTCATTCTGTTATCATCTACTTTGTTGAGGATCTTATCCCTTCTGCCTTGCCTCACTCAATTTATTATTGTTTGTGGGTTCTACAAATGAAGTCGCGGATTGTATCGGATTTGTTTTTGGCACCAGCTATGGTCACTTTGCCGCCACGCCATAATCCCATCCACGTGGGCTAGCAACTGGTAAGTGCCCTAACATGTTGTTGTTGTTGTTGTTGGTGGTGGTGGTGGTGGTGGTGGTGGTGTTACTGTCTTCAGTCCACAGACTGGTTTGATACAACTCTCCATGCTGCTATATTCTGTGCAAGTCTCTTCATCTCCGAATAACTACTGCAACCTACGTCCTACTGTATTCATCTTTTGGTCTTCGTCTACGATTAGTATCCCCCCCCCTTCCTCTCACATTTCCTCCAATACTAAATTGGTGATCCATTGATGTCTCAGAATGTGTCCTAACAACCGATCCCTTCCAGTAGTCAAGTAGTGTCACAAATTTCTTTTCTTCCTAATTCTGTTCAGTACCTCCTCATCGGTTACGTGGTCTACCCGTCCAAGCTTCTGTAGCAACACATTTCAGAAGCTTCTCTTCTGTTTTTCTCTAAACCGTTTATCGTCCATATTTCACTACGACATATGGGTACATTCCAGACAAATACTTTCAGAATAGACTTCCTAACATTTAAATCTACATTGGCCGGCCGGAGTGGCCGAGCGGTTAAAGGCGCTACAGTCTGGAACCGCACGACCACTACGGTCGCAGGTTCGAATCCTGCCTCGGGCATGGATGTGTGTGATGTCCTTAGGTTAGTTAGGTTTAAGTGGTTCTAAGTTCTAGGGGATTTATGACCACAGCAGTTGAGTCCCATAGTGCTCAGAGGCATTTGAACCAGCCATAAATCTACATTCAGTGTTAACAAATTTCCCTTCTTCAGGATCTCTTTTCTTGCCATTGTCAGTCTTTATTTTATATCTTCCTTACTTCGACCATCAACAGTTATTTTACTACTCAAAAAGTAAAATTCATCTACTACTTTAAGTGTCTCATTTCCTAATCTAATTCCCTCAGCATCCGATGATTTAATTCGACTACATTCCATTATCCTTGTCTTACTTTTGTTTATGTTCATTTATATCCTCCTTTCAAGGCGCTGTCCATTCTGTTTAACTGCACTTCCAAGTCCTTTGCTCTCTCTGACACAGTTACAATGCCATCTGCAAATCTCAAATGTTTCATTTCTTCTCCCTGAACTTTAGTTCCTACTCAAAATTTTTCTTTGGTTTCCTTTACCGCTTGCTCAATGTACAGATTGAATAACGTCGGGGATACGTTACAATCCTGTCTCACTCCTTCACAACCACTGCTTCCCTTTCATGCTTCTCGACTATTATAACTGCCTTATGGTTTCTTTACAAATTGTAAATAGCCTTTCGCCCTGCTACCTTCAGAATTTCAAAGAGAGTATGCCACTCAGCGTTGTCAAAAGCTTTGTCTATGTCCACAATGCTATAAACATAGTTTGGCTTTCATCAACCTATCCTCTAAAGTAAGGGTCAGTATCGCTCTGGGTGTTACCACATTTCTCGAAATCCAAACTAATCTTCCCCAAAGTCGGTTTCAACCAATGAGTTAAACATATCTTGCAATTTTCTAGTATCTTTGCTATTTTGTGCCCTGCTGTAGCCGTGTGGTCAGCGCGGCTAACTGCCATGCGGGGTACCCGGGTGCGATTCCCGGTATTGCCAGGGGTGTTTCCTTTTGTGAGAGGGCTTGGTTGGGGTGCACGTAGCCTCGTTAGGTCAACTGAAGAGCTACTCGACCAATTAGTCGCGGTCCCAAGGTCAAGAGACCGACAACTTTAGAGAGAGCGGTGTACTGACCACATGACATCCCCCCCCATACCGCATCCAGTGACTCCTTTGGCAGAGGATGACCGGCAATCTGTCGGGCCCTGATGCGTAATGTTTTGTTTTTTTACCTTACAATTAAAATCTGCTCTGTGGGTAGGACTGGCATGTTTATTCTGTAAAGGATTTCCTTTTATATGTCATTGGTAGAAAATCAGGTAACTCTTTTTCTTGTTATCACAGAAAGGATTTTACCCACGACGAAGCTTCTGGAATTCTGATAAACGCCTATTTTACATCGCTGTAACAAATTGAAAGGTTGATCTTCATTTATCATGCAATTACATTTGTACTTTCCACCTGTATGAGCTGTCATAGATCGGACGTACGTTTCGTTTCAGTTTGCGAGTATTTGTTCCACATACAGTTTGAAACGCCATATTTACATACAGCAATGATCCTGGATATCTGATGATGGATAAATTCAGAAACGCGTCTGTGAGCAATAAAGTCATTCCTTGCCTGATATCTGACTTTTACCATCGTGACGCACTCAGCCTGAATGTAGAACTACTGATTATAATAACAATGGTCACTCGCCTCTGCAAGACTTTATATCACATTTGTATTATTTCGTTCCCTCCGTTTGCTGGCAAATAATCACGACGTTTATTTCACATGTCCGAATTAATTATTTAAAAGAGTAATCACCTTCCCTGTCTCCTTATCATGAAAGCAGTTTTTGTTGTCTTCTAATAATTTTCAGAGGTCAAATGCGAGATGTTGGGGGCGGATTGATGATGGTGAAACTACTGAACATAGGTCTTTTATCTCGTTAACTCTTCATTAAACGAAGAGAAAATATTCCAGTGTTTAATTTGCCGATCATTTCCATTACCTTAAGTAATTTCTTGTGTAAATATTTTCCTCAATCAACCGATCATGCATCATCTAACAATGACGTCAGCCAGCACATTCACTGGCTTGATACAACCCCAAATTAAATTATATTGATAACGACCTATCTAAGGTAACTAAATATCCAAACTTCAGATTGATAACCTGGTTTATATCTTTCGATGTCTCTAAAAAAATAACTTTACGCCATCGTCATTGGGACGTGCATTCTCGTCGCAATTACTGAATTCCACGCAAATACATATTCTTCATAATGTTTTGTAATGTCCCTTAGTGAGATATTTCACTTGAAATATCTCACCACACGAGAAAGGAACGTTTCAGCCAGATTGGCCCGACACGACCAAAATTTGGAACTTTACCTTATACATTGTCATTTTAGAGATTCTGAAGTTTTGATCATACTTTATTCTCCAAAAGTTACTATACACATTAGTAAATTGATACGTAATCTGTAAAAATATAATCTCTATCAGTAATATGTTGTTTGGTTGGGCAGTTGGGGAGGTCATGAACCCCATCACACGCCCCCTCCACCGCCCCCTTTTGGGCCCACACGACGGTGTACCCTCGACTGAGTGATGTTATAATGTGCGATCGGCGGTCGAGCAGATGCATTGCCCGAATGAAAAGGCTATGAGTGGGTCAAAGGCTGCGTTAACAGGGCGTAAACAGATATGTGAAGTCATGGTGCTGTGTTTTTTTTGTGCTTCATGTGCTACATAACAATATATTCCAACAACACAATATAACACATCAATAAAGTGTATACCATGACGTATCCACTGAATAGATTTTCGTCATTGTTCTGAATGAAGTGTCGTTGATGGCCATGTTCACTTTGATAAAATATAGATTTTTACTACAGTGACTGTCCTAAAGTTGACCTTGTTGCCTTCGTTTCAGGGATATGATTATGTCCGAAGATCTTGTCCGAAGAATATACTCTGATTCCACGATTATGAATTTTCAATGAATTACTTACTAGGAAACGAAATAAACTCTCCCCATTTAAAAATCTCTTCAAAGATCGGATAGAGAAAGTGTAACATGAGTTGGCTTCCTTGCGCTACAAATTTGAACTAAACTTGTCACCTTTCAACAGTATCAAAAACATGACTTCACTCCATTACACTACGAGTTCTTCCAGCCGAATGTGAACAAAATGAAGTACAAAGATAACATTTGAGGCAAACAGGTTTCAATGATTCAATTAACTGATAAATATTTTAGCAACACTTAGTAACAAGAACTTACAGATTTCCATATTAAAATTTGAAATGTCTCCTAATTACACAAAACATCAATAGTTATGCACGAAATAATGAACTTTGGTTAAAACAGGTTTATACAAACTTCTTTACTTCAAAATAAAACTATCGATACCCGTTGGTATCCAAGATGTCAGAATGTGTATCAGGCTTGATTACATCATAATAAACAACAACATTCAGACCTTAATCACACTGTACTCATCATCACTTCACACGCTTTAGCAATTAATAGTGTAAGTATAAATAGCATTAAGTTTCCTGATGGTGTTGACATGCAGTAGAAATGAGTTGTGCCAAATAATATTGGTAAATAAAGTGACTAAAACTAAAAAATTGTTATTTTATGAATTCTGCAATATAGTCACAGACCTTAATACAGTCCATGCAATATGGATAAACTTTAAAACTGTATATACAATGTCAAATATGTGAATTTTTATTGTAAAACTACTAATCGTGTTTGCATGTGTCTCGTTAGTATCTGAGAAACACATAAAACATATTTTAATATGAAAATGAGTAAATTGTGGTGCAGGGTGACAGAACTCTGAAAATTTAATTTCGAAAGGAAATATATGAGGAACACACGCTACACGATGTCAAGTCCAGACTAACCGGTACATTACAGAATTCGTCTGTGAGAAAGTAATCCGTTGTCACTGAGATATTGCATCTGACTGAGAAACAAAATGATCTGGATTAAAAATGTTGACCCTGGTGTAGCTGATCTTTATCTTGGTCTTGCAAACAATCATTGTACCTGAATTGTTTTTGTAATTACAGCGCAAATGAACATAAAAATTAACATGTCTGACTGTCTGATAAAACTGACTCAAAATTCACACACAAGGTTGCACTGTACTGAACTCTTCTACTATATTAAGCCTATGAAATGATATGATATCGTTTTCACAAGTACTCTCTGACAACCATTGTGCCTTACAATGGACATGGTAATTAAATTTGTTGTCCCACAATCGTCTATTCTGCCACCTGTTGCTGTTAAGATAATGATAACACTTTCAAAAAACCAAATTTCATTTGCTGTACTTGCCATGTGTAATGCTAGATGTTATCTTACAAATTTTCACAAAAAGCTTCTCAGTGAGCAACTTGCGATGTGCATTGCGAGTAAGTATACAGTATCGTGAAAGAAAATGAACACGAGAAACTAATTGTAATGACTGATAAATGAGAACAAATACTCCAAGTATAACTATGTGTCATTATAACAACAATACACCCTTTTATAAAGTTCTCACAACTAGACAAGTAAACAAAATATTTCTTAATGATTTCCCTGTGTATACTTACTTTCCTTGACACTTGCTTCAGTTGTAAGACAAAATCATATGTTGTGTTATAATATTTTGACAGTAAACTTCAACCATATGCAGTGTTCCAAAAATAAAAAATTACACAGTTACAAATACATATAAAAAACTAGATTATCTTAAAATTTCCCCTTTAATTATTCTTCTATTGACATGACCTTGTTTTCTCTCCTCAAAACATAATAGTACAAAATCCATCTTAAATAATGCTGCCTAAACTACACTGCTGGGTAGCTTCCATCCTCTTCAAATCGAGTACATAGCCAGGCTGTCTAAATACACTGCCTGCTACACTGATCAAAAGCAGTAATCTTCCTGGCCAACATGTGTGGTCTCAAGAACAGACTTAAAAAGAATATGATTATGTCAATACTACAGAGGTTGAGTACATTTATCAAATTCGTAACTTCATTTACATTTATGGGCAAAACTTCTTGAATATCGTAATGGAAAATAGGACAGCCCCCTTTCATCACCCCTCCCCTATTAACCAAGAACCTTACAGAATGGTTTCTTCTGATACAATAGCAGGAAACACTCAAAAATTCTTAAGAAAACGACAGTAACAAAAGCATGGTACAAAAGTGTGGTTACAAATACCTGGAGTGGGTAACGATGTATACAAAATATCAGTGATGTGGTACAAAGTAACACTAATATGGCACATAAGTTGAAATATAAGTAGCAGTACATAGATGCAAACAAATGTACAAAGCTTCCAGTAATAATTAATTTTAGATATTTGTCATGATAGAGGAGACATGGCATAAAAAGATGCTTGCTTGTGTAAAACAGTAATCTACTTCAGTCAAATACAGTGGCATAAATACATACAGTTTTACAGTATGGTACAAAGCGTTACAAAGTCATTACAGTTAGCTGTATAAATGTTTAAAAGAAATCTGTAAAGACGAGTAAGTATTCCTGTCAATTCCAGTGATGTAAAAAAGATACACACATTTCATGCACCATTGTGCAGAACTTTACAAAGCAGTTTTAATTGTCTGTATAATTGTTTAAGAAAATGTTGTGAAGACAAGTCAATATTCTTGTCAGTTCAAATCAATTGTCTGTTCAAAATTACTGGAGGAAAATGCCATGCAAAGGGAGAAAAGTATCACAGCGAAATGTCGCACACATCATTGTTTTGTTACACACACACTTATCACAGTTGGACTAGCATGGTAGCAAGAGCACATTCATGGGGCAGGCTCAAGGAGTATAGTACTTTGCCTTCCGTTTCTCCACTGACAACCCATAGGGATCAAAATAATATGGGAGGGTAAAGTGTAGTGTCGCAACCTGCACTGCCAACCCTATGAAACTCAACATAGAGTCAGAGTAAACTGCATGAAGCCATCCAGCATAATCCGTCCACTAGCTTTGTGTGTGTGTTTTAGCCAAGATCATCTCCCATGTGTGTCCAGAATAAAGTAAACAAATTTACAAAGGAATAAGATAATAAGTTGCATCCATGTTAATACCATAATGAATTGTCCTGAAAAACATATAACTCGATGTACATGTGCCTTATTCAAAATCCTTATGTAATATATAGAATAGAAATGATTATCCTATAACCTCGGTATCATATGAATCATATATAAGACCTATCAGTTAAGCACATTGCTTAAAAAGTATACAAATGATCATCAATCTGGAACTGAATGTCAATACTGAATACATATCTCCATCTTAAAGTACATCACATAAATGAAAAGACTTGGATCCAGTTTCTTAGGTTACATACATTTATCTCTCTGGCCAGAATGATAAATAGCACATATTCCATGTACAATAACTTCAGAAATAACTATAGTGGTTACAAAAAATAGCTAGTTATTGCGTACACACTCTTAGAATAGAAAACCGTGTTAGTGTACAATTAATGTCAGTGATGCATCAGTCAACATCTTATACTACTGGAACAAAAATTAGCTGTAACGCCATATTAGTACCTGTCAAATTCACTGGTATCATTACGACTACAAAGCCATTGTCATTCTTGGTAATAAAAGAGTAACATGTTAACTATGTTTTCATTAACAAGCTGCAAGTTTCTGAAAATTCAAAGATCAGATGTCTGCCACAAAGTAGCTCTATTATCTGTTGAGTAAATTTCAATAAAGAGATACATGCAGAGCACAATTCTGAAAGAAAATGTTCATGATAAATGTATTTTGGTTCTTGTTTCGACTGATAAACAGTGTACCTGTAAGATTAATATTAAACCATATACAGTATTATTACTGAGACAAAAATCTTCCTTTGCTCCTCATTAGCTACCTGAAATGATAATGCATAAAAACATCCACATATATCATCACTACTGAATTAACATCAGCTTATACTCCTCATTGGCTTCGTAAAATACTTATTCTTAAAAACATCTCTTCATCTAGATACACATCATAATTCAGTACATGTTATTCCTTCATTATTGCTCAGCATAAGTACCATTTACATTATTCTTAATATCAACATATATCGTCACACAAATACAGCTACAATGTAAATATATCATTTGTTACCTTCTGGTCTCAGTACAGTTTACCATTTCTGTATCATTCTTTACACTGTATCCAGTTTCTCACAATATACATATTCAGCTCGAATTTGCAGTTCATGAATCTCTGTACTACCATAGAGCAGCAGAATAAGTCACGTGTATGATGAATTTAAAGAAGGAATAGAAACACCCAGCTTGAGGAGGCATCAATCTCCAGCTGCTGTGCCCAACATAAAGAGATGCATCTACTTCGGATCTCATTCTTTTCTCTTTCCCTGCATACCGATGGAATAAAATAAGGTGGAACAAAAATTGTGTGTGTTCCTTGACTATAAATTCATACAGAAAATTTAATATGGTACAAGATCAGTGTCCAATCATCCTTCATTGATTGAAATTAAGCTTAGTGAGAAGTTCAGACAGGTAGGTACTAGAGATGTGAAAACATCGCAAAATTCTCATAACAGTACAGTGAAAAATAATGTTACTATGTCACAAGATACACATAAAAGCACAGTGAAAAATAATGTTAATACATTGCATCAGAATATCAGAGGATTAAAAAGCAAAGTAGATGAGCTTCTTGAGGGTGGAATAGATGTACTATGCCTGTCTGAACACCATATAGTGACAGGTTTAGAAATGGTAAATGTAGGTCGATATAAGCTTTCAGCACATGGTAGTAGAGACACTGTGGAGAGAGGAGGAGTTGCCATATATGTTATAATCTGTTATAGTGTGAACAATTTGGAAACTAAAAAATTTTGCATAGAGCAACATATACAAATGTGTGTGTGTGTGAGCTTAAATTAAATAATTGCACTTTTATAATTGTAGCCATGTATAGGTCCCCACTGGGAAATTTTCAGCTATTTTTGAAAAACTTGGATTCTTTGTTGTGCTATATGTCAGACAGAGGAAAGCAAATTATTGTTTGTGGGGATTTCAATGTAGGTTTTTTAAAAGAGTCCAATAGAAAGCTTGACTTTGAAGTATTACTCGGTTCTTTCAATTTGACATCAGTTACTGATTTTGCTACTTGGGTGGTACAGGAAAGCAGCACATTGATAGATAATATATTCATAGACCAATTTAATCAAATAAAACCTTTTCCTGTTAAGAATGGTCTGTTTGATCATGATGCACAGCTAGTTACAGTACATGATATAGCTCCATATAGTATAGCAGAACAGTCCTCCAAAATAGTACATTCTATTAACAATTTATCAATTGAAAATTTTAGGAAAAGCCTGCAACAGTTACACTGGGATGAGGTGTACAGGGAACATGATACTAATTTAAAATTTAACCTATTTCATGATACCTATGTGAGTACATTTGAAAACAGTTTCCCTAAGAAAACAGTGAAATATAATTGTAAGAAATCATATAAAATGTCATGGCTTACTAAAGGGATAAAAATATCTTGTAACAGAAAAGGAAAATGTATCGTATAGCTAGGCAGAGTAATGACCCTGAAATAGTGAAAATTATAAAAACTACTGCACTGTATTAAGAAAAGTTATTAAAAAGTCCACAAGTATGTGCATTATGTCTGAGATTAGTACATCTCATAATAAAATTAAAACAGTTTGGAATATTGTTAAAAGAGAAACAGAGCAACCAAGATCACAGGAAGACTGTATTTCTATCAAACACAATGAAAAGTTTGTTAACAAGAAGTCAGGAGTAGAAAACGTTTTTAATAATCATTTTTTTAGTGTTGCAGAGAAAATAAAATCCAGCTATTCATTAGAAAATACAAGGCAGTATATGCAAGAGGCAGTACCTATGCAATTTGATAAAACTGAAATTCAACCCACTGCTCCTACTGAAATTAGGAAAATAATAAATTCACTCAAAAGTAAAAGCTCACATAGAATTGATGGCGTTTCCAACAGCGTACTAAAAGCTTGTTATCAACAAATAAGTAGGAGTCTCAGGCACATATGTAGTAGCTCACTGAAACAGCATTTTTCCAGATAGACTAAAATACACTATTGTTAAACCATTGCATAAAAAAGGGGATAGGTCTAAGGCTAACAACTACTGCCCAATCTCACTTCTGACAGCTTTATCTAAAATACTTGAAAAAGTAATGTATTCAAGAGTAACATCACAATTTTTAAAATGAAATACTAACAAAATGTCAGTTTGGTTTTCAGAAAGGCTTTTCAACAGAAAATGCTATATATGCTTTCACTAATCAAATATTAAACGCATTGAATAACTCAACACCACCCATTGGGATATTTTGCGACCTCTCAAAGGTTCTTGATTGTGTGAATCATGAAATTCTTCTAGATAAGCTTAAATATTGTGGTATGAGTAGGACAATTTAATTCATACTTAACAGGAAGAATGCAGAAGGTTGAAATTAACAGTACAGATAGTCTGCAAAAACCAGCAGAGTCCTCCAACTGGGGAAGTATCAAGAATGGTATCCCACAAGTTCAGTCTTGGGTCCCTTATTGTTTTTAATATATATCAACGACTTGTCATTCTATATTCATGAAGATGCAAAGCTAGTTCTTTTTGCTGATGATACAAGTATAGTAATCAAACCCAACAAGCAAGAATCAGCTGAGGAAATTGTAAACAATGTCTTTCAGAAAATTATTAAGTGGTTCTCTGCAAATGGACTCTCACTAAATTTTGAGAAAACACAGTTTATACAATTCTGTATAGCAAATGGCATAACACCATTGATAAAATAGACTATGAACAGAAATATGTTGCTGAGGCAGAATACTCAAAATTTCTGGATGTGTGCATTCACGAGAAATTGAATTGGAAGAAACACATCGATGAGCTGCTGAGATGGTTAGGTTCAGCTACTTATGCTGTTAGGGTTGTTGCAAATTTTGGTGATAAACATATCAGTAAATTAGCCTTCTATGCCTGTTTTCATTCACTGCTTTCATATGGCATCATATTTTGAGGTAATTAGTCATTAAGAGAGAAAGTATTCATTGCACAAAAGTGTGTAATCTGAATGATCTGGAGCCCACCCAAGATCACCTTCTACATCTACATCTACATCTATACTCCGCGAGCCACCTTACGGTGTGTGGCGGAGGGTACTTATTGTACCACTATCTGATCCCCCCTTCCCTGTTCCATTCACGAATTGTGCGTGGGAAGAACGACTGCTTGTAAGTCTCCGTATTTGCTCTAATTTCTCGGATCTTTTCGTTGTGATCATTACGCGAGATATATGTGGGCGGTAGTAATATGTTGCCCATCTCTTCCCGGAATGTGCTCTCTCGTAATTTCGATAATAAACCTCTCCGTATTGCGTAACGCCTTTCTTGAAGTGTCCGCCACTGGAGCTTGTTCAGCATCTCCGTAACGCTCTCGCGCTGACTAAATGTCCCCATGACGAATCGCGCTGCTTTTCGCTGGATCATGTCTATCTCTTCTATTAATCCAACCTGGTAAGGGTCCCATACTGATGAGCAATACTCAAGAATCGGACGAACAAGCGTTTTGTAAGCTACTTCTTTCGTCGATGAGTCACATTTTCTTAGAATTCTTCCTATGAATCTCAACCTGGCGCCTGCTTTTCCCACTATTTGTTTTATGTGATCATTCCACTTCAGATCGCTCCGGATAGTAACTCCTAAGTATTTTACGGTCGTTACCGCTTCCAATGATTTACCACCTATGGCATAATCGTACTGGAATGGATTTCTGCCCCTATGTATGCGCATTACATTACATTTATCTACGTTTAGGGAAAGCTGCCAGCTGTCGCACCATGCATTAATCCTCTGCAGGTCCTCCTGGAGTACGTACGAGTCTTCTGATGTTGCTACTTTCTTGTAGACAACCGTGTCATCTGCAAATAGCCTCACGGAGCTACCGATGTTGTCAACTAAGTCATTTATGTATATTGTAAACAATAAAGGTCCTATCACGCTTCCCTGCGGTACTCCCGAAATTACCTCTACATCTGCAGATTTTGAACCGTTAAGAATGACATGTTGTGTTCTTTCTTCTAGGAAATCCTGAATCCAATCACAAACCTGGTCCGATATTCCGTAAGCTCGTATTTTTTTCACTAAACGTAAGTGCGGAACCGTATCAAATGCCTTCCTGAAGTCCAGGAATACGGCATCAATCTGCTCGCCAGTGTCTACGGCACTGTGAATTTCTTGGGCAAATAGGGCGAGCTGAGTTTCACATGATCTCTGTTTGCGGAATCCATGTTGGTTATGATGAAGGAGATTTGTATTATCTAAGAACGTCATAATACGAGAACACAAAACATGTTCCATTATTCTACAACAGATTGACGTAAGCGAAATAGGCCTATAATTATTCGCATCTGATTTATGACCCTTCTTGAAAATGGGAACGACCTGCGCTTTCTTCCAGTCGCTAGGTACTTTACGTTCTTCCAGCGATCTACGATAAATTGCTGATAGAAAGGGGGCAAGTTCTTTAGCATAATCACTGTAGAATCTTAAGGGTATCTCGTCTGGTCCGGATGCTTTTCCGCTACTAAGCGATAGCAGTTGTTTTTCAATTCCGATATCGTTTATTTCAATATTTTCCATTTTGGCGTCCGTGCGACGGCTGAAGTCAGGGACCGTGTTACGATTTTCCGCAGTGAAACAGTTTCGGAACACTGAATTCAGCATTTCTGCCTTTCTTCGGTCGTCCTCTGTTTCGGTGCCATCGTGGTCAACGAGTGACTGAATAGGGGATTTAGATCCGCTTACCGATTTTACATATGACCAAAACTTTTTAGGGTTCTTGTTTAGATTGTTTGCCAATGTTTTATGTTCGAATTCGTTGAATGCTTCTCTCATTGCTCTCTTTACGCTCTTTTTCGCTTCGTTCAGCTTTTCCTTATCAGCTATGATTCGACTACTCTTAAACCTATGATGAAGCTTTCTTTGTTTCCGTAGTACCTTTCGTACATGATTGTTATACCACGGTGGATCTTTCCCCTCGCTTTGGACCTTAGTCGGTACGAACTTATCTAAGGCGTACTGGACGATGTTTCTGAATTTTTTCCATTTTTGTTCCACATCCTCTTCCTCAGAAATGAACGTTTGATGGTGGTCACTCAGATATTCTGCGATTTGTGCCCTATCACTCTTGTTAAGCAAATATATTTTCCTTCCTTTCTTGCCATTTCTTATTACACTTGTAGTCATTGATGCAACCACTGACTTATGATCACTGATACCCTCTTCTACATTCACGGAGTCGAAAAGTTCCGGTCTATTTGTTGCTATGAGGTCTAAAACGTTAGCTTCACGAGTTGGTTCTCTAACTATCTGCTCGAAGTAATTCTCGGACAAGGCAGTCAGGATAATGTCACAAGAGTCTCTGTCCCTGGCTCCAGTTCTGATTGTGTGACTATCCCATTCTATACCTGGTAGATTGAAGTCTCCCCCTATTACAATAGTATGATCACGAAACTTCTTCACGACGTTCTGCAGGTTCTCTCTGAGGCGCTCAACTACTACGGTTGCTGATGCAGGTGGTCTATAGAAGCATCCGACTATCATATCTGACCCACCTTTGATACTTAACTTAACCCAGATTATTTCACATTCGCATTCGCTAATAACTTCACTGGATATTATTGAATTCTTTACTGCTATAAATACTCCTCCACCATTGGCGTTTATCCTATCCTTGCGGTATATATTCCATTCTGTGTCTAGGATTTCGTTACTGTTCACTTCCGGTTTTAACCAACTTTCCGTTCCTAATACTATATGCGCACTATTTCCTTCAATAAGAGATACTAATTCAGGAACCTTGCAGACATTTATTTAAGGAACTCGGGATATTCACAGTACCTACGCAATACATATATTCACTTATGAAATTTGTCATTAATAACCCATCCCAATTCAAAAATAACAGCGAAGTGCATAGCTACAAGACTAGAAGAAAGGATTATCTTCACTATTCTGGATTAAATGTCACTTTGGCACAGAAAGGGGTTAATTATGCTGCCACAAAAATGTTTGGTCATTTGTCAAATAGTGTTAAAAGTCTGACAGATAGACAACCAACATTTAGAAGCAAATTAAAAGAATTTCTGAATGATGGCTCCTTCCACTCAATAGATGAATTCTTAGATATGAAGTAGTAACTGTAAAAAATAAATAAAAAATTTATTAATTATTTTGTGTAAAGACAACTTATGTTAAAGTGACACGTTCCACATCATTACGAAATGTCGTATTCATTATCTATAGAACAAGGATTAATGTTGACAAAGACTTCAGAGTGTGACTGTAAGATGTGGAATAACTCTTGCATATCTGCTTCAGAAGCATCCTCTACATTGTCTACTTCATCGCAGATAATTTCAGAGACATCGAAAGACTCTTACATCTCCTGAGAAGTACTTAATTTATTACCGACAGGTTCAGTGGAGGGTTGTGATTTTGACGAAGATAAAAATTTCTAACAGCTCTTGTCCTCTTCCTCCTTTGAAATCCAGTAGTCGAATTGCAAACAGGCTAGCTTGCCATCTAGTTCAGCTTTCGCTTTAGCATCATTAAAGTTTAGAATAGCCGTGTATTCCGTCATGAAATCAACATGTAATATAATTTGTATAGTAACAAGGGGCACAATTAAGACGTTTGCAGAGAACCGATCACCTTGACAAAAGATATTCAAAAGTGTTTGGTTTCTGACTTCTACGTTTTTTCCAGTAATCACACCCCTGATTTTGGTTGGTTGGAATGAAAACGTTGGAACAGTTAATTCCTGGCATTTACTGAAAGCTGCCACACTGATAACAGACATAGGACTAAGAGTGTCTAATACCGCTGATGAAGACACCTGCCCAGCGTAAACTGACACTGTAGACTGGATTAAGACGTTCTGATTGTCTTCCTTTCCTTCCAACAAAATGTCTCTAATATCGTCAGACTGGACCAAATTTAGTCGTAGCTCCTCCGAATCCATGTTGCAAATGTTTTTCCTACGAAAGTGTCACCAAAATCCCTACTTCTTGTGGATGTACATTTGTTTCGTATTCACTATCAGCAAACCAAGACATATAATTAGTTACTCTGTCCAAAACACTATTCTCCTTTAAGTTTCATGGTTGACTCTCAACAATCTCTGTATTAACAGTATTATGATCGGTTTCACTTAACATCTGTTCCTCATTTCGACTACTAATAGGCTCAACACTTTTCATTTTGTTCACCAGTGTGCTCACAGTGAATGATTTTATGGCATGAATGGTGTCGACAAACGAGTCGTTTCCAGCATGTGCCATCAGTCATCCCTGTGATGGCCTGTGACGTCTAACATTATCACGAGGATTAAGTAATCTAATCTCAACTACCTCAGCATGTCGTTCAGGATAAAAAATTTCCACGGTCGTGCCCTCCTGATTATTTCTTTCTTAATCTATGTTACGGTCACGCGAACTAACTCGTGTTAGGTTGTAATGATAGTCTTGTGATCTGTGTTCTCAGTTTCTCGATTTTAATTAAGGTTTCGTCTTTCACGCCAATTACTGTTATTTCTTTCATTATACTGATATTTGTTGGAATCACAAATATTGCCGTAACTTCTTTGGTTCCTACGACCTCTGTTCCTGCCTCTGAAATTGCCGCGACTGTTAGACTGTTCTCTCGGATGTCAATTGTATGAATATTTGCGATCACGACTGTTAGAGAATTAATTATTCTGTTCATAACTTTTGTTACTATTTGCAGACTATCCTTCATCTGATCTGTTAGTTGAGACTGGAAATTTTGTCTGTCGCTGTCTGTATTTATTTCGCGAGTAAAATTCCTCACTCTCAACTTCGAGTTCTTGCAATAAACTCTGAAAAGCCTCAATGACATCTTTACATCGCCTGCTAAAATAATGTGTCGCGAGTGTGTCGGTAGTTTAGTCAAACAAATTCTTATTAATTCAAAAGGACCGTACGGATCGATAAGAAGCGATTCTTGCATATAATGTGCTGAAAATAGTCTGCCGGGCTAGAAAAGCCTCGACTATTCAAAATTTTTTAGCATAATGATACTCTTTTTGGCCCTGTCTTGTGTTGCTTCAGACCAGTATGTCGACAAGAACGTGTGATAAAACTCAGCTTCCATTTGGTATTCTTATGCGACTGCTCTCATTCTTGTAGCTGGTTCATATTCTAAATAGCCACGCATATATTCAAGTCTATGACGAGTTGACGACCATGAAAGTGGCAGACAGTACTGGAATTGTTGTGTCCACCTTCAGGGGTGCATTTCATTGGGAGAATTTCGAAAAATCTCAAACTTCCGAATTGCAAGAAAATGTTGGTAAACGAATGAATCATTCTGGTGAGAGGGCATATTGTTTTTCGCTTGTGTGAGGCAAAAGTATTAAAGCACGCAGTGTGGACATCGGTCTCTTCATGCCTGTGGCTGATTTTCCGTTCAATGGGTGATAATCTGTCATGTAGGGAACATCAGACTTGTGCTGTTGATTAATGGTCATCTGTTCCTGCTCAAAACGTTGAAGAGAAAGATATTCTTCCGGTTCAGCAAACACAACAGACTGTGTAACATCAGAAATTTTATCCGCATTGCTAGACAGCTGAGTCAGTTACAGAAAGTGAGCTGTTTGGTGACGATATTTAAGTCTCTTTAGCCTTAAGCGATGCACACTGCTCTTCAACACTTTATATCTGCGTTTTAGACTGACTATCCTGCTATTTTAACTGTGAAATTTTGGTAGTTTCAATGTGTTCCACTCTTGACTTAAGAGTATTTGTTGTAGGGGTGAACTTCTCACATACATCTTGCTTAATCTGTTTCATCTCATCCTTGAAGCGCTTAATCTCTTCCCTAACATTTTCTTTAATCTCTTCTTTAAGTCTTTTATTGCCTTCCTTGTCGCTTTTAAACTCTGATAATAGTATCTGCAAAAGATCGTTGTCCTTATCGTTAGCACTACTACCAGGAGGATTAGAGACTGGCTTAGTTTGATTAACAGTTGTGGATGCAAAGCCAGAATCTTTAACTACAGGAACTGACGGTTGCAACAAATTACATCCTACAGTCTCAGATTCCAAAGCAGAATGCCCAGATGCACTTTCTTGTTCCATGTTTGACACCGAAAAATGACCGTGATCAATCCTTTCAGGTATTGTGCTATCTGTCTCAGTTAAATGAATATTGTGAAAGGATCTCTGTTCAATTGTCCCTTCTCTGTCTACAAAATTACCTGAAGTCACATCCGTTGTGTAATATCTCTTTATATTCTACTAATTATCCGTGCACAATTATATGAGTGAATTACGTTTCCTACTTGACCATCTATATACTCGCAGAATCGATGCGAAAAGTAGCACAGTACTATTACTATTCCATGAGCGCATAATTACTCTTTGTAATATTCTCTCTGGTGTGTGTCGAGAGGACTTCTAGGATTTTCTCCGTGCCGAATAGCCGCATTGAATAATTGTAATTTTGCTATCGAGATTACTGGAAGAAAGAAATTGTATGCTAATCAAGAGAATATATACTGAGCATTTACTTCAAAGGTCTGTAACGAATTTCATTATATATGCATTCTATAATTGGAAATTTGCACGGAGGTGTCGTTTCGTTGGTAATCAGAAGGGAACATCCGATGAATTGGAAACGAACCTGCAATTATTAGATCCAAGAGCTCCATTATTTCATCGGATAATTAAACTCTAGCAAAGCAGATTTTCCGCTTGATCTGAGGTTTCCCGACTGACTACGCAACGTAAGAAAACCAAGACATTTTATTTACACAGGATTTCAGATCGCTTCGACTCATCGAGACTGCGGACAAGGAGAGTCATCGTCCGATTCTGATTAAACAAGTAAAGCTTAATTATAACTTTCTTGAGTGACTGTGATGATTGTGATATGACTGCTTATGAATGAGATCATTAATATAATACTAATAACTAACTTTCCTCCTCACCAGCAACCAGTATAAACACAATATTAATTAAAATTATAGTTGCAACTCTAGCATTTGACCTAGCTCTGGTAGCGTATGAAATTTTAATGCAGTAAACAGTAACACAGCAGGCAAAAGGAAATATCGCACACTCTGAAGATCGTCACTACACAGTAAACTACTAAAAATCACTTCCTATAAATGTTAATGACAACAGAAAAATATTTAAATTACCACTGATAGAACTCACTGTATAAATGCAAGTCCAAACTTCTGATAATATCACTGTGCAATGAAATATCTATACTTCAGTAAAGGACACAAAGTACCACATACCATGAAAAAAAAAATCCACTGTCTGTCTAATCATATAACACTTCCAGGTTCAATAAACAAGAATACTTTTAACTGGGAGTATATCACTAGCAACAGCAAAGATCAGTGTCAAAATTATTTATTCTAAGCACAATATAACACTACCAAATGCATAAAATAAAAGAATCGCAGCCTCACTACACACTGTAGTATTTCAAAAGTGCACAACTGAGAATAAAACACTTTTCACAAAATCGCTGTTCAGAATTACAGAAAATACACAACGCTCTATTCCTGTTCAAACAAACTTTAACTGTTCTGCAGAAAAATTGTCTATGTTGTTCACTGGTAATAAATACGCAAAACAAACTGTGTTGCAGTAATGGCATCCAGTGTACAATCACATCAATTGTTGCGTCACAAATCTTGAAAGAAATTGCTAAGTTAAAGTCAGTAATTGAAATTTTAATTTGTATATGGCTGCAAAACAAAACTTTATCTGAATACAAAAATCAGCAGACTACCACGTAATTACCCATCCTTGCAGAAAAGGTCAACAGCTGAAAGTTTATTGTAAAACTTCTATTAGTGTTTGTATGCATCTGGTTGGTTCATGAGGAATGTACCTATAAAACTTATTTTGATATCAAAATGTGTAAATTCCGGTGCAGAGCGACAGAATAGCGAAAATTTAATTTTTAACGAAAAATATGTGGAGCTCACGCTACACGACATTAAACAACTCGTCTCTGAGAAAGTAATCTATTTTCAATGAGATTTACATATTCCATCTGACTGAAAAACAAAATGACTCATTTAAAATATTGACTCTGAATGTAGCTAATCTTTATCTTAGTCCTGTAAACAACCACTGTCCCTGAATAGTAGAGCAAACGAAAGTAAAAATTTACGCGTCTGACTGTCTCATAAAACTGCTTGAAAATTCACAAGATAGCACTTTACTCAAATCTTCTGCTATATTAAGCCTCTGAAATTATATCGTTTTCACACGTACTCTCAGACAATCATTGTGCCTTACAATGGACACGAATCTTGATCTAATTAAATTCATTGCTCCACGATCGTCTGTTCTGCAACCTGTCAAAAAAACAAATTTCATTTGCTGTACTTGCCATGTGCAATGCTAGACGTTGTCTTACCAATTTTCACAAAATGTTTCTCAGTTAGCAACTCGCGATGTGGAATGCGAGTAATCGTACACAATTGTACCTGCAAACGCTAAAAAATACATAGTTTAATGTTTACGTGAGTTTTATTCTTACGATGAATGGAGTATACTCCAAACGCAGCGTTAAAAAAAATCAGTTCTCATAATTTCTTGTGCAGCTCTGTCATTCCATTCCAGCAGTTTCAAACACTCCCGTTGCGTACAAATGCCGAGTTATCACGTCGACTTCACAATACATGTTGTGCACCGTCTCCTGGTAAGAACCGTAGTAAAATATTAGGATAACCACAAGTGAATTATGTCAATAACGAATAAAATTATGCGTGTTTATGTATGTAAATGTTCTATCAGTGAGGAAATATTATTTTGGAAAAAGAAAACTCTCCACCTTCACGTGTTTTGAACAAATTCTATTAATAATAAATAATAATTAATAATAATAATTAATTAGTAATTGATAATAATCATATTTCTGTGCAACAAATACTGCTAACAATGAAAACTTTAAGCATATCATGTCATGGAATTTCTATGTAATTATGGAATAATGACTTGGATGAATAAAGTGATCACTCTGGTGTCAGCTGTCGGATCTACTAGATGTTTTTGTACGAGATGCTTCTGAACGCACGAATTTTTGAATTGTGCGTAAGTTTTTCACGATATATGTATAAAGGGTACAGATTTGTCCTTTCAATCTCTTTTCATACGTCTCTGGCCATGTGAATATAATAAAGTTAAAATAATTAACTATTGCTAGAATTCTAGTTTTATCACTGGCCATCTGCCATTACTTTGTCATAACAATGCATTGGCAGACATTACGTGAAATATAATTAATCATATGATTTTTCGGTATTGACCTACAAGAGAACAAGAAAAAATACTTTAAATATTTTGCTATCAGGAAAAGAAAATGTTGTTTGCAGAAAAGTTTTCATTAAATATACACCACGAATGCAAAGACAATAAATAATAATGTGAGGCTTGTTTCCACTGCAGTAAATACTATTCAAATGATAATTAACAGCAAAGAAATGACAGTGTTTAACAAAGAATTTACGTAAAATTGAGAATAATTGTGCAGCTACGTAGGTGGTCTTATCGTGTCTCTCCCTATAACAGTGTTTACTTATCGGGCATTAACTACCACAGTTTTACGCAAACCACGCTAGTTTGTGAACTAGCCGTGTGTGTTAACAACATAAGTAAATTGCTACAAGCCAACCTAGTACCTTTACTCAGAATTACTTGCCTACGTAGAAACAATGATGACTGATATCGTATATTTTAGCGGCTACTGCGAGTGTGCGAAATATAAGCGACGTCGCGACTTATAAATATTTTCATCCACTATTCCAAACGTAACACACCGATACACTCTGTGAAAATAAGAAAAAAAGAGAGAGGGAGAGACGACATAACTGCTGACCATTTAATCTGGATCATTGTCAAGGCGGTATGCAAAAAACGGCAAACTGGCACGTTCATGTGTTCGGATATGCAGATGATTAGAATTTCAGCGCAGCCGCACGAAGTTGGTAGGAGTAACGCCATCTACGTTCTGTATATAAGGAAAGAACACACACAGAGTTACTCATTCGGAAATCACATTTGAACATTGGTTGTTTTTGAGAAGATCGTGGGACGGCTGCGGTGGCAGAGCGGTTCTAGGCGCTTCAGTCTGGAACCGCGCGATTGCTACGGTCGTGGGTTCGAATCCTGTCTCGGGCATGGATGTGTGTGATGTCCTTAGGTTAGTTAGGTTTAAGTAGTTCTAAGTTCTAGGGGACTGATGACCTCACATGTTAAGTCCCATAGTGCTCAGAGCCATTTGAACCATTTTGAGAAGATCGTGTTACGCCACGTGAAAGACGGAGAGACGTCTAACAGCAAAAAAATGCCTCTGAGCACTACGGGACCTAACATCTGAGGTCATCAGTCCCCTAGAACTTAGAACTACTTAAACCTAACTAACCTAAGGACATCACACACATCCATGCCCGGGGCAGGATTCGAACCTGCGACCGTAGCAGCCTCGCGGTTCCGGACTGAAGCACCTAGAACCGGTCGGCCACCGAGGCCGCCGTCTAACAGCGCCTGCAGGAATTCAACAGCAGGAGGATGATGGTCTACCGAGACTGAAGTTTACCGTTCTGCGACGTCTGGAACTGGTCATGAATGCCTGCGTCCGATATAGCTGTGACGTTCGACTTTATGATCACATTTCACCAGCATATGCAAAATTGTCCTGGCTGCGTGCAGACAAACGCAGAGATTTCCATACACTGCCTTATAAATGTACACTGTCCCTCATATCTCTCCTCGCCCTTAACGCTTATGTCAGAACAATATGACAGAAACACACGTTCCCATCATAATAAAATCCTCTCTGTTCCACTGCATCGCTCAGTCACCTTCTCCAAGTCCTTTACAGTAGCGGGAACCCGACTCTGGAATAGCCTCCCTCGTTACGTTAGAGAACTTAAAACCATGTCCGACTTCAAAAAACATTTAATGACGTATCTACTTAAGCAACAGTAATGCCTTGCTCTCTACATGAATGCACCTCATTACTTCCCTCTTTCCCCCTCCTTAAATCTCCCTTCCCCAAAACTCGCTGTACTAGTAAACATCTACTTTACACACCAAGATATTAATCTACATCTGCACAAATCTTCATTACTATTGCCAATTTTTCTCATGTTTATCATTATTATTTGATTTTTTACTGTTACTATTATTGCTTTTATCATAATTTGTATGTATAGCACCTGTTGTAAAAATACTGCCAGTACTTACTTTATTATGTCTTAGTCATTACTCTTTATTCATATTGTGACTAGAGTAATCAAATTTTCTTATTAAACTATTGTCATGATGTAACTCTGATGTGTGAAACGCTGCATGTGTGAAACACTGGTCCGATGTAAGAGACGGCTGATGGCCCTAATCTGATCAGGTTAAATAAATAAATAAATAATAATAATGGATTCAAGAGTGCCATGTATGTACGTATCTATGTATGTATGTACTGAACTGGGGACATAGAAACGACGAAGAGGCTTCGTCCGCACCTTATCCTTCAGTGGTACACAACCCCAGAACAGGCTACAGCAGTCCACTCACCCCACCGCCTCTCCACACCGAACCTGGGGTTATTGTGCGGCGGGAACGTCTCATTCCAGACGAGTGTAACCCCAATGTTTGCGTGGTAGAGTAATTATGGTGTACGCGTACTTGCAGACAGTGTTAGGGCAGCAATCACCGACATAGTGTGACTGAGGCGGAATAAGGGGAACCAGCCCGCATTCGCTAAGGTAGATGGAAACCTGACTTAAAAACCATCCACAGGCTGGCCGGCACGCCGGTCCTCGACACTAATCCGCCGGACGGATTCGTGCTGCGGACCGGCACGCCTTCCTGTTCGGGAAGCAGTGCGTTAGATCGCCCGGCTAGCCGGTCGGGGTAAGAGCGCACACTCATCAGGCACGATCTGAACAACGACCCCGTCTAGTGTACGAAAGGAGAGACATATTGTTCGATTGCGCAAGACCGTACAGCCACATCGCGCAATTTGAAGCAGGAAACTGGCCTGTTTGCGGCAAGACAAGTACCTGCATATACAATGGGGCGACGTGTGCAGCACCACAGACTGTCAGCACGGCGACACCAGTTGTCGCTTCCCTTGGTGCAGCAATAGAGACACACTCACCGTCAAATGTGGGCCTAACGACATCTAGACTCGGGAGTGGTATCGCTTTGTCTTTTCAGACCAGATACTAGTTGTGCGTACAAGATCACGACAGACATATTCATGTATAGAGACTCCGAAGTGAAACAACATTGCCAGATTGCATTCGTCACCATCTTCCAGGTACAACACCTACCATGGTGGTTCAAATGGTTCAAATGGCTCTAAGCGCTATGGGACTTAACATCTGAGGTCATCAGTCCCCTAGTACTTAGAACTACTTAAACCTAACTAACCTAAGGACATCACACACATCCATTCCCGAGGCAGGATTCGAAACTACAACCGCAGCAGCAGCGTGGTTCCGGTTCAAATGTGTTCAAATGTGTGTGGAATCTTATGGGACTTACCTGCTAAGGTCATCACTCCCTAAGCTTACACACTACTTAAACTAAAGTATCCTAAGGACAAACACACACAACCATGCCCGAGGGAGGACTCGAACCTCCGCCGGGACCAGCCGCACATTGCATGACTGCAGCGCGGTTCTGGACTGAAGCGCCTAGAACCGACCATGGTGGTATCGGGTGCCACTGGGTACACAACACGACCACCTCTATTTTCCATAGCCAGTAATTTGGACAGGTGCTGTATCATTTCTAACGTGTTAAGGCTGGTGGCAGTGCCCCATCTTCGATCTCTCCTTCACGTTATCTTTCCACGAGATAATGACAAGACCGAATGTTTCCCTGTTGTGCCCTGACCTACCTCGATACAAACGGGTTTCGTCTGTTCCCATAGCTAGCACGTTCTCTAGGTCTCTCAACGACGGAAAACGTCAGGTCATGAATTGAAGAGATACTAGCATGCCACCAATTGCCAGACATTACTATGATGAAGTTTGACACAGTGTTGAACCGACATAAAAAGACGTAACCGTATCTGACACCTAAGCTCCGTTTGATTCGAAACCCAGCCGGGTTAGAGCCATTGTTGGTCCCATGTGGCAGTTCTATGTATTAAATTTCGCACTCTCCGTACCTGCACATCAGCTACAAATGTAATACCCGTAACGCACAATGATTAGACCTTTGTTATTTGCTATCCTTCCTGGTGCTGCAGTTTCATTGGTCAGCAGTGTACAACAAATTCCACGCCGGAATGTGTACCTTTACACTACTAGAGATTCAGGGCGGTTCTAGAACATTTTTCCATACAAGCGATATATCATTTGTCGCTCATTTCAGATATTAGTTACCTTTTAGTTAGCTTCTATTCAATTTACTAATGTCATAAATACAATAATTTCCCTCCGTAAGTGAATGGTAGCGTTCATATTTTTCACGCGGTGAACCTTCGTTTTATAACCATTGATTGCACTAATTTAAAATGACTCCACCGTCACTGAAACTGCATCAGACAAAAATATTATTAGTTTATCATTTACTGATCTGTAAACACCGCAATAAAAAAAAGGCCGCACCAGGAAGGAATTATCCGAATGGGACCGAAATCTATAAATGGGATGTGCATGTATAGATAAACAAATGATTGCAATTTCAGAAAAATTAGATGATTTATTCAAGAGGAAAAACTTCACAAATTGAGCAAATCAATAATGCTTTGGTCCACCTCTGGCCGTTATACAAGAAATTATTCGGCTACTGTTAATGAGATTCCAGGCCGGAGACTTATCTGAAGACGCCCCTGGCAGTGGTGGGACAACAACTTGACTGTCGCCCTCCGTACGGCCCGAGAACTAGGAGAGCTAGTTTGGGTTGCCATTTCCGCTCATAGCAGGACCCCATTGGTTGCCACCGGCAGCACTCTTACAGCACAGCGGTACGTCGACGATGTTCTACTCCCCGTTTTGTTGCCGTTCATGGCAAGTCGTCCTGAGCTTACATTTCAGCAAGACAATCCTCACCGCCACTTCTACTGATTGTGCTCGTGCTCCGAACGTTGCCTTGTCCAGTTGCGTGCGTTTGGAGCATTATGGGCGGGGTTCTCCGATCATGGCAGCACTTTGACGATCTAACGCGTCAATTGGACAGAATTATCCTCAGAAGGACACCGAATAACTCTATCAATCCATGACAAATCGAATAACTTCTTGCATCAGGTCAAGAAGTGGACCAGTGCGTTATTGACCTTCTCAAAATGTGTGAAGCTCTTTCTCTTGAACAAATCCTCCATTTTTTTCTGAAATTTGAACCTTTTCTTAAAGAATTTACTTTATTTACTAGCGATTCAACAAGAACATTAACACATTTAATCACACTATGTCAGCGTGAAAGTAGTTGCCAGTGGGGAACTGATGAAAACAAATTTCTTTCAACACACGGAAATTTTATTCTTAAAAACCCTTTCCTTTAAAAAAAAGCAGATTTAAAATTATAATCAGAAAGCACCCTCAAAATATCAAGTTACAATTTATTCAGAGGCAGAAATAATTTTTTTTTGTAGTCAGTAAGAGCTTTCGGGTTGAAAACCTTGCCGCTCCCTTTTAACACGGGCGTAGTCACGACCGCTCACAACCTCTGAAAGACTACACTGGCGCAATTCTGCAACACACCAGATTACTTTAAACTAAAATTTTTAACAACTCACACAAGCACATAAACTATGCACCCTGTGGGAGGGATGGAATTGGTACAAAACACTCACATCAAAAAAATTACTTGCCACCGAAGGTGCAACTTGTTTTTAAAAGAAAACTCTTACGGTGGAAGGGTGACAACTTTATATACTAAAATGACTATTTAAATAAAAACCCATGAAAAGCAGTCTTACATAAAATGTACAAACATGCTCTATATTACACACATACCGCCTCTCAAGATGATAGGCAAGATAAAAACATATTTCAGGAATTCGGCCTTTACACCTTAAGCAATAAATTCGTTAACACCGAATCCGACAAACAAGACAGAGGCAGCTATTAACGTACGGCAGACCGACAGACAGACAGACAGAGAGACACTAACTGCCTAACAAATGCAGACGGGAGACAGACGAGCAAGCTGGGGACGAGAGACTGACCAAGAAAACAAGTAAAATATAAAAAGTAAATGAAACATCATACCACGAATCACTTAACTTCTAATAAACTGCGATGTCTGGCGAAGACCTGGCGCAGCACCCCCAAAACGCTCTCCCGAATCGTCCGCTGCCAGCCGCTTTAACGCCGGTTGTGGTGGCCGGGCGGTTCTAGGCGCTACAGTCTGGAACCTCGCGACCGCGACGGTCGCACGTTCGAATCCTGCCTCGGGCATGGATGTGTGTGATGTCCTTAGGTTAGTTAGGTTTAAGTAGTTCTAAATTCTAGGGGACTCATGACCTCAGAAGTTAAGTCCCATAGTGCTCAGAGCCATTTTTTGAACCAGCCGCTTCAACGGACGCAGGAAGGCGCGCCGATCTCCCGTCTCACGGCGTCGCAGCTTGCACCGGCCAGAGCGATGTCGTGGGTTGACTCCTGTTGCTCTCGTGTCGGCCGCGAAGCCACTACACCTCGCTATACGGCGCGGCCCACTGGACTCACGTGGCGACCTCACATGCGCCGACGCTCAAGACGGACCATTCATCTTGTGTCTCAGTGCGCGACCGACCAACCGATCGATCCAACCGCCACTGACCATTGCCTGAACAAACTCGAGCAGCCTGGCAGCCTAACACATACCAGCACTCCGGACGACAGACAGACGCTGACTGCCCCACACTAACCCGGCTGACCAACTGACCCCACTCGCCGAGACTGACAGACTGACCGACTGGCGAGCTCATAGCGCCCTTTAAATGCACGTGAACAGGCAACTTCTCCCCTTTCCCACCAGAGGGAGACACCAAAGCTGCGATTGCCACAGCGGCGCCACCGCCAGAAACAGAAGGCAACTGCTTTACACTACGCGCTGCGGCGCGCTCTTCAAAACAGCAAATTTTGCCATGGCCGAATAACTTCTTGCATCAGGTCAAGAGGTGGACCAGTGCGTTATTGACCTTCTCAAAATGTGCGAAGCTCTTTCTCTTGAATAAATCCTCCATTTTTCCTGATATTGTAATCATTTGTTTCTCTCCACTTGTACATCAATCACATCCACCGATTTCCATTCTATTCTGATAATTCCTCCGTGTTATGTCTTTTTTCCCCCTTAGAATGTATGTACGGAGTGGGTCACACAACTGATACGCGAGAAAGTATACCAATACGACACCGCTAACGAGCCGTTTGCGAGATAATTGCTAATGTGTGGTTAGCGGCCGCCACTGACTTCAGTATGAAATACTGTCCTAGTTAGTGCAAATGAGTTTTAAATTTATACTTCTCGGTAAGTTCACTCATGGCCTATGCAATCTTGCACAAGGTTGAGGAAAGTGGTACATGCATAATGGGGCAGAGGCACGCGCCAATATGGCTCAAGATCGACAGGTTGATTACAAACTGTACCTTGGCCACCAAGATCATCTGAAAAGAGAAGTGTACAGCAGTCCCGTTTATACGGTTGAAGATCTGCAACAGGGAACTGTACAGTCTTGTCAAGATTCACGAGGTGATCCTCCGGGTGTTTGAAAGAAATCGTAACTCACTACAGAGACGAGTATAGTATCTGCTCCAAAGGTGAAGACGTGACGTGGAACACCTCTTTCAACAGATACGAGTAGCCTTTACAGTAATTTATAACATGTAACGTGCTGAAACAATTTTGTATTTCTTGCAAAGGTAGGCCTCCGTGAAATTTGTGCTCAATTAGAAGCAAGCTTAATCGAAAAACTTTCCATTTCAAATACATAGCCATGGATCTGCATTAAGCACGACAATATTTGATTCTGAAGGCATTGGATCGCTACAACAGATCGCTATGTGTACTGGAACGTTTTCACTTCATTAGCGTGTACTTTCACGCACGTTAGTTTTCGCTACCAATTGTGATACAATCCTCACACAAATTTTGCACTTTGGCGCCTCTGACGAACATTTGATTGGCACCCCAAGCGGCCGCTTGTGTCGCTTGCGCCTTAAACGGGCCCTGCAGACTTTTTAGCATCTTGATAAGCGCCACCTAGACGGTCAATAATAATGTGTAATATTATCGAAATAATATTCTCAACAATACTGCGCAATAATATTGTGGTGCACAACGTTGGACTAGAAAGATGCTGCTGTGGTGGTAACTGCTGCAGTTAGTTGCAAGCAAAAAAAGGGTGGATGAAAAATTGATTCAAGGAGCATTAAAATGGTTCAAATGGCTCTGAGCACTATGGGACTTAACATCGGAGGTCATCAGTCCCCTAGAGCTTAGAACTACTTAAACCTAACTCCCCCTAGAACTTAGAACTACTTAAACCTAACTAACCTAAGGACATCACACACATCCATGCCCGGGAGCATTAAAGATGTCGCGAAAATTTGTTGTCAACGAAAAAAGGAATATCATACCTTTTTGTGTGTTGATGGTCCATGATCTGAAATATGACTGAAAATGATTGTCCCCATACATAGGCATTGCCATACGTAGGCACTTGGCTCTCTCCCCCCCCCCCCTCCCACCCTTGGAATTTGGAGTACAACGTTTTTATTAATTACAAAATTCTCAAGTGTATTTTAGAAGTGACCTCCCATGATTCTACTGAACTTATCGTCTAGCCAAATGTAGCACTATGTGGCTGATTACAGTGAGACGATACTATGGCTGTAGCGTTTGCTGTATAAAGTTTGTTTGTTGGTTTCAGCTATCAACACATACCTATAACAAAAAATGAGTGGATAACATCAATTCTTTGTGTTATCATGAGTTTTTAGACTCATCTATAAAATTTAGTTGCTGTGGTACGACACGTCTAGAAACTGACCAACTCATGATATCGAAAATGGCAGTTTTAATGTCTTGCCCCTCCTAAGCTGGGAAAATTTCTATGGACACCCATTTCCCCATGATCAAAAAACAACATAATGTAGTGAGAGACACATTTCTAGCAAGTCAGCGCTTATCTACTGCGGTGCGATACCTTGCTACTGGTCAAAATTTCAAAGTCTTGAAATTCATAAGTGCAGTTCCACCTTAAAAAATGGAAATTTGCGGTAAGGTCTTATGGGACCAAACAGCTGAGGTCATCGGTCCCTAAGCTTACGCAATACTTAATCTAACTTAAACTAACTTACGCTAAGGACAACACACACACCCATGTCGGAGGAAGGACTCGAAGCTCCGATGGGGAGGCCGCCCGGACCGTGACAACATGCCTCAGACCGTTCACCTTAAAGTATTTGAAATATAGTTATGGAAAAGTATCACGCAAAGATCCGCGTATTGAAGGATTATATTCGGGTAAGTAAAGTATGGACACACATAAGAATCTACATGAACTTTTATTCATAACTTCGCATTAACTTTTTAACAGCTTCCTCTGCAGCGATTCATTCTTAACATTTCTGTTTTTGTACTTATCCGTCGTAATATCCCACAATGCCGCCAGTGATTTATACATTTCGATGTACTCTAATAATAACGTTGTTTCGTCTTGTTCTGCACTCATTTTCAGCACGACGACAACGACAACAGCAACAACGAACTGTAAAGACACATAGCCTATCTGTAGCACGCTAGAGACTGGCAGGGATATTGGCAATACTGCCCTAAGACGGAGCAATATTTCCAGGCACCGCGATAAACACTCTAAGACAAAAAGCGACGTACCGCGAAGGAATCATTCTATGGGGACGGAATTCGGTACATGTGATGTATATGTACACACAAACAACTGATTATAATTTCAGAAAAACTGGATGATTTATTCAAGAAAAACAGGTTCACAAAATGAGCAAGTCAATAGCGCTCCACCTCCTTATTCACGCAGTTATTCTGCATTGATTGATAGAGTTATTGGATATCCTCCAGAGGAATAATGTGCCAAATTCTGTCCAGCAGACGTATTAGCTCGTCCAACTCTCGAGCTAGTTGGAGGACCCTGCTCATAATGATCCAAACTTTTTTAATTGGGGAGAGATCCGGCGACCTGCCTGGCAAACGTTGGGTTTTGCATACACGAAGACAAGCAGTAATAGAACCCAGTACGTTGTCCTCGATGGTGAGTGTTCATCGGAGGTGATGGTATCATATGGAGTGCCCCAGGGAAGTGTGGTAGGTCCGCTGTTGTTTTCTATCTACATAAATGATCTTTTGGATAGGGTGGATAGCAATGTGCGGCTGTTTGCTGATGATGCTGTGGTGTACGGGAAGGTGTCGTCGTTGAGTGACTGTAGGAGGATACAAGATGACTTGGACAGGATTTGTGATTGGTGTAAAGAATGACAGCTAACTCTAAATATAGATAAATGTAAATTAATGCAGATGAATAGGAAAAAGAATCCCGTAATGTTTGAGTACTCCATTAGCAGTGTAGCGCTTGACACAGTCACGCCAATTAAATATTTGGGAGTAACATTGCAGAGCGATTTGAAGTGGGACAAGCATGTAATGGCAGTTGTGGGGAAGGCGGATAGTCGTCTTCGGTTCATTGGTAGAATTTTGGGAAGGTCTGGTTCATCTGTAAAGGAGACCGCTAATAAAACACTAATACGACCTATTTTTGAGTACTGCTCGAGCGCTTGGGGTCCCTGTCAGGTCACATTGATGGACGACATAGTAGCAATTCAGAGGCGGGTTGCTAGATTTGTTACTGGTAGGTTTGATCATCACGCGATTGTTACGGAAATGCTTCAGGAACTCGGGTGGGAGTCTATGGAGGAAAGGAGGCGTTCATTTCGTGAATCGCTACTGAGGAAATTTAGAGAACCGGCATTTGAGGCTGACTGCAGTACAATTTTACTGCCGCCAACTTATATTTCGTGGAAAGACCACAAAGATAAGATAAGAGAGATTAGGGCTCGTACAGAAGCCTATAGGCAGTCATTTTTCCGTCGTTCTGTTTGGGAGTGGAACAGGGATAGAAGATGCTAGTTGTGGTACGATGTACCCTCCGCCACGCACCGTATGGTGGATTGCGGAGTATGTATGTAGATGTAGATGTAGAACTCTCACCGTATGCATTATCTTGCTGGAACGTCTGCCTAGGATGGCTTGCCATGAAGGGCAACAAAATGAGGAATAGAATATCGTGGAAGTACCACTATACTGTAAAGGTGCCGCAGATGACAATCAAAGGGATCTTGCTATGAAATGAAATGGCACCTCAGACTCTCTCATTCTTGATTGTTGGGCCGTATGGTTGGCGACCATCAGTTTGGTATCCCACCACTGCCCGGGTCGTCTCCACGCACGTCTTCGCTGGTCGGCGGGGCTCAGTACGGAGCGGGCCTCATCACTGAAAACAGTTCTGCTCCAGTCAATGGGAGTCAAGGCCGAATGTGCGCGACACCACTCCAAACGGTCTTGTTGGTGTACAGAGGTCAAGGGGCGTTGCGAGCTCAGCCCCCTTTGTGTAAGTCGCGTGGTCCTCGTTGTCACTTTTGCACCAGCTGCTAGTTGTATGAATCCGGGGCGCTGAGTGCCTCACTGACGATTGTTGGGTCCTGAAGACCCGTCATCTTTCTAGGTCGACCGCTTCTTTCTTGACGCTGTGTTCGGCCGCCGTTCACCCATTCCTGCCAAATCATTCGCCGATTACTACAACCGGTTTCTTTGAGGCCAACTACAATCCCTCTCTCAGATGCCGACATCAGCGAATATACTGGTTGAACAAAAAGTCAGTATAAATTTGAGAACTGAATAAATCACGGAATAATGTAGATAGAGAGGTACAAATTGACACATGCTTGGAATGACATGGGGTTTTATTAGAACCAAAAAAATAGAAAAGTTCAAAAAACGTCCGACAGAGGGCGCTTCATCTGATCAGAATAGCAATAATTAGCATAACAAAGTAAGACAAAGCAAAGATGATGTTATTTACAGGAAATGCTCAATATGTCCACCATCATTCCTCAACAATAGCTGTAGTCGAGGAATACTGTTGTGAACAGCACTGTAAAGCATGTCCGGAGTTACGGTGAGGCATTGGTGTCGGATGTTGTCTTTCAGCGTCCCTAGAGATGTCGGTCGATCACGATACACTTGCGACTTCAGGTAACCCCAAAGCCAATAATCGCACGGACTGAGGTCTGGGGACCTGGGAGGCCAAGCATGACGAAAGTGGCGGCTGAGCAGACAATCATCACCAAACGACGCGCGCAAGACATCTTTCACGCGTCTAGCAATATGGAGTGGTTCTAAAAAAAAAAAAAAAACATGTCATTCCAAGCATGTGTGTCAATTTTTACCTCTCTATCTACATTATTCCGTGGTTTATTAAGTTTTCAAATTTATACTGACTTTTTGATCACCCGGTACTTCGTGCGCCTGTCTGCGAGGCGTAGCTTCTATCCAACTGAGTACACGGAATAAGCTCCTATCCAACTGAGTACACGGAATAAAATTCGCAACAACGTTGTACACTGTTATCGACATATTCCCTGTTTAGTATCCTTGCCAGTTGCTCGGTGAACTCGTGCTGAAGCGTCACACATTCATCCACCTGCCGTCGTAGTTTACAGTTCAGCATTTTCCGTCGATACCTGTACAAATATCAATTTGTGACCATAACTTCTTCGACGTGCGTCATTTTTTCCTTACAATGTATTTCCGACGTTTTTGATGTGTTCAGTATTAATCCGCAACCTCTGAACCTCGCCCACAGACATTCAATATTATTGTACATCCGGAAACGTTATGCAGTAATATTGAACGTCAATAACATTGAATGCTTAGTGCTGCCTGGGTTTTTTCATCATGTCGAGGGCATAATAAGTAGTTCAAAACAGCAGCAAATTTACACTACTGGCCATTAAAATTGCTACACCACGTCGATGACGTGCTACAGACGCGAAATTTAACCAACAGGAAGAAGATGCTGTGATATGCAACTGATTAGCTTCTCAGAGAATTGACACAATGTTGGCGCCGGTGGCGACGGTGGCGACGCCTACAACATGCTGACATGAGGAAAGTTTCGAACCGATTTATCATACGCAGACAGTAGACCGGCGTTGCCTGGTGAAACTTCGCTGTGATGCCTCGTGTAAGGAGGAGAAATGCGTACCATCACGTTTACGACTTTGATAAAGGTCGGATTGGAGCCTATCGCGATTGCGGTTTATCGTATCGCGACATTGCTGGTCGCGTTGGTCGAGATCCAATGACTGTTAGCAGAATATGGAATCGGTGAGTTCAGGAGGGTAACGGATCGTGCAGCCACGTCTCGATCTCTGAGTCAACAGATGGGGACGTTTGCAAGACAACAACCATCCGCACGAACAGTTTGACGACGTTTGCAGCAGGATGGACTATCAGCTCGGAGACTATGGCTGCGGCTACCCTTGACGCTGCATCACACACGGGAGCGCCTGCGATGGTGTACTCAACGACGAAACTGGGTGCACGAATGGCAAAACGTCATTTTTTCGGATGAATCCAAGTTCTGTGTACAGCATCATGATGGCCGCATCCGTGTTTGGCGACATTGCGGAGAACGCACATTGGAAGCGTGTATTCCTCATCGCCATACTGGCGTATCACCTGGCGTGATGGTATGGGGTGTCATTGGTTACACGTCTCGGTCACCTCTTGTTCGATTGACGGCACTCTGAACAGTGGACGTTACATTTCACATGTGTTACAACCCGTGGCTCTACCCTCCATTCGATCCCTGCGAAACCCTACATTTCAGCAGGATAATGCACGATCGCATGTTGCAGGTCCTGTACGGGCCTTTCTGGACACAGAAAATGTTCGACTGCTGCCCTAGCCAGCACATTCTCCAGATCTCTCACCAATTGAAAACGTCTGGTCAATGGTGGCCGAGCAGCTGGCTCGTAGCAATACGCCAGTCACTACTCTTGATGAACTGTGGTATCGTGTTGAAGCTGCATGGGCAGCTGTACCTGTATCAACGCCGTTATTACAGCCAGAGGTGGTTGTTCTGGGTACTGATTTCTCAGGATCTATGCACCCAAATTGCGCGGAAATGTAATCACATGTCAGTTCTAGTATAATATATTTGTCCAATGAATACCCGTTTATCATGTGCATTTCTTGTTGGTGTAGCAATTTTAATGGCCGGTAGTGTATGTATTGTGCGTAATTGTGGTTGAGTGCTGTTGATCCACAATGGACGCGGGTCCGCGTGCCGCCACGGGGGCTCAGCCGCACGCCCCCTGCCAGCGGCCTGTCTGGGCAGCGAGCAGCGAACGGTCAGCGTTCTGCCCTGCCTGGCCCCCGCTGCCCACGCGCCTGGGAAAGGTCACTGCCAATTGCGACTGAGCCGCGCCGCCCGTCCCCTGTCCCATGTCCCGGGCAAGCGACCGGAAGGCCGGCCTGCTTACGTAAGGCGGTCGCGAGCGCAAGCGCACTGCCAGGGTCGCAGCCGCACGCTGTCGCGTCGAGTGTACAGCAACGTGCGGTAGTGCCCGCTGTCGGTCTCTGCCTGAGATTAATCACTCGCCCACGGCTCTCAAATTACTTCGATCGATTGTCCTTGTATGGCCACCTAGAGTAATTGAAAGAATTAGGGTCATCATATTAATCTTGATCAGTGATTTCTCTGAAAAAGTAACTGCATACATCGGAATAGAAGTACTTTGGATCAAAGGGTATCAGTCCCATCCTAACCGCAGGGTTTAACAACTATATTGTGGGTGTGGATCGATTTCAGACCTTCAAGACGGGCGAAGGCAGCAACACACAATCTACATTTAAGAGCCAAAGAAACTGGTACACCTGTCTATTATCGCGCAGGACCCCCGCGAGCACGCAGAAGAGCCGCAACACGACGTGTCATGCACTCGACTAGTGTCTGAAGTAGTGCTGGAGGGAATCGACGCCGTGAATCCTGCAGGACTGTCCATAAATCCGTAAGAGTACGAGGGGTAGAGATCTCTTCTGAACAGCACGTTGGAAGGCATACCAGATATGCTCAACAATGTTCCTGTCTGGGGAGTTTGGTGGGCAGCGGAAGTGTTTAAGCTCAGACGAGTGTTTCTAGACCCAAAAAAATAGTTCAAATGGCTCTGAGCACTATTGGACTTAACATCTGAGGTCATCAGTCCCCTAGAACTTGGAACTACTTAAACCCAACTAATCTAAGGACATCGCACACCCCTATGCCCGAGGCAGGATTCGAACCTGCGACAGTAGCGGTCGCGCGGCTCCAGACTGTAGCACCTAAAACCGCTCGGCCACCCCGGCCACCGTTTATAGACCCACTCTGTAGTATTTCAGGATGTGTGGGGTGTCGCATTGTCCTGCTGGAATTGCCCAAGTCTGTCGGGATGCACAATGGACATGAATGGATGAAGGTGATCAGACAAGGTGCTTAAGTACGTGTCATCTGCGACAATCCTATCCAGTCAGCGGCCCCACATCACTCGAACTGCACACGCCCCACATCATTACAGAGCCTCCACCAGGTTGAATAGTCCCCTGTTGACATGGATTCATGAGGTGTCTCCATACCCGTAAAAGTCCATCCGCGATATACAGTTTGAAATGAGATTCGTCCGACCAGGCAACGTGTTTCCGGTCGTCAGTAGTCCAGTGTCGGTGTTGACCGGCCCAGGCGCGGGGTAAAGCTTTGTGACGTGCAGTTACCAAGAGCACACGAGTGGGCCTTCGGCTCTGAAATCCCATATCAATGATGTTTCGTTGAATGGTTCTCACGCTGACACTTGCTGATGGCCCAGCACTGAAATCTGCAGCAATTTCCGGAAGGGTTGCACTTCTGTCACGCTGAACGGTTCTCTTCAGTTGTCGTTGGTCCCGTTCATACAGGATCTTTTTCCAGGCGTAGCGATGTCGGAGATTTAGGGGAGATATGACATATCATGATGGCACAGATTAACTGTGTATGGTGAACAGAAATTTTATATCATAACGCAGCAGAGTGAGAAATGTATAATCATGTAACAACAAGGATATAAACATACTTTTCCATAGAAACATATGTTGAGAACTTATTACATAAAAATACAAATAAATGTTAACTTCATGCTCAAATTAGAACCATATAAATGGGTTACCATGAAGTAAAGCACCGCAAACACAATTATAAACTATGTAGTAACATAGAAGGCAAGGACATACATACTGTGTGAAGTGTATGCTACGCAGAATGGTAGAAGAACGTAACCCAATACACTTCACAGCAAAAGGTCACATATGTAGCTACTAGTGACATAACCTAAGATAACCAAAAGAAATGGTTTATACAACATGGAGAGGAAAAGCTACATACAATTTTCAACATGCTGATTATATGGGATCTTGTGACATAAAATGTATAAGCATAAACCACCTAAAAATAAATTCGTATCATATTCTGCTTCTAAAAACTCTATGATATAGCACAAAATTATAACATGTATTATTTAATAAAGTATAGGCATTGATATGTCATATTCTAGGGCAGCGCTTCAGTCTGGAACCGCGCGACCGCTACGGCCGCAGGTTCGAATCCTGCCTCGGGCATGGATGTGTGTGATGTCCTTAGATTAGTTAGGTTTAAGCAGTTCTAAGTTCTAGGGGACTGATGACCTCAGATGTTAAGTCCCATAGTGCTCAGAGCCAGTTGAACCAGTTCTAAGGCACTTGTGAAATGAAGTCTTGCATGAATTAAGATACTGTAGCTAAGTATGACTATGCTCTAATTTAGAGAATTGTGTGGTAGAGATGTAATAAAACAGAGATAAACAATGTGGAATACTTCGATAAAAATAGTACCAGGCCAAAAAATATTATTTAAGTTTATCTTGCATCTTGCTAGATCACCCAGTCATACGATTAAATGAGGCTACACAGATGAATAAAAGGAAAGCACTTAAAAAAAAGGAGAAGCTTGTTTAGGCAAGCTAATCTGAAATAATCATAGACAATAAAAAATATGTTGTGCTAGATTGTGCGCAAAGATGGATTTACAATTCAAAGTGAAGATCAGACATTTGGGAGCATGCAATGCAGTCAAATAAGCACCAGAAATATACTTAAGATATATATGTTATATCCATCATTAGTCCCTTGCAATGTAAATGTAATCATGATGTATTTTAATAATATTATATAAGACTATACTAATGTTATACCCTCTTTCTGTATATCGTGTGACATAACACAAGACAAGAGAAGGTGACTTTAGGACAGGTACTAGACGAGGGTGTATTCTAATATGGGGAACACTTACAGTATATGAAATAAGATGCATTTCTAAAATGTCATATGCTGCACTCTGTTAAGGCTGTGATGTATGAAAGTAAATTCCTAAGAAATATGGATCACAATGTATTACCAATAATATAAAATGAAAGGTACAGATATACATTTCACATTCTGTTTCACTTTGACTTCTTACATATGTAAATTTTACACAAATATTTGGAGTCTTGTAGGTGATTAATGTACACTCCAGGTTTTTACTTTGCTGAGACTTTTTGTCTTAAATGATTGCACCTGTTTTTTTACGTTAAAAATTCTCTCACATTGTTACCTCCAATACAAAAATAATATGCACTCTATGTTATGTTGTTGTATGTCCCAGACTTCTAGACCTGTTCACAGTTATGTACACACAACGTCCAACGTAGGCTATTACTTGTGACTATTACAATAATTTTTTGTGAGTTCAAATCTGTTCAGAGAAAAGGTATACTTACACTTCTGATTTGAATTGCACTTTTCTTTGTTTCACCAGTCCAGCTATATTACCTATTGCCGTCATGAATAATTACACCTCAGTGCTTCAATATTTCTAAAACGTATGATTTATACATATATATGCTTTGCAGATTCATGTTATCTGCTAAATCTATACACTCCAGTGTCCAGTTTATCAGTGTCCATGGTAAAATACATGCAACTCCTGTCCATACTTTAATGCTTTACTATTTGTAAAATGTATTGTTTGTAAATATTTTGTAGACTGATTGATGAACCTGCAGACACTCCACCCCCCTCTCCCCTCCCCACACACGACCCCTCTATCGCCCCTTCCACCTCATCCCCCTTCCCCTCTCCCCCTCCCACCGACCTCCCCCCCGATGTACGTTCCACTAGGCCTGTAAGCTGCACTGTCCAGTTTTTCTTTGTTCCTGTCGCATTTGTGCTGTATCCTGCTTTACGCCAGAATGCAAAGCTGAAAGAAAGCGACGCTCGTAACCGTTAACCATGCAATGGGCTGTCTTGGTCCTATCCACATAGTTGATAGGACCTTGTGACTTTCGATCTAAGTATTTTCTTGCTAATCTTCCAGTTGAACTGATGGATTAATCTTCGTACAGGAAGTCTGTTTTAACAAAAAATAAATCGAAGCTATTGACGTAGGCGGCAGATGATGAACAACTCCGAAACATTTCTTCAACATAGGTTAATAAAACAAGAGACGAGATAATCACGAGTGTATTATTCACATGCAGCAAAATTTATGCTCGAATTTATTTAAACTAAAGGGACACGTGTTCATTACATCTTGCACAATGTTCGCGCCTAGGCAGGGAATTCAGAAACAAGCAAAAACTCTAACCTAAACTCACGAAATCTATTTTTCTCTTTGACCATGTATAAAAAAAAACAAATTAACAACAGAAACTGCACTATACGTGATGATAATGCTGTAAGTCGACCCTTAGGATTCTGTATCATTCTAGTGATACTGGTCACAGAGGCCTCAGTCAACCACAGTTAATAAAATAAAATCTCTTCAAAGCTGACTCAGATAACCACAAATACCAACAACATTACTGACGATTGTGTTATTTCCTAAAAGCAGCACGAATTCTGGGGCCATTAATCACAGCCTGATAAGAAAAAGGCCTTGGGGCTCACAAGCAACCGCGCGGTAAGTAAAATCATGAATTTACCAAGAATTTCGGCTGCAAGAAGTTATGAGTACACCATACGTTTCAACGTAAAAATTTCCCAAGTAGTTACGAAATAAATGACCAAGAAGCGACCACAGTAACAGTATGTCAAGATCTCCAACATTCCTCTTGGCGCGCAAATTTATAAAACATTACAAGTACCGAAACACATCATAATAAAACACCGCAAGGCAAAACAAAAGCTTCTAGTTGGTGTTATGAATGGCAGCTAGCTCTGAATGTAGCAATGTGTAAGTTAATGTAGATGAGTGGGAAAAACAAAAACGTAATGCCCGAAAACAGCATTCGTAGTATGCTGCTTGACACAGTCACCCCGATTAGATACAGAGGCGTAACGTTGCAAAGTGGTATGAAGTGGAACGAGTACGCAAGGACTGTGGTAGGGAAGACGAATGGCCGATTTCGGTTTATTGGGAAAATTTTAGGAAAGTATGGTTCATCTGTAAAGGAGACCGCATATAGAACACTAATGTGGCCCATTCTTGAGCACTGGTCGAATGTCTAGGATCTCCATCAGGTCGGGTTAAAGAAAGGAATTGGAGTAACTCATAGGTGGGCTGTTGGATTTGTTACCAGTGGGTTCGAACAACACGCAAGTATTGGGGAGATGTTTTGGCAAGTCAAATGGGAATCCTTGGAGGGAAGGTAATGTTCTTTTCGAGGAATACTACTGAGACTGAGAAAATTTAGATAACCGACATTTGAAGCTGACTGCAGAATAATTGTACCGCCGCCAACGAACATTTCACACAAGGACCACGAAGGTAAGATAAGACATCTAGAAAGTCGTTTTGCCCTCGCTCTGTTTTTGAGTGTACCAGGAAAGGAAATGACTAGTAGTGGTACAGGGAACCCTCCGCCACGCACCGTACAGTGGTTTGCGAAGTATGTATGTGGATGTAGACGAAATAGTTTATCTGACAAACGAGGAGGTAATATTAAAATTGACTAGTCGGCTGAGGGCTATGTGGGCTTCGAAGAGGCCTCACTCAAAAGATTTTAATTACAAATTTCAATAACTCAATAATTAATTTACGGAATTGATTCCAATAGTTAAAAAATGGTTCAAATGCCTCTAAGCACTATGGGACTTAACATTTGAGGTCATCAATCCCCTAGACTTAGAACTACTTAAACCTAACTAACCAAAAAAAATGGTTCAAATGGCTGAGCACTATGGGACTCAACTGCTGAGGTCATAAGTCCCCTAGAACTTAGAACTACTTAAATCTAACTAACCTAAGGACATCACACACATCCATGCCCGAGGCAGGATTCGAACCTGCGACCGCAGCAGCAGCGCGGTTCCGAACTGAAGCGCCTAGAACCGCTCGGCCACAACTGCCGACTCCCAATAATAAAACTGGGAGGCGGCGAGTAATGGCAAGAACGGTATAGTGTTAATTTTTGCTCTCCCGCGCAAGCAACATTATCTTCCAGGATCTCCAGGACTGGCAGCGAGGTCTGTCACAGTCAGCTTCTACAACACACGAGTGTCGGGGAGAGTCTCCCTGTGTCTGCACCATCTTACGCTGTTACTGAATCAGTCTCACATAGCAGGAAATTTTCACCAAACAAACAATCATTCATTCACAATACGATGCAATTTCCTTAGTCACCACTGTACTTCTTTACTGTAACGTCGAGTCTCCGATAACGGCCAAGGGAGGTCAAGTGCAACAACATCGTCTTATGGTTGTATGCACTGACTGCAAATCAACTCGTTCCACTCACTTCGGTAGATTTCTGGAACACTGAATGAACCAACCAACTATGACAGAGATTCAGGCCAAGACGTATACTTCCATGAAAACTCTGCCATAATGATGATGCTAAACTATTTTGCTAAATTTATAGCACACACTGTTGTGGGGTCCGAGTAAGAGACCTGCAGACACGCAATAGATGCGGAAAGTTTTGATTTGTCCGTGCAGATTCCTTTCTACGACGCATCCCTCAGCTCTGCACACTAAAAGTGCTAAGAGTAAGGATTGCCAGAGCCTTCCAGAACCGCGGGAACTATAATCGAGTTCCCAGTTTCAAGTGCGCACAGAGCCGCTTTAGCCGCACCTGCGTTATATCACCAGCCAAAAATACTTCAACCTCTGTTAAGAGCAAAATAGTCTCGCAGAGTACACAGCACGTAGGCCTATACTCCATCACCAACCGCGGACGGCCGTGACGCATAGCTTTCTGCTAAAAGAATTCAGATTCGGCATGTACGGAAATATTTGGGAGGGGTGCCATTTAAATCTGGTGGAGACTCCCATGATTGCTATACTTGTTAGGACAACTTGTAGTTCCTGACGCTAATACATTTCCACTTTTTAATTACCGTCTTCAGTCCATGAAGTCTTCATATCAATGAGCACCACAGTATTCTTAGCGTCGCTGCGGACCTCGTCTTGCCATTTTGAGTGACGTTACTTACCTTTGGAACCGGTTATACAGGTTGTAACAAAAGATATGGCGAAAACTTCAGGAAACATGCCTCACACGTAGATGAAGGAAATATGATGGATTTCTGTGTTAGAGCTCGTCTTCTACTTTTATTCATGAACACATTAATTATGAGAAACAGACAGAAACAGAACGTACCAGAATAACATAAAAGTTTTTTTTTTTGTTTACATGAAACGCTCAACATATCCTTTTGACTACAGCATGAAACTCTTTCCTAAATGAAGTGTTCAAAATTCCCTCCTTTAGCAAGAATAAGTGCGTCAACACGTCGTCGCTTTGAATCCCTGATGTACTGGAGATTTGCTTAATGTTTCACACACACCTTTTCACAATACGGGCACGAAAACTCTGTATATCTACTGTAGTAGCGTGGTCCCCTACACAAGGGCTTTAAAATGTCCTCACAAATAGAAGTCTAGTGAGTTTAAGTCCGGAGTGGCATGGAGGACAAGGAACTGGTACACCTCTACCTATCCATCAGTTACGAACTCTGTTGCTTGGGATTCTAGGAATATTAACACTGAAATGATGAGGAGCTCTATCGCGAATGATGTACATGTCCCAGGAGAACGGTTAGACTATTCTCTTACAAAGCGTGGTGAGTTTCTCCGTTGAGACTGGGTGGAAACAACATGGAGAACCTAACAGTCGCAAACAGTCCCAGCCCATACGTTGACAGAAAATCTTTGTTGACTAATCGATTCTCTACAGAGGCCTATATATCAGCGCTTCAGGAATTCATTGCTATGGCAGGTTGATGCATGTATCCTTGGTAACCGAAGACATTGTGAATATTTCATTTAGGAAAGTGTTCCATACCGTAACCAGTAGGGAATTGGAAACATTTCATGTAAGAAAAAGTATTATGTAAGTTTGGTACGTTCTGTTTCGTTGTGCTTCCCATTATTAATCTGGTTAGGAAAAGAAGTACAAGATGAACTCAAACATGGAAATAAACGTTTCCGATCCCATGTCCATGTAACATATTTCCTTCCTCTACCATCTGTACAGCAGAACTACTATCTCCTGACAGGGGTACTTACCATACATGTGGTTATGGCGTTGCCAGACTGCCACTCTTTAACGTTCTTTATCTGTCGGATGTACTTGCCAGACGAAATTTTGTGACATATTTTTATCACTGGCATGTGACAGTCAAGCTACGAAGCCCGAATGCGCGAATTTCGCTTCACCCTGTATATATATATATATATATATATATATATATATATATATATATATATATATATCAAGGCACTGGCGATTCGGCGTAGATCCCTCATAGTGGTTTGTTGGTCACGTCGTCCATAAACAGCCCCTTTTAATATATCCCAGGACGTTCGATAGCGTTCATGTCTGGAGAACATGCTGGCCACTCTAGTCGAGCGATGTCGTTATCCTGAAGGACGTCATTCGCAAGATGTGCATGATGGGGGCGCGAATTGTCGTCCACGAAGACGAATGCCTCGCCAATATACTGCCCATATGGTTGCACTATCGGTCGGAGGATGGCATTCACGTATCGTACAGCCGTTACGGTGCCTTCCACGACCACCAGCGGCGTACATCGGCCCCACATAATGCCACTCCAAAACAGCAGGGAACCTCTACCTTGCTGCACTCGCTGGACAGTGTGTCTAAAGCGTTCAGCCTAGCCACATTACCTCCAAACACGTCTCCGACGATCGTCTGGTTGAACGCATATGCGATACTCATCGGTGAAGAGAACGAGATGCCAATCCTGAGCGGTCCATTCGGCACGTTGTTAGACCCTTCTGTGCCGCGCTGCATGGTGTCGTGGTTTGCAAAGCTCGCCATGGACATCGAGAGTCAAGTAGCACATCATGCAGCCTATTGCGCACAGATTGAGTCTTAACACGACGTCCTGTGGCTGCACGAAAAGCATTATTCAACATCGTGGCGTTGTTGTCAGGGAGCCATAATCCGTAGGTAGCGGCCAACCACTGCAGTAGTAGCCCTTGGGCGGCCTGAGCGAGGCATGTCATCGACAGTTCCTGTCTCTCTGTATCTCCTCCACGTCCGAACAACATCGCTTTGGTTCACTCCGAGACGCCTGGACACTTGCCTTTTTGAGAGCCCTTCCTGGCACAAAGTAACAATGCGGACGCGATCGAACCTCGTTGTTGACCGTCCAGGCATGGTTGAACTACAGACAACACGAGCCGTGTACCTCCTTCCTCGTTGAATGGCTGGAACTGATCGGCTGCTGGTGGACCCCCCCCCCCTTCCCCGTCTAATAGGCGCTGCTCATGCATGGTTGATTGCATCTTCAGGCGGGTTTAGTGACACCTCTGAACAGTCAAAGGGACTGTGTATGTGATACAATATCCAAAGTCAACGTCTGTCTTCAGGAGTTCTGGGAACTGGGGTGATGTAAAACCTTTTTTGATGTGTGTATATACACACGGTCACATGACACAAGCAATTCATACATTTAGACAGAACCCAGATCATGGTGGTACGTCATCACATGTCACACAATAGAAAATCGATGCTTACACTATATTAAACGTGAGGTACGTAAGTTGATGTCACACTTGAAAATGATGCAAATGCGGAATTAGCTTATCATAAGAATTAAATAACACAGCGTAAAATAGACCATTGTAAGCGTATTGTCATATCGCTGGCTTAGTTGTGGAGTATCTTTGCGTGCATCCGCGTCTGTAGAGAGTCGAGCGTGGGTCACGGAACTGTTTGTTGTGTAGTACGTAGCTCTGCATGTGAGAGGCATTGTTAGTACGGAAGTTGAAGTGTTGTTACAAGTGCTAGAACAGTAAAATGATGAAATATGGAAGTGAGTCAGAGAAAAGTGCGTCAAGATGTAATTAAAAATGAGTAGTGCCGCCGATAACGTATTTGTGCATCCTCTCGTTGCGTGTCGCACAGCATCAATCATACGCGCCCTGTTCGGTCTCCCGGAATGAACTGATGTGAATCGGTCGAAATTAGTTACCATAAAGAGTGCAGTCAAGTGCCAGTGTCTTGTAGCGAGCGTGAGGACGTGCGTTCGGTCATCGCGTTCCGCATCATCAACAATAAGCCGCGCCGCGACGGCTACGTGCGCGCTCGTACAACTGAAGAACTGTGAACTGTAAATTTAACTTTACGAACAGTGTTAAAAATATCATTACTAGTGTCAGGAAGTACTGGTACCAAATATCTGTGTAAGCATGACGAGCGTAAGAACTTTCGTGCGCTCATTCGGCTTTCGCATAAACAATCATCCGCTCCGTGTTCGGTTACGCGTACGCTCGTCCAAGTGATTTTTGTGGACGGATAATCATCCATTAATTGGGATAAACATTTATGAATTAGAATGTAAACAGTGCAACCTGCGATTTTCTTTTATCGTCTCAGAATATAGTTGTTCATACCAGACGTAGAACAGTGTTGTGTCTTATAACGTTGAGTGGCTCCCCCAAACCCGCCTGTATATTTCGATAGATATTTCAGGCAAGCCAGCAGCAGTGTGGAGCAGAACAGTACGACCGCCGCGGGATTATCAGGTACGTGGTGTGGATAGGGCGCACGGTCCAGAAAAGTCCGAAACGACAACCACTTTAAGGTACCCCACCCTTTCGTACTCCCGGGCGTGTTACACCATGTTTTCAAGTGTAAAATATGTAGATGACCCGCACCGAAACAAAAAGAATTCACAGGAACAAAATTTCCTGGTGTATTTCTCGCTGCGGAGACAATCAGTGACTAGCCCACGTTCGAAGTCACCGAGATCTCCTAATCGATCCATTCTGCTGTCACTGCTTCTCTACTGACAGAAAAATACTCCTCAGCTCATTTTATACAGGTGGGTCCACCTCTCGTGGCATCTAGTGGTCAGTGGTGCGTTACATAAACTTACAAATAAAATAACTCAAAAAAGAACCTAAAACAACAATAATAACTGTTAAAAATTTCAAATAATAGGTAAAGCAATTATACGAAGAACAGGAAAGATCATTGAAGATAAAAGTCTACCAGCCGCGCGGAATTAGCCGAGCGGTCTAGGCGCTGCAGTCACGGACTGTGCGGAGGTTCGAGTCCTCCCTCGGGCATGGGTGTGTGTGTTTGTTCTTAGGATAGTTTAGGTTACGTAGTGTGTAAGCTTAGGGACTGATGACCTTAGCAGTTAAGTCCCGTAAGATTTCACACACATTTGAACATTTTGAACATAAAAGTCTACCACCAAAAATATTTCGGATACTTTTGAGCAGAGACTGTACAACATGAACAACAAGGGTTCCAGAAAACTTCCCTGAGACACGCATCGAGCTGCTCTACTCCTGTCGATGACTCACCAGCCGAGGTGACACGCTGTGCCGTGCATACCGAGAAATCCTCAACCCAGTCATGCGTACACTCATCCGAATTGCAAGAAATCTGTCACTGCGGTTAGAAACTTACGCTAAAGTGGCCACGGATTACTGATCAAGATTCTCGAGAAATCATTGTCAACACAGTAGAATTTGAGGGTATGGTGTCGGATCATCGTAAAAAATTCAGTAATAAGCGCCTGAAATCGTACTCGTGAAGGGCACACTTCAAACAGTATATTCGTTCAGTCTAGGTGGGCAGCAATTTTACCCCTGTAGAAAACAAGGTATATAAGGAATTGGTCGAGATTATTTCGAAACCAGTTTTGAGTTCTGTTGATAGATTATCCAGCACAGCACTGCGGAACCGAACTTCCTACAGTGCGTTTTGTACATTGGTGAAGCTTGTTTTAGTATTTCATCCTTGACAGTATTTTAAACTTTCGCAATAGCCGCTACCATATCTGATTATGAGCAGCTTATGCGCCGGAGCTGTACGAAATAAACTTACAGCACCTTGTTCGCTAGCATTGCTTTTCAAAGCTGAACTTTCATTCGAGATATGCTGCCACAGTTGCTGGAGACATAATGGTACACTATCATTCAGTGTTAATGTGCGACGAGTATCTGAACAACAGATGCTCTGAACACTGGGTTGAATGGGGAAGTCTTGTCCTATAGCTAGAACACTGGACGAATCTCAAAAATGGTTCAAATGGCTCTGAGCACTATGGGACTTAACATCTGTGGTCATCAGTCCCCTAGAACTTAGAACTACTTAAACATAACTAACCTAAGGACATCACACACATCCATTCCCGAGGCAGGATTTGAACCTGCGACCGTAGCAGTCGTGCGGTTGCGGACTGAAGCGCCTAGAACCGCTCGGCCACCGCAGCCGGCTGACGAATCTCACTCCTGCCATTTTTTTATTTATTTATTTATTTTTTTTTTTGGTACGGTATTGGGTGAAGTTGACGGTCACAGCGGCATGCCTCACTGCACAGCACACTACAGTAATATTTAAGAAAGTGAGGTAACATTTTATGCAAGTTGGCACAGGTAGTCGTCTCAGTGGCTGCTATGAGGTTAAGTTATTATTACACTGATCTGCAAAGCTTAAAGAAAAGCTACGTAAAGTGACGTAACATACTAGCTACTCGGGGAATATAAATGAAAGTGCGGCAGCATATTGCCAGTGGTCTCCCAGTCATGCACAGAAAGCTAGGAATCACTTAAAGTGAGGTCAGTGTGACTGTAGCGCCACAGAACGGAGCAGCTGAAGGAACGGGAAAAGACAGTGTGTCTCAATCAGTGGGCAGTTACGATGCACTGTAGTGTTGTCCTTCATTACAACATGACCCAGAGACAAGATCTGTATGACTTCACACCGGGAAGAAGGACATAGTGTGACGAGTGTAGCCCTAGAGATTGGTACTGCTGGCAGCATTGCTTCACGTGCGTGGGGATCACTCCGAACCAGAAGTCCTGCTGCCTGGCGAAGAGGAGGTGGTCGGTCACAGTCAACAACAGCAGCACACGACCGCTACATTGTACAACAAGCAAGGAGCGACCCACGTCAGACAGCGAGTGCAATTGGAACCACATGTAAGAGGACGGCGAGACTTGCAATATCACGCTCCATAGTGGCACGGGGACAACATGGGACGGTCTCTTTGCCAGCCGAGCACTACGTTTATGTTCCATTGACAGCCGCACAGCGGCGGGTGGTTTGCGATGGGCCAAGGGCGTAGAGTCTGGACCAACGAGCAGAGGCGTCGAGTGCTCTTCGCGAATGAGAGCAGATTCTGTCTTCAGAATGAGATTTTCACTCTGCAGCGGAGTGTGCGCTGATATGAAACTTCCTGGCAGATTAAAACTGTCTGCCGGACCGAGACTCGAACTCGGGACCATCGCCTTTCGCGGGCAAGTGCTCTACCAACTGAGCTACCCAAGCACGACCCGCGGCTCTACCCTTCATTCGATCCCCGCGAAACCCTACATTTCAGCAAGATAATGCATGACCGCATGTTGCAGGTCCTGTACGGTCCTTTCTGGATACGGAAAATGCTCGACTGCTGCCCTGGCCAGCACATTCTCCTGATTTCTCACCAATTCAAAACGTCTCGTCAATGGTGGCCGAGCAACTGGCTCGTCACAATACGCCAGTCACTACTCTTGATGAACAGTGGTATCGTGTTGAAGCTGCATGGGCAGCTGTACCTGTACACGCCATCCAAGCTCTGTTTGACTCAATGCCCAGGCGTATCAAGGCCGTTATTACGGCCAGAGGTGGTTGTTCTGGGTACTGATTTCTCAGGATCTATGCACCCAAATTGCGTGGAAATGTAATCACATGTCAGTTCTAGTATAATATATTTGTCCAATGAATACCCGTTTATCATCTGCATTTCTTCTTGGTGTAGCAATTTTAATGTCCAGTAGTGTACGTTTATACACCTGTTAACTCATACCTAGGCGTGTCCGTACAAACGAAAACTGAATCCGCTACTGGAATCTGCTATTATGGAATCTTACTGTTATTACTCCTATAATGATGGGAAGCCCACGGGCCTGCTTATAATTTGTAACGGCTGTACTGGCGTACAATAAAATAAAATCATGCTAAAATGATTATCAGTTGCATAAGGCACCACTTCTAGCATGTAATGAGTACTGTTAAGCAGAAGAGACTAAATGCTATAAGCACGCCGTTGTTGTTGTTGTGGTCTTCAGTCCTGAGACTGGTTTGATGCAGCTCTCCATGCTACTCTATCCTGTGCAAGCTTTTTCATCTCCCAGTACCTACTGCAACCTACATCCTTCTGAATCTGCTTAGTGTATTCATCTCTTGGTCTCCCTCTACGATTTTTACCATCCACGCTGCCCTCCAATACTAAATTGGTCCCTTGATGCCTCAGAACATGTCCTACCAACCGATCCCTTCTTCTGGTCAAATTGTGCCACAAACTTCTCTTCTCCCCAATCCTATTCAATACTTCCTCATTAGTTATGTGATCTACCCATCTAATCTTCAGCATTCTTCTGTAGCACCACATTTCGAAAGCTTCTATTCTCTTCTTGTCCAAACTATTTATCGTCCATGTTTCACTTCCATACATGGCTACACTCCATACAAATACTTTCAGAAATGACTTCCTGACACTTAAATCTATACTCGATGTTAACAAATTTCTCTTCTTCAGAAACGCTTTCCTTGCCATTGCCAGTCTACATTTTACATCCTCTCTACTTCGACCATCATCAGATATTTTGCTCCCCAAATAGCAAAACTCCTTTACTACTTTAAGTGTCTCATTTCCTAATCTAATTCCCTCAGCATCACCCGACTTAATTAAATTACATTCCATTATCCTTGTTTTACTTTTGTTGATGTTCATCTTATATCCTCCTTTCAAGACACTGTCCATTCCATTCAACTGCTCTTCCAAGTCCTTTGCTGTCTCTGACAGAATTACAATGTCATCGGCGAACCTCAAAGTTTTTATTTCTTCTCCATGAATTTTAATACCTACTCCAAATTTTTCTTTTGTTTCCTTTACTGCTTGCTCAATATACAGATTGAACAACATCGGGGAGAGGCTACAACCCTGTCTTACTCCCTTCCCAACCACTGCTTCCCTTTCACGTCCCTCGACTCTTATAACTGCCATCTGGTTTCTGTACAAATTGTAAATAGCCTTTCGCTCCCTGTATTTTACCCCTGCCACCTTTAGAATTTGAAAGAGAGTATTCCAGTCAACATTGTCAAAAGCTTTCTCTAAGTCTACAAATGCTAGAACGTAGGTTTGCCTTTCCTTAATCATTCTTCTAAGATTAGTCGTAGGGTCAGTATTACCTCACGTGTTCCAGTGTTTCTACGGAATCCAAACTGATCTTCCCCGAGGTCGGCTTCTACTAGTTTTTCCATTCGTCTGTAAAGAATTCGTGTTAGTATTTTGCAGCTGTGACTTATTAAACTGATAGCTCGGTAATTTTCACATCTGTCAACACCCGCTTTCTTTGGGATTGGAATTATTATATTCATCTTGAAGTCTGAGGGTATTTCGCCTGTTTCATACATCTTGCTCACCAGATGGTAGAGTTTTGTCAGGACTGGCTCTCCCAAGACCGTCAGTAGTTCCAGTGCAATGTTGTCTACTCCGGGGGCCTTGTTTCGACTCAGGTCTTTCAGTGCTCTGTCAAACTCTTCACGCAGTATCATATCTCCCATTTCATCTTCATCTACATCCTCTTCCATTTCCATAATATTGTCCTCAAGTACATCGCTCTTGTATAGACCCTCTATATACTCCTTCCACCTTTCTGCTTTCCCTTCTTTGCTTAGAACTGGGTTTCCATCTGAGCTCTTGATATTCATACAAGTCGTTCTCTTATCTCCAAAGGTCTCTTTAATTTTCCTGTAGGCAGTATCTATCTTACCCCTAGTGAGATAAGCCTCTACATCCTTACATTTGTCCTCTAGCCATCCCTGCTTAGCCGTTTTTCCCTTCCTGTCGATCTCATTTTTGAGACGTTTGTATTCCTTTTTGCCTGCTTCATTTACTGCATTTTTATATTTTCTCCTTTCATCAATTAAATTCAATATTTCTTCTGTTACCCAAGGATTTCTACTAGCCCTCGTCTTTTTACCTACGTGATCCTCTGCTGCCTTCACTACTTCATCCCTCAAAGCTACCCATTCTTCTTCTACTGTATTTCTTTCCCCCATTCCTGTCAGGTGTTCCCTTATGCTCTCCCTGACACTCTGTACAACCTCTGGTTCTTTCAGTTTATCCAGGTCCCATCTCCTTAGATTCCTTTTTGCAGTTTCTTCAGTTTTAATCAACAGGCCATAACCAATAGATTGTGGTCAGAGTCCACATATGCCCCTGGAAATGTCTTACAATTTAAAACCTGGTTCCTAAATCTCTGTCTTACCATTATATAATCTATCTGATACCTTTTAGTATCTCCAGGGTTCTTCCATGTATACAATCTTCTTTCATGATTCTTAAACCAAGTGTTAGCTATGATTATGTTGTGCTCTGTGCAAAATTCTACCAGGCGGCTTCCTCTTTCATTTCTTAGCCCCAATCCATATTCACCTACTATGTTTCCTTCTCTCCCTTTTCCTACACTCGAATTCCAGTCACCCATGACTATTAAATTTTCGTCTCCCTTCACAATCTGAATAATTTCTTTTATTTCATCATACATTTCTTCAATTTCTTCGTCATCTGCAGAGCTAGTTGGCTTATAAACTTGTACTGCTGTAGTAGGTGTGGGCTTCGTATCTATCTTGGCCACAATAATGCGTTCACTATGTTGTTTGTAGTAGCTTACCCGCATTCCTATTTTCCTATTCATTATTAAACCTACTCCTGCATTACCCCTATTTGATTTTTTGTTTATAACCCTGTAGTCACCTGACCAGAAGTCTTGTTCCTCCTGCCACCGAACTTCACTAATTCCCACTATATCTAACTTTAACCTATCCATTTCCCTTTTTAAATTTTCTAACCTACCTGCCCGATTAAGGGATCTGACATTCCACGCTCCGATCCGTAGAACGCCAGTTTTCTTTCTCCTGCTAACGTCATCCTCTTGAGTAGTCCCCGCCCGGAGATCCGAATGGGGGACTATTTTACCTCCGGAATATTTTACCCAAGAGGACGCCATCATCATTTAATCATACAGTAAAGCTGCATGCCCTCGGGAAAAATTACGGCTGTAGTTTCCCCTTGCTTTCAGTCGTTCGCAGTACCAGCACAGCAAGGCCGTTTTGGTTATTGTTACAAGGCCAGATCAGTCAATCATCCAGACTGTTGCCCTTGCAACTACTGAAAAGGCTGCTGCCCCTCTTCAGGAACCACACGTTTGTCTGGCCTCTCAACAGATACCCCTCCGTTGTGGTTGCACCTACGGTACGGCTATCTGTATCGCTGAGGCACGCAAGCCTCCCCACCAACGGCGAGGTCCATGGTTCATGGGGGGGAACACGCCGTTATACATTTTATATCGAGTACTGATCCTAAATTAAATTTTGCTGTAGTACTGTTAATCAGTAAGAGTTCATAATAGCAGATTCCAGATGAAGATGCAATTTTCGTTAGTACTTACACGCACAGCTGCGAGTTGACAGGTTTAGAAATGCATTTTGTCTGCTGAGCTGAGCGAGCGAGCGAGTGAGTTCAGGACTACCTTGGTGCGTACGCGCCGCGGCCTGTCTTTCCACAACGTCGTCTCGCCCAGCTTGTGATCATCATGCAAGGCCGTTGCGGAGCGTGAACTGCCGTCCGTCGCAATCACACATCCTATTAAGTAAGACGTCCTGCCGTCTGTAATGTGCAGGGGATCGTCATAAATGTCAGTGACTTCAGTGTAATTATTGTCTTTGAATAAAAGCCTCATTTGCGTATTTATTTCAGTTGTCTTCTGTACTATACCGGAGCAGTTCTATGTAGGTCAAAGTTTCATCGAGGACGCTACCTGGCAGTGGCACATCATGTGAAACTTGTTTTTGTTCTTAAGTTTTGCACACCAGTGAATACCCCACGTAGTGAATTATGAGGATTAGAGAAGACAGAGCCTTACAGACAGCCACGAAGTAGAGCAGAATACGACAAAAATTGATAATATTGGTACTAAGTACAGTAACGGGACATGCTCCTCTAGCATTACTTTTCCTCGACGGTAGTTGTCGATACCAGTATTCATTTTCAAATTTTGGACAGGTCAATAGTATCTCTGCCGCTTTTCTGAAAACTTCATGTAATTTTATACACAATATGTTATATATCAAGCTAAAGTTTATAAAAGGGAATTACTTTATTTTCGATGTTACAATCGATAAGTACTTGCTTTTAAAGTACAGTTAAAATTATCTTCTTTTCGAAACATTTGAAATTACGTATTATTTCGCACACTTCAAATTTCTATTATTAATTACAAATCAAGTACTGTTTGCTATCTTTATTTCTGGATTCATTTATGAGACAATAATCGAAATTAATAGAAGTTCACTTGCCAAGAAAAATTGTAAACCCTTTGGAATACTAAAAAAAATTCTTTTTAAAATTCAGTCTTGATCGCACCATGCTGTGATGTCACAGCAGCTGAGAAGAGTGATCCACCTACCATCTTCGAAGGATGCCATGGGTCTGATGATGGTCATGTGATATGACCGAAACCGGTCACCTGTGTTCTTGTAGCACACGTGGTGCGATCAAGACTGAATTTTAAAACGAAAAACTTTTTAAAAATTTTTTAATCGCTGTTCCAAAAATGTTTTATTAAAATTGTTCCTTTGGAATGTGGTTGTTACTGCAAAGTGAAGTAGTAGTAAGCATGCCTCTGATGTGATTGGACGTATTTCTATATATTTGGGAGAACAATGTAATTTTGACTTTGTTAATGCAAAAATTCGAAAGACTGAATGATATACTAAAATGTGCCAAAATATATTAACGTAACAACGAAAATTATGCAACAACAATCTTCAAATTTACTTAGATAAATTCAACCATGAGGACATAAAATGTGAGAATTTCAGCTTCCACAATCAGATCCCTAGACAAGAAGAAATGGAGCCAACTCTACACGAAAAGCTAAGTAATCTAGTAAGTCTATTGTAATCTTCGCACCCCTCAAATTTTTCATAAAAGACTTTGTTTGTTGTTGAAAAAAGCTGGAATTAGTAAGGGGGGGGGGGGGGGAGGGAGATGACAGTACCAGTAAGTAGTATGCAGGCTGTTCAGGTTTTTATGTTGGTAACGCCCCGTAGCGCTCTGTATGAAAATCACTGACTGCTGTGTGCAGTCTGTGGCTGGTTGGCATTGTTGGCATATTCGCTATTGTAGTTCGGGCAGTTGGATGTGAACAGCGCGTAGCGTCGGGCAGTTGGAGGTGAGCCGCCAGCAGTGGTGGATGTGGAGAGGGAGATGCCAGAGTTTTGAGAGGTTACTATAACCGGACGATCTGGACGTGTGTGCGCCAGAAACAGGAAATTTGTAAAGATGGATGTCATATATATATATATATATATATATATATATATATATATATATATATATATATATATAACTGCCTATCAGTAGTTAGTGCCTTCAGTAGTTAGAATCTTTTATTTAGCTGGCAGTATTGGCGCTTGCTGTATTGCAGTAGTTCGAGTAACGAAGATTTTTGTGTGGTAAGTGATTCATGAAAGGTATAGGTTATTGTTCGTCAGGGCCATTCTTTTAAAGGGACTATTGAAAGTCAGATTGCGTTGCGCTAAAAATACTGTGTGTCAGTTTAGTGATGATCATAATAAGTAAAGAGAGAACTGTCTGAGTACGTTCAGTTTTACTCAGCTGTCTTTGTATCAAATAACGTAGAAGTTTAGTAGCACAGTCATTCATAATTTTTCAAGGGGGACGTTACATACGTTCTGCTATGCCCTTTACTGCTTATGGAGTACGTATGTAGACGTAGATGATAGATATTGGTGACACTTCTCTCAGCGTGAAACCATAGTTCAAGGTCGACAAGAGTCGCGTGCTAGTACGGTGCCGCAAATAGCCGCTTAGTGATTGGAGCAGTGTCGGTGTATTTGTGTCGAGGCATGCCGCTTGTCGGACGGCCGCACTTGCTCCCCCTTGTCACCCGGCGCGCCGCTGCGCTTTGGAGTTTACGCGGGCGGAGTGGAGAGCAAACAGGACCTGGTTTCGCAAGGCCGCGCCCGCTAATAATACCGACCTCCAAGGTGCCCCCGGCCCTCTGCGGACGCCACGCTGACCTCACGCCGACGCCGACGCCGAGCAGATGCCAGCACTGCGCCGTCAACACAAACTGCACTTCAGGAAGGCGCTCGTTAGCAACACCCGCCTGAAGCGCATTGCGACACCGCTGGCATACTGTCTGACAAGGACGCGTGCTTGTGGCCCGAAGAGGATACAGCCGCCACGGGAACAGTCAAATGGGGACGTCCACGGCATGGAAGCCCTTACTGAATGTTAGGCCGGTATTACACTATCAAAAATCTTTGTCAAAGATATTTGATGGCGTAATAGGGAACTTTGTCAAATGTCGTCCAATATTTGATCAAATCTAGGGCCTCGCTGTAGATATGATCAAAGAAGTCGCTTGTCTTCTGTTCACTGCAATGTGACATGTTACCACATGGAGCGCTAGCATTGCTGCAGCGTTCTGTCGTCTGTAGTGTTTTTATAAACATTGCCGGTAAATACAATTGGTGTGTGCCGACAACTACAAAATTACTAGAGATGTATGAAGCTGATGAGGCGCTTTACAACGTGAGGCACACTGAATACAAAAATAGATTAAGAAGATTGGAGACCTGGCCTAACCTAACCTAACCCTCTCCTGTAGCAAGGAATCGGAGTGTTACAGTGAGCCTGTCTTCTGCAGATGTAGCAGTTCTTAAGTGAATGTTGTGCTTTGTGATATGAGGATACACTTCACTGAGCACGTACAGAAATGTATGCTCATCCATTCTTAAGTAATTGATGTACGACTTGACGCGCCCCACTATAAGCTCATGTAACAAGTTTTGTTGTTTGCTTTTATCGTGTCGTCGTAAAACCCATGGCTTCACCCAGGTATGTTTCCTTTTTTTTCCCCGCTTCTCTTCCGCATGTGCACATAGTGCAATTGTGGCACATGCAACTGCTGCGGTTAATAACAAGTTGTTGTTGTCAGCCATCTTGAACTTCGACGAAAAATATGATGACAGTGTAATACCCCTTCTAGAGCTACGTCAAAGATCTTTGTCAAATATATTTGACGGAATATTTGATCACATCTTTGATAAAATCTTTGACAAAGAAATTTGATAGTGTAATATGGCCTTATGTTTTATTTGCTCCTGATAATAATGCAAAAACAGTAATATCAGAGTCGTGGACTATGCGGCTGGTCCGGGCGGGGGTTCGAGTCCTCCCTCGGACATGTGTGTGTGTGTGTGTGTGTGTGTGTGTGTGTGTGTGTGTGTGTGTGTGTGTGTTTGTCCTTAGGGCAATTTAGGTTAAGTAGTGTGTAAGCTTAGGGACTGATGACCTTAGCAGTTAAGTCTCATAAGATTTCACACACAGTTCAGTTCACAGTAATATCAGAAACTGAGTCCGCCTTGATGCAAAACACCTAGTTATTCATTTATTTCTTTATTATCACGTTCTTTGGATGGTATGTGGCTGCTTTTACACACAGAAAAACAAAACTTCTGCACTTAGTTTCTGATCCAGAATATTATGCTATCTTGCTGTTCGCGTGTGTCGCGAGAGGCGTATCGTATGTGGCGAGAAAGGTTATGAAAAACTGTAGCGCGAATTACGACGTGAGTACACGAATAGCTAAGCAACAGCTCAGTACACACCGAATAACTGGTTTCCACAACACTACCACAACCCCAAGTATATACTGCTGACATACGAAATTCACGTTTTAGTATTTTCCAAATTGATCTGAGCACTATGGGACTTAACATCTGAGGTCATCAGTCCCCTAGAACTTAGAACTACTTAAACCTAACTAGCCTAAGGACATCACACATATCCATGCCCGAGGCAGGATTCGAACCTGCGACCGTAGCGGTCGCGCGGTTCCAGACTGAAGCGCCTAGAACCGTTCGGCCACAGCGGCCGGCCTTACAAGCTGAAATCGGGACTCATATGATCAGGCCACGGTTTTTCAGTCATCTATGGTCGAAACGATATGATACGAGTACAGGAGAGGCGCTGAGGGCGACGTCGTGCTGGTAGCAAAGCACACGCGTCGACCGTCTATTGGCATAGCGCACTGACGCCGAATTTCGACGCACTCTCCTAACGGATGCATTCGTCGTACATTGATTTCTGCGATTATTTCAAGCGGTGTTGCATGTCTGTTAGCACTACAAACTATACGCAAAGGCTGCTGCTCTCGGTCGTTAAGTGAAGGCCGTCGTCTACTGTGGTGTCCGCGGGGACAGGTAATGACTAAAGTTCGGTATTCTCGGCACACTCTTGACACTATGGATCTCGGAAGATTGAATTCCCTAAAGATTTCTGAAATGGAATGTCCCATGCGTGTAGCTCCGGATAGCATTCCACCAATACACTCCCCTTTTATACTATGTGTATGCCATACTACCGCCATTTGTATATGTGCATATCACTGGCCCATGATTTTCGTCACATCAGTTTATAGTTCATACCAGGTGGACATCTGATCCTCAGCCGGATGGTAGTGAAGTAGTGTGTGCCGGCCGCTGTGGCTGAGGGTTTCTAGGCACTTCAGTCCGGAACCGCGCTGCTGCTACGGTCGCAGGTTCGAATCCTGCCTTGGGCATGGATGTGTGTGATGTCCTTAGGAAGTTAGGTTTAAGTAGTTCTAAGTTCTAGGAGACTGATGACCTCAGCAGTTAAGTCCCATAGTGCTCCGAGCCATTTGAACCATTTTGAAAAGTATCCAGTCACCTATTACAGAATATCAGTAAGTGGTGTGGCTACGCTCGGCCTTTACGTCGACGTGAACTCTAGTAGGGACGCTATCATTGGGTTGTCTGAATGTAGAAATGGCAGCGCATTGTTCCTCAAGAGCTGAAGCCAGAGATGTGGGGGTCTGGGGCGAAGCCAACGCTCTACCTCATCCTGAAAGTGTTCCACTGTTTACAGGTCTGGACTCTGGGAAACCAGTCCAATTCATGAATGTTACTGTCCCAAACCATTGCTGACAATTGATCCTGCTTTACGATAGGGTGCAGTGAAATGCTTGTGCAAACAATCATATCTCCGGACTGTTACTCTACTGTACGAGTTAAGCAGTTCTGTAAAATGTGTTTATATCCTTCCGCATTTAGGATTTTCTAAAATGCAATAAGAAGATCATACCCTAACGATGATAGACATAGCCATACGGCAACATCACTTCCTCCATACTTACTGTTGGCACCACACGTGGTGACAAGTAAGTGCTCCAGATATTCGGCAAACCCAAACCCTTCCATCGGATTACCACAGGGTACAATGTAATTCATCACTCCAAATTCTTCGTTTCCAGTCATCCACTGTCCAGTGTTTCTCGCACTTGTCGCGCTTAATGACTGCTGAAATGTGGGCTCATGACGAACTTCTCGACCATTTTGCCCCATACTTTTTAATTCCTTATTCACAATCATAGTGAGGTTGAACTGTTGATAGCACTTCCGAAATCAAAACTAGTTTTCTCCCTTGATTTTAGGCTATTTTTTTTACAACCACTCTCCGCAATGTTCGATAGTACCTGTCCTAATACATGAGATGTATTTGGAGTGGTTTAGCTTTGGTCGTTTCTTCGCGTTTCACTTCACAATCACATCATCAACAGTCGCCTTGGGCAGCTTTAGAAGGGTAGAAATATCCCTGATTGATCTGTTACTCAGGGGACATCCAATGACTTGTCCACGACTGAGGTCATTGATCTATGCTGACCAATCTGACCAGTTGCGCTGTTAGTGCTTCTCTGCTGACAATCCTCCCCTTCCTTCTTTGATCTACATCTACATCTACATTTATACTCCGCAAGTCACCCAACGGTGTGTGGCGGAGGGCACACCTGTCATTACCTCCCTTTCTTGTTCCAGTCGCGTATGGTTCGCGGGAAGAACGACTGCCGGAAAGCCTCCGTGCGCTCTCGAATCTCTCCAATTTTTCATTAGTGATCTCCTCGAGAGGTATAAGTATGGGGAAGCAATATATTCGATATCTCATCCAGAAACACACCCTCTCGAAACCTGGACAGCAAGCTACATCTCGATGCAGAGCGCCTCTCTTGCAGAGTCTGCCACTTGAGTTTGCTAAACGTTCCCGTAACGCTATCACGCTTACCAAATAACCCTGTGACGAAACGCGCCGCTCTTCTTTGGATCTTCTCTATCTCCTCTGTCAACCCGACCTGGTACGGATCCCACACTGATGAGCAATATTCAAGTATAGGTCGAACGAATGTTTTGTAAGCCACCTCCTTTGTCGATGGACTACATTTTCTAAGGACTCTTCCAATGAATCTCAACCTGGCACCTGCTTTAACAACAATTAATTTTATATGATCATTCCACTTCAAATCGTTCCGAACGCATACTCCCAGATATTTTACAGAAGTAAGTGCTACCAGTGTTTGCTCTGCTATCATATAATCATACAATAAAGGATCCTTCTTTCTATGTATTCGCAATACATTACATTTGTGTATGTTAAGGGTCAGTTGTGCGGTGTCACCGCCAGACACCACACTTGCTAGGTGGTAGCTTAAATCGGCCGCGGTCCATTTAGTACATGTCGGACCCGCGTGTCGCCACTGTGAGATCGCAGACCGAGCGCCACCACAAGGCAGGTCTCAAGATACGGGATAGCACTCGCCCCAGTTGTACGACGACTTTGCTAGCGACTACACTGACGAAGCCTTTCTCTCATTTGCCGAGAGACTGTTAGAATAGCCTTCAGCTAAGTCCATGGCTACGACCTAGCAAGGCGCCATTAACCGTATCTGAAGATAGTCTTATTTGTATTATCAAGAGCGATGTACCACAAGGATAGAATAAAGTTAAGTATTCGAGGAGCTGCATACTTTTCTTATTAGAATTCACTACTTATCCTGTTCCAGATTTCACGCCCGTCTGCGTTAGATTTCGGCCTCCTCTATCTACAAGGTGTTGGCACATTTACCAACACATCAAGTTGCCACTCCCTGCACCAAGTGCCTATCCGCTGCAGATCTTCCTGCATTTCGCTGCAATTTTCTAAGGCTGCAACTTCTGTGTATACTACAGCATCATCCGCGAAAAGCCGCATGGAACTTCCGACACTATCTACTAGGTCATTTATATATATTGTGAAAAGCAATGGTCCCATAACACTCCCCTGTGGCATGCCAGAGGTTACTGCAACGTCTGTAGACGTCTCTCCATTGAGAACAACAGAGAACAACATACTGTGTTCTTTTTCCTAAAAACTCTTCAATCCAGCCACACAGCTGACATCTAGTGATTAAATAGGGGTGCCCGGATAGTGCAAAACGTAAGGATGGAAGTAACTGCCAAGTAACATAACTCGTTGAAATTTGGCCCATGCACGCAAAGAACTGCTACAGTATAGTACACAACGTAGCTGAAGGAAATACCCAATGACACGAACTGACTCTCTAACAGGAGAGACTTAAAAAAAGTCCCGTAGTCAAATGTTCGGAAAGAAGTAATTGTAGAGATATGGAGCAATCAGTTCTACAGTAACAATCCTTTTGTTGACCATAGGTGCTCAGTGTGGTTATTATTTGTTCTTAATCCCCGGCCCTACTTGCACAAAACTGACAACGCAAGAGCATGATTTATTCGCCGACAGCACTAAGTCTTCGCGCACTTCCTTTTACTCGTCATAAAACCTACCTATCTGGCGCGCAGACTTGTGTGAAGTCTCTCGCGACCCCTTCGCTTTGTTGCGCATTGTCATGCAAATCACTGGAACAACCTGATGACTGATATTTCAGATGAAATACGGCACTGAAGACATCGTTTGACGTACACGTCACGTGTCCCCCGATTAACACCCTTGGTTAAACCGCACCAGAATACAATATCAGCCATTTCCCACGTCGAACAGTAAGACTCAGTTTCACTGCTTGTATTGTTTACACCACACGGTATCACGAATCTTGTTCCGATGCTAGCACAGCAACAGAACTATACCTACGGAGCGGCTGATGTAAGAGAGAGTTGTAAATGGTAAGCCCGACAACAGCGTCATGATCTAGGGGACTAAGTACGGAGACACGCACATCCATTACGAAACGAGCAATGACGTCAGCAAGAAGATAAACTACAGCACTGATACTGGCCATTTTTGACATAAGTACAATGGGTCATGCCTCAACAAGTTTTTATTTACAAACATATCTTCTTAGGACTTTTTTTATGGATTTATCATACTATATTCTGTAATCGTCCCCTACGCTCCTAGGAGTACGGGACGTCATCATCATCATCATCATCATCATCGTGTAAGAATATGGGAAACTTTCAAGAAACGCCCTGCGCTTGGATGGAGCCAATAACACACGTTTTTACGCCGTAGAATTGAATCTATCCGCGTTTTATACTACAACTATGGAAATAATAAAACAGCATTTTCACGTGTGATCGAGCAAGATGGACTTCCGTGCGTTGACATGAATCTGAATATTGCTGTCGTGCTGAATAAGTTACTGCACTCGTGTTTGAAATACTATCCTGACCTCCGTCCAGTTATGCTGATCTTATTTGCGCTCTCTATGGTTCCCCAAATCCATCTTAGGTGTGTATTTCGGAATGATTGCGTTGAATAGTTTAAGACAGAATTCCTCCCCTATTCCTGAACAAACATTACGTTGCCCTGTCTCTAACGATCATGCTGTCGACGTTATTTTAAACTCGAATCCTTCTGAGTACTTCCGTAGACCTATTACATTTCCCATATCGGCTATGGACGAACGTTTTATCCCATTTCGCAATGTTTATAAGGAAATCAAGATAATGTCATAATTTCTCTCAAATTCAGACGCTCGTCCATCATCTATTGCAACCTGATTGGAAGTACCTAGCAGCAAATCCCTTAGATCAGAAAACTGGTCAGTGGTCTCTCGAAGATTCTGATCATCTGCCAGTCAAATCACTATTCGGCGAAACATAGCCACATCGTGCAGGGAATCGCGTTGACAGATCATTTTCCACCTGACCAATAACATAGCTCCATGATCTGCTGGGAGAGCTCCACGTAGATTCTTTGCGGAAAACAGCAGTCGTTACATCTCAGACTGAGACAGTCAGTTCCAAAATTAAACGCTGAGTCCTCGACTTGTGCAGTCACCTTCGTAGAAGTGGCGGGAAGTTGCGAGCAGGAAATCATTCTAGGCAGCGTCGAGGACGAAACACTTGACACAAGACAAGTCCACCTGCAAACTGTCGTAGGCTACCATACGCTTAAAACAATATATTGAAAAGGATAGTTACTACTCACTATATAGCGGAGATGCTGAGTCACAGAAGGGCACAAAAAAAAGTCTGTCGGAAAGTTAGCTTTCGGCCAACAAGGCTTTTGACAAAAATAGACAACACACACATAAACACACACACACACACACACACACACACACACACACACACACACACACACAAGCAAACGCAACTCACACACGCATGACCACAGTTTCTGGGAGCTGCAGCCAGTCCATGTGTGTGTGTGTGTGTGTGTGTGTTGTCCATTTTTGACAAAGACCTTGCTGGCAGAAACCTAACTTCCCGACAGTCTTTTTGTTATGTCTTTCTCAGACTCTGCATCTCCGTTATATGGTGAGTAGCAACAATCCTTTTCAATATATTGTTACATTCCATCCTCGATTTTCCATTGTTTGTATACTTAATACATATATACCTACGTTCCAGTTTTTTGCCGTTGTCTTATGTTTTGCTTCACAGCTTTTATCATAATGGAATTCTTTCTCACTTTTTTGTAGCATCGTAAGTTTTAACAGTAATTCATCAGCATGACAAAGCACCCTGTCACAAAGCAGCATTTGTGAAGCAATGGTCTGTGGACGATAACATTCCTGAAATGGACTATCCCGCCCGGAATCCTGATATGAACCCAGTGGAACACCTTTGCGATGAGTTAGAACATCGACTGCGCTCTCGACTGCAGTGTCCAACATCACTAAAAGACATCGATCTGGTTCAAGTCAGGACTATGGGGGCGCCAGTCCATTTCGGGAATGTAATTGTCCATAGACCATTGCCTCACAGATGCTACTTTATGACAGGTTGCATTGTCATGTTGTAACCTCACGTATAAATAAAAAATATAATATAATTAAATTTGGATGATTAAATTCTGACATATGAAAACTGATAAATCTTAACTCGTGAAAAGCTGATAAATTTTGACGTAAGCAGCGCTACGCAATAGCCCTGTGAAATCAATAGGAATCTGTCCGTGAGAAATAAACTGAAAAATTCTTACCTCGTGACGGTGTCGCCAGATAACGCTGCCTATGTATCTGATGGTAAATGGCACAGCTTAGTGCAATGTTCGCCTATCTACTATTACTGGATAACATTTGTCTGAGATCTGACTTTACTTACCAGGAAAGTACTTGGGCTCGAACAAACAGATCTGTATGAACGTTTGGTTACAGGACCATTACGTACCTCTGAATGTGCTGGTGGGTGTCGTTTCTCTGCAAAACTCTGCAGTCATGCTCTAGATATCACTGTAGATGTAATTGTAGACGCCATACGCAATGCAGCAATCTTAACTATAAATGTAAATGCGGAACGTCAATAAAATGCTCCGAGCAATACGAATGACTGCAAAACGCACAGTGAAGAAATGCAAGTTGATCGCATGGCGTATTTGCACATTCTATAATATCAGTGTTGAACGTCACATCAATGACACCTTTGAAGTTGTTCACTGGTTCACCAATATCGTAGCCAGCCATCTGCCACGCGTAACGAAGCATTGGTCTGTATACTCCCGCAGATAACTGATTGAAACTGACAGAATGAATATTCATGATAAAGAATCTGTCGTTCAATTTCGGCTGCATATTACTGGAACGTAGTTTAATGAAGTCTGTTATTCTCTTGGCATATATTTTATATTGCCTGATGAAATACACATCCAGAGGTTGGGCATATTTTGTAGTTTTAGGCGGAATGATTTTTAAATATACATGTTTTCCGCCAGATGCTTCCAGTAGTACTCGTTCATCCTTACGTCCAGACCAGGAGTCACAAAGTACTAATGACTTTCTCGACAAATGTGGATTCAAAACTGACAGAAAAAACGTCTTCCGATGTTTCGTCATCTTCCCACTCACACTTGCATCGACGACATTTGGAGGGCACCGCGTTTCTATTTCCCTTGACACTCGGGGTCCAAACTTTCCACTGGATTCTTGGAAACAAATATAGAGTTTGTCTGCCAATCGTCAGTCCATTGATATAGCAACATCGATCGTGTAACTATGTGTTGGACGGTTAACTGATTGCAACATCGCGACAGTGTTTCTCTCCCCTTTCATGGGTAGTGTTCTGTCACAAGAAAGTTCATGCTTGAACTGACTCTGATCAGAGTTCCATACAGAATTAATATCGATGTTTTCTCTTTTGATATGCTCATTGACGTCAGCAACAAACGTGTGAGCTCTTTCAATCAGCTCTTCTTCGTCATCCTTATCTTTTCGTGCTTGGAGCAAAGTGATACGGCGTGATGTTATCCTAAACTCCTTTTTCAGATTAGTAACAAATCCTAGTGAAGCTGTAAAGTTTGCACACCCGAGATTTCCGGCTACGTCCAATGCCCAATGTTGTAAATGCCAATAATGAAAGGCGGAACCGCATTCTCGCGCTTCATCGAATTTCGCCATTACACGCTCCTTGATGGTCTTGAACAGCAGTGTGCGATATCCTTTGAAAACTGTATTTCCTTCTCTTTTCTTTGCCACGTAATCCAGTATGTTTTTAATATTGCTTTTAGACTTCAGTTTAGGGTATCTTTTCAGAAACTTGTCGTATGTGTCGAAACCTCTTACGTAATAATCATCGCACATGTTCTCCAGTGTGTTGTCATCAAACGCCGTGATGATACTTGCAACTTTAACCTTCTTCTTGGGAGACGGTTGGTATTCACTGTCACTCCTTCCATCGCCTCTTCCCGCACTTGCCGTAGCACTACCGTTTGCAATGAGTTGTTCGACATTATCATCCCTATCATCATCATTATGTGTTAGTGTTACAACAGTATCTGTCTCTAACTTATGCTCATATTTCTGCACTATAATAGATACCAGAAAACATGCGAATGATTCGTCTTCTACACCAATACCATCTTCACGAAGAAGGGTTCTTCGTAACTTCATCTCAACCAATTGCAATACATTATCAGGATTGATTACCAATCTCCGAGCCATCTGACGCTTCAATACACAAATAATGTCACAAAACGCAACTTCAGAGGCACACTGCACCGTCCCTACTGGTCCCGACTGGCGTACCGGCAGGTCAGTGTGCAATGCGGCACGGCATACTCAGAGGCCTCTAACGGACGACTGTAGAGTTTTGCAGATGCGGGAGTATCACTAGTGCAATAAGAGACCTTTGCATTATTTCTCACACGATTTTGGTGTATTTGTGTTTGTTCGAGCCCAAGTACTTTCCTGGTTAGTGACACAGCTGCACATGATCGTCTGATTACTAAAGAACACATGACTATGATCTGAAAAAAATTCTGGAACATTTTAATTTAAATAAATGACTGGATCGGGACTGACAGTGACTTAAGGGGAAATTACACTTTTATAGTTGACTGGTAAAAACAATTATATTCTGAAAATTTTTTATGTTATTGTTAAAGATCTACAATCCATTACACGGGAAAATTGAATATATTACAAATCTGGGTCAACTGGTGCTGACGAATCACAAAAGAAAAGATTGAAAGAAATTCATATTAACAGCTCAGACAAGTGACTTAACTACGCGCATGCCAATAAAAATAATAAAATTTACCTTACAATAGATGGTTGACTTAATTACACTGTTGATTTTTCATTATACTAAAAATTATTCACTTGTCCATCATCATCTGATTCTATGGTATCATTTAGCCCTGCGGCTGATCACAATTGTCATTCAGTTGCATGTAATAAAATTTTACAATTTGTACTGCACTGTGACTTTAACAACTACTAACTGTAAACGGCGCTGTACCAGCGACAGACTACAACTACACTGTAGCGGCGAGCGACTGCAACTGTGGCAGAGTGCTCTGACCTGCGATTATATTACAGCTCTCTTTTGACAGGGGCAAAGATATTTCATGTCTTAGGCAGCGCCTGTGAATTGTCGTTCTAGCAAGTGAGCAATACATCGAGATTACATTTGCTCATGCAGGGTGGTGAATCCCTTACAATGTCAATAAAAACATTCCGCGTCCCCGAATTGTCCCTCTACAGTAAGCAGGACGCAATGTCGTAAAATGTGTTTATGTCTTTCCGCGTTTAGTGTTTTCTTAAGTGCAATAAGTGGACCATACTTTAACCAAGACAGACACCCCAATAACGAAACATAACTTCCACCATAGGTCACAGCTGGCTCTGTACATGATGGCAGGTAACGTTCTCGAGGCAATCAGCAAACTCAAACCCTTCCACTGGACCGTTGCTGTTCACAATATACATAAATGACCTTGTGGATAACATCCGAAGTTAAATGAAGCTTTTTGCGGATGATGCTGTGGTATATCGAGAGGTTGTAACGATGGAAAATTGTACTGAAATGCAGGAGGATCTGCAACGAATTGACGCATGGTGCAGGGAATCGCGATTGAATCTCAATGTAGACAAGTGTAATGTGCTGCGAATACATAGAAAGAAAGATCCTTTATCATCTAGCTAGAATATAGCAGGTCAGCAACTGGAAGCAGTAATTCCATAAATTATCTGGGAATAGGCATTAGGAGTGATTTAAAATGGAATGAAGTTGATCGTCGGTAAAGCAGATGCCAGACTGAGATTGGAAGAATCCTAAGGAAATGCAATCCGAAAACAAAGGAAGTAGTTTACAGTACACTTGTTCGTCCACTGCTTGAATATTGCTCATCAGTGTGGGATCCGTACCAGATAGGGTTGATAGAAGAGATAGAGAAGATCCAAGGGAGAGCAGCGCGCTTTGTTACAGGATCATTTAGTAATCGCGAAAGCCTGACGGAGATGATAGACAAACTCCAGTGGAAGACTCTTCAGGAGAGACCATCAGTAGCTCAGTACAGGCTTTTGTTGAAGTTTCGAGAACATACCTTCACGGAGGAGTCAAGCAGTATATTGCTCCCTCCTACGTATATCTCGCGAAGAGACCATGAAGATAAAATCAGAGAGATTAGACCCCACACAGAGACATACCGACAATCTTTCTTTGCACGAACAATACGAGACTGGAATAGAAGGGAGATCCGATAGAGGTACTCAAAGTATCCTCCGCCACACACCGTCAGGTGGCTTGCGGAGTATGGATGTAGATGCAGATGTAGATTAGCACCGCGCATAGCGTGATTCATCGCACCGCGCCACTCGTTCCAGTCATCTTCAGTGCAGTGACGTCGCTCTTTACACCACTTCAGCCCACCCGGTTAGCCTTCGGTCTAACGCATGGCTTTTCGGAGCGGGAAGGAGCGCCTGGCCCCCGGCACGAATGCGCCCAGCGGACTTGTCGAGGTCCGGTGAGCCGGACAGTCTGTGAATGGTTTTTAGGCGGTTTTCCACCTGCCTCAGCGAATGCGGGCTGGATCCCCTTATTCCGCTCAACTACACTATGTCGGCGATTGCTGCGCAAACAAGTTCGCCACGTACGTGTACACCACCATTACTCTACCACGCAAACATAGGGGTTACATTCGTCTGGTGTGAGACGCTCCCTGGGGAGGGGAGTGGTGGAGCACCGGGGGCCGAACCGCACAATAACCCTGGGTTCGGTGTGAGGCGGTGGAGGGTTGAAGTGGCCTGCAGTAGTCGTCGTGGGTTTCTGGACCACTGCAGCTGCAGCGTGGACGGAGCCTCTCCGTCGTTTCTAGGTCCCCGGTTAACATACAACACACACCACTTCAAGCGTCGGTTAGCACTGACTGCAGAAATGTGTGGCTTACGAGGAGCTGCTCGATCTCCCTGTACACCATTCTTTTTAACTCCCTACGCACAGTCATCGTGCTAACTGAACTGCTGGTCGCACTTTGGAAATCACGCGTGGTTCCTTCTGCTGATTTCATGCGACTTTTTACAACCACTCTCCGCTATGCTCGACGGTCCCTGTCCATTAGTACATTAGTTCTGCCTGATGTTGGTTTATCTGCGGTTGTTCCCTGACGTTTCCATTTCACAGTCACGTCACCAACCACCGACTTGGGCACGTTCAGAAGGGTTGAAATGTACCTGATGGATTTGTTACGCAGGTAACGACCAATGACGAGTCACGTACGAAATCACTGAGCCCTTCCAACTCACCCATTTTACTGTTTCTGTTCCTTACCGACAACACAATATTCCCTGCACCCTTTTATACTGGTGGGTCTACCTCTAGTGACATCTAGTGGTGAATGCCATCTTACATAGGAATATCCAGGTACTTTTAATGAAACAGCGTATCCCTACAAGACAATGTAAGGGGCATGGCGGACGATACTTCGTTCCAGTATTTGCCACTAACTATCAAACGCCATTGCCGTTCTCATTCCGTTCACTATCATCCACAGCTACCGCCGTTAATATTGACTCTTCTGTTGACAATAGGAAGGGTTGTCCACAACCCGTATGGCTACAAAAAAGAAAGAAAGTGCGGGCGCTGCAGAGAAATAGTTTGATTTGGTACCATCCAAGAACAATTTGGACCACGGCAGTGACGATTACTATTTTGACAGTGTAGAACAGGGTTTACCAAATTGTACTCCTCGGAGCACAGGTTTCACAGAAAGCGAAGAACTGCTCCCCAAGAAACTGTTAATGACACGGCGTGTTTTGGACATTTTGATGATACTAATTATTTTGTTTAAATTTTTTATTATGATTTCTGCGTTACTAGCTATGATTTAAAATTAAAGTAATCACTGAATAAAACACGTTTTTCTCGTTTTTTTTAAAAAATTTTACTAACTTTCAAAATAAACCGGGTGTTCCATCAAAGTAGCAGGTTTCTTAAACCCTCTGCAAGAGAAAAAGTTGCGGAAACCGTGGTGTTGAGGCTCTCAGTTCACTTGGGGTGGAAAATACTTCCACGAGCACCACATGAACAATCTGCCTTTAGCTACAGCGCTAGGCCTGCCATCACTTAAACTTCAGTTACACGATAACTGAATCAAACCTAAAAGCCGTAAATTCAACTAAATACCAAAAAATTACGATTATGAACAACATAAATTGGAAGGAACACATAGAAAATGTTTTGGAGTGAGGCGAACCAAAGACTACGATTTATTGGCAGAAAATTGAGAAGATGCAACAGATCTACTAAGAAGACTGCCAATCCCAGACAAAGATTTCGAAAATCATGGGCATTTGCGTCGAATCGCTTTTTCACCGTAATACATACAGTCTTTTGATAATAAGTAGGGAGATGGCGGGGCGGGGCGGCGAGATGGGCATGGGAAAAAACCGACTGGTTAAAACCGATACCGGTATTTTAGTTCTGAATAAGCGGTATTTTTCGGCATTTGTTTGGTCTCGGCTATACCAGGAGTCATTTATTTTTTACTAATAACCGCGTGAAAAGAAACAGAAATATCAATTACTCATGGGGGCAGTGCTACAATTTTTGGTTTTTAAATAAATATTTAAAAAAACGATTAATTTTAATCCGTAAAATTTCTACTGCTGTGAAATATTGAATGCCGACAGAAACGAGCAACGAACACATGCCAAAAGAATTGTAACAGCTTTGCTGAAAAAATAATGTACCCGTTACCATGTGGCGAGACTTACCCCGGCTGATCCGTATGGTACCTCCTCGCTGTTGTCGTCGGAGTATGGAGGGTTTTTTCGAAGTGTGATATCAGGGAGGTACAGTACTCCATTTGCTTTAAAAGACTGAGAACAGGATGAGCCACAACAAACTTGCGACATCGTATAAGGAGAAACAGGTGACCGTTCATTCATATTTTACAATAATAATGGAAAATAGCTGATATGTTGCCTGCAGCTACATGATATGACTTTATCTGCTTGTATCTTTTGAAAACGGACGAATTAACATGAAAAATGTAATTTTTAAACATCAGTGTTCACCTTTTAGCACTGACTGCTCGTAATGCACAAATAAGGGCATGATCCTAGTTTATAACATGATTTTTCAGAAGTTTCAAAACATCAGGAGCAGTAAGAGAATACTGGTTATTTCTTGCAGCATTCAGCCAATCATCACTTTTAGAGAAAATCAGCGAATGGTGGACGGACTAAGTTTTCTATTATTTGTCTATTTAATTTAATATTCTGAATCTATGTATTTTGAAACTGTTGTTGTTGTTGTGGTCTTCATTCCTGAGACTGGTTTGATGCAGCTCTCCATGCTTCTCCATCCTGTGCAAGCTTCTTCGTCTCCCAGTACCTACTGCAGCCTACATCCTTCTGAATCTGCTTAGTGTATTCATCTCTTGGTCTTCCTCTACGATTTTTACCCTCCACTCTGCCCTCCAATACTAAACTGGTGCCGGCCGAAGTGGCCGTGCGGTTAAAGGCGCTGCAGTCTGGAACCGCAAGACCGCTACGGTCGCAGGTTCGAATCCTGCCTCGGGCATGGATGTTTGTGATGTCCTTAGGTTAGTTAGGTTTAACTAGTTCTAAGTTCTAGGGGACTAATGACCTCAGCAGTTGAGTCCCATAGTGCTCAGAGCCATTTGAACCATTTTTGAACTAAACTGGTGATCCCTTGATGCCTCAGAACATGTCCTACCAACCGATCCCTTCTTCTAGTCGAGTTGTGCCACGAACTCCTCTGCTCCCCAATCCTATTCAATACTTCCTCATTAGTTATGTGATCTACCCATCTAATCTCCAGCATTCTTCTGTAGCACCACATTTCGAAAGCTTCTATTCTCTTCTTGTTTAAACTATTTATCGTCCATGTTTCACTTCCATACATGGCTACACTCCATACAAATACTTTCAAAAATGACTTCCTGACACTTAAATCTATTCTTGATGTTAACATATTTCTCTTCTTCAGTAACGCTTTCCTTGCCATTGCCAGTCTACATTTTATATCCTCTCTACTTCGACCATCATCAGTTATTTTGCTCCCCAAATAGCAAAACTCCTTTACTACTTTAAGTGTCTCATTTCCCAATCTAATTCCCTCAGCATCACCCGACTTAATTCGACTACATTCCATTATCCTCGGTTTGCTTTTGTTGATGTTCATCTTATACCCTCCTTTCAAGACACTGTCAATTCCGTTCAACTGCTCTTCCAAATCCTTTGCTGTCTCTGACAGAATTACAATGTCATCGGCGAACCTTAAAGTTTTTATTTCTTCCCCATGGATTTTAATACCTAGTCCGAATTTTTCTTTTGTTTCTTTTACTGCTTGCTCAATATACAGATTGAACAGCATCGGGGAGAGGCTACAACCCTGTCTCACTCCCTTCCCAACCACTGCTTCCCTTTCATGTACCTCGAATCTTATAACTACCATCTGGTTTCTGTACAAATTGTAAATAGCCTTTCGCTCCCTGTATTTTACACCTGCCACCTCCAGAATTTGAAAGAGAGTATTCCAGTCAGCATTGTCAAAAGCCTTCTCTAAGTCTACAAATGCTAGAAACGTAGGTTTGCCTTTTCTTAATCTAGCTTCTAAAATAAGTCGTAGGGTCAGGATTTGAAACTAAGGGTGTAAAAATTTTTCAGTCTTCCTTCAATTCCTACGTTTATTAAGGAAATAATGGAGGTAAAAAACGGACAATTGGTTATTTCAGAAACCGGTTATTTTGAGCGGTTTTGACATTAAGGTAAACTAGAACTGGAGCTAAAAAAAAAAAAAAAGAAACTGAAAACCGCCATTCCTACGGTGGGTTGCATGCGATCGTCGACTGTCGCCGGCTGGTCATTTTTCTCAGTAAAGAAGTATCGAAAATTTGTGTGTAGGACATTATGTACGCATGCCTGCCGCTGCTTTTTTAATACAAAACGAACGAAACTACCTGCGCGTCAGTCCTCATTTAGTGCACTTTAGCTAAGATTTGTTATAATTATTTATTTCCAGTCCACAGAATTTCTCCAGCCACAGAAAAAGCTCCCTGTTTACCCCGAACTGCTGTACAAAAAAAAAAAAAAAAAAAAAAACTCCAGGATGCCCGTGGACGCTCTCAGAACTAGTACCAGTCCGGGGAAATCAAGACGAATGGCAGCCCTATACAGGGCAAACGTATCATAGTATGCCACAATAATATGAATGAGTCACAGTTGGAACCCATAAACATACCTTGTATAACAATTTGTAGGGCTATGAAATGGAACAATCACGTTGCCTCAGTCATACGTAAAGCAAGTGGCAGAATGCGGTTCATTGGTAGAGTACTAAGGAAGCGCAATCCTTCTTCATAGTTGACTGCCCAAAAAACACTTCTGCGACCCATCCTAAAACATTGCTCAACTGTGTGGGGCCCATACCATATAACAATAAGAGGTCAAATTAAAAGGGTACAAAGAAGGGTAGCACGAATCGTTACAGGTTTTTGGGAGAGTATCAAGAGGAATCTGAAAAAACTGAAATGGCATACCCATACTTAGAAAGTTTCAAGAACCAACTTTAAGTGATTAATCTAGGAATATACGGGATGGAGAAAAATATGGAAACAAAGAAACACAACACATTACCGTGCCTAATAGAGTGTAGGAAAACCTTTGGCGCTCTAAATAGCTTCCAGTCGTCTATGAATACATAAATACTGGTCCTGTATGGTTTTCAATGGAATCTTACACCATTCTACCTGTAAAACAGTGGCAAGTACAGGTAACTATGATGGATGTGAGTGACAATAACGCACCCTTCTCACCAAAGTAGATCACAAAGGCTCCATAATACTGAGATCTGGTAACTGGGGTGGCCATTTGGGAGCTGTAGTAACTGACCCTCGTGCCACGAAACCAGTCCTAGACGATGTGAACAGCCCGGTAAAAAGTGGTCCTGTCTTCTTGGAACAGAGCATCAGCATTAGGACACAAATATTCTATCTTGGGATGGTCATGATCAGACAAAATGATCACATAATCCTTAGCAGCAATGTGACCTTGCAAAGTAACCATACGGCAAATGGAATACCACGATATGGTTGCTCAAATCATCGCCAAACCCCTGCCATCTTTGGGACATAAACTCGACCTGAAGTTCGAAACAGTGTGACCAAATGACATTCTTCCATTGTTCCACAGTCAGGTTTTATGGCTTCGGCGACACGTTTTCCCGCTGCGGGCATTTGCATTACTGATGACTGATTTTGGAATTCCAGCTTGCCGTGCAACACCCTGCTTCTGGAGCTGCCTTTAAGTGCCAACAGGGTTCGCGAGCGCGACATACAGTTCTGCAGTGACTTTTGCAGCTGTCGTCACCTTATTTTTCGACACAATCCTCTTCAGTGACCTTCTGTCATATTACGAGGAGAACACAAGTGCCATAACCTGATTTCCCAGAAATTTCGCTCGGTACAAGAGGAGTCAAAATAAGCGAACACGTGTCCCGGCTTCTTTCTGAGAAAACGACGCTTAAAGTTTTCGAGGTACTTTATTTGCATTTTAGCGAGCAAGTAGTTCAACTAAAAAGACGACAGAGAGGCTAGTGTCGCAGCTTCGCACTTTCGCCCACCGTGTCCCAAACCCGATTATTATTCTTATTTTTCATTTACCCGCCCCATGTCCGTAAATTACTGCACGAATGTTTTCCAGTGTATATCGAAATAACGTTTTCCGCATTCGTCTACAAATTGTTTGTCTGGTGAATGAATTTAAAAAAAATAAATAAATGAATCAAAAAACAATTTGAAACAGTTTTCGGCGGAATTCCTGTAGCCTCATTTGACAGCGCCAGTTTTCGGTAAAGAGATACGTTATGTGTGGTTTGCCGCGAAATTATTGCCAACATTTGAAATCTTTAGTAATGTTAACGACGTTTCTTCCCCGTGTGCGATTCATACAAAGAAATGTCACTGTGGGGAACCTACCTTCATGCGATGCTCGAGATGTTTGGAATTTCTACGTTTCGAATGATCTACTATATACATCGTCCAACAGAATGTCCCATATCTTCCTGCAAATTAAACATAAGAATAAAATACCGGGTGAAATGATAATCAAATCAAGACCTTAAGCTGTTGACAGGCGTTGATATACATCAACGGGGACAGTTGAAAATGTATGAATTTGTTCGGAGCGGACATCCGATGATACCCGTTTAGGTTCTACTTTGATCCATTCACTCAGTTTTTCTTTGTTAGGGTAGCTAACCCTCTGACCGAACACGCTGATTTACCGTGCCGGCTGTCCATCTGGGCCACCGAGGGCACAGAGGATAGTGCGACTGCAGGGATTTATCCCTTCCACGCTGCCCGTGAGACCCACATTCCCAACTTAATGTCCACCCCCTATATTCGTAGTGCCCCTGCCCATTACACTCATTACTCGCGGCAGGCAATCTTACCGAGTCCCGTAAGAGTTCGGGCAATGCGTGTGCTTCCAGCACAGAAGAAGAAGGTCAATGGCCGGTTAGCCTTAAATATATATATGAAAATGGTATCTGTCCTTTCGGACATGTCCGAAGAACAAATAGCATCTTCATATAAAATACCGGGTGGTTATAATTAAACTTTCCCAATTTATCATTTTATAGCTAATAACCGTACGAGGACCAAACTTGGTAGTATTAATGTCAAGGACATAGGGAAGAGAAATAATGCAGAATCAATTCAATTAAAACGCTTTAAATGTGCTGCTACGGTGCGTAATACCTTTACATACTGGCACCATTACTGCTACAAAAGGGCTCAATATGGCGTCCATCAGTGTCAGAAGAGTCTAAAAGCAAAGGATTGCATTCTGCATAGCAGAACGAAGCATGTCCGTAGGTATGCTGGCTACCTCTCTTGAAATGCTTCGCTTCAGATCAGCACATGTGTGAATGCACTCGTAAAACGTGTCCTTCATGTAGCCCCACAACCAGAAGTCACATGGAATGGGATCAGGTGATCGTACCGTCCAAGCATCTGGAAAGAATCGGCTGATAATTCGATCGTTACCAAATGTGTTTCGGAGAAGTAGGTGAACCTCACGAGCGGGTATGACATGTCGGCAGTAACGCTGGCCAATCACACAGCACGTCTTTGGTCCTTGAGCTCCAACCTGTTCAAAAAAGAATGGGCCAATGATGAACGTAGCCGTGAAGCCACACCAAACGGTGACACGTTCACCAGACAGAGGAACTTGATGCTCAATGACTGGAGGTGAAGATCCCCACACTCGGCAATTCTGTGTGTTCACCTCACCTGTCAGAGAAAAATAAGTTTCGTCTGCCCATAGGATGGTCCAGGGCCACCCCTCTTCAGTTTCAGTCCTCTCGAGGGAGTTGATAGCGACGTCAACACATCGTTGTGCGTCCTGTGGTGCAAGCTGCTGTACGATATGGATCTTGTACAGATACCATTTGAGAATGGTTCGAAGCACCTTCCGTACAGTGGACCACAGGATGGTCAACTATCGTGGCACAGCACGCACACTGCCTGACGATCGGGAATTACGCACAGCTGTGTCTCCCATAGCAACAGCGATTTCATCAACCATCTGTGGTGCAACCAGTCGTCGGCCTCTTCCCGGAGAGACGCCCAGTTTTCCAGTTGATTCCAACTTCTTCATCATATCCCGCACAGCGGGCGGAGAAAGAGGACCATTCCGCAATCTTTTCAGCCGGCAATATTTTCGAAGTGCAGCTGTAGCATTACTGTTGTTTTGATAATAAAGCTTCACCAATTATACCCTGCTCCTATCGTCCAAACAACAAGTGCACTGTGTCTGGTCAGTTGTGTGATACTATGAATCAAGATGACTATCATGGTACCTGGTGGCCATAGCTGGACTGTACGGTGGCGCTGTGACTCATGGAAATCATGCACCCCATACTCTGGACATTAATACTACCAAATTTGGTACTCGTGCGGTAATCAGTTTAGCCGGCCAAAGTGGCCGCGCGGTTCTGGCGCTGCAGTCTGGAACCGCGAGACCGCTACGGTCGCAGGTTCGAATCCTGCCTCGGGCATGGATGTGTGTGATGTCCTTAGGTTAGTTAGGTTTAACTAGTTCTAAGTTCTAGGGGACTAATGACCTCAGCAGTTGAGTCCCATAGTGCTCAGAGCCATTTGAACCATTTTTGGTAATCAGTTTCCGTGTTATAACGCGTTAAATATGGAAAGTTTAATTATAACCAACCAGTATAAGAATTGCCAACGGCCTTGCCGCAGTGGTAACACCGGTTCCCGTCAGATTACCGAAGTTAAGCGCTGTTAGGATGGGCTAGCACTTGGATGGGTGACCATCCGGTCTGCTGAGCGCTGTTGGCAAGCGGGGTGCACTCAGCCCTTGTGAGGCAAACCGAGGAGCTACTTGAGTCAGAAGTAGCGGCTCCGGTCTCGTAAACTGACGTACGGCCGGGGGAGCGGTGTGCTGACCAAATGCCCCTCCATATCCGCATCCAGTGACGCCTGTGGGCTGAGGATGACACGGCGTCCGGTCGGTACCGTTGGGCATTCATGGCCTGTTCGGACGGAGTTAAGTTTAATCTTAGTATAAGAATTAATATGAGAATTGATATAAGAATAAAATGCAAGAATGTGAGAGCTTAAAAAGACTGTATCCCTGAAAATATCACACGCACATATACATTATAGTATAATAAGTAGATGACACTTACTGCGACACCCAGCTGTAATTTTATAGTTAATACAAGTAAGTAGGAACTTTCTACGAACATGGGTAGATAAAGGGAGAAAAATAAATAAAAATAACAATAGAGTTTCAAACACGGGGCGCAGAAGTGACAGATTGCGACGCTAGCCACCGTGCCATCATTTCGACTGCGATTATCGCCCTCTAAAAGGGGCCTAAAGTACGTTGGTCGAGTACTTACGGATAAGCGGAGATACGTGTTCGCTGATTTTGTCTGCTCTTCCACTGGGCTCCGAAAGCCCATATCGATGATGTTTCGGTGAATGCTTCTCACACTGACACTTGTTGATGGTCCAGCATTAAAATCTGCAGCAATTTGCGAAAGGGTTGCACTTCTGTCATGTTGAACGATTCTCTTCAGTCGTCATTGGTCCCTCTAAAAGGGGCCTAAAGTACGTTGGTCGAGTACCTACGGATAAGCGGAGATATGTGTTCGCTGATTTTGGCTGCTCTTCCACTGGGCTCCGAAAGCCCATATCGATGATGTTTCGGTGAATGCTTCTCACACTGACACTTGTTGATGGTCCAGCATTAAAATCTGCAGCAATTTGCGAAAGGGTTGCACTTCTGTCATGTTGAACGATTCTCTTCAGTCGTCATTGGTCCCTCTAAAAGGGGCCTAAAGTACGTTGGTCGAGTACCTACGGATAAGCGGAGATATGTGTTCGCTGATTTTGGCTGCTCTTCCACTGGGCTCCGAAAGCCCATATCGATAATGTTTCGGTGAATGCTTCTCACACTGACACTTGTTGATGGTCCAGCATTAAAATCTGCAGCAATTTGCGAAAGGGTTGCACTTCTGTCATGTTGAACGATTCTCTTCAGTCGTCATTGGTCCCGTTCACGCAGGATATTTTTCCGGTCACAGCGATGTCGTAAATTTGATGTTTTTTCCGGATTCCTGATGTTCACGGTACACTCCTCAAGTGGTCGTACGGGAAAATCCCCACTTCAACGCTACCTCGGAGACGCTGTGTCCCATCGCTCGTACACCAACTATAATACCACGTTTAAATTCGTTTACATTTTGATAACCAGCAGTAAGCGATCTAACAAGTGCGCCAGACACTTGTCTTACATACGCATTGCCGACCGCGGCACCGTATTCTGCCTGTTTACATATCTGTATCTGTATTTGCATACGCATGCCTATACCAGTTTCTTTGGCGCTTCAGTGTATTTCCTGTAATAAACGCAGAAATCGAACAAACACTGAAAAATTTTAACTCTGTCAGTTTCATGATAAACAGAGTCTAAATTCTGAATTAAATAAAAGAAAACTTAGTCTGTCCACAGTTCACTGTTTTCCTCGACAGGTCGGTGGTTGAACACTACAAATAATCACCAGTATTCTCTTATTGATTCTAATTGTTTTAAACTCTCCTCAAAAATCATGCGCGCGGCCCCTCCCGCCGGAGATTCGAGTCTTCCCACGGGCATGGGGGTGTGTGTTGTTCTTAGCATAAGTTATTTTTAGTTTAAATAGTGTGTAAGTCTAGGGACTGATGACCACAGCAGTTTGGTTCCTAAGGAATTCATACACATTTAACATTTTCAAAAATCGCGTTGGAATTGGTGATCATACTTCTATTTGGGCAATACGAATAGTCAGTGCTGAACAATTCCGTTTTTCGTGTTAATTTGACCGTTTCAAAGGGCTCCAAGCAGATAAAGGCGTGTTATGTACACATAGAGCAGATCAGTTACTTTTCATTTTTATTACAGTATACAAATGAATGAATAGTTGTTAAGCTTCAAATTTGTTACTGTTGCCATTATTTCCTCCTTCTTTTATTTCATTGAAATGGCAGATAAATCGTCAATCTTTTAGAGCAAATGAAGCATTGTACTTCACTGCTACATCAATTAAAAAATATTTCCAGGTTAGGATTGGCGCCATTCTGCAATACAGCGGAAGGGTCGTCGATCAGATGCGCAAAACTATAGACCTATATCTCTGACATCGATCTGTTGTAGAATTTTAGAACATGTTTTTTGCTCGCGTATCATGTCATTTCTGGAAACCCAGAATCTACTGTGTAGGAATCAACATGGATTCCGGAAACAGCGATCGTGTGAGACCCAACTCGCTTTATTTGTTCATGAGACCCAGAAAATATTAGATACAGGCTCCCAGGTAGATGCCATTTTCCTTGACTTCCGGAAGGCGTTCGATACAGTTCCGCACTGTCGCCTGATAAAGTAAGAGCCTACGGAATATCAGACCAGCTGTGTGGCTGGATTGAAGAGTTTTTAGCAAACAGAACACAGCACGTTGTTCTCAATGGAGAGACGTCTACAGACGTTAAAGTAACCTCTGGCGTGCCACAGGGGAGTGTTATGGGACCATTGCTTTTCACAATATATATAAATGACCTAGTAGATAGTGTCCGAAGTTTCATGCGGCTTTTCGCGGATTATGCTGTAGTATACAGAGAAGTTGCAGCATTAGAAAATTGGAGCGAAATGCAGGAAGATCTGCAGCGGATAGGCACTTGGTGCAGGGAGTGGCAACTGACCCTTAACATAGACAAATGTAATGTATTGCGAATACATAGAAAGAAGAATCCTTTATTGTAGGATTATATGATAGCGGAATAAACACTGGTAGATGGTGACTTCTGTAAAATATCTGAGAGTATGCGAACGGAGCGATTTGAAGTGGAATGATCATATAAAATTAATTGTTGGTAAGGCGGGTGTCAGGTTGTGAGATTCATTGGGGGAGTCCTTACAAAATGTAGTCCGTCAACAAAGGAGGTGGCTTTCAAAACACTCGTTCGACCTATACTTGAGTATACATCAGTGTGGGATACGTACCAGGTCGGGTTGACGGAGGAGATAGAGAAGATCCAAAGAAGAGCGGCGCGTTTCGTCACAGGGTTATTTGGTAAGCGTGATAGCGTTACGGAGAAACTCAAGTGGCAGACTCTGCAAGAGAGGTGCTCTGCATCGCGGTGTAGCTTGCTGTCCAGGTTTCGAGAGGGTGCGTTTCTGGATGAGGCATCGAATATATTGCTTCCCCCTACTTATACCTCCCGAGGAGATCACGAATGTAAAATCTGCCGACGTCAGCGAGAAATTACCGTTTAGAGAAGGTGCCCACTGCACGGTGCACGTACGAGCGCGCCTTACGCTGCGACACACGGCGACAAGGACATTGTTGCCTGAGCAATGCTGTACCAGTTCTTGCGCCATGTGATTGTGCTCGTTTCTGTCGGCACAATAAAATAGCGCTGATCGCTCTTCCCATTTTCTACAATAACGTAATACTTCAAACCAATGTAAATTATGCCAGTAAAAACTACTTTTTTTAAAAAAAAAACGAGTGTTTATTTAAAAACAAAAACTTCGATTTTTTTGTTCGGTTATTGATGTTGTTATTGTTGTGGTCTTCAGTCCAGAGACTGGTTTGATGCAGCTCTCCATGCTACTCTATCCTGTGCAAGCTTCTCATCTCCCAGCACATATTGCAGCCTACATCCTTCTGAATCTGCTTAGTGTATTCATCTCTTGGTCTCCATCTACGATTTTTACCCTCCACGCTGCCCTCCAGTACTAAATTGGTGATCCCTTCATACCTCAGAACATGTCCTACCAACCGATCCCTTCTTCTAGTCAAGTTGTGCCACTAACTTCTCTCCCCAATCCTATTCAATACCTCCTCATTAGTTATGTGATCTACCCATCTAATCTCCAGCATTATTCTGTAGCACCGCATTTCGAAAGCTTCTATACTCTTCTTGTCTAAACTATTTATGGTCCATGTTTCACTTCTATACACGGCTACACTCCATACAAATACTTTCAGAAACGACTTCCTGACACTTAAATCTATACTCGATGTTAACAAATTTCTCTCCTTCAGAAACGCTTTCCTTGCCATTGCCAGTCTACATTTTATATCCTCTCTACTTCGACCATCATCAGTTACTATGGTCCCAAAATAGCAAAACTATTTTACTACTTTAAGTGTCTCATTTCCTAAGCTAATTTCCTCAGCATCACCCGACTTTATTCGGCTACGTTCCATTATCTTCGTTTTGCTTTTTTTATGTTCATCTTATACCCTCCTTTCAAGACACTGTCCATTCCGTTCAACTGCTCTTCCAAGTCCTTTGCTGTCTCTGACAGAATTACAATGTCATCGGCGAACCTTAAAGTTTTTATTTCTTCTCCATGGATTTTAATACCTACTCCGAATTTTTCTTTTGTTTCCTTCACTGCTTGCTCAATATACAGATTGCATAACATCGGGGAGAGGCTACAACCCTGTCTCACTCCCTTCCCAACCACTGCTTCCCTTTCGCGCCCCTCGACTCTTATAACTGCCATCTGGTTTCCGTACAAATTGTAAATAGCCATTCGCTCCCTGTATTTTACCCCTGCCACCTACAGAATTTGAAAGAGAGTATTCCAGTTAACATTGTCAAAAGCCTTCTCTAAGTCTACAAATGCTAGAAACGTAGGTTTGCCTTTCCTTAATCTAGCTTCTAAGATAAGTCGTAAGGTCAGTATTGCCTCACGTGTTCCAACATTTCTACGGAATCCAAACTGATCTTCCCCGAGGTCGGCTTCTACTAGTTTTTCCATTCGTCTGTAAAGAATTCGCGTTAATATTTTCCAGCTGTGGCTTATTAAACTGATTGTTCGGTAATTTTCACATCTGTCAAGACCTGCTTTCTTTGGGATTGGAATTATTATATTCTTCTTGAAGTCTGAGGGTATTTCGCCTGTCTCATACATCTTGCTCACCAGATGGTAGAGTTTTGTCAGGACTGGCAGCCGGCAGTTGTGGTCGAGCGGTTCTAGGCGCTACAGTCTGGAGCCGAGCGACCGCTACGATCGCAGGTTCGAATCCTGGCTCGGGCATGGATGTGTGTGGTGTCCTTAGGTTAGTTAGGTTTAATTAGTTCTAAGTTCTAGGCGACTGATGACCTCAGAAGTTAAGTCGCATAGTGCTCAGAGCCATTTTTTTGTCAGGACTGGCTCTCCCAAGGCTGTCAGTAGTTCTAATGGAATGTTGTCTACTCCCGGGGCCTTGTTCCGACTCAGGTCTCAGGACTTATGCCATGTGGTTGTGCTCGTTTCTGTCGGCACAGTAAAATAGCACTGATCGCTCTTCCCAATTTCTATAATAACGCAATACTTCAAACCAATGTAAATTACGCGAATAAAAATTACTCCTTTTAAAAAAAAAAAAAGGGGTTATTTAAAAACACAAAATTCGATTTTTTGCTCGATTATTAGTAAAAAATGAAAAACACTTGTTATAACCGAGGCCAAACAAATCCTGAAAAATACCGGTTATTCAGAGCTGCAATTCGGGTATCGGTTTTTAACCGGCCGGTTTTTCCCATCCCTACATCGCCTACGGATCAGTATGGGAGAAAATGGATATAAAGAACGAAAGTCTGTTGTTAGAGGGACATTTCTGCTTACGTAATATCGGCCTCGGAACGCGTGGCATACGTGGCAGGCTCACGGCCAGATCAAACAGCGGAATTTCCCCCTTCACGTCGGTTTTTCCGATGCGCAGCGCAGCTGACAGGACGCGACCGGGAGGGGAGGCACGAGCTGCGGCTCGGCCCCACCGCGCATGCGCGGGCTGCGCGCCAGCGCTGACGTGGGCGGCAAGGCCGGCGCCGGGACCTTGAACCAGTAGCGCGCGCGGCGCAGTTCAAGTTCACGGCCGCGGGCGCCGCCGCCGCCGCTGCTGCTATACTCGTCGCGGCCGGCGCCGCCAGCCAAGCGCTAAAACCGGAGCCCGGGGCCATGCCCGCCGCCAGATCGGGTTACGGCCGTAGCTCCTCCGCCAGCGATCGCGTCCAGGCGGGCGCGTGGCCAGATTTACGAGTGACGGCTCCCTGTGTAGTCGTAACGGTTCCGCGTCAGTTACGACGTTTTAGATCGATGGGCCAACGCAGGAATGAAATCCTAAATCCTTTCTCTGTTTCTCTTTCTTTGAAACTCCGTCTTTGAGTCCCCCCAGCCGACTTCCCAGAAGGGAAAGAACCTCTTCCAAGGAATCAGCACGGATTCAGGAAAAACTATTCGTGTGAAACACAGCTTGCTTTATTCATACTCGATATCTAGCAGACGGCAGATGCAGATGATCTGGTCATTCGAGTTGTAAGGTATCATGTTTTGCCGGTATGTATGATACACGGTGTCCCACATAAAACGTACCGGTTAATCACAGTCAAAATGCTTATGAAGTGGCAATACTGTCTCGAAAGTTGGCTACACTGCATTATATCGGAAACTGCAGCTGACTTAAGGGGAGGCTGGAAAGCTGGTTTACTGTAAACTTCGTACACTCGTAGTAATCCATGAGGACAACAAAGTGTGTAAGCAGTACTTCTCAAGCGTTACGGAGAAAATCGCAAGATAATTCCGGTCGTCAAATATATTTGAGTGTGGCCATTTTAACCATAAAGCGGCTGCAGCCGATCGGTGTCGGCACGATAGCTCAGCGTGTTCGGTCAGAGGGTTAGCAGCCCTCCGTAATAAAGAAACTGAGTTAATCGATGAACAACGAAGTTAAACGGATGTCTTACGACGTCCGCCCCGAGCAGATACAACGAACTAACGCGCACAAAATGAGATTAAAAAAAAAGCGTGTTCGGTCAGAGCGTTAGCTTTCCATTCTAACAAAAAAAACTGAGCGAACGGATGAACGAAAAACTGAACGGGTGTCAACGGACGTCCGCCCTGAACAAATTCAGCGAATAATATAGAACAAAATTTTAAAAAAAAGTCGTTGGCCTTGAAGCCGCTAGATCGCTGGATCGAGTTCCATTCGTCAGTTTTTTTTTTTATTTTCAAGACAGTCATTTTCCTTACTATTTATATTACAATTGATATAATGGGAAAAATACGTGTAATCGGATGGACTTTTATTAAATTTACAATGTTATTTGGCAGTCTACTAATTTTTATTATCACAAATAATATAATATTCATAACTATTGACTAGTAAACGACCAAACGCATAAAGTGATACCATTATATCAATTGTAATATAAATAATAAGGAAAATGACTGAGTTGAAAATAAAAAAAAAAATGACGAGCGGAACTCGATCCAGTGATCCAGCGGCTTGAAAGCCAACCACTTTTTTTTTTTTTTAATTCTGTTCTATATTCTTCGTTGAATTTGTTCAGGGCGGACGTCCGATGATACCCGTTCAGTTTGTTCGATGGTCCGTTCGCTCAGTTATTTTATTAAAAAGGAAAGCTCACGCTCTAACCGAACCTTTTTTTTACTGTCATTTTGTTCGTTTTCGTTCGTTGTAGCTGCTGGTGGCGGACGTCTCAAGACACCCGTTTCAGTTCGTCGTTGATCCATTAACTCAGTTTTTTTATTACAGACGGCTACTAACTCTCTGACCGAACACGCTGAGCTACGGTGCCGGCGAGCTGAGCTACCGTGCCGCCACCGCTCGGCTGCCGCCGCTTCATGGTTAAAATGGCCCGCACAGATATATATTTGACGACCGAAAATATCTTGCGATTTTCTCCGTAACGCTTGAGAAGTACGGGCTACTGCTTACACATTTTGTTGTCGTCATGGAGTACTACGAGTGTACGAAGTTTGCAGTAAATCCGCGTTCCAAGCGTCGTGGCCTCCCGTTGTGAGAGTTCCTGCATCAGTTGTGAGAAGCTTGTACTTTTGAGTTGTTACAGAAATGGCGCAGTCTGCATTAGAAGAGCGAATTGATAGGGTGGGGCCGGCCGGTGTGGCCTTGCGGTTCTGGGCGCATGAGTCTGGAATCGCGTGACCGCTATGGTCGCAGGTTCGAATCCTGCCTCGGGTATGGATGTGAGTGATGTCCTTAGGTTAGTTAGGTTTAGGTAGTTCTAAGTTCTAGGGGACTGATGACCACAGATGTTAAGTCCCATAGTGCTCAGAGTCATTTTTTTGATATTGTGATGTGTTACATAAATACAGGCTCCATCAAGGAATGTAAAGAAATGTTTCACTCGAAGTATCCTGGTAGGTAACGCTTCACGACCAGCACTATTCGAGATCTGTATCTGAAACGGAGGGCTGTGTAGGATCCGTTCAGAATGTGTAGAGGAAGAGGCGACCGACTGTGAGGACTGTTGAACCTATAGACAGAATTCGCATGGACACTGCGAGAAGTCCCCGCGAGTCGGCAGGGAGGTTATCGCGGCAGGTTGCTGTATCTCGTACATTGCGTCTTCGTGTACTGACAAGGGAACCTCCCCATCGCACCCCCCTCAGATTTAGTTATAAGTTGGCACAGTGGATAGGCCTTGAAAAACTGAACACAGATCAATGGATAAAATAGGAAGAAGTTTTGTCGAACTATGAAAAAAATAAGCAAAATATACAAATTGAGTAGTTGATGTGTAACATAAGGCGCATGAAGGACAATATGTTCCGAGGAGCGCCGTGGTCTCGTGGTTAGCGTAAACTATTGCGGTACGAGAGGGTCTCGGTTCAAGTCTTCCCTCGAGTAAAAATTTTAACTTTTTTATTTTCTAGCAATTGACGTGTGTCAATTATCAAAGTTCAGGCACTCACACAATCAACTTCGCTCTCGAAAATTCCTGGACATGTTCAGATTTGCTTGGACATATGCAGGATTTGACGGTCTACGCACGAAAAAAATTGGAAAACGTTAAAAACATATGTTTTGACAGAGCACAGGGAAAACTGTGTGACTGTGAAACTGTTGCATTCATTTGTTGCAGTTTATGTGACAAACTCTTATGTTTTCATCACTTTTTTGGGAGTTATTCTCACATCCACAAGAAAACCTAAATTGGGCAAGGTAGAAGATCTTTTTACCCATTCGCCAAGTGTACAAGTTAGGTGGGTCGACAACATATTTTTGTCATGTGACGCACATGCCGTCACCAGTGTCGTATAGAATATATCAGACGTGTTTTCCTGTGGAGGAATCGGTTGACCTATGACCTTGCGATCAAATGTTTTCGGTTCCCATTGGAGAGGAACGTACTTTCGTCTACTAATCGCACGGTTTTGCGGTGCGGTCGCAAAACACAGACACTGAACTTATTACAGTGAACAGAGACGTCAATGAACGAACTGACAGATCATAACTTTGCGAAAATAAATAAAGTAAACTTTTCAACCGAGGGAAGACATGAACCAAGGACATCTGGTTCCGCAGTTGTTCACGCTAACCACGGGACCACCGCGCTCCTGCGCTGACACTCTGCTTGATATTGCTTATCTTTCACATGCACTACTCAGTTTGTATATTTTACTTATTTTTTCCATAGTTCCACACAACTTCTTCCCGTTTTCTCGATTGATCCGTGTTCAGTTTTTCAAGGCCTGTCCACTGTGCCAACTTATAACTAAATCTGAGGGGGGTGCGATGGGGAGGTTCCCTTGTAAGAGATATGAAATTAAAAGCCCTTTGTGTGAGTGTGACGCAAGAGTTGAAATTAGAGGAGCAGGAAAAAAGAGTTCATTATAGTAACTGAGTGTTAACATCAATTGCTAACGGTTACTTGGACCCCATGTTTGACGTCATATCAGATGAGCATTGGTTTCATTTGTCAGGTTATGTAAACGCCCAGAATTGCAGATACTGGTCACAGGACAAGACACATATTCTGCATGACGAACCTCCCCGCTCACAGAAAACAGTTGTTTGGTGTACACTGTCCGGCATGCGCGCTATTTGCCCCACATTTTTCAATTACTTTTGAAACAGTGCCAGATATCTTGTGATCTTTGACTCTTCCTATGCACAGTTAACAGGTGCAGAGAAGCTGTATGCAGTATTCCAACAAGGTGGAGCAACTGCTCTCACCTCCAACCAAAGTACGGCTCACATCACAAACGTGTTCCCTGAAGACGGAGTAGTAAGTAGAGGTCTCTGACCCCCAAGATCACCTGACTTAATAATGTGTGATGTTTCTTTATGGGGCACACTAAAAAGAAAAGAATATGCTGACAATCCTCGCACAATAGACGATCTTAAACGGAACATTACTAGAGAAATCAACAGCATCGCGCCTGCAGAATTACAGCGTGTTGCTGACAACGTCATTACACAAGTCCGCGATGTCTGGATGCCCATGGCCATCACTTCCAGTATCTCTTATAAAGAGGTAAACTACATGCTTTTTAACGTTTCTATTGTCTGTACTTTTTTAGTTAGTTCATTGTTATTTGAATCTAGGCCGTGCGGCAAACCGGTTTTGTGTGAAACATCCTGTACGGTGTTTTGCCGACGTTGAATAACTATAATACAGGGTGTCGATAAGGTCCCACTAACATTTCAAAACAGTCCTAACTTGCAAACTATTAGATATACAGCATTGTGGGTTTTTTTCTGTTATGCCATTCATCACTCGGAGAGGCGCTATGGTGTATGGGGGAGAGTATCTTGTACCACTGCTAGTCGCTTCCTTCCCTGTTCCACTAGCAAATAAAGCTATGGGAAAGCGAATGTCTAAATGCCTCCGTACGAGCCCCAGTTGTCTTATTTTGTCTTCGCTGTTCTTAAGGTGAAATGTATTTTGGCGGCACGAGAATCGTTCTGCACTCAACTTCAATGGCAGGTCTCTAAATTTTGTCAATAGTGTTCCACAAAATAAACGTCGCCTTCCCTCCAGGGATTCCCATTTGAGTTCAGAAGCGCCTCCGCGAGTTCATTGAAGCTACCAATAACAAAAATTGCAGCTCGCCTCTGAATTGTTCCAATGTCTTCGTTCGATCTGATCTGATAGGGGTCCCAAACACTCGAGCAGTACTCAATAATGGGTCGTCGCACTAATGTTCCATACGCGGTCTCACTTATAGATGAGCTACACTTTCCTAAAATTCTCCTAATAAAACTAAGTTGACTATTCGCCTTCCCTACTGCCGTCTATAAGTGCTCTTTCTATTTCATATCGCCTTACAAAGTTGCATCTAGATATTTATTTCGATATTTATGTGTCAAGCAGCGCACTACCAATGCTGTAGTCGAACATTACAGGATTGTTTTTCCTATTCATTTGCATTAACTTACATTTCTCTACATTTATAGCAGGCTACCCATTCATCACACCAACCAAAAATTTTTTTTGAGTCATGTTGTATCCTCCTGCAGTCACTCAACTACGACATCAAGGCCATTTTTAGTCCTTCCTATGTACGGCTCAGCACTGCAGCATCAACATTGCAGCATTGCAGCGTGGGGACATGACCCATCCACCTTTCAGGAAATGTGTCATTCACAACATCTCGCACGATCAAACTCCAGTGTAGGGCATGCACTATCATGCTGGAAGAAGGTGGACGGTTGCAGGTTTTCAGTCTGTGGCAGTGAAAACTATTCGAGCACGTCCAGATAAATAATTGCCATTATGGTTCAAATGGCTCTAAGCACTATGGGACTTAACATCTAAGGTCATCAGTCCCCTAGACTTAGAACTACTTAAACCCTACTAACATAAGGAAATCACACACACACACACACACACACACACACACACACGCACACACACATGCCCGAGACAGAATTCGAACCTGTGACCGTAGCAGCACCAGCACGGTTCCGAAGTGAAGCGTCCAGAACCGCTCATCCACAGCGGCCGGCAGCCATTATGGTTTTCTCTGTAAAGAAAAATGGGTCTTTCACCCCATTGTGCATTATACCACATCAAATGTTAACCTTCCATTCTGTCATCTATACATCTACAGTACCATTGCCACAGATTTGGATTCTGCATACCACGTGACACATTGCACCTCTACCTGGTCTGTTGTCATTCTGATGCTCTCCAAGTCAAATCTGCTAGAAAGTACGATGGAAAAATGCTTCAAGAGCTCCTAAACGTTTTGCAACAAACCACGACTGTGTGTTTAATACAAAGTGAGCCAGAAATTACGAACCCTGAATTCAAAAAATTCAAATCTTTGTGAAGTACTTATAATATACGCAGTCACAGAACAACGTATGCAAACGCAATATACGCTGATCAGCCAAAATGTTATGACCACCTACCTAATAGGCGGTACGTCCACATTTGGCACCGATAATAGCGGTGACGCGTCGTGGCATGGAAGCAATGAGGCCTTGGTAGGTAGTTGGAGAGGGTTTGCACCACATCTGGACATACAAGACACCTAATTCCCATAAATTCCGGATAGGGGGGAGATGAGCTCAGATGCTACGTTCAGTCACATTCCAGAATGTGTTCGATCGGTTTCAGAACTGACGAGCGGAGGGGCGGGGGGGGGGGGGGGCGGGGGGGGGGGGGCAACGAATCAATTGGAACTCGCCATTGTGTTCCTCGAACAACTTCATCACACTCCTAGCCTCGTGACATGGGGCGTTATCTTGCTGAAAAATGCCACCTCCATCGGGAAGGATGATCTTCATCAAGTGGTGTATGTGGTCTGCAACCACTGTACGATACTCTCTGGCCGTCATGATGCCCTGTACGAGCTCTGCTGGACTCACGGATGCCCACATGAATGTTCCCCAGACCGTAATCGAACCGCTGCCAGCTTCTCTCCGTACCACAGTACAGGTATCAAGGAGCTGTTCGCCGGCCGGAGTGGCCGTGCGATTATAGGCGCTACAGTCTGGAACCGAGCAACCGCTACGGTCGCAGGTTCGAATCCTGCCTCGGGCATGGATGTGTGTGATGTCCTTAGGTTAGTTAGGTTTAATTAGTTCTAAGTTCTAGGCGACTGATGACCTCAGAAGTTAAGTCCCACAGTGCTCAGAGCCATTTGAGCCATTTAGTCAAGGAGCTGTTCCCCTGTTTAACGGACCACTTCCTTGCTACTCATTCGCATTAACTTAACGGAGTCCGTTAACAAGTACGAACAGTGTTGGTACTGAGCTTTTTCGATGATGGTTTCGTTATTGTCTTCATAGTATATACAGGGTGTTACAAAAAGATACGGCCAAACTTTCAGGAAACATTCCTCGCACACAGAGAAAGAAAATATGTAATGTGGACATGTGTCCGGAAACTCTTACTTTCCATGTTAGAGATCATTTTATTACTTCTCTTCAAATCACATTAATCATGGAATGGAAACACACAGCAACAGAACGTACCAGCGTGACTTCAAACACTTTGTTACAGGAAATGTTCAAAATGTCCTCCGTTAGCGAGGATACATGCATCCACCCTCCGTCGCATGGAATCCCTGATGCGCTGATGCAGCCCTGGAGAATGGCGTATTGTATCACAGCCGTCCACAATACGAGCACGAAGAGTCTCTACATTTGGTACCGGGGTTGCATAGACAAGAGCTTTCAAATGCCCCCATAAATGAAAGTCAAGAGGGTTGAGGTCAGGAGAGCGTGGAGGCCATGGACTTTGTCCGCCTCTACCAATCTATCGGTCACCGAATCTGTTGTTGAGAAGCGTACGAACACTTCGACTGAAATGTGCAGGAGCTCCATCGTGCATGAACCACATGTTGAGTCGTACTTGTAAAGGCACATGTTCTAGCAGCACAGGTAGAGTATCCTGTATGAAATCATGACAACGTGCTCCATTGAGCGTAGGTGGAAGAACATGGGGCCCAGTCAAGACATCATCAACAATGCCTGCCCAAACGTTCACAGAAAATCTATGTTGATGACGTGATTGCACAACTGCGTGCGGATTCTCGTCAGCCCACACATGTTGATTGTGAAAATTTACAATTTGATCACGTTGGAATGAAACCTCATCCGTAAAGAGAACATTTGCACTGAAATGAGGATTGACACATTGTTGGATGAACCATTCGCAGAAGTGTACCCATGGATGCCAATCAGCTGCTGATAGTGGCTGCACACGCTGTACATGGTATGGAAACAACTGGTTCTACCGTAGCACTCTCCATACAGTGACGTGGTCAACGTTACCTTGTACAGCAGCAAATTCTCTGACGCTGACATTAGGGTTATCGTCAACTGCACAAAGAATTGCCTCGTCCATTGCAGGTGTCCGCGTCGATCTAGGTCTTTCCCAATCGCGAGTCATAGGCTGGAATGTTCCGTGCTCCCTAAGACGCCGATCAATTGCTTCGAACGTCTTCCTGTCGGGACACCTTCGTTCTGGAAATCTGTCTCGATACAAACATACCGCGCCACGGCTATTGCCCCGTGCTAATCCATACACATCAAATGGGCATCTGCCAACTCCGCATTTGTAAACATTGCATTGACTGCAAAACCACGTTCGTGATGAACACTAACCTGTTGATGCTACGTGCTGATGTGCTTGATGCTAGTACTGTAGAGCAATGAGTCGCATGTCAACACAAACATTGAAGTCAATATTACCTTGTCAATATTACCTTCCTTCAATTGGGCCAACTGGTGGCGTATCGAGGAAGTACAGTACATACTGATGAAACTAAAATGAGCTCTAACATGGAAATTAAGCGTTTCCGGACACATGTCCACATAACATCTTTTCTTTATTTGTGTGCGAGGAATGTTTCCTGAAAGTTTGGCCGTACCTTTTTGTAACACCCTGTATATTGGCTTCGTTGAGTCTAGGAGTGATTCTGCTGAGAGGTTCCCGTGGTTTTCTTTATGTTAGGATGAGACTATCTGGTATTTATGATAACATGTGGTATTTTGTCTTTTAAAGAAAAAGAATATATATATTACTTTAAATACGGAGGAATGCACAGAAAAGGCTATCTAATGTTTTCTGCATGCTGCAAGGTTACGCTAAATGGTGTAAACTATTATATGTGGTTCAATGGTCATAAGTTGTAGGCGCAATTGCCACATAAACAAGGTTGAAGTGTACGAAGATAAATATACGGAATCTGACAGCCTTCAAATCGGACATTGGACTATCGGTTGCTTCCAAACTATTTACTGTATCGGGTATTATTATACTAGTTTAGGTTTCTGTTATACCTGGAAGAAGACAGATTCGCGCCCTCCCATCGGCATGATGAAGAAGGTCTCGGGATTCACTAGACCATCCCACTGCATCAACGTCCAGCCCCGATGGTCACGTACCCATTTCAGTCATAGTTGCCGCACTCTCGTACTCTGACCACCTTTAAAGTCAGATGTTTGTTCCACCACAGTTCGGCGCCTGTCCTGTTTTGCCAGTGTGTCCAGCCTGCGACGTCCGACATCTGTAAATAAGGGTTGCCGCCCAACCCCATGACGTCTGGACGTGTTTTCGCCTTGGTTTCGCCACGTGTTGAAGGCACTCACCACAGCACTCCTCGAACACCCGACAAGTCGTGCCGAGCCTCCGGGCCACCACAATCTGCCCTCGGTCAAATTCAGATAGACCGCGCGCCTTCCCTACTCTACACATGGACAGCTGATACCACATGCACCTTGTGTGTGTCTGCCTGACAGTCATTCCTCGCCAGGTGACGCTGCTATCGCCTGGACGGGTTCATATCGATAGTAGGTCGATGGTCATAATGCCCTGACTGATCAGTGTGTATTTTCTCATAAGAGATATTGCAAATGTCGTCTATATACTGCAACAGACGCCTTAAACCGTTTCTTCGTGTTAACTGCTACTTTTTGGGTGTCGCTACACTTTTGCAGCATATGTTGTGCTTCAGATGCTCAATTGTGTGAGGTATAGACCTTATCGAGATAAATCTGGCGATCTAGGCGACCAAAGGTCATGTGAAATGATGTGTCCCGCCAAAGAACTCAAGCAACATTGTCTTTGGGCTATTGTGCCATCTTGCTGCAGCCAGAAGGGTCGTTTATCGGCTTATAACAATGTCACGAATTGCATGGCGATGTCCTACTAACGTTCAGCTATTACTGCTTCTGAGAAAAAAAAAATGTGCCTACGATCCTTCTCCGAGAAATTGCACACCAATTCCAACCTTTTATGAATGTAATGGGGTCTCATGGAAAGCATGAACTCCGTTATGTGTCGTTCTAGCTGTTTACATAGCCACTTACATGAAACCATGCTTCATCAGAGAAGAAAACCTAGTCCAGCACCCAAACAGTGGCGTGAATAAAATACAAAATCCGTTGACCTTAATGTAGCCTTTCTCAGGTTGTTGAAGCTTACGCACGACGCGAATGCGATACGGACCGAGTTTTAGCATCTTTGTCGGTTTCCGAACACTCTCATAAGATATTCCAGTTTGGTGACACAGCCGGCCGGAGTGGCCGTGCGGTTCTAGGCGCTGCAGTCTGGAACCGCGAGACCGCTACGGTCGCAGTTTCGAATCCTGCCTCGGGCATGGATGTGTGTGATGTCCTTAGGTTAGTTAGGTTTAACTAGTTCTAAGTTCTAGGGGACTGATGACTTCAGAAGTTGAGTCCCATAGTGCTCAGAGCCATTTGAACCATTTTGGTGACACAGTTTTTATGTCGTCTTTCTCGGCGAGCGTAGCAAGGATGCGCGGATATTTTCCAATGAGGCATCATTTAACACCGAATGTCGGCCGGAACGTTCACATTACCAGTTATTCTGAAAACTGACTGCGTGAAATCGCTTGTTTTAGGACAAGTTACCCTAAAGTCTTCCTCACCTTTTAAGAAAAGTTGCAATTTGAAATAATTTTCAAGAACGAAAAATGCGTGTTTGTTCACCCACAGCTACCTCTACACTGACATCAAAAGAGCGGGAAACTGCTTGTATATCCCTGCTGTGCGTCTTCCCTAAGGTCATCCGTTGCCAACACAAATATTCCCTGCGGTAAGAACTAAATTTCCCACCACACTATTTTTTTTTAAATTTAAGATCGCATAAGTTCTGGCGTACCCTGTAGTTTTCGTCAATTTTTTTAAAGTAATAGCGGGACTTTATCGGGACCCTGTAACGTTCTCGCGGATGTAAGAACGAAAAATGCGTGTTTGTTCACCCACAGCTACCTCTACACTGACATCAAAAGAGCGGGAAACTGCTTGTATATCCCTGCTGTGCGTCTTCCCTAAGGTCATCCGTTGCCAACACAAATATTCCCTGCGGTAAGAACTAAATTTCCCACCACACTATTTTTTTTTTAAATTTAAGATCGCATAAGTTCTGGCGTACCCTGTAGTTTTCGTCAATTTTTTTAAAGTAATAGCGGGACTTTATCGGGACCCTGTAACGTTCTCGCGGATGTACTGCTGGACAGTCGTGTCTTCTTGACACAATACTTCACTATCTAGTACTCCCTGGCGCACTTTTCTTATTAACTTACTCTATTCTTTGCTCATGACTGGTGAGTAAGCCACGCGGGATTAGCCGAGCGCTTCAGTCTGGAACCGCGTGACCGCTACGGTCGCAGGTTCGAATCCTGCCTCGGGCATGGATGTGTGTGATGTCCTTAGGTTAGTTAGGTTTAAGTAGTTCTAAGTTCTAGGGGACTGATGACCACAGATGTTAAGTCCCATAGTGCTCAGAGCCATTTGAACCATTAGCCGAGCGGTCTTAGGCGCTGCAGTCATGGACTGTGCGGCTGGTCCCGGCGGAGGTTTGAGTCCTCCCTCGGGCATGGGTGTGTGTGTTTGTCCTTAGGATAATTTACGTTAAGTAGTGTGTAAGCTTAGGGACTCATGGCCTTAGTAGTTAAGTCCCATAAGATTTCATACAGATTTGAACATTTTTGAACTGGTGGGGAGTCTATTGTAAGAATGTGTTCTTTTCAACCAAACACTCCAATTGGCCGGGAGTGGGTCAGAGGTGCTTCGCAACTGGGAGTTCATGAGAGGAGATTTTCTTTCGGCATTCACCTGATAACCAAGAGTAATGTCCCAAGATCCTTGGTCAGGACCAGGTGGTTTGCAACTATCGTAATTAATTCCTGGAACAACATTGTCCGTTTTCGCAAGAAAGTAAAACATTGCGTCGAGGGTGGGAAAGGTGGAACTAAGTGCCATGGAGCAAGCACCCCCTACCTTCCTCTCTGTCTTTAACGAGCCTGCACCACCGAATTCATTTGCTACTACAGGTGTGATCGTCTGCACTAATGGTAATCAACCTGGTCCTTACCGCCCGCTACTAGTCCAGGCATTCTGTGATGTTAAATTAACGTAAAAATTACTATCTGAAAATAAAAAAATATTACCGTGTAGGAAATTAAATTTTAAACAGAGTTTCTTTCTCATGAAACTCGATCCAAGACGGCGAAAAAGCAAAAAAAAAAAACGCAAAGTTGCAAATAATAGTTTTTCTTAAATAAGTAAAAAACTACAGCTCCGATCGAAAAATGTTAAATAAAAAAGTGGTAAGCTTAAAAATATCTATCGATTGCTTTTTCATAAATGTCAATTGCTCTCTTACTTTTCTAGACATTTCGAAAAACTGTTGAAAATCGAGTTCTCTATAACTCGTTACCATTCACGTTCCTGTACTTGCTGTTCACTGTAAGCATAGACATTAACACTTAAACGTTTTGCTTAGTTAATGATATTAAATTTATGCTTATACTGGTTTCTTTAACACTTACTTCATTATTTCAGTACATAATTAATTTTGGTACAAAATTAAGTAAATGCAACATATCAAAGATCGAAGCCATTTTCTTTTAAATTTCTGAAGAAATATCAGCAATTTCTTTCTTTGAATTTATTCTCATAAAATAAAAATTGAGATAGCTTGTTAAAAAAAAACACGCCCAAGTAGGGCGAAGTTATTTTTTGATCCTTGCAATTAACATAATCGTAAAAATTAGCTGTAGCATGGCACCACAACTCTTTGCGAAGAAAGTCGACCTAAAACCGTTAACGTAGGGCCATCCACTGAGAACATCTAGTCAATTATTGAGAGCACATTTTTTAAAGAATCTATATACAATATCTCGAAGAATAATTACTATTTTTTTTTTATTTTGCAAACAATTACTCTTTCGATTTACTGCGGGTTATACTTACGGTAAATAGCAAGTACGGAAACGTGAATGAAAACGAGTTATAGAGAATCCAATCCTTAATGGTTTGTCGATGTATCTCGAAACGTAAGAAAATAAACGATACTCATAAAATAGCAATCGATAGATCTTTTTTAAGTCCTGCAAAGCTCTTATTTAACATTTTCCGGTCAGAGCTATAGTTTTTTACATCTCTGCGGATTTTATGGGTATTTTCGTCATCTTGGATCGAGTTTCATGAAAGAGAAACTCTACGTACAAATTAATTTTCCCTGACATCATTTATTTTTTGTTTTTCAGGTAATAATTTTTGCAATCGCTTCTCCACAACTGTTGGACTATAGTGGGCGTTACAGTTTTCATTGGGGGGGGGGGGGGCATAGGAGTTTCAAAAACATTTTCATTACATTTTCGTAAAACTTTGACATCATCTATTTGGTAAGTGATTATTATCATATGCTTTAACTTGCTATAACTCTGCTTTATGAATTTTAAGAACTAAAGTTACTTCCATGCTCTACGAATCACTGTTTCTGTGGAATCGGTGGGTGGTTAGGAAATTTTACTGCTGACAGACGTGGACAGGTGAGTGGTAGGTAAAAAAGATTGGGAAGACCTGGTCTACACGATCACAGGGGAGGACAACAGGCGTGATGATACATTAAGGACAAAAGGGGATAACACAACTCTAGCGAAATAATAGCCGGCTGCAGACTATTTTAAACAGGTATAATTTGAAAATTGCGTCACTAATGAACTCACCGAAGAGTTTGCGAGAAATCCCGGGTGCAACGTAGTGATTATAGGACAACAGTGCTCTATCAGTCAATAAAAACTGTACATATAAATTATTACAAAACATTTACAAAAGGAAACACTAAAACACGCAATAGAGAGCAGGCGAGGCAGATATTACATTTTACGCACTATAAGATGCGCTTTTACTTCGAAAAACTGCCTCCAAAATTCAGGTGCGTCTTATACTCGAAATTACTAAAAAATGTTCACTGTTTGATTTAAAATTCCAGTCCTAAAAATGGCCATGTATTCGATGCCTTGGGGAACGTATCTCTATCTGGCAACATTGGATTCAACTGGCAGCAGTAGTGCACCGATGCGACGAACATGAGCTGCGGGGATTCACAAGCTTGCTAAGAGTCTCCCTCCCGCTCCGCCATCACAAACGCATTGCGGTCTATGGTGCCAGTAAACTTGAATTGATTTGTGTTATCGGTGACAGTACACTGTTTTTGTTAGTGGCTAGTTTCGTAATGGAAAAAAATAAAAGATATTCATACTATGAATCGAAAGTAGTAGCACATGCAGAAGAACAGGAAACACAGCAGCTGAGTGGCATTTCGGTCCTCCACTAACGGAAAAAACCATTCACGATTGGCGGCCTAGTAAAGAAGAACTGCAAAAAATGAGGAAGACTAAATGCACAAATAGATGACTGAATGCAAAATGGCCAAAACTGGAAGATGACATATTGAAACGGATTCACGGACACCGTCAAAATGGCACTGGACTTAATACAAAAATGACTCAAGCCAGGGCTACAGTGGCACTTTTGACAGACTTTAAGGGTTTAGTTGGTTGGTGCTACAGGTTCATGAAGCGTCACGTAAAACAAAATTACCTCAGAAAATTCCACGAGAGTATGAAGAGAAATACGAGGGTCACTCCAAAAGAAATACACACTGTTTTTTTTTAATTCATCTTTTGTTCTAAATGTTTGAAAGTTTTACAGTGTGTAGATACATCCTTTAGGAACAATATTTTCATTTCTCCACCTAATTTCCATCCCTCTCAACTACCTTACACCATCTTGGAACCAGCGCCTGTATACCCGCATGGTAAAATTCTGGACCAACCCGTTGGAGCCACTGTTTGGCAGCATGCACAAGGGAGACATCATCTTCAAACCTTGTTCAACGAAGAGAGTCTTTCAGTTTCCCAAAGAGATAGTTCAAATGGCTCTGAGCACTATGGGACTTAATTTCTGAGGTCATCAGTCCCCTAGAACTTAGAACTACTTAAACCTAACTAATCTAAGGACATGACACACATCCATGCCCGTGGCAGGATTCGAACCTGCGACCGTAGCGGTCGCGCAGTTCCAGACTGTAGCGCCTAGAACCGCTCGGCCACTCCGGCGGCTCTCAAAGAGATAGTAGTCACATGGAGCCAGGTCAGGACTATAAGGCGGGTGTTTCAGTGTTGTCCATCCTAGTTTTGTGATCGCTTCCATGGTTTTTTTACTGACATGTGGCCGTGCATTGTCATGCAACAGCGAAACATCCTGCTTTTGCCGATGTGGTCGAACACGACTCAGTCGAGCTTGAAGTTTGTTCAGTGTCGTCACATATGCATCATAATTTATGGTGGTTCCACTTGGCATGATGTCCACCAGCAAGAGTGCTTCGGAATCGAAAAACACCGTAGCCATAACTTTTCCTGCAGAAGGTGTGGTTTTGAAATTTTTTTTTTCTTGGGTGAAATTGCATGATGCCTCTTCGTCTCTGGTGAAAAATGATGGAGCCATGTTCATCACCTGTCACAATTCTTCCAAGATATTCAACTCCACCATTCTCATACTGTTCCAAAAGCTCGCTGCATACCGTTTTTCTTGTTTCTTTGTGAGCCATTGTCACCATCCTGGGAACCAACCTGGCACAAACCTTTTTTAACGCCAACACTTTCAGTATTCTGCAGACACTTCCTTCCCCTATCCCAACGTAGCGTGACAATTCGTTCACTGTGATGCGTCTGTCAGTAGTCACCAATTCGTTAACTCTCTGCACATTGTCTGGAGTGTGTGCAGTACGAGGCCTGCCGCTGCGAGGACAGTACTCAATATTGCCGTGCCCGCTTTCATCACGTAACCTGCTTGCCCACCGACTAACTGTACTGTGATCGACAGCAGCATCTCCATACACCTTTTTCAACCTCTTGTGGATGTTTTCCACTGTCTCGTTTTCACAGCACAGGAATCCTATGACAACACGTTGCTTCTGACGAATGTTAAGTGTAGCAGCCATCGTGAAGACATGCTGTGACTGTGCCACTCACGGGAACAGGTTGAACTAAGTTTGAAAACAAGCGAGAAGGATGTATCTACACACTGTAAGACTTTCACACATGCAGAATGAAAACTGCATTTTTACAAAAACATTGTGCATTTCTTTTGGAGTGACCCTCGTATTATCTTTCCATCGCTTTATTATTAAACGTCGAAAGAAAACCAGTGTGAAACTAAGCCAAATAGCTAATGTGGACGAAACTCCTCTACATTTGATGGGCCGAGTAAGGGAACTGTTATCATGAAAGGTGTTAAAACTGTAACTATAAAAATAAGTGGACATGCAGAAATGCACTACACTGTTGTCCTTTCATGTTCACTTTCAAGCGCAAAACAGAGCCAAAACATTTTAAAACACCGCCAGGTGTTGTTGATCACGCACATGTTTAGGGTTGGATGGACAAGACTGGTATGAAATTATGGATTAACAGAGTGTGTGAGAGAAGCAAAGGTCTCTTTTTTGAAAAAAAGAGTTCTCTTCTTGTGCTAGATCAGTTCAGAAGTCATTTGAAAAATTCTGTGAAAGAGAAACTGAGACACGGAAATACGAAGTTTGCTGTTATTCTGTTACTTCACAACTGCAGTCTCTTGATGTCTCGATAAAAAAACCATTTAAAGTGTATATAAGAGAGGAATGGAACAAACGGATGATGGATGAAACCCAACACGAATTCACACCGAAGGGAGCTTCGAAACGACCTACAATCAAGCAAGTAGGTCAGTGGATAAACCAGTCGTGGTCTATAACGAGAGATCATATTACTGTTAAATCTTTCAAGAAGTTGGCATAAGTAACGCTCTCGATGGCGGTGAAGACCATCTTATGTATGAAGAGGACAACGATGACGATGAAGAGGAAGAAGAAGAAGAAGGAAGTTCTGAGACGATTTGCAGAGATTTTAAAGATCAGTTATTTTTAGTCTGGCGTTACAACCTAATAATAAAAATGGTAAGAATGTTACACTACTGGCCATTAAAATTGCTACACCACGAAGATGAGGGGCTACAGAGGCGACGCGAAATTTAAACGACAGGAAGAAGATGCTGTGATATGCAAATGATTACCTTTTCAGAGCATTCACACAAGGTTGGCGCCGGTGGCGACACCTACAACGTGCTGACAGGAAAGTTTCCAACCGATTTCTCATATACAAACAGCAGTTGACCGGCGTTTTCTGGTGAAACGTTGTCGTGATGTCTCGTGTAAGGAGGAGAAATGCGTACCATCACGTTTCCGACTTTGATAAAGGTCGGATTGTAGCCTGTCGCGATTGCGGTTTATCGTATCGCGACATTGCTGCTCGCGTTGGTCGAGATCCAATGACTGTAAGCAGAATATGGAATCGGTGGGTTCAGGAGGGTAATACGGAACGCCGTACTGGATCCCAACGACCTCGTATCACTAGCAGTCGAGATGACAGGCATCTTATCCGCATGGCTGTAACGGATCGTGCAGCCACGTCTCGATCCCTGAGTCAACAGATGGGGACGTTTGTAAGACAACAACCATCTGCACGAACAGTTCGACGACGTTTGCAGCAGCATCGACTATCAGCTCGGAGACCATGGCTGCGGTTACCCCTGACGCTGCATCACAGACAGGAGCGCCTGCGATGGTGTACTCAATGACGAACCGGTGCACGAATGGCAAAACGTCATTTTTTCGGATGAATCCAGGTTCTGTTTACAGCATCATGATAGTCGCATCCGTGTTTGGCGACATCGCGGTGAACGCACATTGGAAGCGTGTATTCGTCTTCGCCATACTGGCGTATCACCGGCGTGATGGTATGGGTTGCCATTGGTTACACGTCTCGGTCTTCTTTTGTTCCCATTGACGGCACTTGGAACAGTGGACGTTACATTTCAGATGTGTTACTACCCGTGGCTCTACCCTTCATTCGATCCATGCGAAACCCTACATTTCAGCAGGATAATGCACGACCGCATGTTACAGGTCATGTACAAGCCATTCTGGATACAGAAAATATTCGACTACTGCCCTGGCCAGCAGGTTCACCAGATCTCTCACTAACTGAAAAAGTCTGGTCAATGGTAGCCGAGCAACTGGCTCGTCACAATACGCCAGTCACTATTCTTGATGAACTGTGGTATCATGTTGAAACTGAATGGGCAGCTGTACCTGTACATGCCATCCAAGCTCCGTTTGACTCAATGTCCCGGCGTATCAAGCCCCTTATTATGGTCAGAGGTGGTTGTTCTAGGTACTGATTTCTCAGGATCTATGCACCCAAATTGCGTGAAAATGTAATCATATGTCGGTTCTAGTATAATATATTTGTCCAATGAATACCCGTTTATCATCTGCATTTCTTCTTGGTGTAGCAATTGTAATGGCCAGTAGTGTAGTACCACTTACTCGTCATGTTTTCTTGAAGCGAGTGAAAGGACCTGTAGATAGCACCTGCCACAATTACTATTTACCATGTGCCATCTTTAACAAATAAAAAATTAAATAATAATAATAATAATAATAATTTTGTAATAATAATAATATGATTGTAATAATAATTATTGTTTCGTTGTTTGGTTAAGTAAGTAATGGAGATATTAAAATTTACGCCGTGAATTTATCGAGCTTCGCACGTCCGAAGATGTACGGAACGTAGCCAGAGCTCATTATACTTTTTTTTTTTTTTTTTTGACAGAGTCTGATATCTGACCAATGGGAAGACTAAAACTACTAAAACAGAGAAAAGCATAGATAAAATAAAACATATATTCATTACATCATATACATTACTATATGAATGACACTTGCGTAAAGTTATATGTAAATAATTGCAGATAATTCACAAATGAGAGCGACTTATTAATTCTGCGCCTCTTTTCTGCAAATAAATAACAATATGGCTAACTGTGGAGCCGCACAAAATATTACGCCCTTCTAGGACAACGAATGACACAAGAGTGTGTAGATGCCTACTGGCTGCGACAAGAGAGCGGAGTTAATTCCTTTATTTTGCATTCTCTTGTCTTAAAAAATCGTTACATATAATCTAAGTTAACTAAATTAAATATTGTCTGTGCTCGAGTGCAAATGGTTCCTTAAACATCACACACGCAGACGTACTTATATGGTGAGTTTGAGCATCACAGGAAACAGCTGAAAATGGGATTGCCTTGGATCGCTGCAGGGGGTGCGGAAGTGCCAAGCTTCTTGGTACGTATCTGAAGGACAGAAAACAGGCATGCTCAAGGAGCTGAGCTGCTACGTATCACTCGCGCAAACACGTCTGTGTTATAAGAACTGCTCCAGTCGCCAAAAGTAGTAACTCCTTTATTGCAAACACATTGTTTACTTTCACATTCGGAAATATCTGTGTTCCGGCGTAACATCAAGCGAACGAAGAGAATATAAGCCCCGCTCCGCCTAGCCGCTGCCGCACTAGAGGACGAACCGTCATCCAAACGCTTTAGCCGTGACTTATAAACTGTATTATTTGCTTGCATGGAAATTGTATATATTGAAGGACAATGATTATTACATGTCGCCATTTGCTTGCAACCCGTCTTTGTAAAAAGTTAAGTGTTGTCAATTTAACTTACTGCAATAAACTCCATTAATAGGATTTGCTTGAATTGTTGTCTAGCTATCCGATAAAACCAGCTTACTAGGCACCCTATCTTAGACGAGTGGGCAGGATACGACACTCTGAGAGCATGAGCCAATCGTTTTCATGAAATTTTTTGCAAAATGGTATTTATGGATAAAACAAAACAGTCGTGTGGTTTTCTCGAACCCCTGTATTACTTTTGCGCACGTCGACTGCAAATAATATTCGTAACAAAATAAACACGAAAAACAAACATAAAAATAATAAAGACAAAACAAATCGATGTCATTTTAATATTCGACAACCTATGAACAAAGAAAGCTACGGTACCGTAACAAAATACACTCTTATTATCCAATTCTGTGTCGTTTCACTGTCTTAAATATTTACATGGTCAATTTGGAATGAACATTAAGCCGTTCTTCCTCCACCTTTATGATTAACGATGATACTGAAAGACGAATGAGAGTCTCTTTGCAAATTTTTGCCTTAGCCGTATTTTTCTGTCCTGTGATCCCATAAATTTTCGGAAATATTGTAGAAGTTTTCAACAACGACCTTTAAACTTGTAACTGGCGCACTTTGATTCATGTACTTGTTGGATATTAACACAGATCTGACGCCCAGAATGTCGACTTTTTCTAAAATTATCAAGTACTATTCTTAATCATAGTGTCGACAACAAATAAAAAGATACATTAAGACATCTTCGTTACATTACACTGCGCTCTTCGTGCTTTACAAGGATCAGAAGATTTTTCTTTTTCATTTTTCGTATGGTACAACATGCTATAGCAGACATTAAATTTGCTTTCGTCCATAAATGCACATTCTCACTCCTTGGGCCCTTATAAAACTAACTTTTTTTGAAGTCCAGTCGTTCCTAATGGTTCACGTTCGTCATACAGGGCTTCTTTCTTGCTAATTGCCAGTTACAGCTTTGCTTAGCCAGCAGTCTTCAAAACAGTCTCCAAGCTGATTTCGTTGACACTCTCCTGCAAAAGCTCAGTTGCTATCTTGTGCATATTCTGGTATGGATTTTTCTGGTTAGTATTTTCCACACAGTCATCTCATCCATAATTTTGCAATAAAACCTTATTCCTTATTTTAACAGACACATAATTTTCAACATCCTTTTGTAACTTACTGTAGTAAATTATAATTTAATGGCTAGCAATTTGCAGACAGAATAGTAATGGTCAGAGAGCTACAATATCAATCATAACGAGATAAACAGCAACTATATAAACAGTCTTAAGCCAATACCAAGATCACCAACAAAAACTAAAAATGTATAGCAAAAGGTACAGTATTTTGTTCTCTAGAAACAAGATAAAAATATTGTACAGAATATATAACAGTAGCAATTACGAAAATTTAAAAGTGCATCACTATATATATATATATATATATATATATATATATATATATATATATATATATATATGTGTGTGTGTGTGTGTGTGTGTGTGTGTGTGTGTGGTTGTGTGTGTGTGTGTGTGTGTGTGTGTGTGTGTGTGTGTGTGTGTGTGTGTATTTTCTTTTATACACTTTAACATATAAATAAATAATTGAAAGTGTTCTCAAGCTTTATGTACACCACAAGCAGACAAACAACTAGATAAAAAATTATGTAAGTAGTGCTGACAATAAAGGCAGAGCTGCTGCTCTGTTATAAATACAAACCACATACCATCAAACTCACAGGAATACAGCAAAATATAGTTTATGATCAGCAAAAAAATTGAAACAGAATAGAAAAATGTCATCAGTTTCTTCAATGATCATTTTCTCACAGTAGGCCAAAACTAAGAGAAAAGAAATAATAAATGCAATAATACACAGAAAATGTTTATTAGGCCCTACATAAGAACTGTGATAATGTTGCCAGTGACAGAAGAAGAAATAATACAGACAACAGAAAACCTAAAACTAACAAAAACGTGTGTAATTGATAGAATACCATATATAGAAATTTAATACTGTATGCAGGGATTCAAGAGAACTGTTACACGACTGATCAACACATCGTTCCTGAAAGTAATTCTTTCAAATTGCTTAAGAAAGCATTGGTAAAATATATACATAAAAAGGGACATAAATACAATGGCTCTGAGCACTATGGGACTTAACATCTGTGGTCATCAGTCCCCAACACAAATACAAACTAGAAAATTATAGACCCATGGCTCTTCCACAAATTACATTAAAAATATTTAAATAAGCTTATGCACAGAGCCTCATTACATTACTGATGAAATATGGATTATCAGCAAGAACCAGTAGGGCTCGAGAAAGATAAATGCACCATAGATGCAGTCATAGATCCCATTGAGAATGTCATAACTAATTTACGCTTTCGAAATAAATGCATTGTAGTGTTTATGGATCTAACAGAGGCATTTGACTGCATAGAACTCAAAGCTTTAGCAGAAATATTAGGAGTATATGGCATAAAAGGGAACACAAGACAGCGGTTCCTTTCATACCTGACAAACAGGAGCCAATATACAAAAATTACAAAAATTACAGGAGAGAAAATAAGAGCTGAAGCGAGGATTCTACACTTCTCTGTCCCACAGAGATCCATTCTTGGCCCATTGCTTTTCATTTTATACACAAATCACATCCCAAACATTATTAATTATGCCAACAGGCAGATGACACAACTCTACTGTTCAAGGATAAAGACACAGAAAACTCAGAAATCAGAGCCAATTTAGAAGTAAATAGTACTACCGAAACAATTACTGGACTATATTTGCACGATGTTAGTGACACAGGGCGTAAATTCCAACCTAAAAAGCCAATGCAATGAAGCTATCAGTATTTGCATAGATGAGTGCATAACAGAAAACTGAAAACACAGAAAATTCCTTGGAACAATAATCGATGAAAATGTGTCGTATTAATTAGTTAGAAAGTTTTGTTTGTTTGGAAGAGTGTTTAGCGTCTTGTTGACAACGAAACCATTAGAGACGGAGCACAAGCTCAGATTACGGAAGGATGGAGAAGGAAAACGGCCGTGTCCTTTCGAACATTCTCGAGAAACTGGAAATTTATATTCACACAAGGAAACATTCGCACGAAATTCTAAAGAAACACTCAGATTTTAAATATAAATACTATCTAGAAAACTTTATTGACATAACAGAACGCGAAAAGATATAGTCAAATAGTAAACAAAACTTACACTGACTAAAGATAAAATTTAAAGCAAAATAAGAACAACGATAAGTAACGTCATCTCTGGTAAGCTGTATATACTTTGTAAACATGTAGTATTATAGCAAAAAAACCTGTCAGAATTGAACTGTTAAAATATCTGACAAAAACGTATTTTTACGTTTTATAACTACGAGAACTATTTTACTTACCGAGACATCACAGAAAGACTTTACTATATATGCAATATTGTCGTCACTTCCAACTAGACGTAAGTACCAGAGCAAAAGTCAACGCAAAATGGTCATAATTTATTTAGAGATAATCTTCTTAATGTTATCGCGCAGATCATTTAATAATGGCAATAAGCCGAAACAGGTGGGTCGTGTCGAATATTAAAAAAAACATATTACCTTATTGTAGCTGGTTTGGAGCATTCATTTCGATAACGACTTATACTGACATACTAATACTATGCTGCGGGCCCAAGAGAACGTAAAACGTACAATGGTTTGCCATGTAAAATAATAGTTATTTACTCATTTTGACAGTTTTATAAATCCCTAAGGCATTCTTATTAGATCGCTGCTTTTATTCAGTTGCAGAATTCCTAGACCATGTGAAGTACAGCAGACTTGAAGTAAGTATGAGCAAAAACTACTGTAGCTCATAAAGCAATATCTAATAGAATTAATTGATTGCACCACTACAATATATTTTGATTTAAACGTGCCATCTTAGGCTTACGCAGTGAACTTACTGGTAAAAAGAATGACTTCTTCCCATAATGTGTGTGTGGTTGCACGCCTTATGTACCATGTATTTTAGTGAACAAAACCGTGTCATTATCCTATGGTGAGAACCAGTACTGTTTTTATTGTGACTCCTTTATCAGGTTATGGGCCGAGTAATCACTCAGTGACCACTTTTATGTGACTTAAATAAAATGGGATACCGGGTATAGTACTGATTTCAAAAAAGTGTATGAGAAAGAAGTTTTTGGATTATTTGCAACATATGCAAGTGAAAACGTAATCTTACAATGACGGAAAGTGACATTACAAGAATTACAAAGCTCAGATGCATCGATAACTGGCCAGCCTGGAAATTTCTATTTCATATAACTTTAAGTACCGTGAGAGCTTGTGATATTTTCACAGACCAAACAATTAAACCAATGTGTAATGATGACATGAACACTGCAAATATATAAAAGTATTTGGATCACTTTTATAAAGAGTGTACAAATAAATATCTAATTTCATTGCACTCTAGTATTTTCTTCAATTACTTTAGTAAATCTTTACTTTCCTGTAACGACTTACAAAGATTATGCTACACTTATGTATTCAAAATATGGATATATGTGCACCTTTTCAACAGCTATCCCCAAGGTCATCGACTTATAATAAAAAATATTGGAGGGGCCCATACTGGAGGGTCTTGCTCTGGGAAATTTTCTAAATTTTAGATGAACGACAGTGAGTTTTAAAGTTTCTTTAAGCATTTTAGAGTCATATGATCAACTTTAGAACCCCGAAAAGTGGATTCTCGATAATTCGAGACTCCGGGAAACTCGACAAGCCTGACACATTTTTTGGTTTTGAAAAAAGAAACAAAACATAAACATGCACGGTATTTTCGTAAAAAGCTAATTTAATTTACAGTAATAATCATTCTTATAGACTATTACAGAGCAGTGAATATATAGCTCTGAAAAGACTGAAATTATATTTAAATAAATCCTAAACTATCATTAAAAGAATAAAACATAAAATATTGCTGTCACACAGTAATAGCTATTTTAAGCTTACTTTGAATAAGGCTCAGAGTTCATTAAATAAAAACAGTATCTCAAAGTTAATGCTTTAATACAGTTAATAAACTTAATACGGTATGCCTAATACCTTCAGTCAAAAAGTATGTAAATAGTGGGTTTTAACTGGGTCTTACACCCTAAAGATATTTAAGTATTTGAAAATAACTAATATTTCGAAACTCGGAATTTAACATTATGTATGTATTTAATTCTCTATTTTATAAAGATTTTTAATATTGCTCTAAATGCCAATTTAGGGCTAGAGTGTCTTTAGAAAGGTGCAAATGTCAACCGTTTGAATATGAAGCCGTTGATGACTGGTCGGATATCAAATTCATCCAAAACATCTCGGTGAGCATGAAGAACAGCCAAGTTGTTCAACCGCTTCTGTCCCACTGTTGATCGGAGACATGACTTCCGATGTCTAAGGGCGCTAAATAACCGTTCTGCTGTTGCTGGCGTGATTGGAACTACTTGGAGTTCGCATAACATTTCTCCAACTGCAGGCTCTTCTGTAAAGTACTTTCTTACACCACACATGTTTTTTAAGACCAGTTGTTTGTTATTAGCGATATCGGCTAACATACTCAATTGTAAGCGCAGTCTCTCAATGTCTAGGATATTTTTGAAAAACTCAGTTTTTTTACCTCTGTTTGATAAAAGTAAGCACTCTTCTTCACCTACAGTGACCTGTGCGAGTCCAGTTGAAACAAATCGCTCAGTAATGCAAGATAGCACCTTTTCACAAACTTCAGTCGTGTCGTGTGACTAGGTCTTCCCGTCCGGTAGACCGTTCGCAGGGTGCAAGTCTTTCGATTTGACGCCACTTCGGCGACTTGCGCGTCGATGGGGTTAAATGATGATGATTAAGACAACACAACACCCAATCCCTCAGCGGAGAAAATCTCCGACCCAGCCGGGAATCGAACCCGGGCGCTTAGGACTGACATTCCGTCACGCTGACCACTAAGCTAACGGGGGTAGACACAAACTTCAGTGTAAATAGCTTTGTAGTATTCCTTTGGGGTTTTGAAAGAGTGCGGTGAGCTGGCTTCGTTGTTTTCATATGTCTTTGGTATATTTCGATTCCGAGGAAGCGAAGAATCATCAACTTGTGAAGGTTTTTCTTTTAAACATAACTCCCAAAAGTGTTCAAAACTATCATGCCTTCCATTCAATATACAAATCAAACCCTCATTTTTTTTTCCAGATCAGCAACACTTAAATGAGGGCATTTAATTTTTTCATTGGCATCCTCTACTGGGTTCATTGCTTGGCAATAAATACGTAAAAAGAAATATGTCTTGAATTGTAATATTGATTCAAGGTAGCCTGAAATTTGTAACCTGCCTCTGTTTTGTCCTCTGCAGAAAATGTTTCAAAAAACTCTAGAAGTTCTTCAAAGTTTTTCAATATTCTCAAGATAGTAGAAGCTCGCATAGTCCATCGAGTTGGGCAAAGGGGTCGTAGACCAACTTGGTCATTGGCGCTCTCAAAACGTATACTTCTGAAAAGTCCCATCCTTTTGCTGGATTCCCTTATGGCGTTTATTAAGTCCTTGGCTAAAGCCATAATATCCCTCATAGACGTAAGATGGCGGAGACTGTCTACAACTGCCAAGTCTAAACTGTGAGCAGTGCAGTACACATAATGTGCTTTTTGTTGTATATCCAAAAATAATTTTTTTGGTGCTTTGAACTTACCTTTCATATTCAAGGCACCATCATAGCACTGCCATCTTAAGTTATCCACTGGCAAATCAAGACGAGCAAAAACGTCTTTTAAAATACTAAACAGAGTTTGTGATTCAGTGTTTGGGGTCTCGTATAAGCCAATAAAGTCTTCGTTGATGATCAAGGAATCATCGACAGTCCAAATACAAAATGACACTTGTTCGTGAATCGAAGAATCACTTGTTTCGTCAACCATAATAGAAAAATGTTCATTCTTCTTGATTGAAGCCAGTACCTTTCTCAACCCAGACTTTCCTAGTAGATCAATGGTTTTGAATATCATGGGACGTCCACTTGTACCCCGAACGCCCTAACAAATCTTTAAACTCAGTTATGTCATTCTTTTGGAGTTCCAACAACTGAAAAAAAATTGAGTAGTCCTTGTCGGCATAGAAATTGCACAGTAGTAAAATTGTCTCAAGAGCTAAACGGCCTTTCTTCGTATCACCATCTATCTAACTGTTCATTCAATTGGGAGTCCACACTTAGGTTAGTGATAAAATTTAGTTTCAGAGCAACTTATTTATGCGTAAACGTATTTTTGTGAAGACGAAATTTTTCCAAAGCCTTTTTCCGGTTATAAAACCCTACGGAAGTAACAGTATCCTCTTTTCTTGAATAAAATTGTAAGGGTTTGACATCTGCCTCTTTGCAAGTTTTGCAAAAGACTTTTTCGGTAGATGCTTCATATTCTAGCCATGTATATTTGATCAACCAAGACTTCTGAAATGATCTTCCTTAGCAGATTATCGAGGCTTCGGCTGTGAACGGTTCTCGTCCGAAGACATCGAAGCAATTGACGACACAATAACAGCTGGAGGTTGACTTGCAGTATCATCAACTTCCAAGCGTGCCTTTTTGGTAAAAAATTTATCCATTGCAAACTTAATTCACAATACACTAAGAGACTAAAGTTAACGAATAAAATATGGTCCTATAAAATAGTCCACTATACACTAAAGTCGGAACACTAAACACGTCTGCAGCATGCACCGAACGAAACTATCAGCACTGAATGACTGCGACAGCGGTGCGGGCTTTATATAGCCACGGCGTCGTAATGTCTTAAAGCATCAAGGCGACGCGAGGCGGAGGGTTCCAGGCGCTTCTGCTCCAGTCCTTTTGATGTTGCCGCGGCAACAGTGCTGGCCCGGCGGCGCCAGACTTTACCCGAAGGTTCGTGCACCGGGACAAATTCTAAGAGTGCCCGCAGCATTGTAACACTATCATGATTCACACCACTCGTTTTCAGTTAACCTGCTTACTGCCGTAATAATTATTTCTTTTAACTCATTACTGAATATATTTTAAAAGGTAACTATCGTCAAAGAAGGAAAATAAAAAATTCCAACATAATTTTGTGATTTTACAAAGCAAAATATAGCTAACAATTTTCTTAAAAACGAATTTTTGAGGGGGCTCGGTACCTGGTGGGCGTCACCCCACCTAATCTCCAAAGAGGGCAGATTATCCTGAGGCCAGTGTATCCAAATCTTCCACAAATGTCAATAATTGTGCCACGGTAGTCCATCAGTTTTCCCAGCGAACTTGTGGACCAACATTTTCTCTTAAATTTTTCCTGAAAATCTTCCCACAATTTAAATTCCTCTGAATGAGCTGTTCCCCATTTCACTGCATCAGCTAATAAATGTCCTAGTGCAAAATCTATTTTTTTTTTAGTATTATTCCATTTCTGAGGCATAGATCGAGAAAATACTCTTAAGAAATACGTTTGATCTACTTCTCCTCCCGGCTTAAAACTTTAGAAACTGCTTAGCACAACTAACACCATAACCTATTTGTAATTCTTCTAATAATTTTGGCGATAATCCTATGTTAGAGGTAGCTATTTTGCTTCTAAGTTCCTGTTTAGTGTGCAAAAATGGTTCAAATGGCTCTGAGCACTATGGGACTTAACATCTGAGGTCATCCGTCCCCTAGAACTTAAGAGCTACTTAAACCTAACTAACCCAAGGACATCACACACATCCATGCCCGAGGCAGGATTCGAACCTCCTACCGTAGCGGTCGCGCGGCTCCAGGCTGAAGAGAACCGCTCGATCACACCGGCCGGCCTGTTTAGTGTCTTCTAAGCCTTACCATAATTTCTGTGATCGTATCGTCCACAGTATTAGAGATAGAGCTGTTGATATCTACTTTTTCGTGTACTTTTTACTCTACCATTTCTTCTAGATGCTTCCCCAAATCGTCTGAAGTATCTGCATTGCTAGAACATTTAATAACTTTTTTATTTAGTTCTAATATTTCTAACCTATCTAGAGTCTCTGAAGTTTGACTGCATATAGTTTCGTTACTCTCGAAGATGTTTTCTCTAACTGTATCATCTTATCGTTTATATTCTTAAACTGTATTTTCACTTCTTGTCTAACTATACCACAATGCTCGACTACTTTCGTTTCTAACTCCTTAGGTAAATTAGCTAAGGTTTCCTCTAAACTGGAAATTTTGTCTATTTTTGTGACTAAATCGTCCAAATTTTTTATTATTTCGAGATTTCATCTAACTGCTCCATTTTATTAGACATCCCATCTAGTTTATTTGATTGTTCATTTAGCTTCTTTAACGCTTTAAGTTTATCTACAATTTCCTCTAAGACCGTACTAGTTGTGTTAGGCACACTAGAAACCTTCGTTGTTTATCAACGTCTTTAGACCATCACCCAAGGTTATTCAACGTTATTCACAATCAATTATTTCACACAATTCACAATCAATTATACCACACAATTATATGACACACAAATTCTGGAGACGTTACACTGAACAGTTCACCTAATTCGTCGCACTAGCTGCTGTAGCGCCCTGCCGATGTCGTCTTGTGTGTAGCTCAGTCTAGACAGCCGCTGTACAGCCGCTGCCGTAGTTAACTGCACTGTCGCCGAGTGCGAAGCCATGAAGTGTTGGCATCGGAAGCCGTCACAGCACTCGTCGTCGTCGAAACCGCTCGCCGGAAATCTTGTCTGTAGTCGGCTTATTTTATCGTGATTTACGTGCCGAGAGGAAGAAATCGCCTCCTAGGAAACCAAAGTGGAAAAAATTGAGCAATTAACTCAGAACCTGGTGGTCGTCACTCACGAGAACGTGCTCCAACACGCGAATAATATTCGTTGTTCAACTGGTTGCTATGGCCAACTGGCACTCCCTTTGTTAAAGATCGGACAATATAATTTGCCTGGGTTTAATTAACGTCACAATCCCTTCAATTTGTATAATGTTGTTGTCGTTTGTATCGGTACAAATGGCTCTGAGCACTACGGGACTCAACTGCTGTGGTCATCAATCCCCTAGAACTTCGAACTACTTAAACCTAACTAACCTAAGAACATCACACACATCCATGCCCGAGGCAGAATTCGAACCTGCGACCTTAGCAGTCCCGCGGTTCCGGACTGCAGCGCCTAGAACCACACGACCACCGCGGCCGGCTGTATCGGTACAGCGTATATGCTTACGATAAAGTTCTTGATGGCTTGTTTACTTCCGCCTTACTAGGCAACGACGTACATCTTCCCGTTTTTCGTAAAATTTTAGTTTTAGTTTTTTGTTATAGCTCTCTTATTTTATTTTCTCTCGTCCTTGTTCTTCACTTAGGACGCCACATGACGTGTTTTTCTTGTTGCGGGTCGATTTTAAGTCATCGATACATTGCGTGATGCCAAGTCTTTATTCGTTCCTTGTAATAACGGTTACCTCTTTTTCCGAATTTCTCGGTCACCGTCTTATTTTCTTTTGATGTTGTGATCCTACTGTATTATGCCACGTATTTGACCGCTGACTTCTTTTCCGGTTGCAGAGGGCGAGGGCTATAAGAGAATTTCTTCATTTAAACAACTCAATCTGTCGTAGCTTTCTATGCTATGCCCCCATTTTTCTTTCTTATATTTGCACAAAAATTCCAATACACGTGGGCGCAGTAGATGCTCTTTACGCGACTACTAATTAAGTCACGTTCTTCACACGCACATCTTTCATTAGTGTACTAAGAGGAAAGTGAGACTTGTTGCTATGATTTAAAGCAACATGTACCACTACAGAGTTGGCCGATTTCAACAGCGACTTACTGATATTATAATCGTAGGATACAACGTTTTTTTCGTTTTGTAAAGTGCACAGTTTTACGTTCCTGGACATTTAAATCAAGTTGCCAATCTTTGCACTACTTTGAAATCTTATCGAGATCTGACTGCATATTTATGCAGCTTCTGTCAGATAGTACTGGTACTTCATTAGAGATACACAGCATCATCTGCAAACAGTCTGAGATTATTATTAATACTGTCTGCAAGGTCTTTAATATACAACATGAGCAGCAAGGGTCCCAACAGAGGTCCCTGGGGCACATCTGAAGTTACTTCTATACATCATGATGACTCTCCATCCAAGATAACAAGCTGCGTCCTCCCTACCTAAAAGTCACAAATTTCACCTCATACCCCGTATCATTGTAGATGTGATACTGAGTCAAACTCTTTCCGAAAGTCAAGAAATAATGCATCTACCTGACTGCCTTGATCCAAAGTCCTCAGTATGTCGTGTGAAAAAAGTGTGAGCTGGGTTTCACATGATGGATGTTTTCAGAAACCATGCTGGTTGGCATTCAGTTCATTCTGTTCAAGATATCTCATTATGTTTGAGCCCAAAATATGTTCTAAGAATCTACAACTAACTAATGTCAAGGATACTGAATGGTAGTTTTGTGGATCACTTCTGCTACCCTTCTTGAAGATGGGTGTCACCTGTGCTTACATTCAAGAACTGGACACAGTGTTTTGTTCAAGGTATGTACGGTAGATTGTAGTTAGAAGGGGCTAAGTCAGCCGCAAATTCAATATAGCATCTGATAGGGATTCCATCAGGCCCTGGAGCTTTGTTCAATTTTCACAATTTCAGATGTTTCTCAAAACCACTGACACTAATACTTGTTTCATTCAACTTTTCAGTTGTACTAGGATTAAATTGAAGGAATTCTCCCAGGTTGTCCTTTGTAAAAGAACATTTGAAAATGGAATTAATCATTTCAGCTTCTGCTTTGGTACCTCTGTCTCATTCGCTAGGGACTGGATACTAACTTTGTTGACACTAAAAATTTTTACACGTTACCAGAACTTCTTTGGGTTCTGTGAAATGACAGTGTTACCAATGGGCTATAAGCATTTTCTGAATGTGTGTGAATCAATACATCCTGCTTAACAAACTCTATCAAATTTGACCTCGATATTGTTGATGGAAGATGACATAAGAGATGAGGTGGTGGGTCGTTCCTGGCTGATAAACAACAGAAGAGCAACCACTTTTAACACTAGAAGGACTGCACCCATCATTTTAACAGCTATTCTACTTCTGTAGACTTATTTCTCCTAAATGGTTTCTTCTACTGGTTCCATGTTCTATGCTTTTCATAAATATTTTTTAGGTAGGTGCCTGCAAAGAATTTACCCATTAGGACCATTCTGAAAAGTGTCCCAAACATGTTCTACTACAAGGACCAAAGTCTGTCATTTTGACAGGTACCAAAATGTGAATAATAGCTTTCAGACATATCCAAAGCTATTGTTGTTTACCACCCTAATTTGATTATTGTCTTCTGCAGACCCATTGTCGATAAGCTTTGTTGCTCAAATGGCGCAGTTTGTGGTGTCCACATTTCAGTTGTTTCGTAATTGTGGTTCAAAGACGCGGTTTCTCTGATGAAGAAATTTTAAAATATTTCATGTCAGTGTCAGATGGTGAAGTCAAAGGAGAAGATCCTCATGATGTTTGTGAAGCTGATGAATTACAAGAAGATGACGCTGTAAGCGCTATTGATGATGAGGAATATATCCCTCCCATCAATGAAATCAGACAGCAATGTGGCAACTACTAGACAAGAGCAAGCCAAGAAATTGCAAACCAATCTTGCTTTACCTATAGCAGATACGTTTGTATAGGCATTCTATTATTATTTTATATTTTATCGCAACTGATATTTCAGCAAGCATTATAAATGTTTTCTATTTTGCTGTATTGCAATTTGAAATTCATTGTTTTTGTTACTGAATTTTTGTATTATATACTGTATGTTAAAGTACATCAAACAACAGTGTGTGTGCTAACCTCCAGCTAACAGCTCTAAAGGCGTTCATTGCAGAGTGAAAGGAAAAATTCAGATGGAAGGAAATCCTTCCATTGGGAGTAGTGAGGCAGCTAATGATGGAACAACATGGATTGTTACACCTACGAAAGCTGTTACTGGAAGACATGCGCAGCAGAACATCTTGAAGGTAGCACCAGGACCTACAGGCTATGTGAAGAAGTTTGTCAGGAAAGGTATATAGTCTAGTGCATGGAGACTGCTAACTTATGACAGCATGCTTCAAAATATAAAGAAGTGTACAAAAAATAGAGCACACTAAGAACTGTGTGATGATGATTGGACCATTAGCGTCGATGCAATAGAAGCCGCAATATCACTTATGTATTGACGAGGCTTATACGTAGCAAAAACGTTTCCGTTGAAGCTGTTATGGTTGAATACATGGGGACCAACATTTTTCAGAACGCAATGAGCAGAAATAAGTTCACCAAAATTTTGCAGTTTATGCGATTTGACGAAAAGAGCGCCAATTCACATAGACTGAAGACAAATCGTTTTGCACCTGCTACTCCTGTGTGGAATCCTTTCACTGCCAATTCCTTGTTGTGTTAGATTCTACGAGTCTGTGGATGAGCAACTATTTCCATTCACTAGATACTCTTTCATACAATACATCAGCAATAAACCAGACAAATTTGGAATAAAGTTTTGGCTTGCAGTTGATAAGAATTCTAAGTATCTGGTGAATGGGTTTCCTTACCTAGGCAAAAATTAGCAGTGATCCACAGGTGTTCCACTTGCAGAGCATGTTGTAACATGTCTCATGCAGCCCTTTGTTTCCGCTGGAAGAAACATAAACTGCGACGATTTTTTCACAACGAAATGCCTTGCAGAAAATTTGAAATGTAAGAGTAAAAGCATTGTAGGCACAGTGAAGAAATCTAGAAGGGAAATACCTCACTCAGCAAAATCTGCTGTAGCACCTTTGCACACAATTATTTGTGGACGGTGACAGCCTCGACGTGGCCCCCTCCCCTAGTAGTGTTTGGATGTGATGATGAGAATGAATGGAAGAGCAGTTGAATGGAATGGATAGCGTCTTGAAAGGAGGATATAAGATGAACATGAACAAAAGCAAAATGAGGATAATGGAATGTAGTCGAATTAAGTCGGGTGATGCTGAGGGAATTATATTAGGAAATGAGACACTTAAAGTAGTAAAGGAGTTTTGCTATTTGGGGAGCAAAATAACTGATGATGGTCAAAGTAGAGAGGATATAAAATGTAGACCGGCAATGGCAAGGAAAGCATTTCTGAAGAAGAGAAATTTGTTAACATCGAGTATAGATTTAAGTGTCAGGAAGTCATTTCTGAAAGTATTTGTATGGAGTGTAGCCATGTATGGAAGTGAAACATGGACGATAAATAGTTTGGACAAGAAGAGAATAGAAGCTTTCAAAATGTGGTGCTGAAGAATGCTGAAGATTAGATGGGTAGATCACATATCTAATGAGGAAGTATTGAAAAGGATTGGGGAGAAGAGAAGTTTGTGGCACAACTTGACCAGAAGAAGGGATCGGTTGGTAGGACATGTTCTGAGGCATCAAGGGATCAGCAATTTAGTATTGGAGGGCAGCGTGGAGGGTAAAAATTGTAGAGGGAGACCAATAGATGAATACACTAAGCAGATTCAGAAGGATGTAGGCTGCAGTAAGTACTGGGAGATGAAGCAACTTGCACAGGATAGAGTAGCATGGAGAGCTGCATCAAACCAGTCTCAGGACTGAAGACCACAACAACAACAACAACAACGAGGAGAAGATGAACGAAACACGAAGCAATGTCACTCCCAAGGGATGGCCGGATGTACTCATACCTCCCGGCCCTGCCAGAAGCAGTACTCATAGGCTAGCAGAATGCAGTCCATCAAAAAACCAAAAATTAGGCATGTTCTAAGAATATGCCAAGCCAACATTGAAGGCTATAGCACAGCCAAAGTTGATATCCTCCCCAAAATTATGAAAGAAAATGAAGTAGACATACTGGAACTTCAAGAAACACATACCGAAGAGAGTTCAACTTACTAACTTAAAGTGCAAGGATTTACCACAGTTGCCTCCAAAGGCCTTGAAAAGCACGGAAAAGAGCTATTGCTTAATACTACAGAGCTTCCCATGCCCACTGACTTTGCCATAGGGATGAAAGTAAATGACTCACGATAGTCAACATGTACAAACCTCCAACCAAAAACTGGGCACCTTCTGTTCTTTCTGATGTAAGCCACACAGCAGTGTACATTGGGGATTTCAATTTTCACCATTTCAGAGGAAGTACCATTCCTGTGATGACCAAGGTCTCCAGCTAGCAGATTGGGCTCATGTCAGCAATATCCATCTCATATACGATGCTAAGGACAAGGTCCCATTTACGTCGAATGCGTGGAAAACTTCAACTTCACCAGATCTCTTGTTTTGTGATGACCAGTAACGATGGGATCCCAGTGCAAGCAAAGTGAACTGTTTTGACACACCTGCCAAAAAGCCCATACTCACCAGTCATTGTGGAGACTGACCTGCAGGTACCAGCCATAGACAGCCCACCAATCCCCCACTGGAACCTTAGTAAGGCACCATGGGACAAATTCCACTTTCACGTGGAAGAAACTGTGACCAGAATTCCTCCAATTCCGATAAACTATGAACGGTTTACTAAACTGCTTCTGTGAGCAGCCCAAGAAACTATCCCACATGGAGCTAGAAGAGAATACATACCAGGGTTTACCAAACAATGTAAATATCTTCTTCAGGAATACAACAACACTGCAGACAACATACTGCAGACTCACTCACCAAGCGTCTTGATGAAGAAAGAAGGAAACGTTGGCATGAATTAGTTGAGCAGCTTGACTTCACCCATTTCAGCCATAAAAGTTGGGGCCTTCTCAGAAAATTGTGGGATGCTGTACATCACTGTGCCTAACAGATTGCTGTTAACCATAACAAAATAAGCTCAGTTATACTTGAAAACTCCAAGATCCACATCCCTACACAACAGAAGGACTTTAAAAAAACTCATGGCTGAAGCACTGAAGAACTGCACAGAACAGTCAGACATTGTGAGCACTGTCTCTGAAGAAGAGTTGATAACTGCAATAAATGACATCAAATCAAGGAAAGCAGCCAGACCTGATGGAATCCTACTGGGGTTTCTAAAGAATCTATGTCCAAGAGTACGCACATGCCTGCAAATTTTTCTCTGCCATACTTGAGACTGGAAACATCCCAAACAAATGGAAGGAGCCAAAGATAATAGCTATCTTGAAGCCTGGAAAGGATGAGAGAGTTCCCAAGAGCTACAGGCCTATCTCTCTGCTGTGTGTGATGCACAAACTTCTCGAGAAAATTCACCTAAGGAGAGTGACCCACCTAATAGATGCAGTAATACCAGTGGAACAAGCTGGTTTCAGGTCGAAGAGGAGCTGCTGCGATCTAGTCCTGGCACTAACCATGCACATTGAATGTTGTTTTCAGAACAAGAAAAAGACCGGTGCTGTATTTATAAATCTCTCAGCTGCATATGACATAGTATGGCTTAAAGGATTACTGTATAAGCTTACTACAGCAGTCAAATGTAAGAAGTCATTAAAGCTCTTTTATAATATGCTATCCTCAAGGGAGTACAGAGTACATCTTCATGGAAAGACAAACAAAGCCCGAATCCTCAATAATGGGCTGTCACAAGGCTCTGTGCTAGCTCCTTTACTATTTAATTTGTGCATCTCTGATATGCCGGAACTCAAATCACGGAAGTTTGCATATGCCGATGATCTGGCTATTTCATTGCAAGATGAGTCATTCGAATAATTGGAGTCAGGCCTAAATTCTGACTTGGTGCAGCTTCGTAACTACTACAGGACCTGGCATCTGAACCTTAATTCGTCAAAAACAGTAAGCACAGTGATGCACCTGAATAACAAACAAGCAGACAGGAAGCTGCACTTGAATATAGCAGTTCAGAATATGTCTATGAACTAGCACCAAAATACTTGGGCGTTAAACTGGACCACAGCCTTACATTCAAAGAACACCTGCAGGATGTCAGCCAAAAACTCAGAGGCAGAGTCAATATCTTTCAGAAACTCGCAGGCTCTACCTGGGGAAGTAATGCTGCAACACTTCACATTTCCTCCTTGGCTCTAGTCTATAGCATTGCAGAATACTGTGTGCCTTATGGGCCAACAGTTCGCACATCAATGAAGTAGATGTTCTCCTAAATGACACCTTGCAAACAATAACTGGAACAGTGAGACCTACCGCAACACCATGGCTCTCTGTGCTGGCATACATTCAACCTCCCTCACTCCACAGACAACACCCACTCCAAAGAGAAATTGCTGCTGACACCACACACCCAATACACGCTGATCTGCATCGCCCAATATGATTTAAGTCATGAAATCCCTTCTGGACCCACTCATTGAACAGTCGGGACACCATGGCAGAATGGAAACACCTATGGCAACAAGCAAATGTTAACAGTGGACACTCATTAAGAACCCGGCTGATCATCTTCCTGGCCTCAACATCCATTGAAGAACCTGGATGGCGCTAAATAGAATGAGAACTGGTGTTGGATGGTGCAACGAGCTGATGACCAAGTGGGGCTACGTGGATGATCCTCACTGTGACTGTGGCAAAATACAGACAATGCAGCATGTAATCAAGTGTGAAATTCATGGTTTTCTGGACGGTTCACTAGAGGATCTGCATAGACTCACAGACTGGGCCATTTCTTGGTTTTGTTCAAATGGCTCTGAGCACTGTGGGACTTACCATCTATGGCCATCAGTCTCTTGGTTTTGTAATTTAAATGTTTCTGTGTAGTTGTTAATTTTTTTTTCACAGATTACAATATGTATACACTATAGGTTTATAAGTACTGTAATACATATAACTAAATTTATAATGAATAATATTTTGTTGCATTTGCATGTTAATTAAGTTTCCCATGCTGAATGTGTATAGTATTGTAAGGCATCTGGCATATCGAACACAAAATAAAAATAATATCTAACACAGCTATTCTTTATAAGTCAGGTGGCATGAGTCTAACATGATATGAGGGGGGAAAAAGAAGAACATGTGCTTATTTTGAGTTCAATGCATGACACAGTAACTATCAATGAACGCATCTTAAAAAGCTACCGGAGTCAGTGGCATACTACAATAACACCAAGTATGGTGTTGACGTAATTGATCAAACGGCTCAGCTTTACACTGTGAAGTATGGATGCCGCAGATGGCCCATGCACATTTTTTTTCAATGTCTTGGAATTAGCAGCTATAAATGCTTGGGTACTCTTTAAGGAAGTAACAGAAGAAAAAGTAAGTAGACATCAATTTATATACAAATTGGCAGAAGAGTTGGCTTCAGCATATAAGGCCACAAGGGTACAAAATACATACCTGTGTGAGGTGTCATGAAGCAGCAGGTGGTTTTGAGTGAGTAAAAGCAGGGTTATAAATGTTTTCTCTAGAACATATTGTGCTTTTCAGATATTTGTATTAAAACACTTGGTTTTCTTTTCTGTGGAAAGTTATCCATTCCACATTTTGTTACATAATGTTTTATAAATTATGGAGTGCAAACAACAGTCGTCCTTTCTTTTTTTTTGCAGGTTTTATTTGGCAAATCCAGATTTTGGCCAGTACCTAGCGATTTTCAATGTACTATTTTCTAGTCTCAGTGCATGTCAGTTCCCTGTTGTTTGGGCATAAGTCACAGGTCTTTGAATACTAGTAGTGTTCAAAGAACTGTGACTGACACCTAAACAACAGGGAACTGACATGCATTGAGACTAGAAAATAGTACATTGATAATGGCTAGGCGCTAAACGAAATCTGGATTTGCCAAATAACACCGAAAAAAGAGAAAAAAAGAAAGATGACTGATTGCTGCGCTCTATAATTTATAAATCAGATCACAGTCACTGAGTGCACCCACGTTCCTAATGGCAAGTAACCTGACATAATGTTTTGATTACTTTTAGGTATAAAATGGAAATGTAATTCTACAGAAAAAAATGAAACTCTATCCTTGTCTGAAATAAATTGATGTATGTTAAAATGTGTTTACTTTTTCAAAAACAGCAAATGAAACTGTATCCGTCAAAATGATGGGTTGGTCCTTCTAGATTGATCAAAATCCCCAGTCCACCTAGTGCTAACCCATAACCTTGGACCTGAGGTATATCCTACCCCAGCCTCGCACACATACTCCACTAAAATTGCTTTATCCATCACCCAATAGAGCAGTACATCCCATTACCTTTCTATAAGTTCATTGTTAACTGTTGTGAGTGATATCTATATTCTTGCAAGAGAGAAATGACAAATTATATTGCTATGATTATGGTCTAGGGTAGAATGTAAAACATATTCTGGGTTGGATCCCTATTTTAGAATTGTGCTTTTTTCTTTTAAATGACTGTGGTTGATGCTGATTGGTGATCCAAAATTGGGTGACTGTGTATAGGATACTATAGGTGCAAAAGGAATTGAATTTAGTGACAATGCTCGTAACTGAGATCCAGGTTTGGTACGTGATTTTGCTTGTAATACAGAAAGTGAAGGTGATAACAGTGATGGTGCAGATGAGGGTCCACCAAAGAAAATGCTTTTTTTGTGAATGTAGAACATAATGCAGCAATTGAAAATAATGAATGTACACTGTATTACTATGGAAATAAGGATCATAAATGGTGTAAAAGTGAGTCAGAGACAAACATCTGAACAAGGAGACACAATATCATTATAGTACACATTTGCAAGGGACAGCTGGTGCAGGGTAAAGGCTTTCTTCATATAGCACAAAGAAAGGTGCTTGGAAGTAATTTTCACAAATGAAATACTAGCACAGATAGTGGTGCATACCAACAGTAAGTTGTAACACGTGAAAGGCAGAATAAAGCAGCCAAACCAGACTGAACATTGAGAACTAAACCTTGAAGAATTGAAAGTATATATATGACTTTTATTCTTTTCACCTATGTTTAAATTCAGCGATCATAGTTTAGAGACAATATTTGGAACAGGTGACACAGGTTGGGAGATATTAAAGTGTACATTGTCCTCAAACTGTATAAGTGTAATTTTAGCTTGCCTTTGTTTTGATGATGCCAGTATTAGGGCTACAAGGAAACCATTTCCATGCCCCTAAAAGGAATAAATCTGTAATTTTGGTTTCCTCTATGCATCATGCAGCTCAAATATCAGAATACACAAAAAGTCTTTTTTTTTTCATTTTGATAGTAGTACCAAGGGCAGAGTGTACAGCATATTCCACTAACTGCAGTACTCACAGATGGCCTCTTGCAGTTTTCTACTTCCTATTGATTTCTCTCATGAATTCATCAATAATTTATTTAGCCATTACTTCACATAAGAAGAAAGCTTGACCGGACTTCATTAAGTTGCTAGCAAAGCAGTTAACAGATTCACATCTTACTAGAAGGATGTCCAGTAACCATGTTCCATGGCAGATTTGAGTAAGTATATATGGTATGCTGAATAAAAGTCTTTCAGTGATACATCAGGAAGATTATGTAAAATATGTAAGATGTTCCAAGTGTCCTCATAGCAATGACAAGAAAAAAAATCAGAATTGTCCTACACATTCATGGAGACCATAGATATTATGTTTGTTAAAACTGCCTGAATTTGGTCTAAAAAATCTGGAACATTTTGTAACAATGGTGTTGTTATTTTGGTCAAATATTATTCTGTTTGTTCCTATTTTGCATCCAACAACCCTCCCCCCCCCCCCCACACACACACATACACACACGACTGCCTTGATAACTTCAGTTCAGACACACAACATGGTCTGAGACTCTTGCAGGAATACGGGACTCGTTGCAAGCAAATAGGTAAATGGACAGTGGGTGTGCCTAGCATGTGACAAGGTGAGAATGTGGGTTGGAAGGGAAGTGTGTCTGGATGGTGAAGGAGTTAAGGCAACTGCTCCCATTAAATTGGAGATCTGGATTAGAGTCCTGCTCTGGCACAAATTTTCAACTTCCACCATCAAATAATTTTGATGTCTGACTGTGACTGGTGTCAGTCTTTCCCCTTGATATAGGATAATTGTATTGAATAATTTGTCAAATTTACAATATGCTATCAGTACAGTTTATATTCGCTTAAAAAAATTGACTAACATGTAATCTCAGTGTTCAGTATTGTCATAATTTACTTTTTACATTTATTACATTGTTAAATATTGTATACACATTACACAAAGAACTGTCTTTTGTGACTGGATAGAAAATACTCCACATCCCAGGGTATTTGACAAAATAAATATGTTACATGTTAGGAATAACACTCACCTTGAAGATAAAAATTCAAGAAAACCTGGTAAATGTTTAAAATTTAATACATCTGGACATTACGTAAAAGAGTCCAGAAACCCAGTGTCACAGGCTTGATATAAATCAAGAGGGGATGCCCTGATAGCAAAATTCTTTCTTAAACAGCAAGCATCCATGTAGATGAAAATATATGTTTTTTTTTTTTTTTTTTTTTTTTTTTTTCTAGTGACATTGATCATAAGTGTAATCAAAGTGAATGGTATATGATTACAATCCATTTGAGAGTGAAGTCCCAATCTACATTGGTGATGGCAGAGTTATTTCATAACAAGGAAAAGGTTAAAAGAACATTGAAGTCTTTGATAGAGGGAAACAGGGTGAGAAACAGGTGTCAAATGTCGTATATGTGCCAGGGATTCAGCTCAGTTTACTCTCACTTGAAGCAGCTGTTGACAAGCAAATAACATTTAAATCTGATGGGACAAAATGCAAGCTCTTCAAGAGAGAAAATGGTTTTGCAGTGAGAATTCATGAGGAAAAGTTGATAATGTGAAGTTAAAGATTTTGTTAGTTGAATATGACATTACTCAGGCAAATATGGCTGCTAACGTAGAGCTTGAAACATGGCACAAAAAACTTGCACACTGAAACTTCCCTCATGAAAAGATTTCGACAGAGAGACACATTCAGTTTACAGAAGATAATAAAAGGTTATGTGAGCCCACTCAAGAAGAACCTGAAGTCATTGAGGGTGGAAATCCTATTCAAAAAGGAATCCTGAATCAAGCAGGAGAGGAGGAAATTAAATCACTTGAAGAAAAATTAAATTCTGAAATCAACTGTACTAAATAGAATGTCAATATAGGTGGCATAGAATCCATGGTTGAAATAGGAAGAAGCCTATGAGACCAGGTGAAAATCAGTGAAGCATAATAGATATGCAAACATTAATATAAACTCTGCATGTGTGACACAGTGTTATGAACCTCTGTCTCTATCAAGATGTAATGTACTGTGACAACTCTGAAAATTGGGAACAGACTACGCAAAAAGAAATGCATCCATTCAATCTTAATTAAACTTGGATGCTAACTGAAGCTCCAAAAACTCAGGATACACTGAGAGTTATTGAGTATTCAACGTGAAGAGGAAAACAGATGTAACTGTAACATTTAAAGCCTGATTTATTGTTAGAGGATTTTGAGAGAGGCTTTGCATGAAACTTTCAGTCCACCAGTAAGATCTGACTCCGTGAGAATAATCTCATCTGTCACACAATTCAAAACCATGGACATGAGAGAGTTTGATGTTAAAATTGCATTTTTAGTACAGTAATGTCATTGGAAATGCAGTAATGTCATTGGCTACCCCCATGAACCATGGACCTTGCCGTTGGTGGGGAGGCTTGCGTGCCTCAGCGATACAGATGGCCGTACCATAGGTGCAACCACAACGGAGGGGTATCTGTTGAGAGGCCAGACAAACGTGTGGTTCCTGAAGAGGGGCAGCAGCCTTTTCAGTAGTTGCAAGGGCAACAGTCTGGATGATTGACTGATCTGGCCCTGTAACACTAACCAAAATGGCCTTGCTGCTGTGGTACTGCGAACGGCTGAAAGCAAGGGGAAACTACAGCCGTAATTTTTCCCGAGGGCATGCAGCTTTACTGGATGGTTAATGATGATGGCGTCCTCTTGGGTAAAATATTCCGGAGATAAAATAGTCCCCCATTCGGATCTCCGGGTGGGGACTACTCAAGAGGATGCCGTTATCAGGAGAAAGAAAACTGGCATTCTACGGATCGGAGCGTGTAATGTCAGATCCCTTAATCGGGCAGGTAGGTTAGAAAATTTAAAAAGGGAAATGGATAGGTTGAAGTTAGATATAGTGGGAATTAGTGAAGTTCGGTGGCAGGAGGAACAAGACTTTTGGTCAGGTGAATACAGGGTTATAAATACAAAATCAAATAGGGGTAATGCAGGAGTAGGTTTAATAATGAATAAAAAAATAGGAGTGCAGGTAAGCTACTACAAACAGCATAGTGAACGCATTATTGTGGCCAAGATAGACATAAAGCCCACGCCTACTACAGTAGTACAGGTTTATATGCCCACTAGCTCTGCAGATGATGAAGAAATTGATGAAATGTATGATGAGATAAAAGAAATTATTCAGGTAGTGAAGGGAGACGAAAATTTACTAGTCATGGGTGACTGGAATTAGAGAGTAGGAAAAGGGAGAGAAGGAAACATAGTGGGTGAATATGGATTGGGGGAGAGAAATGAAAGAGGAAGCCGTCTTGTAGAATTTTGCACAGAGCATAACTTAATCATAGCTAACACTTGGTTCAAGAATTATAAAAAAAGGTTGTATACATGGAAGAATCCTGGAGATACTAGAAGGTATCAGATAGATTATATAATGGTAAGACAGAGATTTAGGAACCAGGTTTTAAATTGTCAGACATTTCCAGGGGCAGGTGTGGACTCTGCCCACAATCTATTGGTTATGAACTGCAGATTAAAACTGAAGAAACTGCAAAAAGGTGGGAATCTAAGGAGATGGGACCTGGATAAACTGACTAAACCAGAGGTTGTACAGAGTTTCAGGGAGAGGGTAAGGGAACAATTGACAAGAATGGGGGAAAGAAATACAGTAGGAGAAGAATGGGTAGCTCTGAGGGATGAAGTAGTGAAGGCAGCAGAGGATCAAGTAGGTAAAAAGACGAAGGCTAGTAGAAATCCTTGGGTAACAGAAGAAATATTGAATTTAATTGATGAAAGGAGAAAATATAAAAACGAAGTAAATGAAGCAGGCAAAAGGGAATACAAACGTCTCAAAAATGAGATCGACAGGAAGTGCAAAATGGCTAAGCAGGGATGGCTAGAGGACAAATGTAAGGATGTAGAAGCTTATCTCACTAGTGGTAAGATAGATACTGCCAACAGTAAAATCAAAGAGACCTTTGGAGAAAAGAGAGCTACTTGTATGAATATCAAGAGCTCAGATGGAAACCCAGTTCTAAGCAAAGAAGGGAAAGCAGAAAGGTGGAAGGAGTATATAGAGGGTCTATACAAGGGCGATGTACTTGAGGACAATATTATGGAAATGGAAGAGGATGTAGATGAAGATGAAAAAGGGAGATACAATACTGCGTGAAGAGTTTGACAGAGCATTGAAAGACCTGAGTCGAAACAAGGCCCCAGGAGTAGACAACATTCCATTGGAACTACTGACGGCCTTAGGAGAGCCAGTCCTGACAAAACTCTACCATCTGGTGAGCAAGATGTATGAGACAGGCGAAATACCCTCAGACTTTAAGAAGAATATAATAATTCCAATCCCAAAGAAAGCAGGTGTTGACAGATGTGAAAATTACCGAACTATCAGTTTAATAAGTCACAGCTGCAAAATACTTATGTGAATTCTTTACAGACGAATGGAAAAACTGGTAGAAGCCGGCCTCGGCGAAGATCAGTTTGGATTCTGCAGAAATGTTGGAACATGTGAGGCAATACTGACCCTACGACTTATCTTAGAAAATAGATTAAGGAAAGGCAAACCTACGTTTCTAGCATTTGTGGACTTAGAGAAAGCTTTTGACAATGTTGACTGGAATACTCTCTTTCAAATTCTAAAGGTAGCAGGGGTAAAATACAGGGAGCGAGAGGCTATTTACAATTTGTACAGAAACCAGATGGAAGTTATAAGAGTCGAGGGGCATGAAAGGGAAGCAGCGGTTGGGAAGGGGGTGAGACAGGGTTATAGCCTGTCCCCGATGTTATTCAATCTGTATATAGAGCAAGCAGTAAAGGGAAAAAAAGAAAAATTCGGAGTAGGTATTAAAATCCATGGAGAAGAAATAAAAACATTGAGGTTCGCCGATGACATTGTAATTCTGTCAGAGACTGAAAAGGACTTGGAAGAGCAGTTGAATGGAATGGACAGTGTCTTGAAAGGAGGATATAAGGTGAACCTCAACAAAAGCAAAACGAGGATAATGGAATGTAGTCGAAGTAGAGAGGATATAAAATGTAGACTGGCAATGGCAAGGAAAGCGTTTCGGAAGAAGAGAAATTTGTTAACATTGAGTATAGATTTAAGTGTCAGGAAGTCGTTTCTGAAAGTATTTGTATGGAGTGTAGCCATGTATGGAAGTGAAACATGGACGATAAATAGTTTGGACAAGAAGAGAATAGAAGCTTTCAAAATGTGGTGCTACAGAAGAATGCTGAAGATTAGATGGGTAGATCACATAACTAATGAGGAGGTATTGAATGGAATTGGGGAGAAGAGGAGTTTGCGGCACAACTTGACAAGAAGAAGGGACCGGTTGGTAGGACATGTTCTGAGGCATCAGGGGATCACAAATTTAGCATTGGAGGGCAGCGTGGAGGGTAAAAATCGTAGAGGGAGACCAAGAGATGAATACACTAAGCAGATTCAGAAGGATGTAGGTTGCAGTAAGTACTGGGAGATGAAGAAGCTTGCACAGGATAGAGCAGCATGGAGAGCTGCATCAAACCAGTCTCAGGTCTGAAGACAACAACAACAACAATATCAATGGATAGATAAAAAAATCTACTCACCAAGAGGTGGAAAGAGACCACACACATAAAAGGTATTACATATGCAAATTTTGGAACCTGTGGTTCCTTCTTCTGGTCGATGGGTTGTAGAGAAACAAGGAGGGGTGAAGGAAAGGGACTGGTGAGTTGCAGAAAAATTACCCAGAAATCCAGGTCAGGGGAGACTTCTGGACAGGACAAGAAGGAAAGACTGGTTGCTGGGTACTGCACCGGGTGAGATTTGAAAACCTGAGAGCTTAAAGGTGAAGACAGGGTAATATGCAACACACAGATTACTTCTAAAACATTGTGAATGAGTAAATGAGAGCATAAAGCTAAGTGCATTGTTTGCATTAGAGGTGGGAAGAGGACAGCAAACAATAGAAAGATGTAGAAAACTAAAACAGAGTGAAGAAAGGAATAGTTACTGTAAAGAAATGCTGAGACCAAATAAATTAACATAAACTAAGGTCAGGTTGGTGGAAAAAGTCAAGGAAATGTTTTAGTGCCAGTTGCCACCTGCAGAGTTCAAAGAAACTGGTGTCTGGGGGAAGAATGCATAGTGAAACAGCATCAGTGTCACAACTGTCATGTTGCAGCGCATGCTCTGCAACAAGATATTTTGTGTTGCCAGCATACACTCTCTTCCAACACCTATTCATCCTAGCTGATAAATTGGCTGTAGTCGTGTTGATGTAAAAGGCTGAACAGTTTTACATAACAGCTGGTCTATGACGTGTCATTCTACAGGTGGCTCTCCCTTTGACAGTATATGTTTGGCCATTTACAGGGCTGGTATAGGTGGAATAGGAGGGTGCATAAGGCAAGTCTTGCAGTGGGGTGGTGACAGGGGTAGGTGCCATAGGATAGGGAGATGGGTGCAGGAGGAGCATAGGGTCTGCAAGAATATTGTGGAGATTGGGAGGGTGACAAAAAGCTATTCTAGGTGCGGGCAAAATTTCAGACAGAGTGGACCTCGTTTCAGGGAATGGTTTTAGGAAGTCATGGCCTTGTCAAAGTAGCTGATTAATACATTCAAGACCAGGATAATACTGAATGACAAGTGGTGTACTCCATGTTGTTTTTTTGGAGAGAACAGCAGTAACAGGACTGGATGTGATGGCCCATGGAAATATGCTTTTGAACTAGGCTGGTGGGTAATTACTCCAGCAAAGGCTGAGGTGAAATGGTGGTGTATTGGTGAAACTGACACCAAACCTGAGAGCTTTGAGGATGGTATCAAAAAGGTATGCAAATTGAAGAAAAGTATACATGGACTCACACAAGCATCTTGACCACAGGTGACCTGCGGACCGGATCCAGCTTGCGATTTGTTTCAATCTGGCCCACAGATGAAATTCATGTGGGAGAGAGCGAGGTCCTTATCCAATTGTATTCTGCCCATGATGCAGTTTCAGATATGTTTGGCTCAGATCATGTTTGCATTTTATGACACAGACAAGTGAAAGTCACTCCATGCACACACAGTGCCATTTTTACACTGCTAGATTTGAAGAAGAATGACCTGCCTGTGGCCAAAATTCACAAAGTTACTTCTAACTGCTCGTCAACTAGGGTTGCCTATCTCATTCTGTATTTTGTTTATCTATTTTTACTTGTCTCAACATTAAAAAATAATTGTGTCTCCTGTGGATGAATTAGAACACTGAAATCATTGAAACTGAATGTAATTTATAATGCATTATCTGCAGTCAGTTGCTTTACAGGTGTCTATTTTTCCACGATGACCTATCAAGATGCCAGGCATCCTGTTGTTTCTGTACTAACAGATTTGCAGAATTTGGCAATGGACATTTTTAAGACAGTTATTGTAAAAAACTGCAAGTACAGAAACAAAGTTCATGATGCATAAATAAATGTAAACAGCTGAAATGGGGTGAACATAAATGAATATACTCTCAAAAACGTGTTTTGAGGCTAATTTGTTGACATAGAGTGTCGCCAAAGGGGTGCCATTTGTGTTGGTGCATTTGTCCATCACAGACACTACTTGCCTATGAGCCCCGGTAGCTGAGTGGTCAGCGTGACAGACTGTCAATACTAAGGGCCCGGGTTCGATTCCCGGCTGGGTCGGAAATTTTCTCCGCTCAGGGACTGGGTGTTGTGTTGTCCTAATCATCATCATTTCATCCCCATCGACGCGCAGGTCGCCGAAGTGGCGTCAAATCGAAAGACCTGCACCAGGCGAACGGTCTACCCGACGGGAGGCCCTAGCCACACGACATTTCCATTTTTTTTTATGAGCCCTACTGTTGAGCCACACGATTAGGTGGCCCATGAACTTCAGTAAGTATGTGAATCCAGACCTCAGGTCACCAAAGTTTGCCTATGCCTCATCTAGACTACAGAATCAACAATTCATCAGTGGGCTAAACAAGTTTGGCTTGACAGCAACAGATCCAAGTCCCTATGTTTTTGTAAATGACAAGGGTGTACCATCCTAGCTATTCACGCTGATGATGGCCTAATTATATTGCAGTGTAGAGAAGTCATCAATCTGTTGCTGAATGATTTGCAGCAAAAATTTGGTGTAACTCAGTTTGTAGATAGAGTAGTTTCAAGAAGGCTCAATTTCCTAAATCAAGGGGCATATGCAGGGGCTACAGTGGATTGGTACAACAAGGAGAATGCCATGCCAGTACCTGCTGACCACAGTCAAGTGTACTATGAGCAGGGACTCTGTTCTAGTATTATCAATGCTTCATACCATCAAACTGTTGGAAGCTTGCTCTTTCTATCAGTGGAAACCAGACCTGATGTCACTTTTACACTGGACAGCATAGTCAGCACAAAAAAAGAGAGAGAGAGAACCAAAAAAGACTCATTGGAATGCTGTGAAGAGAAGTACTTAAAAGGAACAGTCTTATAGCTCATATTATCCAAGGAGTTGGGATACTTATTTGTCTGTTTTTAGTGAACTCAGACCATGGAGGAAATGTTCTTCTTGAAAATAAACAACTCTTTTTAACTCATTGCAGCCACCATCACCTGGAACTCTCAGAGGCAGAAGGTGGCACACTTGTCAACAACAGAAGCAGAATATCTAGCTTCCTGTCAAGCTGCAAAAGAAATCATATGGATCCAGTCAATTTTGCTAAATATTATGAGGCTAAAAGAAATAACTAGCACCTTGTACATGAACTATAAAAATGCCATCCAGTTAATCAAGAACCCTAAGTGTCAAAAGTGAACAAAACATATGAATGTGAAGTATCATTTTATACAAAAAGAAATTCAGCTTGAGCATTTTCGACCTCGAACATGTCCGTTCAGCAAAAGCAGATATTCTCACCAAGCCACTCATTAAAAGCAACTTTTATAAAATAAGACAGCTAATTTCTGTTGTCAACCATGAAGATCATAGAGATTAAAGACAGTCAATGCATTACATATTTATTAATTGAAGTGGGAGTGCTGTAGTAATCAGTTAAAATGTTTTGTTTTATTTGTTTCTTTGATAGTCATAAACAGTGTTGTACTTTCACATATGTATTTGCTGTACTTTCCAATCGTTTGTACCATCAGAGACTTATACAGTGAGCTTACTGATAAAAAGTTTGGCTTCTTCTTGTGATGTATGGCTGTGTGTGTTATATATTGTATTTTTTTGTACCCATTTAGTGTCATTATCCTACAGTGAGAATCGGTGGTGTTTTACTGTGACTTCTTTATCAAAATGTAATTTGAAGAAGCACATACAGTACATGTATAAGTGGAAAACTCAGCTCAGACCTAAATGTGCAGCACAAACTCACCTAAATGAAAGACAAAAATATTGTGAAAATGATGTACTATGCATTGATCCATTGAATGTTAAGTTGTGGCATAGTTTTGTGGGGAGGCTCCTCCAAAACAGATATCAATAGAGTATTCAAATTACAAAAAAAAGAGCAATAAGAATGACAGCCAACTTAAATGGAGCGAATCATGTAAGCCAGCATTTAAAGCTCTTACAATACTAACACTATGCAACATATACAAGGGACATTCATAAATAATGCATAGGTTGGGATTACTGTGGATTGTTTAATACAAAAATAATGAAAATTACATCAGTTGTAGTTGGGAGCTTGAGGAAGAAGTATATGTTTTTGTTTTATCGCTGTGTACTCTTAACATAAAATTGGTGAGAGGTAGAAATGGACTATTGAAACCACAGATCAGGCATCAAGACCAAACCTTTACACTGCAAAAACCCGACAGATATCCTTAGCGCATAAAGTGAAGTTTGTGGTGAATTTACAATGGACCATAGCAAAGTTTCACGTTGGGTTAATCATTTTCATGGTAGTTGTATGAATGCAGACAATAATCCAAGTTCTGGAAGGCCAAAAAAATCATCAGATGAACAAACCTTAAGACTAGCGGCAAATGCTCCTGAAGAAGATTGCAGTGTGACCTGTGAGGAACTATCTGTGGGAATTCCCCCAACATCAGAATCCCATAGACTGACAAATCATTTGAAGAAGATAAAAATTTCTGCAAGATGGGTCCTACACAGTTTGACTGCTAAAGAGAAGCAGAACCGTCTGGACATCACAACCTTGTCGCTTACAGAATATTGTCTCAATTGTGTGACTGGAGTCATGCTTTCCTGTCAGAGAGTATGGAAAGTCATTGAGTAAAACAGAAGTGATTTCTGGTGTTCCCCAAGGTAGTGTTATAGCCCTCTGCTGTTCCTTATCTATATAAATGATTTAGGAGGCAATATGAGCAGCCGTCTCAGGTTGTTTGCAGATGATGCTGTCATTTATCATGTAGTAAAGTCATTAGAGGATTAAACCAAATTGCAAAATGATTTAGAAAAGATACTTCTGTGATGTGAATATTGGCAATTAATTGACCCTAAATAATGAAAAGTGTGAAGTCATCCACATGAATGCTAAACGTAATCCATTAAACTTCAGTTACATGATAAATCATTGAAATCTAAAGGCCATGAATTCTACTAAATACCTAGGAATTACAATTAAGAACAACTTAAACTGGAAAGAACACATAGAAAATGTTGTGGTGAAGGCAAACCAAAGACTGCATTGTACTGGCAGAACACGTAGATGATGCAACAGATCTGCTAAAGAGGCTGCCTGCACTATGCTTGTCCATTCTCTTTTAGAGTACTGCTGTGAGGTGTGGGATCCTTACCAGATAGGATTAATGAAGAACATCAACAAAGTTCAAGGAAGAGCAGCACATTTTGCATTATCGAGAAATAGGGGAGAGAGAATCACTGTCATGATAGACATTTTGGGATGGACATAATTAAAACACAGGTATTTTTTGTTGTGGCAGAATCTTCTCATGAAGTTTCTATCATCAGTTTTCTCCTCCAAATGTGAAAATATTTTGTTGGTGCCAACCTACATAGGGAGAAATGACCGTCACAATAAAATAAGGAAAATCAGACCTTGCATGGAAAGATATACGTGTTCGTTGTTGCTGTGCGCTGTTCAAAGTTGGAATAATAGAGAATTATTGTGAAGGTGGTTTGATGAACCCTCTGCTAGGGAGTTAAGTGTGATTTGCTGAGTATCCATGTAGATGTAGATGAAAGTCATTATATGTAGGTCCAAATGCCCTAAAAACCTCCCTTTAATCTTGACGGAGATAAGCAATAAAAATATTTTCAAAAAGTATCTGAAAACTTTTTTGACAGAAAACAGTTTTATGTTAACTACAGTTTAAGACAAGCAGCAATGCAATCACTGTGAAAAAAGAAAGAGATGTAACTTACATGTACAAGTACATACAGCATAAATCATCTTGTTGTTCTTGAATCTTTGTTCCACATCTACACGGTGTTGGGTGCTAGAGTTGGCATTGTTAGTTTAAGGAGTGGCCGGACAACCTTCTTTTTTGTGTATTTGTAATTTTAATTTTGAATAGAACAAGTTCAACAGCTACCTTTGCGGCTATGAAGTAAAAAGTGCACTGTTTTGCTTTCCGTGTTTGCTGTTTGTAGCTTATGTAACAGTGAAAAAAGATGGTTTTTAGAAATATAAACGGAATAAAAGAAAAAACTGTAAAGTAATTGGAGCCAAAGAATCACATTGATAATGTAGTTTCAGGGACTGTAAGTATTAATGAGGAACTTAGTGAGGTATACAAACTTTCATTCACTGAGCATAATATAAAGTTAAAAAACAATCACAAAAATTTCGCTCAGAATAATAGCCTGCATTTTCTTCTGTGGAAACTTTGAAACTTTGTTATGCAGACACGATGAAAAGATGATTCAGTAAACCATGGTGATTCAGGCTTCAGGTACCACTTAGAAACCATCCAGTCTTCAAATGTGTTTCTAAGATTATTCAGATTGAGGTACTTGACTCCCAGCTACATATATACCATAAGGACATAAGGATGGAAATTATAAAAGCTGTCACAGCTGATGACACAACAGGTGTTTTGGAATACATTCAAATGGTCCTTGATTCTATGATATGCGTTAAATGAAGAAATATTTCAGCATTTTTAGAATTCTTTGTTCCCAAAAATCAAACTGTGTATAGCATATTAAAGCAAATTTTAGAATAATTGGACATAATCCTTCAATTAAATGGACTGAAACTAATGGTTTAGACACTTGATGGTGCAAATGTCATGAAAGGCATAAGACCAGGACTTCAAGCAAAAATAAAAGTTATTTATAGTAGTGCATATTTCATTTGGTTTATGCACATCAACTTACACTGAGGTGACAAAGTCATGGGATAACGATATGCTCATACAGATGGTGATAGTATCATGTACACAAGGTATAAAAGGGCAGTGCATTTGAGGAGCTGTTGTTTGTACTCAGGCAATTCATGTGTAATGTTTTCCAATGTGATTATCACGCATGATGGGAATTAACATACTTTGCATGTGAAATGGTAGTTGGAGCTAGACACATGAGACATTATATTTCACAAATCATGAGGGAATTCAATATTCTGAGATCCACAGTGTTAAAGACTGTGCCAAGAAAACCACATTTCAGGCATTGCCTCTCATCACGGACAACACAGTGGCCAAAGGCCTTCACTTGATGAGTGAAATTAGTGGCCTTCGTGTACAGGTATCAATGCTAACAGATAAGCAACACTGTGTGAAATAAACACAGACATATGACAAATGTATCCTTTAGGACAGAGTGGCAAAATCTGGCATTAATGAGCTATGGTAGTAGACAACTGATGCAAGTGCCTTTGCTAACAGAACATTGCCTGCAGCACCTCTCCTGGATTTGTAACCATATCGGTTGGACCCTAGATGACTGGGCTGGTCAGATGAGTCCCAATTTCAGTTAGTGACACAGACCCCATGAAGCCATGAACCCAAGTTGTCAACAAGGCACCATGCAAGCTGGTGATGCCTCCATAATGGTGTAAGCTGTTTTTATATGGAATGGAGTGTGTCCTCTGATCCAACTGAAATGCTCAGTGACTGGAAATGGTTACGCTGAGCTAGTTAAATATCATTTGCAACCATTCATGGACTTCATGTTATGGGTGACAATGCGACCTCTCACCGGACCACAGTGGGTTTGAAGAATATTATGGACAATTCGAGAAAATTATTTGGCCACACAGATTGCTGACATGAATCCCATCAAACATTTATGGGGCATAACAACAGGTCAGTTCAGGCACAAAATCCTGCATCGGCAACACTTTCGCAATTATGGATGGCTAATGAGGCAGCATGGGTCAGTATTTCTGCAGGGGACTTCCAGTGACTTGTTGAGTCCATGACAAGTCAAGTTGCTGCACTACATTGGGCAAAAGAAGGGCCAACATGATATTAGGAGGTATTCTATGACTTTTGTCACCTCAGTGTAATTTAATAATGAGAAACACAGCAAGTATTAAACAAAATGCAGCAATATTTTTCTCTCAAATTCTAGCTATTCCAACATTTTTCTAAAGATCACTGCAACATGTGTCCATTCTCGAGTAGCATGTAGGTGTCTGCAGAAAATTTTTCAAGAGAAGGCAGGATTCCAAACTGCCATTTTTGATCAAACTAATTCAGTGAGTTTGAAAATGCATCCTGTTCTAATCTCACAATAAGTAGACAAAAGTTATTGTATCTCAAAAGATTATAGTATGGCACTGTAAGCAGTCAGAATGTGAAATGTTTCCTTTTTTGACATCAGTATGCTGATTTTCAATTTAATTATAACCACCCGGTATATCTTTTTGTGTTATTAGTATGAATCTGGATGCCACCTTTTTTTATTTAACAATATGAAATTGCATGCTACTATGATTATATCCAAGGCATCTGATGAGTAAGAAATAAATATTCGCCAAAAAACTTATTGGGTTTAAACTGAAATTAGAAACCTGAAAATGGGGAAAAAAGTCAGAATTGCTGGACAGCAACAAAATTAATATCCCATGAAGTGACAAAGAGGATAAACTTTAAAAAAGGCGTATTTAATTTTGATCCCATCTATATCTACTTTGAGCAGTCTAGGGTTGCACCAAGGTAACCCTCGTCCCTCGAGTTTCTCACATTACTGTGCAGTTGCCAACTGGATGCAGAATTCATAGCTCTGTGACTGCATGAGGCACTGTGTAGCACTTATGGACTTTGAGAAGATCCTAATCCTGTAGAGTCCATTTTTTGACCTTGAAATTCCACATTTTCTTCCCTCTCTTCCAGCACAGAAAACAGTATTTGATTTTATCGAATGATGTGTTTGTGTTTGTAGATTAAATATAAACGTATACACAGTGTAGCATACCTATGCTCTTACCATTGTACTACAATACATACCTCTGACATTTAAAACAGAATATAGAATCAACAAGCCAACTTCACTTTTCTTTGTTCACAGTCAAATGGTAAACTACTGTCACGATTCCACTGTGCAGAAAGGACACCCTTATGAGAGTCTGGAATGGATGACTTACACATATGTGGGTGCCATGTTTATGATGTGTTGGAAACTGGCAGTTGAATCCTTTCCCAACCATGATAAGAGCTGGATGAAGAAATGATATAAAAAGATTGAAATAGTAATTTTGGCACTGTTCTGTAAAGGTTTAGATCCATCTTGACTGCAGAAAAGTTCCAGTACTGCAGCTGCACCAAAGAATCGGCATAATTTCCCATGAACAGAGTGACAACTAAGAAAACTCAAGATTTGTTGTTGTTGTTGTTGTTGTTGTTGTCTTCAGTCCAGAGACTGGTTTGATGCAGCTCTCCATGCTACTTTATCCTGTGCAAGCCTCTTCATCTCTGAGTAACTACAGCAACCTATGCCCTTCTGAATCTACATAGTGTATTCATCTCTTGGTCTCCCTCTACGATTTTTACTCTCCATGCTTCCTCCAATACTAAATTGGTTATCCCTTGATGCCTCAGAACATGTCCTATCAACCGATTCCTTCTTCTACTCAAGCTGTGGCACAAATTACTCTTCTCCCGCATTCTTCTGTAGCAGCATGTCTCAAAAGCTTCTATTCTCTTCTTGTCTAAACTATCTATCATCCATGTTTCACTTCCATATATAGCTACAATCCATACAGATACTTTCAGAAAGGACTTCCTGACACGTAAATCTATACTTGATGTTAGCAAATTTCTCTTCTTTAGAAACCCTTTCCTTACCATAGCCAGTCTACATTTTATATCCTCTCTACTTCAACCATTACCAGTTATTTTGATTCCCAGATAGCAAGACTCATCTATTACTTCAAGTGTCTCATTTCCTAATCTAATTCCCTCATTGTCACCTGATTTAATTTGACTTCATTCCATTATCCTCATTTTGCTTTTGTTGGTGTTCATCTCATATCCTCCTTTTAAGACACAGCCCATTCTGTTTGACTGCTCTTCTAGGTCCTTTGCTGTCTCTGACAGAATTACAATGTCATCAGCAAACCTCAAAGTTTTTATTTCTTCTCCAAATTTTTCTTTTGATTCCTTTACTGCTTGCTCAATATACGGACTGAATAACACTGGAGATCACTGCTTCCCTTTTTTCCCCTCAACTCTTATAAGTGCCATTTGGTTTCTGTACAAATTGTAAATAGCCTTTTGCTCCCTGTATTTTCCCCTGTCACCTTCAGAATTTGAAAGTGAGTATTCCAGTCGACACTACCAAATGCTTTCTCTAAGTCGACAAATGCTAGAAACATAGGTTTGCTTTTCCTTATCCTATCTTCTAAGATAAGTTGTAGGGTCAGTATTGCCTCACGTGTACCAACATTTCTACAGAATCCAAACTGATCTTTCCCGAGCTCTGCTTCTACCAGTTTTTCCATTTGTCTGTAAAGAATTTTTGTCAGTATTTTGCAACCATGACTTATTAAACTGATAGTTCTGTAATTTTCACACCTGTAAGCACCTGCTTTCTTTGGGGTTGGAATTATCATATTTTTCTTAAAGTCTGAGGGTATATTGCCTCTCTCATACATCTTGCTCACCAAATGGAATGTTGTCTACTGACAGGGCCTTGTTTCGACAGGTCTTTCAGTGTTCTATCAAATTCTTCATGCAGTATATCATCTTCCATTTCATCTTCATCTATGTCTTCTTCCATTTCCATAATACTGCCCTCAAATACATCACCCTTGTATAGACCCTTTATATACTCCGTCCACCTTTCAGCTTTCCCTTCTTTGCTTAGGACTGGTTTTCCATCTGAGCTCTTGGTATTCATACAGGTGGTTGTCTTTTCTCCAAAGGTCTCTTTAATTTTCCTGTAGGCAGTATCTATCTTACCCCTAGTGATTAATGCTTCTACATCATTACATTTGTCCTCTAGTCCTCTAACCATCCCTCCTTACCCATTTTGCACTTCCTGTTGATCTCATTTTTTAGACGTTTGTATTCCTTTTCACCTGCTTCATTTACTGCATTTTTATATTTTCTCCTTTCATTATTTAAATTCAGTATCTCTTCCGTTACCCAAGGATTCCTACTAGCCCAAGTCTTTCTACCTACCTGATCCTCTGCCTCCTTCACTATTTCACATCTCAAAGCTACCCATTCTTCATCTATTGTATTTCTTTCCCCTGCTCTTGTCAATCATTTCCTAATGCTCTCTCTGAAACTCTCAACAACCTTTGGTTATTTCAGTTTACCCAGGTCCCATCTTCTTAAATTCCTACCTTTTTGCAGTTTCTTCAGTTTTAATCTGCAGTTCATAACCAATAAATTGTGATCAGAGACCACATCTGCTCCTGGAAAGGTCTTACAATTTAAAATCTGGTTCCAAAATCTCTGCCTTACCATTATATTATCTATCTGAAACCTTCCAGTGTCTCCAGGCCTCTTCCACATATAAAACCTTCTTTCATGATTCTTAAACCAAGTGTTAGCTATGATTAAGTTTTGTTCTGTGCAAAATTCTACTTGGCAGCTTCCTCCTTCATACTTTACCCCCAGTCCATAGTCACCTACTACTTTTCCTTCTCTTCCTTTTCCTACCATCAAATTCCAGTCCCACATGACTATTAAATTTTTGGCTCCCTTAACCATCTGAATAATTTCTTTTATCGCATCATACATTTCTTCAATCTCTTCATCATCTGTGGTACTAGGTGGCATAGAAACTTGTACTACTGTGGTAGGTGTGGGCTTCCTGTCTGTCTTGGCTACAATAATGCATACATTTCGCTGTTCGTAGTAGCTTATCTGCATTCCTATTTTTTTATTCATTATTTCATCTACTCCTGCATTACCCATATTTGATTTTGTATTTATAACGCTGTATTCACTTGACCAGAAGTCTTGTTCCTCCTGCCACCGAAATTCACTAATTTCCACTATATCTAACTTTAACTTACCCAAATGTGTTGGTGATGTTCAGTACTAAAGAAAGACCACCTGAAAAACTATCCACAGTGCTAGTCAACACCTAAGAAGTGGGGTCCCTCTCCCTATCCCTCACAAACACCAACCACAACAGCACCTTCAACAAACCCCCCTCATAGCCAACAAACCTTGCCTAGCCACCCTACTCAGTCTCCCAATCCCAGCACATACCCCACACAGACCAAATCTCAACTATAACCATGGTCAAATGCCACATACCACCAGTCCCAATTCAGTTCCAAAACTCTCATCCAGATCCCTCTCTCCTCCAGAGACATCAGTTCTATCAAAAGGTTTAACCTTTAGCCCCACACCTAAATTCAACCGCACTGCCCTGGTTAAAGATCTCCTCTCATTCACCCGGAACCTCAACTGGAAATATCACTTCACCACCCAAAGACAGCCCCCAAATACTAGACCCAGTGTTGAAACCTGTCTAAAACAGTTCTGACCGCCTTCTCAAAGGGATCCTCCTCTCCTCCCCCAAAACCATCCCTTGCAGACATTTCAGGAATTCCTCATATCCAGTGTTGCCTCCCAGTCCTTCTTGAAGAACATCCCAACAATCCCCAACATCACCCCAGCTGAATCCCGTGCCATTAAGGAGCTGAAAACAGACCCCTCTATTGTCATCCTCCCAGCGGATAAAGGCTCCACAACTGTGGTACTTGACCGCGTGGAGTATGTGGCAGAAGGACTGCGTCAACTCTCCGACACCTCAGCCTACAAAGCTGTTACCCAGGATCTCATTCCCTCCATCCAGACTGAGCTGCAGAAAATCCTAAAAATCCAAGGTCCCTCACAAGGCCTCACAATGGCTTCCATAGACCTACTCACTCCACCTGAGCCATGTACCCCTACCTTCTACCTATTACCCAAAATCCACAAAGAGAATCATCCTGGCTGTCCCATTGTGGCAGGCTTCAAAGCCCCAACAGAATGTATCTCAGCTCTGGTAGACCAACACCTCCAACCTATCACCCGCAGACTCCCATCCTACATCAAAAACACAAACCACTTCCTAGAACCCCTCAAATCCATTCCCACTCCCCTCCCACCTGAAACCTTTCTTGTCACTATAGGTGCTACATCCCTTTACACAAACATCCTTCATACCCATGGTCTCTCTGCCCTTGAACACTACCTCTCCCAATGCCCACCCGAAGATCTTCCAAAAACCTTGTTCCTTATCATACTCACCAACTTCATCCTCACCCATAATTACTTCACTTTTGAATTCCAGACCTACAAGCAAATCAGGGGAACAGCCATGGCAACCAGGATGGCTCCATCCTATGCCAACCTCTTCATGGGCCGCATGGAAGAGGCTTTCCTGAAACCCAACAGCTGCTTCCCCTGGCCTGGTATAGGTCTATAGATGATATCTTTGTGATCTGGACTCATGGTGAAGAAACACTCCTTAATTTCCTCCATAACCTCAATTCCTTTTCAAATCTGAATTTCACCTGGTCCTTCTCCAAACCCCAAGCCACCTTCCTGGATGTTGACCTTCATCTTGTTGAAGCTCACATCCACACCTATGTTCACATCAAACCCGCAAACAAACAACAGTACCTTCACTTTGATAGCTACCATCCATTCCACATCAAACGCTCCCTTCCCTACAGCCTAGGTATTCGTGGCAAACGTATCTGCCCCAGTGACAAATCCCTCAACAATTACACCAATAACCTGACCAGTGCTTTCCTCTCCCGCAACTATCCTGCAGACCTTGTCCACAAACAGATCTCCCGAGCAATACATTCCTCCCTGTCCAACAACAATGTTCCTACCCCCAGACCACACAGAAGCATCCCCCTTGTCACCCAATATTATCCTGGCCTCAAATACATCAACAAATTACTCCACCAGGGATAAGACTTTCTCAAGTCAAGCCCTGAAATGAGATCATCCCTGGACAATATTCTCTCCACGCCACCCAGAGTTGCCTTTCGTCATCCCCCTAACCTCCGTAACATCCTTGTCAAACCCTACAATATTCCCAGACCACCTTCTCTACCCAGTGGTTCCTACCCTTGTAACCGACCCTGCTGCAAAACCTGCCCCATGCATCCTCCCACAACCACCTACTCCAGCCTCACTACTGGTAAAACATACACAATTCAAGGCAGGGCCACATGTGAAACAACACGTCATTTATGAGCTGACATGCCTGCACTGTACAGCCTTTTACATTGGTATAATGACAATTAAACTGGCTGACCGCCTAGGAGATGTCCAATACTCAGTAGCAGAGCATGCCCTCCAGCATAATTCTAGGGACCTAGGAACCTGCTACACTGTACATGCCATTTTGCTTCTCCCACCCAATACCAGTCCTTCAGAACTGCAGAGATGGGAACTTGCACTCCAACACATCCTTTCATCCCGCCATGACCCTGGACTGAACCTACGTTAACCAACCTCACTCCCATTTACTCTTCAGTCTTCTCCCCTTTCCCTTTCCTCTTTAGCCATTCACACATCTTTTCATCCTAGATAGTTGTGTTTATCTTTATACTATATACCTCTTTACTTCTGTATGCATCCTCTTTGGTTGGAAGCTGGCACAGTACTTACAGTAAAATATCTTTGGCTTCCCTCTGACACTCATGCCTCCATCTTTGCTACTCTCCCTGTTTACCTTTCCCCTGTTGCTTCATAACCTGGGTTGTCAGTAACTGAATCCACTTTTCCTTCTTCCCCTTTTTTCCCCTCTCTCCACCCTGATGAAGGAACCAAGTTCCGAAAGCTAGGATAAAAAATTTTGTGTTCTGTTTTGTGTATGTATCGGCTGTACTGAGCTGAGGTAAGTACTGGCCAGCCCCTCTATCTCTTTGTAAATATTTTACCCAAGAGGATGTCATCATCATTTAATCACACAGTAAAGCTGCATGCTCTCGGGAAAAATTGTGGCTGTAGTTTCCCCTTGCTTTCAGCTGTTTGCAGTATCAGCACAGCAAGACTGTTTTGGTTGATGTTACAAGGCCAGATCAGTCAATCATCCAGACTATTACCCCTGCAACTACTGAAAAGGCTGCTGCCCCTCTTCAGGAACCACATATTTGTCTGGCCTCTCAATATACACCCCTCCATTGTGTTTGGACCTACAGTATGGCTATCTGTATCGCTGAGGCACACAAGCGTCCCCACCAACTGCAAGGTCCATGGTTGATGAGGAACTGAATATATAGTGAGAGACTGCTAAAGCTGCAATATTTCCCTTCATAGTCAGCAATGTTAAATCTGCCATTTAGTGGAGTCACAGTCAATGAATGCTAGAAATCTGAGAGAATTCAGTAATGAATGAAACATCTGTACCCTGATTACAGGAGGGAGCAAGTGGTCCCCCTCTCCCCTTTTGTGGATTCCAATGTGGACATCAGTATTCCACATCCATTCCTTACAAGGTGAAACTTCAACATTTGGACCATAAACAGAGTTCATGATTATTTGTAACCTCTAAAAACCACGTTACTGAAATTCACTCAACATCAAGTACACATCAAACCATCTCAGAAGCAACAGGAATTTTAAAATACCTTAATGTTGATAGTTTCAGTTTCAATTAGAGGTTTTTCATCAGATTACATCTAATGTTCAGATACGTTATAACAAAATGCAGTCTCAAGAAATTAATTTTTTGAAGTTGATGAATATATAACAAATTTCAAAACTGCTATTTTAATACCAAAAAATTCAAAGTACAGAGAGAATTCTTCAAAGACTATCAGGGCAGAAGTTAAGGAAGTGAGTGACTGTATGTGAGTTTGATAATCTTCCACCAGAGACTTAGAGGCTGCTAAATTGTTCAACAAAAATGCATCATTTGCTTTAAAGAATGAACATCCTCTGAGAACTGAAGCATATTCCTTGATTGACAAAGAAAAGCTTGAAACTGAACTAAATGTATTCTATTATAAGTCTGATATTCATAAGTGTTGCAAATTCATTGAGCTGCTAAAACTTATCTTGAAAAGTACTCTTACAAAGAGGATGTTTTAGTAAAATAATGAACTGATAAAAATCCTCTTGACAGTTCCCATGACTACATTACAGGCAGAACGCTGCTTTTCAACATCGAAAAGAAAGTAAAAATTTTTAAGAAGTGCTGAGAATTCACAAAAATGAAATGCGTTTGTGCTATTTTCAATTGAGAAAAATTTCCTCATTTGTTATCTCAAGATCAAGGACAAAATTGTTGATCTTTTTGTGCAATTCAAAACAAGAAGAACAGATTTCATTTTTAAATGAATAGATCAAGTTTGAACTGTAACAATTTAGTAAGTAAAATGTTTGATTTTGTTCTTTTGGGATTTTATCAAGTTTCTGGATAAATATCCTTTTTATATATGTCCATTTACACAATTTTCTAGAGCACTGCCCCATTTTTTTTAGCTACGAGCCACCACTGCATGCAAGGGAGCAAATTTCTTCACTTCTTTTACTATGAGGCCAAGCTTGTTGCTTTATCTGCCAGTCCTCCATATGTTTTATCTTTTTTTGCTTTACTCTCAACTCATATTCTGCTCTCAGTAGACTTCATACCATTCAACAAGTTCTACAATTCTTCCTCGCATTCACAGAAAATGGCAATACCACCAGCGTATCATAGCACTTATATTCTTTCATCTTGGATTTTAATTCAACTTCTCAACATTTGTTTACTCTTGACAAATCCATGTTGTGAAGACCTACAGTGCAGTAAGTTTTTCAGTGAGTTTAAATGGTTGGTTGACAGATTATCTGAAGCACAGCAGAGAAAATTGTAATAAATCAAAATATCACCCTACGTCAAAGATCAAATTATACTCAGTATCTTTAATAATGTTTATAAATCATTGATGAATTTTGTTTTTCAGGCTCTTAAAGTGTCCTCACTATTGCCTTTTATCTTCTGTCCATCTTCATGGAAGAACACATTTCTTTGTTACTTGTAACTTCAGCAATAACAATGATGTTTGGTGACATGTCAATTCTGCGCCTTCGGCGCGACATCATTCGGATATTTGCATCTTCTTCAACTCGAATGCTGCAACCCAATTTTCTCACTATGAAGCCTGATTACTGTTTTTGTGTTATGCAACTCATTTGGGTGCATTATATTCCACATTATAACAGCGCACAGTTTCCAAGCTTTTTTTTTCTCCCCAATAATGACACTGCACCTTGCAGTAAAATAGAACCCAAATGCAGTAAAGAAATTATTCTTGGTCGTGTAGGTGTTAGAATACTATTTAATAGCGAAATTCTAATTATTTATAATTTTTAATGTGGTCTTGCTGTGGTTGCTGTGAAGTATGACACTACCAATTAGCTTTTGGGTGATTTAAGTTCAATCATTTTATTAGATATTCATTCCTTTCTTCTTCAGGCATACATTTTGGCATCCATGACAGAACCTTATATAATTTTTAAATACAGAATATGTAAACTTTATTGATATCATAATACCTTTACCATCTTTTTTCTTTTTGTTTCTTGTATTACGGAAAATAATATTGTTGAGTACTGGAAGTTAACAATCAGTTATACCATGAGAGAAACCATGGAAAATATGAAAACACCACTGTAGATAAACCATAAAATGGATAATTGGAAGATCTACAAAAATTTTAAGCTATTGGACAACTGTTATCTATGCTACATCGTAAAAGAAGAGGTAAGGACCACATTGTCCATTGCCCTTGCCTGCACATAATGTGAAGTCACTTATCATCTGTACTCACTCAAACCAAGATTTTGCTTAATAGAATGAAATTTAATAACTTTAATTCTGCCATGAACCATAGACCTTGCAAATGGTAGGGAGGCCTGCATGCCTCAGCGATACAGTTAGCTGTACTGTAGATGCAACCACAACAGGGGGGTATCTGTTGGCAGGCCAGACAAACATATGATTCCTGAAGAGGGCAGCAGCCTTTTCAGTAGTTGCAGGGGCAGCAGTCCAGATGATTGACTGATCAGGTCTTTTAACATCAACCAAAATGGCTGTGCTGTGGTGGTACAGCAAACAGCTAAAAGCAAGGGGAAACTACAGCGTAACTTTTCGTGAGGACATGCAGCTCTGCTTCATGGTTAAATGATGATGGCATCCTCTTGGGTAAAATATTCCAGAGGTAAAATAGTCCCCCGTTAAGATCTCCTGGAGGGAACTACACAAGAGGATGTTGTTATCAGGAGAAACAAAACTGATGCCCATGGATTGAAATGTGGAATGTCAGATTCCTTAATTTGGCTGGTAGGCTAGAACATTTATAAAGGGAAATGGATAAGTTAAAGTTAGATATAGTGGGCATTAATGGAGTTTGGTGGCAGGAGGAATAGGACATCCAGTTGGGTGAATACAGGATTATAAATACAAAGTTAAATGGGGGTAATGCAGGTGTAGGTTTAATAATGAATAAGAAAATAGGAATGCAGATAAACTACTATGAACAGCATAGTGCATGCATTGTTGTTGCCAAGATAGACATGAAGCCCACATCCATCACAGTACTAAAAGTTTACATGCTAACTAGCTTCGCAGATGATGATGAGATTGAAGATATGGATGATGAGATACAAGAAATCATTCAGATAGTTGAGTGAGATGAAAATTTAATAGTGATGGGAAACTGGAATCTGACTGTGGGAGAAGGAAGAGAAGGAAAAAAGGAGGTGAATATGGACTGGGGAAAAGGAATAAGAGAAGAAGCTGCCTGGTAGAACTTTGCACGGAGCTTAATCTAATACTTGGTTAAGAATCATGAAAGAACGATATATATGTGGAAGAGACCTGGAGACACTGGAAGGTTTCAGATTGATTCTACAATGATAAGACAAAAATATCAGTACCTATTTTAAATTGCAAGACATTTCCAGGGGCAGATATGAACTCTGACCACAATTTATTGGTTATTAACTGTAGATTAAAACTGAAGACATTGCAAAAAAGTAGTTAATTAAGGAGGTGGAACCCGGATAAACTGAAAGGACCAGAGGTTGTTGAGAGTTTCTGAGGGAGCATTAGGGAATGATTAACAATGTCAGAGGAAAAGAATACAGTAGAAGATGGTTGGGTAGCTTTGAGAGATGAACTAGTGAAGGCAGCAGAGGATCAAATATTTAAAAAGACGAGGCCTAGTAGAAATTATTGTGTAACTCTAGAGATACTGAATTCAACTGATGAAAGGACAAAATATAAAAGTGAAAGAAAAACGGAATACAAACGTCTAAACACACACACACACACACAAAAGAATACATAGTTTGGACATGCGTGAGTCAATGGTACATTGCCATGTTCCAACCATTCTATGAGCAGGACACCAGTCCTGATTGTTGCTGTAAATGTCATTATGGAAATAAACTATGTATTCAAAACAAAATAAACTTGCCCAGCAGACACACTCACATCATGCATGTTGCAGACATTAATTACAAAAGTGATTTCAAATTTAATGAATTTGTTCATCACAAGCTTTAGTAGTTTAATTCACCATGGAATGGACAATGAGTAATACTTTATAAATGAAACATGACAAAAAGATCCTCCCCCCCCCCCCCCCCACCTCCCTCCATGCAGAACATGGATCCACCTAATATATTAAAATTATACCTTCCACTTTACATTTAACATAAAAAATTTTACTTGTGTTCTAACGAGTTTATTTCAGTAGAACCTGTATAGGCCAATCATTGCATAGTGGTAATTCAAATGAACCACTATTTCATGTAACCTGGTAATGTTGTACAGTCTGAGGTAACCCTGTTTTGTTTGTTTTGTTATTCTTTAGGGGCACAAAAACAACTGGGGTCATTAGCGCCTAAGTCAAAACAATAGAACACAAAGAGGAGTTAAAAAACGACTATACATCAGTCCCAATTGATATAATAGCAGACAGCTAAAAGCAGGCACATGGAAAAATGGCTAAAAAGGACACCATACAGAAATAGAGCTCCAAAACTAAAAATTAAATGGCTGTCGTCATATTGCTTTGGCGGATAAAAAGTAAAATCCAGTCAACAGCCCACAAGTCATTTGCTAAAACAGCCGATAACACAGATGGCAAACCCAAACAGGAACGTAAAAGGTTAAAAAACGGACATTCCATCAGGAAGTGACGGACAGTTAGAACTTGGGCGCAAAGTGTACAAAGTGGTGGGGTAGCACTGCTTGGCAAATGACGATGGCTAAAATGGCAGTGCCCAATACACAGCCAAGTTAAAATAACCTCCTCCCAGCAGGAAGGCCAGTAGGAGGCCATCCAAACCACTGGGAGAGGCTTAATAAGCCAGAGCTTATTCCGGTGAAGGGAGGACCATTGGCAATGCCAAAGGGACACCACCTCCTGACAGATGGCAACACAGAGATCAGCAGAGGGAACATAGGTACGTGGGCTGATGTACTAGGACTGCAGCTTTGGTAGCAGCGCCAGAAGCCTCATTTCCTGGCAGACTGACATGACCAGGGACCCACAGAAACATAACACTGGTTCCACCAAGAGTGAGTGGTTGATAGTTTTCCTGGACCCACTGCTCTAAAGGATGGGCAGTGTACAGCACACATAAACTTTGAAGGGCGCTGAGTTAGTCTGAGCAGAGGACACAGTTGAAAAGGCTATGTCGCTGGAAGTACTCCGTGGCCTGATACAAGGCAAAGAGCTTGGCTGTAAAGACTGAGGAGTGTGCCACTGAGGTAACCTTGATATGGAAGAAGAACTGAGCGGATACCTCCTGCCTACTGTTCCAAAGACCTTTCTGTCAAGAACCAGATCATTAAGATGGGTCCTACCACAGAAAATGACATCACCTGAGCCTTATCCTAGGGCTCACCACACTTGGTCATTGCCTAGGTACCACAACATTCCACTTCTACAGTACAGTATCTCATGAAATGTAATGCCCATTGTCTGAGAAACACAAAAAAGCAACAATAATCTTCCTTTTATTGTGAGTGCTTGTGCATTATACCATCATAAAACTATGTTGCCCGGATTAACAGTTGAAAATTAAGTATGGCACTTGTTTTGATCATAAATTGTGTAAGACATTTGTAATAGACAAAGACAAATTGCAAAAACACAAACAACTAAAGTGCAGTACATTAAATTGTGTTAATAATTGTCAATCGTGTATTTTGACAACTTGTCTTCCCAAAGAACTGTAATTATCAACTTTCATTATGTGAAGCATACCACATAATTTCATTCTGGCATATAAAATCAATTCTGTTATTTGCACAGTGAAAGTCTGAAGCCCCATCACTGTCTTCTTAGACTTTCTGTCAACTATGCCCAGATGTGGAGGGGGGCTAATGTTTATCTAAATAGCACTGAGCTCAGTCAAAATTCCAGCTGTTCACATTAAGCCATGACACCTAATGTTCTATTGCCAAAATGCTAGACGATATGTAATGATTATCTTGTATAACAAAATGTCACAGTGGGAGTTGCATTAACTGTATGAAACTATTAGCAAAACTTCCAGACACTTGCAACCACATATTTGACTGAATGTAATTATGTTATTACTATGGCTATATACTGACAACGTGTCTGAAGAACTTCATTGAATAACGTAGTTGAATGGCTCTTCCAGTATTTGTAACAAGCATTATCTTAACCATTCAAGTTGGCATTGTAATAAATTACCTCCCTATGTCAAAGGTCAAATTATACTCTGTATCTCTACTAACATTTTGCAACTGTTGATGAATTTCATTCTTCATGTTTCAAAATAACTGAGATACTAAAAGTCTCCTCACTATTGCCTTTTTTCTTCCATCTGTCTGCAGGTAAGGACACATTTCTTTGTTACTTGTAACTTTAGTAACCAAGAGACCAAGAGATGAATACACTAAGCAGATTCAGAAGGATGTAAGTTGCAGTAGGTACTGGGAGATGAAGAAGCTTGCACAGGATAGAGTAGCATGGAGAGCTGCATCAAACCAGTCTCAGGACTGAAGACCACAACAACAACAACAACAACAACAACAACAACAAACTTTAGTAATAATAATAATATTTATATTCACTTATGCCTTTATTTAGTAGACATTTGCTTAAAATCCCTTTACTAATGATGGATTCAAAATTTGTTTATGTTTTAGCTATTTAACTTCTTTGGGAAGTGATTGGTTCAGTGACATGATGATTTTGCACCATGATATGCATATTTGCGTTTTCTATGTGTTGAACCTTGCAATCTAATTTTCTCTTTACAAATTCCAATTACTGTTTTTGTGTTCGTTTGGGTACATTGTATTCTGTACCATCACAGTCTGCCATCACCAAGCTTTTCTGCTACCCAATGATGACTCTGCATCTGACAGTAAAAGAAAACCCAAAACATGCAGGTAAAACAGCCATCGTTTGCCAAGTTGGAGTTATAATACTATTCAATATGGAAATTTTAATTATTCATGATTTTAACGTGCTCACCCTGTGGTCATTGAGATGTATCCCACTTCCCAACAATTAGCTTTCGGAAGATTTAAATTCAATCATTTTATTACACATTCATTCCTTACTTTTTTCATGGAATACATTATAAAATTCTCCAAATGTACATTCCATTAATGGTGTCCCATCTAGTATTTTCCCTATGTAGTTATACAAATATTACAGACTGATTCTGTAATAGTCACATAGGGTGATGCACCTTGTCTCATTCTGTTGTGTTGCAACACAACATTATTAGCATCTGAAAGCTTCTAATAACATGCTATTTGCACAACTGATTGCCAAAAACATCCATTCTGAACATTCACTTCCAGCGATTTTCAGTGTTTTCTAGTCTGCTTTTGGGTAACCAGATTATTTTGAACAGAGCTTCTGAGTAAATACAGTTACAGAACAACAACAGAAAACCAACATACTGCATTTGGATTCAACTATAGGGATGCAAGAATATTAAAACATCAGTACAGTATCACCTAGATGGATGCAAGTTGTGCAATTTGTAAAAGTCCACTTAGCAACTGGGCTTTTGTAACAGCAGAAGTAAACTGAGAGGCTCTGAGTATGTGGGGTTTGAGTGCTTGCTAATTTTCCCAACAAAGGGTGGTATTTGGTTTGAAAACTTAGCTATTAGTTTGCATTTCCTTCCACCATATTATTCCTCATTCTTTTGGTCACAAAAGGTCACCAAAATTCTACAAGTCCTTGGTAGGTTCCCAGACGTAAGTAGCACAATTTGTCTACATGTGTGTCATGCAGTTCCTGTCAGTTACGGTCGATTGATTTATCTGCATGGAGCTGGCTCATAACAGTGTCCCAACTGTGTTCCATTGGGTTTCGATCAGGAGAATATGGTAACCAGTATGTCAATGTGAGTTCACTATAATGCTCCTCAAACCACTGTAGCATTATTCTGGACTTGTGACATGGACTGTTATCCTGCTGGAATATGCCATCATTGTCAGGGAAGACATCAAGCATAAACAGATGCAAGTGCTCCACGATAATTTCAGGTGAATGTTCCCCATAGCAAACAGTGTCCCCACCAACGTGCTTTCGTGGCACAGTGCATGTTTTGAGCAGCCTTTCACTTGGGTGACAGCATATCTGGACATGGACTTTGACCTAGTGTAACAACAAATGTGATTCATCGAACCAGGTGACAAGGTTCGATTGATCCATGGTCCTATCTCGATAATCCTGTGCCCAATGTATCGTAATCTACAATGTTTGTTGGATGAACATGAGAATACATAGGGGGCCATCTGATGCAGAGCCCCATATTCAACAATGTACACTGCTAAACATTTGCACCTGAACCAACAAAGAACTTTATTGTAATATCTGCCACAGATTTCCACCTATCCTGTTTTACAAAGCAGGCTAGCCTTCAATCTCTATGTTCTTTAATGAGGGACGACATACAACACTTGGTCGCCTTTCGTGATATGACCATTCTGCAACCACTTTCCATATACGCTCACAGCAGCAGCATTGAACATCTGACAAGCTTTGCCATTTCTGAGGTGCTCATCGCAGGTGCTGGGTCATAACAATGGTCCCCTGTCACAGTCACATTTGTTAGTGCTTTTCCCCATTTGAGGCCCATATCATCACTAGAATGATTCCCCATTCATCTTTGCTCCATTTATATATTTCCAGATTTCAATAATTTCATGCAATGAAGGTCCGAACATAATTTCCTAACATAATTTGCACAGGGGATGGTGCAACAGCCAGTGACAACTCGGGGTAGCTACTCAAACTTGGAAAACAAATTCACCAAGAATTCCAGCTGTGAGGAGGAACATGGTGTCAAGAAGTTCCTAATAAATAATTAATGGTGTGTGGAGGGAGAGGGGGGGGGGGTGCAGCATACTGCAGTAATGACTTTTCTACCCTCTCAGTTGAACAATATACCAGCCGTAAGCCGTAAGCGGTAGTTTAACCACAGTTTTGAAACATCAATAATTTATATGGAATAATATTCTTATAATTAACACAATTTAAGATACTAAGTATTTTAAAATTTGTGAATTATAAAATTCAATTTCAATGTTAGGTCAGAAACACAGAATTCCCTGAGGTTTTATGAAATTTTCTGAGGTTTCCCCTTTTTCAGGTGGTATGTAATTCCCTGAGAATTCCAGGTTTTCAACTTGCAATTTGTCTTTAAGCACTAACTACAGTAATTTAAATGTATATGTAATGATCAACTCCTTGTCTGTCATAACATCAAATGTTAACAATATAATGCACTGGTTATTTAAATTTTTATCATAAAGGAGACTACTGTGTAACAGAATTGTAACAAAGGAGCCTGCCAGCTCAGAGATAATCTGCATGAATACCATTGGGAAAATATTCACAAAGCAGACAATGTAGATTTAAACATGTTGTAATGTCGTGGTGGTCTTCCATCAGAAAACTGGTTTGACGCAGCTTTCCATGCTACTGTATCATGTACAAACTTCTTCATCTCCAAATAACTACTGCAACCAACATCCTTTTGTATCTGCTTACTGTATTCATCTCTTGGTCTCCCTCTACTAATTCTACCCCCACACTTCCCTCCATCAACCGATCCCTTCTTCTAGACAGGTGGTGCCACAAATTTCTTTACTCGCCAGATCTATTCAGTACCTCCTCATTAGTTATGTGATCTACCCATTTAATATTCAACATTCTTCTATAGCAACACACTTCAAAAACTTCTAACATGTTCTTGCCTTAACTGTTTATCGTCCATGTTTCACTTCCTTACATGGCTACACTCCATACAAATACTTTCAGAAAAGGCTTCCTGACACTTAAATCTATATTCGATGTTAACAAACTTCTCTTCTTCAGAAATGTTTTTCTGGCCATCGCAAGTCTACATTTTATATTCTCTCTACTTCGGCCATCATCAGTTATTTTACTTCCCAAATAGCAAAACTCATCTACTGCTTTAAGTACTTACTAATGTAATTCCTTCAGCATCACCTGATTTAATTCTACTGCACTCCATTATCCTTGTTTCGCTTTTGTTGATGTTCATCTTAAATCCTCTTTCAAGACTCTGTCCATTCCACTCAATTGCTCTTCCAAGTCCTTTGCTATCTCTAACAGAATTACAATGTCATCGGCGAACCTCAAAGTTTTTATTTTGTCTCCAAATTTTTCTTTGGTTTCCTTTACCACTTGCTCAATGTACAGGTTGAATAGCATCAGAGACAGGCTACAACCGCATGTCACTCACTTCTCAACCATTGCTTCTCTTTCATTCCAGTAGGAATCTCCAAAAACAAATCAGAGGAGAATTAAACATTGAAAGGGCCAATGGACAGATAACAACTGGAATCAGAGTAACTTATGCTAACCCTACATAATTCAGAAGATGGACTATCCAAGATTTAGAGGTAAACTACCAAGTATCATTGGTAAATTAAACATAGAATGCATGAGAATAAAACATAAAGCAAACTATATCTTGAGCCATACAGTACCCCATATTAAAAAAATAGAAGAGTGAGAAATCATACAGAATTTACTGTTATTATTTCTAGCAGAAATTAATGACCACAAAAGTTAATGATAATTTTTTACCAGTGACAGCAAATATGGGACCAATAACTATCAATCAAATGCAGATGCATTTGATTTCCCCTGACAGCCACTGAATAAAGTCACTGAGAGACATTAGTTTTGAAAAAAAATGCATTTTGTGAGATTACTAAAACTATCAGTCACTGAGTCAAACCACACACCAAGAGCGATCAAGGCACCCAACGGAAGATATCTGGAATACGAAGCAGGTAGTCGTAATGTTTTAGTTCACCAATGTATGCCTGTTAACTTGTGTTCACAAACTTCATCCATTCATTCTCGCAACTGCATTTTGTATTACAATATACCCTTGCAATCCACTATAGTTACAAATCTTGTTAAAGAAAGCAGCAAATATTAAAGGTTTTACACTACTGGCCATTAAAATTGCTACACCACGAAGATGACGTGCTACAGAAACGAAATTTAACCGACAGGAAGAAGATGATGTGATAGGCAAATGATTAGCTTTTCAGAGCATTCACACAGGATTGGCGCGCAGGTGGCGCACAACGTGCTGACATGAGGAAAGTTTCCAACCGATTTCTCATACACAGACAGCAGTTGACTGGAGTTACCTGGTGAAATGTTGTTGTGATGCCTCGTGTAAGGAGGAGAAATGCGTACCATCATGTTTTTGACTTTGATAAAGGTCAGATTGTAGCCTATCGCAATTGCAGTTTATCGTATCGTATCATCGCGTCGGTCAAGATCCAATGACTGTTAGCAGAATATGGAATCGGTGGGTTCAGAAGGGTAATACGGAACGCCGTGCTGGATCCCAATGGCCTCGTATCACTAGCAGTCGAGATGACACGCATCTTATCCGCATGGCTGTAACGGATCGTGCAGCCACGTCTCGATCCGAGTCAACAGATGGGGACATTTGCAAGACAACAACCATCTGCACGAACAGTTTGACGATGTTTGCAGCAGCATGGACTATCAGCTCGGAGACCATTGCTGCGGTTACCCTTGACGTTGCATCACAGATGGGAGCGCCTACAATGGTGTACTCAACGACAAACCCGGGTGCATGAATGGCAAAACGTCATTTTTTCCTATGAATTCAGGTTCTGTTTACAGCTTCATGATGGTCGCATTCGTGTTTGGTGACATCGTGGTGAACGCACATTGGAAATGTGTATTCGTCGTCGCCATACTGGCGTATCACCCGGCGTGATGGTATGGGGTGCCATTGGTTACATGTCTCGGTCACCTCTTGTTCGCATTGACGGCACTTTGAACAGTGGATGTTACATTTCAGATGTGTTACGACCTGTGGCTCTACCCTTCATTCGATCCCTGCGAAACTGTACATTTCAGCAGGATAATGCACGAGCGCATGTTGCAGGTCCTGTACGGGCCTTTCTGGATACAGAAAATGTTTGACTGCTGCCCTGGCCAGCACATTCTCCAGATCTCTCACCAATTGAAAACGTCTGGTCAATGGTGGCCGAGCAACTGGATTGTCACAATACACCAGTCACTACTCTTAACGAACTATGGTATTGTGTTGAAGCTGCATGGGCAGCTGTACCTGTATACACCATCCTAGCTCTGTTTGACTCAATGCCCAGGCGTATCAAGGCCGTTGTTACGGCCAGAGGTGGTTGTTCTGGGTGCTGATTTCTCAGGATCTATGCACCCAAATTGCATGAAAAAGTAATTACATGTCAGTTCTAGTATAATATATTTGTCCAATGAATACCCGTTTATCATGTGCATTTCTTCTTGGTGTAGCAATTTTAATGGCCAGTAGAGTATAATCTGTGATATCAGATTATCCGCAGATGTCTTGGTACACGTTTTCCTGCAAATAAATAATTTCAAGATTATCATTTTGGCACAAATGAAACTACAAATCTGGAAAATGAGAGTTGAAATGGTATAAACCATTGAAATAACTGTAGTGTCAGATACTTCTTGTAGCCATTTTAACACCTCTTCAGTGGCTCAAGTTTATTAACCAGTGTCATCAAATATTTGTATTAATTAGAAATTTTCTTTGGTTCTCACTCTAACTCTTATATTTAAGACTGGTCATATTTTTTTGAATTAATTTAACTGTCACAACAATTAACTTCACAGTTTTGTCATTTATGTGTAGATTTTTATTGAGTTTTGCTGTTGTTTACAATTTATCTTTATTTACATTTTCATTGATTTTACTATGTTCCCTAAATTACTTTAATGGGACTATAGTGGTGCCATGGCTGAAAACGTAGGGGGTTACAATAGGATAGTAACAATTAAGTGTTTTGTGGGGCTGTATATCTGGCTGTATAGTTCTTCAGCTTCTCTCATGTACATGACAAACTTTTGCGCAGATCGAGGAATCAGAGGAAATAGATATAAGTGTCCTCCCAGTAGATCTAGAGGATGAAGAATTTCAACTGAGATCAGCTGACAGAAGAAATTAAAGCATTAAATATGGATCCAAATAATCACCTATCAATAGTTGCAAGGACATTTTAAAGACTGGCCATTCTTAAAGAAACAGTGTCATGGGCACCCCAGGTAAATTAGAGGGTAAGATTGGAATGGATTGGATTTTTGGGTCATCAGTCACTCCATCCTGGGAGTATGAAACTAATAAAAACAATTTGAAAGGAAATGACATGGACAGCCAAATCAATTCTTAATATTTTCACCAAATGATAAATTGCTTGTGTGGGAAAATGTTCTTGAACAGGCCACAGTCACAAGTATAAATACAAAAATAGATATGTCACTTTAGTTTTGCAAAGACATAAATCAACATGGTGCATACTGGGTTTGTTTCACAGCCAGGACCTTGATGTCACACAAATGGGTTTGTGGCGGCAGAATTTCATTTCTGTAGTGTCGTCCAACGTGTGAGGTCGTAGGTTAAAGTTGGTACCTCACAACAGAGCCACAAGCTGAGGACAATTGCTGCCAGATGCAGCCACAAATGAGAGACCTTAGCGAAGGCAAGTCTTCAAGAAGTTCTTTATGCCGCTGGATGTCTACTTGCATCAGAGAGCAGCTCCACTGACCCCACTCCATGACAGCCAACTATGAGAGCAGCATCATCACAGCTCAGATCTGGTAGCACTTGTATAGTTAGTCAGAACTGCGTACCAAAGTTTATAGTTAAACGTACATTAATATGTGACATACATTCAGTACTAGTCAGTGTTATAAACAGTTATTCTTGTGCTCTGTGGACGTGGACTGCATCCAAGTTAAGTATTCTATATTAAAGTCTTAAAGTCAGTCAATACTTTATGGGCACTTTAGTACCCATTCGTCTTTCTCCTGAGGTAAATCTAGGCTTGCTATGAAGACACAACAGTTTCAGTATTTACTGAATATTGCTTTTACTATTTTATGGAATTAAGTTGTTGGTGACAACCAGATCTACAGCAAAGCCTGTTTGGCTGGTAGAAGCAAACCAAGCCAATGCCACTGATACAAATTTGCACATTTGGCAACGTTAAAGTACTGTATTTGGATTTATACTTCAGCACTATGAAACATGCATCTTAGTTGGTACCCCACATTAAGCACCTTTAAAATTGGATCATTTTGGTATAAAGTAGGCCGCTACAGTTCAAAAGCCCACTTGCAGGCAGCAGTTGGCAAATGGGTGAAGTAGCATACAGAACAATACTGCTGTGACCTCATTGCCTGGAGGCAGGAATCACCAAATGGTGCACAGAAGGCATGCCATAGGGCCACCTGGCAGGTACATACACTAGCCGCGCCTGCCCATAAGCAAGGGTTTCAACTCTCTGAGACTGCAGACATGCGTGCAAGTTGCGTTTACTTGTGTGTGTGTGTGTGTGTGTGTGTGTGTGTGTGTGTGTGTGTGTGTGTGTACTGCTGACACAGGCCTTAATGGCCAAAAGCTTTAATTGTGTGAATCTTTTTGTAATGCCTATCACGGCTCAGCATCTTCACTATATAGTAAGTAGCAACTTTCCTTCTCTGGTATTGTTACATTCCATCCTGGATTTTCCATTCTTTGATTTTTGCCCATAAGCAAGCTGACACATACTTCCCAGCTCCCATGTCACATGGGGCAATGCTGGAACAGCTGATTCTGAAAACTTAGGAAATGTGACTTCGGCAGATACATCTTATCACCCGAAATCATACCTAAGGCACAGTTGTTTGGACGGATGAATCCTCGAAAAAGTCAAGATCTAGTTTCAACAATAAATATCAGTCACCAATATTAATAAACTAATGTCTTCAGATTTACATTTATTCAAGGGAATGTGGAAAATGACAAAGTTCACAATATTTAGTAAAGGCCACATATTTCGTGTCATGCTGTAAACACTGATGACTTTGCATTGTTTGGCACAGTACTGTTTATGCTAAATTTCTTGTTCTTTTTCTGGGTCATAGGAGAAGGACAGAAAGGAGGCAGAGAGGGGGACTGCAGCAGGAAGATACGTTGCAAAAGCTCCTAGCTATAGCTATGCACCATTCATGTGATCACGAAGTAGTTGTGAGCCCTCTGGGGGGATTATTGGTAGTGTGTGGTTCATCATAGTAAAAATAAACAACAATTACTTTGTTCATAATGCTTTTATTCATACAAAATGAATTACATTGCACACAAAGACAAAAGGAACAGCCACTCAGAGGTGGGTCACACCTCACAGACAGCAACTAAAAAGATGAAAAAGGGAGCCAGATTACCATTACAGAGGTTATGGAATGAAACTGTGGACACAAAAATTACATTTATTGAGGTTTTGAAGCAATACGAAAAGTGTGGTCCAACAACGAGTAAGGTGTGGACATTTCTCATGAACATGTGGATGGTCATATTGAATCTTTGCTAGTGATACGGGACATACAGACATACTGTTCAAATGATAGCTTACAACTTCACAGATTAGAAGATTATTTTCAACTGAGACTTTAAGAAGGGAGATGGGAGTGTCACTATTACGCATAGTGAAACTCCCTTGCAGACAAATATATTTTGCATAAATAATTCATAAATTTCAAACACCTTACAGAGAAAAAAAAAGATATGGCAACACTTACTACTATACAACAAAATATTAGAGGATTAAAATCTCGAACTACAACTCTGTTTCAATGAATTAGAAATTATTGGGCTGTTCCTGACAGTCCAACATGTGAACAAAGGAATACAGAGGGGTACATGTGCGACAGAATAAATCTGTACGCCATCATCATGTAAAAAATGGGAGAGGCTATGTATGTGTGAAGTAACCACAAATTCAAAACTATATGTATGACTATTTCAAATGTGAGGTACAGATGCCTACTAACACGTACCTAATAAATACAGTTTACAGAGCTCCTCTATGAAACTTTCAGAAGTTTCTACAAAGATCGGAAACACAATTGTCTTTCCTGTCAGACAAACAAGTAGCAAAATAGAGGGTGATTCCATGATGATGTTACAAATTTTCAGGGATGATGGAGGAAGGTAGAATCCACACAGGTTACGGTGACTGATGTGCAGTAATCAATTTTCGTGCAAAGTGCCGAGTGAGTTCATTCGTTTGTTTGGAAGGGGAGGATGACAGTGTATGCCATCTTTTGCCCAGTCAGCAATAACAAAATCAAGGTGCACGCAAGCAGTCTTTCTCATATGATTTCACAGAAACTATCTGGTAAAAAAAATTCATTTTTGTAGTACTTATAGCTTTATGTGTCAGGCTCATGATGATGTGCCCATCATTTTGTTAATGGTCATAGTTATTGTGATATTCACATGGAATAAAAACACTGCAAGAAATTCGAAAAAGTCTGGAGTGAAAAATAGGGGTAGCTATGTTTTTGCATTTGGTGCATATTGCATAATATGTTGCTGCATATGAAATTTAGCTGACATATTGAATTTTTCTTTAGACTTGCATGCAGCTCTCTATCTGTGACCAATCTCAAGGACATTAATGTGACGTAGCACACTCATTTGCGACTGCCCCATGCCAACAACAAAGCCTGGGCAACATATCCACAACATTCCTCATATTTCATTAACAGTTTGAGATATCAAAATGAGATTTTGGCAAATGATAGCATGCAAAGAGGAGAGTATTTAACTATGTCATTATTATGCAAAACTTCATTATTGACTGTGTTATTCCACTCACTACAGACCTTTTCCATGAAAGAACGTAATTTTCAAGGGATATCAACTTTGTGAAACAAGAAATGTTGTGGGTTTTGGAACAACATAAGTGAAGACACTACATGTTTATTTTGTACTGAGGATGTGCTTTTTCTTAAGTCACTGCCCTTAATTTTCCTCAGTTCCTCACTTAATACACAACAGAATTCTCTCACAACTGTGTCTGCACAATATTTTAGTGAGATGACACTGTGTAAACACTGCTGTGTTTTGACAAAAGAAGCAACCATTAACATGGCAAGAAGAGAAATGTAGGTTTTATTCATGACGCTTCTCTGAAAGTTAACAAATGTTTAACAAGGCAGGCAAAAATAAATTGCTACATTTTCAGCATAATTCTTTTTACACACTAACCAAAGCAGAGGAGACAGATCTTTCTCAATGGTCAACACGTAAGTGTGGGCATGGAGGTGCTCCACTTAAAATTTACAAAAAATAGGAGCATAGGCTTTGGTTTAGAATGGCACTTCACCTCCAGCACCTGCCCGTAACCCTCACCACTACCAGTCTCCCATGCATGCCCTGCCAACTGCGCAGCTAACGGCCACTTTATTCTGCACAAACTCTACATGTATCAGTTTGAAGTTTCGTACCCTGGCCCAGAAATGACCAAGTCTGAAGTTATAAGTGAAATCATTCTCATATATCTGAAGCAGAATACAAGTACTGGTATTACTGTTGCTAAGATTGTCGGGTAGGCAACTTTCAAAATTAGTAGTATAGACCCAAACAAGAAAAAAAGTCTAGTAAACAAGGGCTCTAAAATGCATACCTTAAGTGCTATGAGCGCTTGTTCACCTTCACCACTGTGAAACATCTCTTCTGCAGAAGTAGTGTTAGAGCTTAAAGTACGAATTTTAAGATTCCACATTCACTACACATTTATTCTTGTTTTGGTTCATACTACCACCTGTGAAAATTGCCTACCATACAATCTTAGTGACAACAGTACCAGTACTTATATTCCACTCTCAGCTCATCAGAATGATTTTCACAACACTTTTTGACTCTTTCATTTCCAGACCAGCATTCCTCACTTCAGTTTCAGACATTTAGGCTTTTCCATCATCCCTAAAAGTTTGTTACATCATCATGGAACCACCCTGTATAATTTGATCTCAACGGTATTTTGGAGGATCAGACAAGAAACATGTAAATATTACTTAACAAACATATATCTGAATGTGCCATTATCTTTAATAACAGTTTTGAACATTTCGATATACCAGTAAATTAAACATTCAGTCTGTTTGGAATATGAATGAAAATATTAATTTACAAGCTGACAATTTGAAAGCTACAGTAGCAACTAAAATATAACGGTAAGGATAAATTTTACGTAAATTCATTACAACTAGGCAGACACACAAATTGGGAACTAGGCACCCAGAAAATTTGCTTCAAAATTCCTGGAATGTGTGTGTGTGTGGGGGGGGGGGGGGGGGGGTTTCAGTTAATTTTCTAACACAGATTCATTGTTATGGAAACATTAATTTAAATACTAATTAAGAAAATACTCTGCCTGACAAAAGAAGTGAAGCATCCAGAGAGAGAAGAGGAAATGAAATTAAACTTCACAAGATGAGAGGGCATGTGATGGTATTTCAGTGATTACAAAATCAAGTCAAATTTACAAAGAACTTGGCAGTATAAGCCCATTTATCAGAATGATGATGCACCTCCTCTGGACCGGATGCACGCACTGCTTCAGTTGGGAAGGGTTTGAAAGCCATTGTACCCTCTCCTGAGGCAAATTGGCCCACAACTGTTGTAACTGGTTTTTGATATCCTGGACTCTAGCATTAGGATTAAGCTTACATCCGAACTGGTCCCACACATGTTCTATCGGGGACAGACGTGGTTATCTTGATGGTCACTGTAATACCTCAACATCACGCAGACAGTTCATCTCTGTGAATGCCACATGTGGACAAGCAATGTTCACTTGAAAAATGGCACCACAATACTTTCACATAAGACGTTACACCGGACACATGATGTACTGCTGTGCTGTCAGAGTACCCTCAATTATTACCATCTGTGATCTGAAGCCATACCCCACAGTTTGCCACACCATTATGCCGGAAGTATCGCTACTGTGCCTCTCCAAAACATTAGAATTGGAGTTCTCCCAAAGTCGCTGCCATACTCACTGACAGTGATCATCTGGGGTAATGTGCTGATTTGGCAGTGTGCTGCAGCGATTTGAACTCCAGCCACATTGGCTCTTAGCACGTTACACTGGTGGTGCCACTTTGCACCAGTGCTGGGGTGCTGTGACATGTGGATTGAGGTGAGGTGTAGTGCTTGGCCTGCTTGTGAAGAGTGCAGCTCTGGCTAGTGGAGACGCATATTGCCTGTGCTGATTCACGATGGTAGTGTGCACATTGTGGACTCTGATTTCGGAGTCACATGGGGCCCCGTTGATGTAAATGACTGTTCACCAGCGTTGGGTAGTTCTGACAGCTTGTTGCAGAATCGGGTTTGCTCTATAGTAGGCATTATGTTAATACAAGTGGTGACCAACAATGATAGTTGGTTGCAGAACTTGTGCTTGCTGTATCATGAGTATTCCATTATAAAAAGTGTTCGCCAAATTTGTGTGGTTGGTGGTGGCTCAATATTATGGGATGTGGTCAGCCAACATGGTTCCGGTATTTTTGGTTTGTGGTATCGAATGGTGCGGAGCTTACTGGAAGTACTGGCTGCTGGTATTTGGGGTGATATTTGTTGCTTCCTGGTGCATGTAAGACATGAGATTATTGTTTGTTGAGTCGTTGGGGCAGCCTTTCGATCACATACTTGGTTATTGGTGGATGTGGTTAGTTTGTTGGCTCAAAAGTGTTTGGTGGTTATTGTTCAGACTTCACATAATTTTGTATGTTGGTATTTTGCACTCCCCAGCAATTGACGATGCAGATGGGAAATTGAATTCTGCTCCTGCATGTGTGTTTTCTTATTAATGCATTGTTTCTAGTTGGGAGACAGAAGTTTGTTGGGTTTGTGAAATAATGGTGTAGTCCATGAGTTATGATTGTTGGTTTAATACCCTGTTCTGTCAGTGACACTTTTGGTCTTGCTGAATTATGGCAAGAAACAGGTTGCCTTCCTCATATGAGGAGGACTCTACTCGGCCAGACAGTCAAATGACAGCAAGTGAAGTCAAAAGGACAGAGGTATTTTAAGTGGCTAGGTCATTGATGTTGCAACAGACTGATGGTTGAATCCGACCGCCCCATGTAAGATTAAGTTGTCCTTGGTTGTATTGGGTGATGGTGTGACCTATGACAATACAGAATCTGAGCGAGCTTCCAGAGGCACAGTCAGTTTATTAATATTGTTGTTTGATATTGTATTACTTGAATGATTTTGAAAGCACTTGCTGTCTGAGTGCCTAGCGATACTGTTGTGTAAATTGTGCCATGGTGTCTGTTGGAGTTGGGTTGTTTGGGGGAAGAGACCAAACAGCGAGGTCATCGGTCTCATCGGATTAGGGAAGGATGGGGAAGGAAGTTGGCCGTGCCCTTTTGAAGGAACAATCCCAGCATTTACCTCAAGCGATTTAGGGAAATCATGGAAAACCTAAACCAGGATGGCCGGACGTGGGATTGAAACATCACCCTCCTGAATGTGGGTATAGTGTCCTAACCACTGCGCCACCTTGCTTGGCCATGGTGTCTGTGTTTCCTTGTCAATGACTGAGGAAAACAAGACGTAGTTATCTCAGTTGGCTGTAGAGCACAGAAGGGTTTTTCTGTACTCAACCATAACTGCACAAGTGGAACGCAGCTGTTGAGTGCTGCTGTTGTACGATCTGCCAACACATGATAATGGTTTTCACCGCCTTGTCTGCCATGGTTCTTAGTGGTGGATTAGCAGTAAGTGATTAATTAGTCTTGTTCTGCACATAGGAAAGTTATCACTTTAAGCATAGGCTAATACATGTTTAGGCTACTGCCCACCTAGTGACAACCCTGCCAATTACTAAGATCTAAGTTAACCCACACCTACTGGCGGGAGAAATAAAGGGTTAGTCCCATATTTGTAAATTATAAGACCCAAGTCAACTTAATGCCTTACTTGAAGTGATATTATGGTTATTGAGACTAAGCAGTTGTAAGAGGACAGTAGTTTGGGTACAGTGAAATCAAAGGCCACTAGACTGGCAGCTTTAGAAGTTTAGAAAGAACAAGTATTGCCTGCAGGGGGAGCAACTATTAAAACTTAAGTTTTTGAATTCAGCCACAAATGACTCTTGCAAAATACTAGGAGCAACTTGTGGCTGTTTCAAAAACTTAGCCTTAGAAGTTACTGTCACTAACTTAAGGTTTGCTGGTATATGTTCTGTGTAACCGTCTTAAAAATCTTACATGTGTTGTGTGCATCAACCCTGTGAAATGTGATGTCCTAGTATAGTTAAGTCTGGTATTTTGGTGTTCACTTACTGTAAGACGTTTTCGAACAAGGCATTACTGAAGTTTAAGAGGGTTTTATAATCAGTATTAAAAGAACCCTATTTTTAGTATTATAAATGTCAAAATTATCTAGTTTTAGCTTTTGCCAGAGATTTATAATATTAAATAGCTTCGAGTTATAGAGTTTGCTCGAGTCACTGTTTATTCATTCCATTTGGTTATTTGATGTTTTTATGGTTGTATTGCTTTAAAAGAGCAGATCTGATGGCTGGGTGCACAAATTGAAGGTTTGTGATCAGTTTTTTTCAGGTTTCTGTTACAGAGCAATGTCCTGACCCCAACTGCTTCCCACATAGGGACCCTCCAAAAACAAGCTGCTTCTGCCATCACCATCATGTGCCCCAGCAGTGCGAAGCTACGGTGCCTGGTGCTTTGTCTCCTTCATCAACATATCACTGGGCCTACATGGCTCGGAGTTCTGTGGAATTGGTATTTTGAAAGCGTAAGTATGAAGGAGCAAGGTTAATAAAAGAAACTTGAATCAGCTCGACCTACCCTCAATTAAAAAACCCAGTGCTCCACTCCCAAATTTCCTTGGAATTAAATGGTGACCCAGAAGTGCAGAACTGTGATTAACTGCTGAACACAATGTGACACCATTCTTTAGCAGTAGAAGCTTCCCAGTCCCAGTACCACTCAAAATGCAGCTGTGTATTTAGGTATTAATTGCAGCCTATGCATGCGATGATAATTCCCTAGTTCCACTGCTGCTAGTCTCCAGACCATGGTGCTAGATGACACAATGTTGCAAGGAGTCTATCACTTGTTCTTGGATAGGTGTGGTGTTATCTATACAAATGTATGCTATAGGTTTGCAACTTTCAACTGACGAAGTGAAATAGCCTACCAAAAGAACATTGCTACAAATTCCAAAACATCCTTTTATATGGCAGGATAACGTTCTCCCAAATAATTTCACACGTAATCTGTTAAAAAAAGATCTCCGTCAGTGGGTTTCAAACTCGGGACCTTTAGAATGACAATTGATACTCTACCAACTCACTTTTAATTACCATTTACGCATTTTCTACTAGACAACAGCACACATAACTAACTAAATTGGTGGTTTGGTTGATACTCTACCGACACACAATGCTTGATATCGATCTGAGTGTCTGACATCTGGACGTTCAGGTGACAGTGCACAATATGGTATCCTACCTCATGGTCAGACATGGTCACCTGGAACCTTCACGATGAGTATGCCTGCCCTAATGTTCTCTTGCAGTCCAACAACACGCCACTGTCACATTTGGATATTGCACAATCTGAATAGCCAGCCAAATGGAGACTCACAATGATGCTTCCAATAAATCCCGTCATGTACTAATAGTTCCATCTCAAACGAATATGTGGCATCTTCATGTCCTTCACAGAGACCAACTCAACATCGGGCACTGTTCGCGCCTCTTATATAACATACCATGGCTGGCAACACCACTAAACATGAACACTAAAGCACTTAGGTAGCTGTTCTACCTGTCAAAAAAAAACTTCAACTCTAATCATCCTTGTCAATGCCATTTGCATGTACAAATTTACACTTAAATCCAACTATGTCTTTTGGGTGCTTCACTTTTTTTGTCAGGCTGCACATGTTTCTCAAAACGAAATATCTAACATTAAAGACTCAACAGACAACTTAAAATGCACCAGCTACCTGCAGGATAAAACTTGAGCTGACATCATGTAATTACATTAATCAAAAAGTCAAATTGTGGCAGATCCATATATAGAGCTTTATTGGAGAACATCATTTCAAATTAAAGTGTATTAAAATCTTTATTTTAGAGATAAGAAAAATATATTAAAAACTATAAATCAACACTTTTTCACAGGTTACAGACATATTTTATTCACAGGATAGCATTTGAAACACTTAATCTGTCTTCCTCATCAATATAACAACCAAACAATACACATCATTGCAACATTCTACTCATTAGTCATTTTTGAAATAAATCATTGCACTATGTGCTCAGTGATGGAATGTTTTTTTAATTAAAAGTTTACAGGTACAATGTAACAGTATCATTGGTACAAACATTTCTTTAACCACAGAAAATGTGGTTCAACTTCTTAAATGCATGAATGTAAAATAAAATCCTCTCTCATCCCCTCTCAACCATATACACAATACATATTTAAAAAAGCAGACCAAAGCAAATGAGTATTTACCAGCAACTGATTTATCCAACTATCTCAAACGCAACACTGCTTCTAATATGTATTTAACACACATTCAGTTAAGATACTGAGTGACAAAGATATGGCACAACAGTTCAACAATGAAAAAACAACCCATGGAGAAAAGTGACAATTCGCATCACTGTTCCAAAAGAATCATTTGGTGGTAACTTCTACCCATACAAGATTGTAAGGAGTGTCACCACAGATGGTTATCTGGTGTTAATGACCACGGGTTGTCATTGCATTTTCCAGGTATTTGCTCTGAAGTACATAACATCCTTCTTTACAGCACAAGTCCAGAGTTGCTTTTTTCCCTTTCTTTTGTATTGCTAGCATTAATATTGTTAATCACTCATTAGGAAGAAATCTGGAATCTGATGAAATTCTGAACACAATTCTGCTTCAGCCATCCCATCATCTTCACTATACACTGTATTACCAAAGCCATGCAGATAACACAGGCACTTTAGAAATTCTGTTTACCCATTAGATAGAAAAGAAACTTTAACTCTTAATAATTAATTCATATAAGTATTTCTTTGTAAAGCAAACACTGAAATGCAAGTTAATATACTCACATTGTTTTCAAACAAATAAATATAGTGGAAACAAGACATGAATCACTATTTTCAGTATTGATTTCTAACACATTAATACAGAAAATGCAATACCAATTTTGCACTTCTGCTATGGAGCTAAGGTTTTGCTACCTCATAATTCATATCTTAATTTATACGAAGTGAAATGGCACAGTAGTTTAGAAACTAACCTCTTATTAGAAATGAAAATGTTCAGATTAATTAGCCACTTGAAGTAATGTACAGTTTCTATGTTTTACTTAATTTTTTCCCAGCAAACACACTATGATAGTTCCATGAGCAAATCACCAGTTGCTAACTTCCACACACCTTTCCAAATGAGTTAGTTAAATGCTGACCATCACGCTGACAAATGTCAAAATATCTTGGCCGAAAGCTTATGTGCTTGCTAGTATTTTTGTTGTGACTGTCTGCAAGTCAACATCACTATGCAATGAGTAGAAGTCTACTCTTTTCATAATATAATCTTTATCCTGGCCTGAACTTAGGTCAGAGAATTACTTCTGGATTTACTTGCAATAAATGTGGAACATTACAAGCAGTAACATTCCTTTTAACGAAAGAATTTTTTCTGTTATTCTCATACACTCCTCCTACAGTAGCTTATCTTCAGTGAAGTTAATTAAATATTTCTAATGACTATGAAAAATATAATTTTGATATTCTCTTGATATTAATATACAATACCAAAATAATGTTGTATATATTGCACACCATAGAAATAGAAAGCGATGACTAGCTTTCAGTTACTGCCCATAGTTAAGCCACAACTAATTCATTTGTAAACCACATGAGGTACACAGCAATTGAAACACTCACACTGAACAATTAGTTAATGGTAAAATAAGATTCTGAATGGTTTATTTATTTCACTTCATTTATCACTAAAAAAAAACTTAATGTTCATATGGTATGGAAAACTCTGGCAGAATGTAAATAACTTAGCAGTAAAGGTAACAACTCACAGCATAGTAGAGGCACTGAGTCATCTAAAGCACTTAAACAAGGTTGAAAAATTCACATCAAGTATTCAGTCTGGTTTATGTTTATGTGCGTGTTGACAACTCAAGTTCAATGCTTGAAATAATCCCAATAAATGGAAGACAAGGTACCCAGAAGAGGGAGGGACAACTGTGATCAGAAAAAGTGATAAATCTCTAATCTCTCTCACCGACAGTTACATATCCTATTTATGGTCTTTGTTCTCCAAGGTCTCATATATTAACACTAATCAACACAGTTGCACATGAAGGTGCTGGGCAAGTAAACCGAAGGGCCCTCTACGCTGTTACTGTAGCAAGTAATTTAAAATTCTTTGAAATGATAAAAAACTAACAGAATATCATTTAAACAAAACACAGAAAACACATGGTAACTGTAATTACCTACTATTCACTTATTCGTCCACAGTATTCCATAAATCTAATCAAAGGGAAGCCTTCAACAATATGAAATGAGTGAATGTTTATATTGTTAACAAGGAGCAGCTGCCAAACTTTTTTATTTTGTATACAGTCACAAACCTGCATTAAAGACAGCCAAGCAAATAGGGTGATTTTTTGGGATTTACATCATTACACACACACACACACACACACACACACACGGAGCCACAGAACTGGAAGTGCAGGCTGGTCAGACACCAGGTGGATGGATAGCCGTGTGTGGGAAGGAGCTAAATAGCTGTAAGATATTAATACACAAAGTGGGATGAGAGGGAGAAAGAGAGAGGGCCTTTTGGTGGGACGGACCTACGTCACGAGAAGCCAATGAATGGCTTAGGATGCAGTGTATGACCATACTGAAAGGCATCTCTACCCCTCCACCCAGGCTCTGAAGAATGCTTAACAATAATGCACAAATACCATCAATAATGTGGCAAGCAGCCCTTAACACTAAGTCATGCCAAGCACGTACAGGGAAAAGAGTAACAAAAGTTGGCAGCAGGACACACCAACCAGATAGTGTTGGCAACAAGTTTTAGAGAAGTTGTTGGCAGCAGTTCATCACAGAGCTAGTCACCATATCAGATGCGCATTTAGGCAGTGGCAAACTACAAGAAGCTGTGGCAACTATCACCATAAGTAGGAGTTTCGCCCCCCAACAGCAGAGTCCGAAGGGAGTGCTGGCGGGTGCAGGGTAACTCAGAGCTACAACAGCACACAGTGCAGATCTACCATGCACAGAGGTGCCCGAGCAGCCAGCACTTCACAGGTTTGAAACCAAGGGTCAGGGTTCAGCAGCAGCAGAAGCAGACTTAGCAGAAGCAGATGAAGCAGCTGTAGCAGCAGCAGCCAAGGCGAACGATGGGGTCTGCACAGCCAAGCAGGTAGCGGCCAACACATCACAGATCATGGGCACTTGGGCAGTGCACATGCATCAGGTTACTCAGAGCAGCTCGACTCGTCTCGATACACTACAAGAAAAGTGGGTCATATTTAGTTGACATTGTTACAGCGTACTGTCCTGAATTTTAAAGTGTTACAATAGTTAAGTTTGGTAAGATAGCTCCTGTAGAAGCATCTTTATCTACCAGTGCTGTTAGATTGTCAGTTAAGATGGCTTTGTGTACTACTTCCAAGGTATTAGAGGGGAATACATGAGACCTTAGGGACTACCTTAGGGACTTCATAGAGAACATAAATGCCACTTTTGAATTCGTCAAGCCAGAGGAACACAAAACCTTGCTGAAATTCATTAAAGCAAAAATAATTGGTGAGGCAAGGTCAAGACTGCGAACACGTGAAAGAACGGGTACACGGGAGAAAGAAAGTGTGTTCTGGAAGAAAGTCACCCGTCTAAACTGACAATGGACTACTACCGTTGCAAAGTGTTCTGAGCTAGGGAAGGGCAAGGAGAGCTAATTTTGTTGTGGGCAAATAGAATCAATCACATGCAGAGGGATTTTAGAGAAGCTGTAACTAGGCTTACAAGTCAAGAGAACGTTAAAGGTGCCATAGAGTTGATGGACTTCTTGGGAAGAACTGGTTATATTCAGGACCTAAGTAATGATAACAAACAATAGTAGGAAGCAGAAAATACAAAACTGGGTTGGCAGCAGCAATGGAGTTAGATCTCCAAGAGGAAAGTATGATATTGTCAATGAAAGAAAACGGAAGGCCCCGAGGATAAAGTTTAATTGTGGAATGGACACAGTGAAGGTCTCAAAACAAGTTAAAGATTTAGAATGTTTTACATGTGGCTTGCAAGGACACAATGTGAGTAAATGCAGAACGAATAATCCAGAAGGCAGGTTCTGAGTCATGACAGGTAAAGAGTTCACTAACCAGGGTGATACCAATGCAGAAAGTTGAGCAAGACAGAGGAAATTGACTCCTATAGATGTCAGCAAATTTAGGGGAAATCATAAGGAAACCTACGGAGATTTATGCGAATGGAGATGTCTGCGAAGTAGCCTACTAGGTAATTGTGGCATCCCATCTATAAGGTAAAAAAATGTGAATTGTTTCAAGTGCAAGTGATTGGTGCATTATGCCAAGGGCTGCCCATGAAGTCATGTAATATGCATAGAGAAAGAGCACAGTGTCAACACCAGGTAAAATGGGGAAGGCACGGGGAAACTAAGGAATGCCAAAGCCGTGCAGTTGGGCTCTGTCGCTTTAAATAAACCCAAAGTTATGGTGATACACTGTGCAACAAAAAATGATATTTTAGTGTTATATTGTGTAGAGTTAAGGAAGGAATTAAAATTGTAAGTAGACACAGGAGCACAGTTCTGTCTTCGGTATAGAATGACTATTACTGTAAACTGTCCAGAAAAAACAAAACAGAAAGGCTTGATCTGAAAGGTGTCATCAGCAAAGCAGTGGCAGTGAGAACAATACACATGCTGTGAAAATACACTCAAATGTGGATGGTGTTGAAAAAGTCGGGCGTAAGTTCCATGTGTATGGATATCAGAATTAGACATACCATATGATGGGGTGATATGAAGAGACTTTCCCAACAGAGCATAAGGTCAAGTTACATATACCCTTGGTAGCAGAAGAGAAACCAAAAGCTTATGGGTTTGAAGGGGATCAAGAATTCAACAGGGCAATAGGGTTCTGACAGAAGAAAAAAAGTAATGCTGTTGAGAGTGGAAGGCAAGGTACCATGAGGAAGTGAAAGGGAAATAATTATCCTGAGACAGGAGATTGCACATAGTGTGCTTTTGCCTGAATCATTAGTAAGAGTTTGAAACGGCAAATGCATAGAGAATGCCTTGAAATTCAATTGAAGAATGTCAGGTTACTGACAGTGGAATAGAGCAATTAGAAAGAGTACACCAAGTAAAAGGCAGCACGGAAGCCACAAACAAAACAAAGTTGTGTTAGCGCTTTACAAAAACAGCTGAGAGTTTATCATTTAAAAGAGGGAGGGAAGAATGCATCACTGTTGGTGTGCACTGAGTATGAAGATGTATACCATCCACCAGGTGACAAATTGTCATACACCTATTGATAGCACTGGATCATGCAGGGAAGGTAGTGAATGCTAGACCATACCGGATCCCCAGAGCACTAAAAGAAGCTTTAAATGAGCAAATGCTGAAAGCTGACTTAACTGTCAAAGCGAAGAGTAGCTGGTATGCGCCATTATTATTAGTACCGAAAAAGACAGATTCCAGTGGCCAACAGAAGCGCAGAATCATAGTGGATTAAATGATATTATTGTAGGCGATGTGTAGCAAAGTACTTCTCAATGCTTTATCTTGCAGGCAGATACCATCGAATATTGACAGACGAGGACAGAGAGAAAACTGTGTTCAGTTCAAATTATCAGTATTATGAATATAAGATAATGCTGATACTGAAAGGAACCTCAGGATGCTTCCAGTGACATGTGAGTTCAGTTTTGGCAGAGTTGCAAGGAGCATAATGTTTTGTTTATTTAGACAGTCTACAGATGAAACCTGCAGGGGCATAATGAGAAGCTTCATGAAATCTTTGATAGGCTGTGAGAGCATAGCCTGAAGTTGCAACCAGATAAAAGTGAGAAGAAAGGAAGTGATCTTCATAGGCCACTGTATTATGGAAAAAGGAATCTCACGGAACATGGCAAAAGTGGAAAAAACAAAGTTATTTCCACAGTCAAGAACGACAAAAGAATTGAAAAGGTTCTTAGGATTAATAAGGTACTACTGGCAGTTCACTGTACACATCAGCAAAATTGAAAAACCACTCCGTGAGTTATTAAAGAAAGGAGTGGAGTACAACTGGAGTTAACAACAAAATAATGCGGTCAAAGAACTGAAGGAGGAATTGATAAATCCTCCACAACTTCAGTACCCAGACTTCACAAAACTGTTTTTTCCACCACTGATGTTAGCAGCACAGGCTTGGGGACAGTTTTGTCACAAGGAAAGCAAGTTGGTGACTACTTGTCCACTGCATACGCATCCAGAGCATTGAACAAGGTGGAACTAAATTGTAGCACTATGGAGAAAGAATTGCTGGCTATAATACATGAACTGAAACAGTTCTGACTGTACATATAGTGAGGAAAATTTACAGTGGTAACCAACAATAAGCTATTAAAGTGGCTATTTAATGTAAAGGATCCGAGTTCGCGACTGCTGAAGTAGAGACTGAAGCTCAAAAAATATGATTATTTGGTAATATACAAACCAGGAAGGTTACCCTAATGTGTATGCTCTGAGGAGAATAATGCCCAGAGAGCTGAAGACACTAACGTGAAACAGAAGGTAGACACAGTGAAAATCCCTGTAGTGAAAGCAAGTGGAGAAAGCGACCCGTGAATGTGTGAAGGGTGCAGGTAACTCTAGAAATACGAAAGCATACAGATAGCGAAAAGGGAATCAGTCTACAAGATGAGAACAACACATTAAAAGAGATGCACGATAACCCCTTGGGAAGGCACCAAGGAATGCATAGGATATTAGAAAGAATAACAGCTTACAAGCAGTGGTGCAGAATGAAGCGTGACATTGAGGATTACATAGAAAGGAGTCCGCCCTGTCAAAGAAATAGGCACACACAAGCAAAAACAAGAATGCCTTTAGAAATTACTGATACAGCTGAGACAGTGTTTGAAAAATGTTCAATGGACATGGCAAGCCCTATAGACATATAAAGTACAGTAACAGGTATACGTTTACATTTCAAGATGATTTAAGTAAATGTACTGTAGCAGTTCCAATTGAAAGGCAAGACACAGATGCTGCCGCTGAAGCATTTGAGAGGCTCAGGCGTAAAACATGGCAACTGACATTTTAGCCAAAAATGACTTACACCACTTATCATGTAGTATCTTGCTTGTTGAAATAAATAGATGAGTTAGTTTCCAAAAATTCTTCACAGATGGCAGCAGAATACAGCTTGTTTTTTTCCTGGTAAGTTGTGACATCTGCATGTATAACATAACTGTGAGAAAATGGCTACGGTCAGGAAGTTGAAGTTTGGAGGCATGAAGAATGGACAATTTTGCGATGTTAGAAGAGCTATTAAACGATGATGAAGGTGATGACAATGATAAAGATCTAGACCACCACAAGACAGACTATGAAAGTAATGTCAGCAGTAATAATGAAGAAACTAAAGTAAGTATTTACACTAACCTCATATTTTCCTTTTCATGTAAACAACAGTATCTACTGTAGTTAAGATGTTATTTGTTGTAGTTACCACGTTATACATGCTATGGGTTAATACAGAGAACTACAACTGTGTTATAAAATTCTCCTGTGCAAATATTTGAGAGCATATTATGTTTTAAACCATGTAGCTTGCTTGTTTAGGTAATGTAATGTATTTACAAAATAATTTTCAGTGTATTTTTGATTAAGATTTGTTAATAACAACTGTAGTAGAATTAAAATTGTAAATGAATTTCAGTGTGTTTTTCGAAGAAAATCTTTTTGTATTTAAATGACATTAGGCCTACGGATTTCTTTCTTTTTTCTTTTAGAATAATGCAGATCCTAAGAAAGGTGAACAGAGTCACGGAAGAAAAAGGAAGAGGTGTATGAGCTAACAATGAAAATGCCAAGAAGCTCGCAATAGAGGTTTGCCTTATCTTCAGAAATGAGGGACAGGGAATGAGAGTCACAGCTGCAAGCCTGGTCCTAACTGTAACTGCAAAAAAAGGTTTTCAGTTATTCAATGAGGGAGAGAGAATGGCTATCTATCAGAAGTTTTGGACTAGGGGAAATTATGATTTTCAGAATGCCTACCTTCATGGTTGCATACAAGCAACCGAAACAAAGAGAACAACAAAGCTAGTGTAAAGCACATTGAAGTTTGTGAGACTGCGCTCTTTAATATTCGTGGACTGCAAGAAGTAGGGGCATTTAGAACACTTAACATCAAAAATAAAGGAATGTTGTAAAACCCCTTCAGGAGACGGAAGGTGAGAACACCAGCATCATTCCAAAAAGTATTTGAGTGCAGATAGTGAATTTGTCAACACTTTCATAAATAGACTGCCAACGAATACCAGTCATTACAAAAGAGTTGATAGTCCAAATAGGAAATTCATAAGCAAGGAGTACACAATAGAAATCTGTTATGATCAATACAAAGAAGAATGTGAACAACAACAAAAATTGCCTGTATCCAGTGATAAATTTTGATGGATTTTTGTAGGAGAGCACAACATAGCCTTTGAAAATCCTAAATCAGACATTTACAGAATATGCGATTGACTAAATATTAAAATAGAAAATGCAAAAAAGGAGAAAGACCAAAACTTATCAAAATCCTTATCTGCTGAACTTGAGTTACATCAGCGCAAAGCAAAAGCAGGACAGGATGTTATTACGCTAGCTACAAAAAAGTCAGAGAAAGATAAAGGTATTTACGACATTACGACTGACTTGCAGCAGGCCCTACCAACTCCCAAACTTTCAACTGGTCCTGCTTTCTACAAAAAGAAACTCTTCTTTTACAATCATGGTGTCCATTCTTGTCCAGAAAAAACAAGGATATGTCTATGTGCGAGATGAAGGAAATGCAGGTAGAGGAGTTGATGAGATTGGCAGTTATTTCCTGAAGCACTTTAATGGACATGACATTCAGGGAGACAAGTTGATAGCCATACCTGACATCTGTGGAGGCCAAAACAAAAACCGGACCATTGTTACAGTATGGTCGAAACTTATAGCAGAAGGTAGATTCAAAATTGTCACATTTTCTATTCTTCAAATAGGGCATTCAATGTTGCCTTCCGATTGTGACTTCGACTTTGTTGAGAAATACATGTGGAATCACTGCCAGTGTGTATTCTCGCGAGTGGATACAGGTATTGAAGAAGTGTCCAAAGAAGAAACCTATGATTGCGTACTGTACGACCACAGGTGATTTTGTGAAGATTTCGAACTTGCGCAACAGCTTCAATCAGGCTTATAAAACAGGTTCTGGCGAAAAGTTTGGAATTAGAAATGTTGTGAAGATGGAATTGTCAAGGGAGTAACACGAAAAAAATTGACGTATGTAATTCATACCAAGCTGAAATGGATACTGTATCACTAAAGCGAAGAGTTCGTCCAGTACAGCTCCTCGAAGGCTTCAAATGTCCTCTACCAATTCTACACAGAGGTCCAAAACCAACTGACACTACCAAACTGAATGATGTTCTATCTTGTTTACCTTACATACCAGAAGTACATCATGCTTATTGCAAGACATTAAAAACAGCTGAGCAATCTAAGGCAAATGATGAGAGCAGTGACAGTGAAATCTGAATACCACTATTAGTGTTTTCAGTTATTAAAACTGTTAAATTTAATTACATTATGTCATTAATATGTTGGTTTAAATTATTATCAACTAACTTCATAATGTCTGATTCTCCTGTGGGAAACGAAAATTTTTTAATGCAAAGAATAACATGTTATCTACATTTTACATTCACGAATAACATGACATCTACCATATAATTTGTGTCAATGTGTTATGTATTGCTTCTTTTTTCCAATAAAGAAATTTATTTCCATTTTGTAAACCTTACCAGTGCATTCCTTAATGTTCAAATACTTAGTTAAAACTTGAAGAAAAGATATAACAAATAAAATGTGTTGTTATATTTTTGTGGAACTTCATATTCTAATATCTCTAAAATGCCAGTTACCACGTTTCACACCTGAGCCCCTCATTCGTGGAACATATTATACTCAAGATATAAAATTCCATCTGTTCTTTTAACAGGGGAAGGTTTGAAATTCTAAAGAGATTCCCCCCCCCCCCCCCCCCCCCCCACCACCCAAGAGAAGTGCGTAAATTGTTAAACGTGAAGCATATACAACCTTCAGCTTACCATGCCAAATCTAATATTGCTTTGGGAAGGAGCCATCAAACACTAGCCAAATACTAAGTCACTTCATAACAGGTAATCAAATTTCACAGGACAAATGGGTACCATATGCAGTCTTTGTGTTTAATACTACACCACACAGCAGCACAGGGCACACACCATACAAATTACCATATAGGAAGGAAACTAATATACCAGGAGACTGCAACAAGACTCAGCACAGGTAAGTTACGAGGGCAGTTCAATAAGTAATGCAACACATTTTTTTTCTCGGCCAATTTTGGTTGAAAAAACCGGAAATTTCTTGTGGAATATTTTCAAACATTCCCGCTTCGTCTCGTATAGTTTCATTGACTTCCGACAGGTGGCAGCGCTGTACGGAGCTGTTAAAATGGTGTTTGTAACGGATGTGCGTTGCAAACAATGGGCAGTGATCGAGTTTCTTTTGGCGGAAAACCAGGGCATCTCAGATATTCATAGGCGCTTGCAGAATGTCTACGGTGATCTGGCAGTGGACAAAAGCACGGTGAGTCATTGGGCAAAGCATGTGTCATCATTGCCGCAAGGTCAAGCAAGACTGTCTGATCTCCCGCGTGCGGGCCGGCCATGCACAGCTGTGACTCCCGCAATGGCGGAGCATGTGAACACACTCGTTCGAGATGATCGACGGATCACCATCAAACAACTCAGTGCTCAACTTGACATCTCTTTTGGTAGTGCTGTCACAATTGTTCACCAGTTGGGATATTCAAAGGTTTGTTCCCGCTGCGTCCCTCGTTGTCTAACCGAACACCATAAAGAGCAAAGGAGAACCATCTGTGCGGAATTGCTTGCTCGTCATGTGGCTGAGGGTGACAATTTCTTGTCAAAGATTGTTACAGGCGATGAAACATGGGTTCATCACTTCGAACCTGAAACAAAACGGCAATCAATGGAGTGGCGCCACACCCACTCCCCTACCAAGAAAAAGTTTAAAGCCATACCCTCAGCCGGTAAAGTCATGGTTACAGTCTTCTGGGATGCTGAAGGGGTTGTTCTGTTCGATGTCCTTCCCCATGGTCAAACGATCACCTCTGAAGTGTATTGTGCTACTCTTCAGAAATTGAAGAAACGACTTCAGCGTGTTCGTAGGCACAAAAATCTGAACGAACTTCTCCTTCTTCGTGACAACGCAAGACCTCACACAAGTCTTCGCACCCGAGAGGAGCTCACAAAATTTCAGTGGACTGTTCTTCCTCATGCACCCTACAGCCCCGATCTCGCACCGTCGGATTTCCATATGTTTGGCCCAATGAAGGACGCAATCCGTGGGAGGCACTACACGGATGATGAAGAAATTATTGATGCAGTACGACGTTGGCTCCGACATCGACCAGTGGAATGGTACCGTGCAGGCATACAGGCCCTCATTTCAAGGTGGCGTAAGGCCGTAGCATTCAATGGAGATTACGTTGAAAAATAGTGTTGTGTAGCTAAACGATTGGGGAATAATCTGGTGTATTTCAAGGCTGAATAAAACAACCCCTGTTTCAGAAAAAAATGTGTTGCATTACTTATTGAACTGCCCTCGTACTAATATGAATCTTAAGTCGACATGCTAAAAGTGAGAATGCAGGAAGCATACACAATTGCACTGGTATGGAAATGTACGAGAAGAAGCAAAATTTGGAAGATAGCGAAGTAGATGACAGGTTGTTGCTCTATGATGGGCATGGTAAATCTAGAAGGTTATATTCACAATGGCGATGTCCATTTGAAGTATTGAAAGTTGAAAGCACTAATTAAAAGAAATAAGGAAACAAAATTTACTTGCCAATAGACCGAAACAATTCTTTTAAATTTCAGGTATGCTAATCTGATGGAAAATATTCCAACTTCTCATAATGGTAGCAACATACACACAATTGACATCAGCACACCTGCCACATGACTTTCCAGTTATGTAGTTTCCACCAACTTCAGCATTACACTATGATAACTTAGGTTGGTTTGGGGAAGGAGACCAGACAGCGTGGTCATCGGTCTCATCGGATTAGGGAAGGATTGGGAAGGAAGTCGGCCGTGCCCTTTCAGAGGAACCATCCCGGCATTTGCCTGGAATGATTTAGGGAAATCACGGAAAACCTAAATCAGGATGGCCGGACGCGGGATTGAACCATCGTCCTCCCGAATGCGAGTCCAGTGTCTAACCACTGCGCCACCCCGCTCGGTTGATAACTTAGAACAAGTCTACATATACCGTACCACATGGAGAACTGTGATGTATGTAAACCTGGACTCTAAAGCAGAGCAATTTCAAAAAGTCTGAATGATACGTAATGCAGCAGTACAAAGGTGCAGAGAGACATACTACAACAACTGAATGTAGGATTAATAGTGTGTCGGTTATTAGATCAACAGGTAACACATGATGAAGAAAAAATTACAAGTCTGCACCAATTAGTACAACAGCTGACAAAGCATGAGAGATTAAGAAAAAGAGGAGTCTCAGGCCAGGTAAGTAAAATACTTTTTGGCAGACTAGATGAAGCAGATGCAGCATACAACAAGGAACATATAAATACCATGGAAATGGAAGGACCTCCAAGGTTGATGAAAAAATGTGGCAGTGGTGAGGACCACATTGTCTGGAGTAAATAGAATTGTTTATGCTTTAGAAGCAAATGAGCATGTCCCAAAGATGGGTGGAAACAGTGGAGTGTTTCATGAAAACACAGACGTGGGGTTTAAGAGGGTAGCTCCATTCATTACCGTAACAGAACAGTTATTGCAGCTGTCAGTGATATTTGGCCAGATATAGGAGGAATATGAGCAAATGAACGCAATTGCAAATGCACAAAAGAGGATACTGCAGCCTCATGTAATGAATCCTGTACAGATTGTGAAATATTTAAGTTTGATATGTGATGAACTAAAAGACATTAAGTTTTCTGTTCCTCTTGCTGAATAATCTGGTTATTTACTATTAAGAATAACTGAGTTAAATGGTTTTCATTCGGTTGTATATTAGGATATGTAATCAATATCTTGTTTACTGATAACTATGCTTTTAATTTGTACAGAGTACTTCCATTATCTACAGAAATTCCTCAAATGAAGGAAAATACGTTTATAGAGTTCTTGCTGACAGAAAAGTCCAAACAGCAATATGTGAAACTTTCGATGGAGCAGTTGAACTGTAAAGAAGAGAGAAAAAAAATAAGACGACTGTGTAGACAGTTCTTCACATTAATATCAATCTTTGACCCAGAAGAGTGTGAAGCAAAATTATTGCAACCAATAAGAGAAATCCTAGAAGATTCCTTGACAAAACAGTCCCACTGAATCAAAGCACTGGACACATCTGAACAGTAATGAATGGTTATACTTAGCTGCAAAGGAGTTTTATGTGAGAAAGAAGCATCTAATGACCTAGTAATGGAAGATACTGGTAAAATAATTTTTTATAGTAAGTGCAAAGATTACGGAATGAGATTATTCATACAGATAATGTGATTCTCAGTTAAAACCACAAAGAACGACATAATACCACAAATCAGTTTAGAATCAGACTGCTGAATTGTAAATGAAGGGAAGGAAAATATTTCTGTGTTAAGATTAGACTTATCATTAGACACTGATCACATTAGTTATAGTAATGTGTTGTTGTAAGCATTGAAAATTTTGTAAAAAGTATCCCAGAAGTATATGGAAATACTTTGATGATCTTGATTGTTGTGGGAAAATACATGTATGAACCACTATTTTAAATCAACGTCCCGAGATCAGTATAGCTCAGAGACCCCTCAACTGAGAGACTGAAATAGTTATTTATGAAAGGAGTGCTAATGAATGAGTCAATAGCCTTTAGAGATAAATGCTAAGATCAAAAGAACTTTGTAAACTACATCAGTAAAATGTAATTGTTGTCACTGAAGGAAAAGTATATGAAATCAACGTACTTTTTACAATGTGGAATAACTGAATGTAATGCATGAAATGAAATATTAATATCAATGTATAAAATGTGTTTCAATGTAATAGAAGAAACTTAAATAAAATTAGTGTAACAAAATCAACGAATGTAAAAATCTTTAATGTAGCTATGCCAAAGGCAAATAATGGCCATTTCTGTGACAGGGGAGATGTTATATCCATAAGGAAAGTCTAATCTGAAGTACAATGTATAATACCAAATTAAGCACAATGTTAGTAGCAGTGGTAACCTATTAACTCTCGGGATGTAGCATGAGGAGCCACAGATCCAGAAGCAAGCTCATGAGACACCAGGCAGATGGACAGCTGTGCATAGTAACGAGCAAAAGAGCTGTAAGATATCAACACACAAAGAGGGCCTTGTGTATTCTGACAACAGAGCCATTGGCAGAGACTAATTAGAGACAATAGGAGGACAGCATTTCTAGTTAGAGAGAGAGTGTGGGATGAAAGAGAGGGGGCCATCTGGTGGGACTGCACTAAATCATGATAAGCCAATGAAGGCTTAGGACACAGTGTATGACCATACTGAGAGAGTCATCTCTACCCCTCCATCCAGTCTCTGAAGAATGCTGAACAATAATGCACAAATACAGCCCATAATGTGGCAACCAGTGCTTCACACTAAGGCATGCCAAGCAAGTGCAGGGAAAAGACTAACAAAATTTGGGAGCAGGATGCTCCAAGCATATAGTGTGGCGACCTGTCTCTGAGCAGCTTTAGAAAAGTTGTTGGCAGGAGCTGCAGGCAGGCAGGCAGGCATCTAGGTGGATTTAGTGAGAGTCCACTGCAGAGTTAGCAACTGGATCAGATGCACAGTTAGGCAGCAGCCAAAGGACTGTATTTTGTGGTGTGGGTTTCCTTAAAGCAGAAGGAATGGTGTTAGTCAGTCACCATCTCTGTATCAGACTTGACCATTTTGTGGACACATCTTATCTAGAGCAACTGGGTTGATTTGCTTAAATTTAAATAAATCTCAAATTGTTGAATGTTCTGAAGAGTTAAATTCAATTAACTCCAGCCTTTTACCTATCACAAAGGAGACTGCAACATCTTAGCCAGGTCGAAGTCTCCCTCACACTATGGTCAACCAGCTGAGTCTTTTGTTACAAACCGTGTCACTCAATCACAGGCAAAAACCCACATTTGGGACATGACAACAGGCACTTTGCTTTGTTTAAAACTGTATAAAATGTATAGATGAAGAAATCAATATGAAAATTAAAATTCATTATATAACATCTCATTGTAAATACAAATAAAATATATAAATCTTTGTAAAATGTTTAAATTACTCTAATGGAGGAAAATCTTTTGCAGAATGAATCTGTAATGAGTTACAGTCTCTCAGTTCTTCATGTGGACTGGAAGATTCTGAAACACTGTGTGTTGGCACTGATCCCAAGCTACACATTGGTTTGATATAATCTGATAACATAATTTGTTTTGGATGTGAATTGTGTTTTCTAAGAGAACTCCACGAAAGATTTTCCTTTGGAGTGGTAAAATTGGTTGGTGAGGATGGCAAACTACACCAATACTCTTTTGTCCTTTTAGTTCCCGACTTAAACTGCGCACCTAAGGCCTTACGTGACGAATCTTGCTTTTTCTGATAACCCTGTTTCCACCTTGAAGTGTCTCTCTCCTCACATAAGAAATCTGGTGAGGCTGGCAAATCAAAAATGTTTGAAGCTGCAATAGATTTGACTTTACTGTTTTGTCTAGACATCTGAGATGTGTAGGAGTTGACTGCATGTACAGGCGAACTCGGTGAGCCACCAGAATACATGGATATAGGACTGTAATTGGGAACTTTCAGTTTTCGAATATCCGACCAATTAATGCACTGCTTCTGAGACTCCCTGTAAGACTGTCCCTGATCACATATCTCCGCAGATTCTACCTCCATCTTCTGTGAAGCCACATCTGGCATTGCCAGTTTGTCTTCAGTGACAGAGTGAGAGAATCCATTAACAAACTCAGTTTTTAAAAGTTTTGCACCTGGTGGACATTTATCACTGGGAATGACATCCTCTGCAAAACAGCCAGTTCCTCTTTCATGGCAAGTGATGGGAAGATCAGTCTGCAACAACAAATTAATTTCAAGAAATCAAACTGAAACAGCTGTTGACACTATCATCTACTTAATATTTGCGCTCAAGACAATCACTTCCAATGTCTAAAGAAACATACAAGGCAGCGCATAAAAAATGGGCACATGACAGCAACAGAATTAAATATTTTATTAATAGTTGGATACACAATTTCTTATAAGTTAGATAGTCTCACACGTATGTCATCATCTTGGTTTCCAATTATTGTCAAATGTCTAATACTATTGTGTGATTAAAATAACTTGCGACTTGACAGTGTAGGGGACACAGTCAATTAGTCAGGTAACTACAGTGACAAACTAGCTTTCCCTACCAAATCACCAAAAGGTGGGCAGGTATAGTACACCATGCTGCGAGTGAACAGTAGCATGTGGTGCTGATCATTTGCTTCCAGGTTTTCTCAGCTCTCATACGCAATTATAATGTACTCGAGTACTGAAGTATCCTGTGTTCGTCAGCTGTTGTTGTGGACTAATCATTTTGTAATAATGTTGTTTTCGTAGCTATTTCATACATTTGAACACAAGGATCACCTGAAACATCTGCATCTGCATCTACATCTACACGATTACTCTGCTAGTCACAATAAAGTGCCTGGCAGAGCATTCAATGAACCATTGTCAAGCTGTCTGTCTACCATTCCACTCTCTTATGGCACATGGGAAAAACGAGCACTTAAATTTTTCTGTGCGAGCCCCGATTTCTCTTATTTTATTGTGATGACAATTTCTCCCTATGTAGGCGAGTCCCAACAGAATGTTTTCACAATCAGAGAAGAAAACTGGTGATTGAAATTTCATGAGAAGATCCCGTCGCAGCAAAAAACACCTTTGTTTTAATGATTGCCAATCCAATTCACGTATCATGTCTGTGGCACTATCTCCCCTACTCTGCGATAATACAAAATGAGCTGCCCTTCTTTTAACTTTTTCAATGCCATCCGTCAGTCCCACCTGATGCATATCCCACACTGCACGGCAGTACTGCAGAACAGGGCGGACAAGTGTGGTGTAAGCAGTCTCTTTAATAGATCTGTTGCACCTTCTAAGTGTTCTGCAATGAATCACAGTCTTCGGTTTGCTCTACCCACAACATTATCTATGTGACCGTTCCAATTTAGGTTATTTGTAATTGTAATCCCTAAGTATTTAGTCTAATTTACAGCCTTCAAGTTTGTGTGAACTATTGTGTAATCTAAATTTAGCAGATTTCTTTTAGTACTCATGTGAGTAACTTCACACTTTTCTTTATTCAGGGTAAATTGCCACTTTTCGCACCATATTTATATCTTATCTAAATCATTTTGCAAGTAATTTTGATCATCTGATGACTTTACAAGACGGTAAATGACAGCATCGTCTGCAAACAATCTATGTGGGCTACTCAGATAGTCTCATACATCATTAATATAGATATGGAACAACAGAGGGCCTATAACACTTCCTTGGGGAACGCCGGATATTACTTTTGTTTTGCTCGATGCCCTTCCATCTATTACTATGAATTGTGACCTTTCTGACAGAAAATCACAAATCCAGTCGCACAACTGAGGCGATATTCCACAGACACGCAGCTTGGTTAGAAGACACTTTTGAGGAATGGTGTCCAAAGCCTTCTGGAAATCTAAAAATATGGAATCAATTTGACATCATTACTTCATGATTATAAAGAGCTAGTTGTGTTTCACAAGAATGATATTTTCTGAATCCGTGCTGACTATGCGTCAATAAATCATTTTCTCCAAGGTAATTCATAACGTCTGAACACAGTATATGTTCCAAATCCCTAATGCAAATTGACATTAGTGATATGGGCCTGTAGTTCAGCAGATTACTCCTGTTTCCCTTTTTGGATGTTGGTGTGACTTGAGCAATTTCCCAGTCTTTAAATACGGATCTCTCTGTGAGTGAGCATTTGTAAATAACTTAAATATGGAGCTATTGTATCAGCATACTCTGGAAGGAACCTGAGTGATATACAACCTGGGCAGGAGGTTTTACCTTTATTAAGTGATTTAAGCTGCTTTGCTACACCGAGGATATCTACTTCTGTGTTTCTCATTTTGGCAGTTGTTCTTGATTGGAATTCAGGAATATTTACTTCATCTTCTTTGGTGAAGGCATTTCAGAAAACCGTATTAAATAACTCTGCTTTAGTGGCACAGTCATCAGTGACTTCACCATTGTTATCACGCAGTGGAGGTACTGATTGCGTCTTGCCACTTGTGTGCTTTAGGTATGACCAGATTCTCTTTGGGTTTTCTGCCAGATTCCGAGACAGAGTTTCGCTGTGGAAATTATTATAAGCATCTCGCACTCAAGTATGCGCTGTCTTTCGAACTTCAGCAAAACTTTGCCAATCTTGGGGATTTTGCATTCTTTTAAATTTGGCATTCAGCCTAGCAGCAACTGCCTTGTGGTCGCTAATCCCTGTATCCATCATGATACTCCCTATTTGTCCAGGATTATTTGTTGCTAAGAGGTCAAGTATGCTTTAGCAACCATTTATGCTTCAATTGGGCTCATGAACTAATTGTTCAAAATAATTTTCTGAGAAAGCATTCAGTACAATTTCAGATAAGGTTTATGCCTGCCGCCGGCTTAAACATATAATTTTCCCAACATATCGAGAGTAGATTACGGTCACCACCGACTATAACTATCTGAAATGAGACTCAAGTCTTCTTTCAACTGTTGAGCAACTATATCTTCTGAGTCAGGGGGTTGGTAAAACGATCCAATTAATAGTTCAGTCCGATTGTCAGATATAACCTCTACCCATATATTTCGCAGGAACTATCTACTGCAATTTCACTACAAGGTAAACTACTTCTGACAGCAATACTCCCCCCGTCAACTGTATTTAACCTATCCTTTCTGAACACTGTTAGGTCATTTGAAAAAATTTCGGCTGAGCTTATTTCTGTACCAGTAACTATTTTAGCTTCAGTGCTTTCTATTAGGGCTTGGAGCTCTGGTTCTTTCCCAACACAGGTACGACAATTTACAACTACAACACTGATAATTTCTACAACTACCTTACTATGTTTTACCTGCCCCCTTTTAGATGGATGCCCTTTCTGTGGTTTCCTGAGACCCTTCAAGCCAAAAAAATGACCAGTCCCTTCCACACAGGCCCCACTACCTGTGTAGCCACTTCCTGTGTGTAGTCAGACGCAGTCATCCAAGAATACGGTCACCTGCTTCAAGAGTATTGAGGATGGAAAGTGGAATTACAATCTACGACCAAAGCCGTGAATTTGTGAGCAGTGTGTGCAAGTACTTTTAACTGGGATGTAATATTTGTGGACTCATTCTAGATGTTAAATAAGTGGAGGACAGAACAGGCCTGAACATTTATTGTCTATGATGCTGAGAACTAAAGAAAATGGGAAGGAAGTAGGTTGGGAAAAGTTGGCAAGAAAAGTAGTTATGACAGATGAGTAACCAAGATGGATGCATTCCATCAGTATACAATACGCAGACAAGTAGATGGTTACCATCAATGCCAGGAATACCCTACTTCAACAAAATTCTTTTCAGGTTGAAAGAAACTGTGTTTGGTTTCTGTCATGAGAGGTTTTCATCTCTGACATCTATTATCAAAAGAAGCGACAGTGTCTCAGAGATGTCAGTATTTGTATGTCATTAGATACATTTTGTTTGGAGACACTGATTTGCTAAGACATGGGTCAATGTATGTCACACATTAACAAAAACCTAGGTGAATCACACAGTACAAGTAATAACACAAGCACCAAAAGGTCAGTTTTACTGGATAATCATCCTTCACATTGTCTCAGTTCACAGCTTCATACCTAACTGCTTGTTGCTGTTTACTTCCATGAAGCAAAGCAACTATCATGAGGAACTGAGCACCATTGTTCTCACAGAATGGTTTGCTAATTTTCTGCTAAAAGCACATGCAGCCCGAAAAAAGTATGATCCACAGATTTCAGCTGTATTTTTAATAATATGCATCTAGCAACTAATAACCAAACCCAAAAAAGTCGACTAACATTAAGCGTTCTAAGAGTGTAATTTTCTTGCTCAGTGACAAACATATTTACAGAGACAGTACTATTTTAATACGTGCTTAATTTTAATTGTCATCACTGAATTTGGCCACGAGTTAAGTGAACTTAGCCCCTTACCTCAGAAGCAGAAGAGAACCCACTGCGGGATTAGAGAATGTGAGGGAGTAATGTTTCATTGTATGTCTTCCGGTACTGACAACTGAAGAGTGTGTATGACTCTACCTATCAGCTGCTACAGTACAAATTTTGACCCATAAGTAACATGGATTTGTGTGCGCACATTACAGAAATGTGCATCTTTAAAGGCGGTACATTTTTGTGAAAGGAATATGAAATTAAATTAAGGCTGTTGTAATACAAGACAGAATGTAGAAAAACACACATTCTAAACATTTAGTGAACATTTATGATCATGTCTCATATTACATAATGCATTTAAATATGAACTACAGTCACTGTTATTAATCAATCATCCACCCACATACGCAAAACAATACTTCATCGAGCAATTACAGTGTCATCTTTGGTATCCCTGAGGTGCAACAACTTGAAACAGAGATCAGTTGACATGAAGTGTTCCAAGTGAAGCTGCCTTTTAACAATCGGTAACACACTAATTTATGTCAGTTACCAACTAATAACAAGATCAGTACATACAGGGCTTGAGGTGCCACCCTACAACTTCAGTACTGGCTCCTGAACAAAAACGTTTGACAATCACTGAAGTAGGGCCAGGCTTCCTCCGTACCATACCCACTTCCACCCGATATAACATCATCTATGCATCCAGGTAAAAATAATGTGGCCAAAAACAATAAAAAAAAAATTCTTACAGAATTCAGGCTAAGAAGCTACTGCAAAAGTATCGTAGGCCTGGTCCTTGTATGGTTGCTGGAAAAATAGATCAAATAGATGTTGTAGGAAAGTTCTTGTAGAATATAAATATTTTTGGATTAAAGGAGACAACTCACAGAAATCCAAACGTGTTCTCAACAGGTACACACAAAAGAAATAACGAACAATGCTTACTAGCTTTTGGAATTATCCTTTGATGAACTGCAACCCCCCCCCCCCCCCTTCCCCCCTCCACACGTGAGAGCGCGCATGCACGCGGGTGCAGGCGCGCACGCACCTACATGGTGAATGAATGCTACAATAATGGCAGGTGGTGGACTGGTTGTGGTGGGTAGGGTGGGTAAAGAAAGAGTTGGCTAATGGCTCGGAGGGAGGCATGCAGATTTCTGGCTGGGATTTAGGAGGGAGAAGTGGTGGGTGTATGGACTTTCATGACTATAGCAGCCAATGAGAAGCAGTACATGTTCAAGGCAGCATGGGCGATGTGAATTAGAAGAGGGTGACAGGACATAGGAAGGGTAAACAATTGGGTGGAGGGTGTGGAGACAGTGGGTCATCTGAGATTGAGGCCAGGACAACTACAGAAGCAGATGATGTGTTGTAAGGATAACACCCATCTGCATAGTTCAGAGAATCTGGTGGTGGAGGGAAGGATCCAGATGGCTCAAGCTGTGAAACAGCCATTGATTGTGTTCAGCTCCATGATGTGACAATAGTTTGGTGTTGGCCATTCATTCTGGTGGGCAGTTGGCTTATAGCAATACCATGTGAAAGGCTGTGCAGGTTTGCAGCAGAGTTGGTGTATGATTCAACTGCCTTAAAAGGTGGCCCAGCCTCTGATGGGGTAGGATAGTCCTTTGGCAGGCCTGGAGGTGCTGGGTGGGTGGATTGGACAAGTCTTGCACCTTGGTCTGTCTCAGGAATGTGATCCCTGTAACAAGGATTTGGGTGTGAGAGTGGCATAAGAATGGATTAGGATGTTCTACATCTACATTTATACTCCGCAAGCCACCCAACGGTAGGTGGTGGAGGGCACTTTACGTGCCACTGTCATTACCTCCCTTTCCTGTTCCAGTCGCGTATGGTTCGCGGGAAGAACGACTGCCTGAAAGCCTCCGTGCGCACTCTAATCTCTCTAATTTTACATTCGTGATCTCCTCGGGAGGTATAAGTAGGGGGAAGCAATATATTCGATACCTCATCCAGAAACGCACCCTCTCGAAACCTGGCGAGCAATCTACACCGCGATGCAGAGCGCCTCTCTTGCAGAGTCTACCACTTGAGTTTATTAAACATCTCCGTAACGCTATCACGGTTACCAAATAACCCTGTGACGAAACGCGCCGCTCTTCTTTGGATCTTCTCTATCTCCTCCGTCAAACCGATCTGGTACGGATCCCCAGGTTGTGTAGGTTGATGGGCAAATGAACGCCAGTTTAGGAGGGATGGGAACAATCTTGGGTAGGATGACCCTTGTTTCAGGGCAGAATGAGAGATAAAGCCCTGGCAAAGGATATAGTAGCTGTTTCTTGGGGTTGAAGGGAGGATCGGGGTGTGTGTGAGGAATGGCACAAGGAATCTGACTGGGGACTAGGTTTCTTTTGGGGGAGTTCTTGTCACCGCAGACATATTGTCCATAGGTAGCTAGGCTGAATGGAAGGCACTTCATTGACATCTTCATATCTGGACTCAGGCCCAAGGCCCTATGCACATTCCTTTAAAACCTCTACACATTTTCTCCCATCCACTTCACTTCACCTGGTTCTCCTCTAAACTACACATCACCTTCTTGGACATTGACTTCCACCTTTCTGAAGGCTCCATCCACACCTCCGTCCACATTGAACTCACCAATCACCAACAGCACATGCATTTTGGACAGCTGCCACCCCTTCCACACACACACACACACACACACACACACACACACACACACACACACAAAACACCCTCTCCCACACAACCTATCCACCTGTGGACTATATATCTGCAGTGACGAGAAATACCTTGATAGTATGCTGAGGGTCTAACAAAGGCCTTCAAAGACAGGCAATACAACCCAAACCTAGTCCACAAACAAATTTCCTATGCCATATTTTCACATAAATCTAATCCTCCCACCATCCCCCAGAATCAGCTAGAAAGGAGCACCCCACTCTTCGCTCAATATCACCCTGGACTGGAACAACTGAACCATAGCCTTCACCAGGATTTTGATTATCTCTCATTCTGCCCTGAAATGGAGGGCCTCCCACTGAACATTCTTCTCACCCCTCCTAAAATTGTGTCTCATCACCCACCCAACAACATCACATCGTAGTCCATCCCTATGCCACTCCCACTCCCAACCTCTTGTCACACGATTATAATCCTTGTGGCATATCAAGGTGCAAGACCCTGTCCAATTCACCACCTATTCCAGTCCTGTCAAACGACTATCCTACCCCACCAGAGGCTCGGCCACCTGTGAAAGCAGTCATATCATATACTAACTCTGTTGCAAACACTGTGCAGCCTTTTACACTGGAATGACTACCAACCAGCAGGCCAACAGGATGAACGGCCACAGTTAAGCTGTTAAGAACAAAACTGACATCGGGGGGGCACAACTTGCAGTTTAACACAACAGGTTCAATTTCAATGGCTGTTTCACAGCCCGAGCCACCTGGATCCTTGCCTCTGTCACCAGTTTCTCTGAACTACACAGAAGTGACTTATCCTTACAACACATCCTCTGCTCCCATAGTCAACCTGGTCTCAATCTCAGATGGTCCACTACCCCTACACCTTTCACTCCACATTTTCCATTATGTCTGTCCTATTGCCCCTCCAAATTCACATCCCCACATTGCCTTCAGCATGTGCTATTTCCTGCCAGCTGCTACAATCATACAAGTCCGTATACCAACCATGCCTCCTTCCTTCCCACATTCCCTGCTGGCAAGATGGCTGCATCCCTCCAAGCTGTTAGCCTCACCCCCAGGCCCTCTCCTTGCCTCCTGCCTTCCTCTCTCTCTACCCAGACCACCCAACACTATCTCCACAACTAGTCCACCTGCCATTAAGACTAGCTGGCACTATATAGTGTGTGTGTGTGTGTGTAGACCTCCGAAAGCTAGCAAGTTTTCTTCCTTTTGTGTCTTCCTATAGACAACTCAACGCATCTGCTTTTGAGTGAGTGGTCTTCTTTAATCATAAGATCAAATAGAAGATCATTTCTGTCAACTCTTGCACTAGTTTCAGATCTGATGAAACGGACAGACATTCTTCGACTTCCATTGCACCGATTATACCATAGTTGCAATTTTTTCTGAAATATTCATTGATGTTATTGCCCTGTTCATCACAGTCATTTGTTTATTACTTAACAATGTTTCTCTGATGGCCAGCTAATGATCATGCATCAAAAGTGAGTGACACACATGCTGGCAAAAATGTGCCCCTTTGCTTGCTCTACTCAGACCTGCCAAAAGTCTCAAGTTATTTTAATTGCAGAATAAGACTCTACTTAATGTCACTAATTGCACTTTTATTTATGAAATGAAATCTGCCAAACTTAGATTCCAATGATAATTAACTAATTATGCTAGAAATCTAACTTGCACATACTTAGAAAGGTACTTAAGTTTACATGTTTGTTTAATATCAAGTTCATAAACATATGTTTTATCTCTCAAAGTTTTCAGTAGGTAAAATCATCATATTTCAAAGCCACCTGGCTAATTCTTGCAGTTCTGTAGCAGCAAATTTTTCCTTGCCTGTGAGGGCTCACCAGCAGCAAACAATAAAGTTACAAAGATCTTAACAGAAGAAGACATTTTCCACTTTAGCTTCTTAGCACTAAAAGAATTAAAAATACAGTGAATTTTGGTATTGTTGGGCAACCTTTCAAAATGGCATGTTGAAGCTGTTCCATGTCAAATATTTGAGTGAATTACTAAATTATTCTAGTAATTTCATGTACTACCCTTACTAAACTTCATTGGACCCTATCATATTTGGGCAGGTTGGCTGTCATAAAGTCATAAAAATTGAAAAATGGCCAAACACCACTTAAGACAGGTAGATATTTGTATCTGAGAAGTGGCACAAATCCTAGTTCCACTGTTCACTACTACACAGCACAAAGAGAACGAAATGTTATTACACTAAACAAAACTACTACGCACCTCGGTAATCAGGTGGTTTATGTTCAACTGCTTATAGCAGTCAAGCCACTACCACTACCTGGTAACACTGATTACTTGTGTGCTTCACGATCTGCTGTGTGCAAACATTCACGAAATTACAATGAAATGAATACCCTTAGCTGCATATAGCCGTTGATATAAGTCAACGGGGACAGTACATATACAAAAAAACATTCATACTATCAAATTTGTAAAGTGAAGACAAAAGTAACACGGCCTGTGTGTTAAAGACTGTTTTATTTATTTATTTATTTATTGTTCCGAGGGACCAAATTAAGGAGAAGTCTCCTTGGTCATGGAACGAGTCAATACATGAAATTATAACATGATATTAGAAACAGATAAAATGAAATATAAAAAAACATATTCGGGTGACAAGTCGTAAGTTTAAATAAAGAAAATCAACAATGTAACACTGGAATTTGCTTAATTTTTTAGCTCTTCCAGGAGCTCCTCGACAGAATAGAAGGAGTGAGCCATTAGGAAACTCTTTAGTTTAGACTTAAAAGAGTTTGGGCTACTGCTAAGATTTTTGAGTTCTTGTGGTAGCTTATTGAAAATGGATACAGCAGAATACTGCACTCCCTTTCTGCACAAGAGTCAAGGAAGTGCATTCCACATGCAGATTGGATTTCTGCCTAGTATTAACTGAGTGAAAGCTGCTAACTCTTGGGAATAGGCTAATATTGCTAACAACAAACGACATTAAAGAAAATACATACTGTGAGGGCAATGTCAGAATTCCCAGACTATTGAATGGGGGTCGACAAGAGGTTCTCGAACTTACAACACACATAGCTCGAACAGCCCGTTTTTGAGCCAAAAATACCCTTTTTGAAGCAGAAGAATTACCCCAATAAATAATACCATACAGCATAAGCGTATGAAAATATGCTAAGTAGACTACTTTTCGTGTTGAAGTGTCACTTATTTCAGATACTGTTCTAATGGTAAATAAAGCAGCATTTAGTTTATGAACAAGATACTGGACATGGGCTTTCCACAACAGCTTACTATCTATCCGAACGCCTAGGAACTTGAACTGTTCCGTCTCGCTTATAATATGCCAATTCTGTTTGATCAAAATATCGGTTCTTGTTGAATTGTGAGTTAGAAACTGTAAAAACTGAGTCTTACTGTGATTTAGCATCAAATTATTTTCCACAAGCCATGAACTTATTTCATGAACTACATTATTTGATACTGTTTCAATACTACACAGAAGATACTTCACTACCAAGCTGGTATCATCAGCAAACAGAAATATTTTTGAATCACCTGTAATACTAGAAGGCATATCATTTATATAAATAAGAAACAGCAGTGGCCCCAGCGCCGACCCTTGGGGAACGCCCCACTTAACAGTGCCCCATTGGGACTGAACATCACTACCACTCTCAATATTGCGGAGAATTACCTTCTGCTTTCTGTTCTTAAAGTAAGAGGCGAACCAATTGTAAGCTACTCCCCTTACTCCATAATGGTCCAACTTCTGCAGTAATATTTTGTGGTCAACACAGTCAAAAGCCTTCGTTAAATCAAAGAAAACACCTAGTGTTCGCAACCTTTTATTTAATCCATCCAAAACCTCACAGAGAAAAGAGAATATAGCATTTTCAGTTGTTAAACCATTTCTAAAACCAAACTGAACATTTGACAGCAAATTATGTGAATTTAAATGCTCCAGTAACCTTGTATATACAACCTTCTCGATAACTTTAGCAAACACCGATGGCATAGAAATACGTCTATAATTGTCAATATTATCCCTGTCTCCCTTTTTATATAGTGGCTTCACTCCCGAGTACTTTAATTAGTCAGGAAACCGACCACTCCTAAAGGAAAAGTTACAGATATGGCTAAGTACTGGGCTAACATACATAGAACAATACTTCAGTATTCTGCTAGATACCCCATCATATCCATGAGAGTTCTTGGTCTTTAGTGATTTAATTATTACTCAATCTCCCTCTTGTCAGTATCATGGAGGAGCATTTCAGGTAACAGTCTCTGAACACTTTTTTCTAAGAGTGCTATATGATTCCCTGCTGGGACTAGGTTTCTATTTAGTTCACCTGCTATATTCAGAAAGTGATTATTAAATACTGTACATATATGTGACTTATCAGTAACATGAACATTCCCACTACTCACTGATTCTATATCCTCGACCTGTCTCTGCAGACCAGCCACTTCCTTTACGACTGACCATATGGTTTTAATTTTATCCTGAGACTAAGCTATTCTATCTGCATACCACATACTTTTTGCCTTCCTAAGAACATTTTTAAGCACCTTACAATACTGTTTGTAATGGGCTGCTGCATTTAGATTCTGACTGTTTCTAACGTTTTGATATAATTGCCACTTTGTTCTACAAGATATTTGTATCCCTCTAGTCGGCCACCCAGGCTGCCTGTTTGTGCTAGTACCAATATGGATGTGACTGCTGCAGTTCTCCAGTCCAAAAAGGTAAAAAAATATGATGAACATCAATATATTGCAAAAAGGTTGTGAAACAGTGGCAAATCTTACAAGGGTCATTCAGGTAGACTCATGTTGCCTAAAAGAATGCTTTCAGTTAAAACATTTCAACACTATATTTATACATTGTGATTGAAAGTTTACATTTAAAAGTTATTGCCGTGCCACAATTTATTCAAGAAATATTATGGGTTTACCGCGAGCTGCAAACTTTAAATTTACTCTCCAGAAAAAGTCGACTTTAGGACATACTCCACTTGGCAGCCAACCTGCCCATCCCATCAATAAGCACATGGTGTGGATGTTGCTTCTTCCTGTACTTGTGTTTTATAAAAATGCAGATTACCTACATTCCCCTCTTCAAGCTACCAATGGTACCTGAGCATAGTGGGTCAATAACACAGAATAACTGTTTATTAGACATCTTAGCATGTATCTTGCAATAATACAATATCTGTGTAGGACGACTGTTGCTTAGCAAATAGAAGATTTGCTAAATGGAAAAAAAGCCTGTAAATGAGAAGGATAAATCAGTTTAAAAGATATAAAATGGAATAAGTTCCAAAGAAAAAGCTAGAATGGAGCACAAACAAGACAGATGAAGTGAAAGGCTGGTGTTGAGACAATATTGGGGGGTTGGAATGCAGTGGGAACAGTTGTGCGAGACTCCAAAGTTAGTAACCCATTCCTGGTTTCAGAATTACATAATGGCTGGGTTCAAAACATCATCCATCAGCAAATGCCCAAATAAATGAATGTCTGGAACTGTACAAAACACACTGCTTACACTGAAGAGTGCCTACATTTTTCCCATCATTTCGTTTTTCAAATAACCACAGAACTGCTCATAAATGACAAACTGAATTTCTGCCTCACTAAAAGTTTTGAAATGCTGATAGGGGGTCACTACCAATTTCAGGTATGAAAGGAACCAAAATTCTACTCTAAATTTATACATTCAGTACTCCAGTATGGTATCACTGTATTGCAAGACATGCCTAGTTTGTACAAGACATTAAAAAACATGATGATACACATATTTTTGTATGTTTGTATCATGCAACCATATCCTATTCCATACTCAACAGAGAAGCACTGTAGCATCTTTTGGGGCAGTTATCCAAAGAGCTCCAACATTATTATCCTGAAATCAGTGCCATGTTTGGTCACCAATTTTTAAATAGAAGTTAACAAATCTGTCATTACTACAGAGAGCTGGCACATTTCCTACTTTTGAGTCAGACAAGTTAACAGAAACTACACGAAATGCATTGAAGGTGTCAAGACATGGGGGCTACAGATTGCAGAAGGCATGGTATAAGGTCAAGTGGCCTGCACTATTTCTCATTCATTGGTTTATTTGTGGACTATGATAAGCCATTTATGACACCAAAACTAAACAAAACTGGAAGGAACATCTGGAATGAATGGGAGAAATAAAGATTCCAAAGATGGCCTTACTATAGCAACCCAAAGGAAAAAAGAACATAGGACGGACAGTTAAAAGACCGGACTGAAGCGAGAACAGGTTTCTAGGCCTAAACTGTTACAGACAGAAGAAGAAGAAGACTGACCTCTTAGTACTGACTCCTCTTATGCAGAATATACAAAGGATCTCCAATATTAACTATTTTAAGTTTCTTCCACATACATACCATTTCTGGTTCGTCAGACAGCTGCAAAATTTTCCTGCGGGCTAGGCTATTCAGTAGAGCATTACGGCTAGGTTTCAGCTTTGGAGGATGCACAAAAAGTCTTGGTTGTGAATGCTTTGCACCAGGTAATACTAATTCAGTATTCGAAGCCTGAAGCTGTGAAGATGCTGATTTATTTAATGTCAAGGTTGTATGCTCTTTGTCAGAGAGAATTAATTTGTTGCTTGCTTCTTCCAGCAAATCTTCAACACCAGTATCGCAAGAAATACCATTCAATTCTTCTTGGCTGTGGCCTGAAAAATAACAAAAATGAAACATAAGCGATTGGATGTGGCAGGGAGACAGGGATCAACTAGAGTAGGCAACTTGAGCCACACGGGGAATTTTCAGTAAACTTTAAAGACCAATGTTAGACATTTAGCACCAAAAAGAAAACACACACACAAAGCAAAATCTGCCGGAAGCAAAACCATACGAGCTAAAACTTTTTCTAAACAGCTCATTAAGGAAAGTAAGAACACAAATTGAAAAACAACAACACATTTTGCTGTTCTATTAAATAAAATTGTCTTCTTATTATGCTGGTTTTTAAAATAATTAGTCATTCAGGGAAAGTTAACTTGCTTTTTTAAATTATTTAATACTTTAATTCTTAAAATGGTTTCAAGGAAAACAAGTGAAGTTAAATAGCTAGCTTTAACTTTTTGAAATAAGTACTCCATGCTAAACACTGTGGTAAAATTAATTGGTCTCTCTGTTTTTATCTAGAGGATTTCCTTTAACCTCATCTGTAAATAATTTATATCTTTATGTTGTTCATGGAAATACATCTCGCAAGCCACAGGGTGCATAACAATGCCGTGAAGAAAGATATTTTTTCAGTGTATATGGATGCTGCTAATGGAGCACCCCAAGGCTTTTTATTAGACCCTTTATTCAAAATTTTTGTAACAGATACAGTGCACTATTTGTCAGTGGCGAATGCAGTGTCTGAAATAGTCTTATTACAAGGAACTGCAAAGCTGGTTTACTGCACAAGATTTACACTACAGCATAAGAAATGGGAAGATAGTTGAGGGATCAATACCTGACGGTGTGTGGCGGAGGGTACCCTGAGTGCCTCTATCGGTTCTCCCTTCTATTCCAGTCTCTTATTGTTCGTGGAAAGAAGGATTGTCGGTATGCTTCTGTGTGGGCTCTAATCTCTCTGATTTTATCCTCATGGTCTCTTCGCGAGATATACGTAGGAGGGAGCAATATACTGCTTGACTCTTCGGTGAAGGTATGTTCTCGAAACTTTAACAAAAGCCCGTACCGAGCTACTGAGCGTCTCTCCTGTAGAGTCTTCCACTGGAGTTTATCTATCATCTCCGTAACGCTTTCGCGATTACTAAATGATCCTGTAACGAAGCGCGCTGCTCTCTGTTGGATCTTCTCTATCTCTTCTATCAACCCTATCTGGTACGGATTCCACACTGCTGAGCATATTCAAGCAGTGGGCGAACAAGCGTACTGTAACCTACTTCCTTTGTTTTCGGATTGCATTTCCTTAGGATTCTTCCAATGACTCTCAGTCTGGCATCTGCTTTACCGACGATCAACTTTATATTATCATTACATTTTAAATCATTCCTAATGCGTACTCCCGGATAATTTATGGAATTGACTGCTTCCAGTTGCTGACCTGCTATTTTGTAGCTAAATGAAAAGGGATCTATCTTTCTATGTATTCGCAGCACATTACACTTGTCCACATTGAGATTCAATTGCCATTCCCTGCACCATGCGTCAATTCGCTGCAGATCCTCCTGCATTTCAGTACAATTTTCCATTGTTACAACCTCTCGATACACCACAGCATCATCTGCAAAAAGCCTCAGTGAACTTCCGATGTCATCCACAAGGTCATTTATGTATATTGTGAATAGCAACGGTCCTATGACACTCCCCTGCGGCACACCTGAAATCTCTCTTATTTCGGGAGACTTCTCTCTCCATTGAGAATGACATGCTGCGTTCTGTTATCTAGGAACTCTTCAATCCAATCACACAATTGGTCTAATAATCCATATGCTCTCACTTTGTTCATTAAACGACTGTGGAGAATTGTATCAAACGCCTTGCGGAAGTCAAGAAACACGGCATCTACCTGTGAATCCGTGTCTATGGCCCTCTGAGTCTCGTGGACGAATAGCGCAAGCTGGGTTTCACACGACCGTCTTTTTCGAAACCCATATTGATTCCTACAGAGTAGATTTCTAGTCTCCAGAAAAGTCATTATACTCTAACATAATACGTGTTCCGAAATTCTACAACTGATTGACGTTAGAGATATAGGTCTATAGTTCTGCACATCTGTTCGATGTCCCTTCTTGAAAACGGGGATGACCTGTGCCCTTTTCCAATCCTTTTGAACGCTATGCTGTTCTAGAGACCTACGGTACACTGCTGCAAGAAGGGGGGGCAAGTTCCTTCGTGTACTCTGTGTAAAATCGAACTGGTATCCCATCAGGTCCAGCGGCCTTTCCTCTTTTGAGCAATTTTAATTGTTTCTCTATCCCTCTGTAGTCTATTTCAATATCTACCATTTTGTCATTTGTACGACAATCTAGAGAAGAAACTACAGTGCAGTCTTCCTTTGTGAAACAGCTTTGGAAAAAGACATTTAGTATTTTGGCCTTTAGTCTGTCATCCTCTGTTTCAGTACTATTTTGGTCACAGAGTGTTTGGACATTTTGTTTTGATCCACCTACCTCTTTGACATAAGACCAAAATTTCATAGGATTTTCTGCCAAGTCAGTGCATAGAACTTTACTTTCGAATTCACTGAACGCCTCTCGCATAGCCCTCCTCACACTACATTTCGCTTCGCGTAATTTTTGTTTGTCTGCAAGGCTTTGGCTATGTTTATGTTTGCTGTGAAGTTCCCTTTGCTTCGGCAGCAGTTTTCTAACTCTGTTGTTGTGCCACGGTGGCTCTTTTCCATCTCTTACGATCTTGCTTGGCACATACTCATCTAACGCATATTGTACGATGGTTTTGCACTTTGTCCACTGATCCTCAACACTATCTGTACTTGAGACAAAACTTTTGTGTTGAGCCATCAGGTACTCTGTAATCTGCTTTTTGTCACTTTTGCTAAACAGAAAAATCAGAGACATAACAAAAGCCGTAAGTATTATACTGCTATAATTACAAGTCTATGGCATTATCACACATCTTACTAAAATCAATGAACATAGGTTAGATGATTTTTCACAGTGGTAAAAGTACATGAAGTACTGAAAAAATAATAAGCAAATGCTACATTTAAGAGTTTTTTGGGGTTGCTGGAATAGTGGAACAGTATTATATGCACACTATTCAGATATCAAAAGGCTTGTATGATTTGGTTTGATGTTCAGGGGCCGCACAGTTTTAAGAAAACAATCATTTATACTTCAGAAATAAGTGAACAGGATAACGAATGGTTTTAAGAATACAAAACGATGAGTGACCATATTTACAGAATTTAAAATCAAGTCTCTTTGAGATTTATATGTATATCAAAGTTTGCTTACAGGAAGTGCACAGGCAATTTTCAGCATTAAGCACCCAAGATCCTAACTACAAAAAGAGGAATGGAAATGATTTCCATTATGACATGAGTAGCTATCTGCATCTACAAGATTACAATGCCATTCATATGTAAGTGCTTGGCAGAATATTTCTCTACTGCTCCACCCAGAATAGCATATGGAAAAAATAAACATTTTCATCTTTTGATGCAAGCTCAAATTTTCCATATTTTATCACAATAATCATTTTTTCCATTGTAGGTGGGCATCTTCAAAATACTTTTGTATTTGGAACAGAAAGCTGGTGATTGGATTTTCATGAAAACATCTCAATGCAACAAAAAATGCCTTTGTTTTAATGACTGCCACTCCAACTCACATATCATACAAAGTCAGATCATAGATTTAATGTACAGGGACTTGTCAACACTGTAATTACAATTCAAATGTACTACAGGAACAATATATAACAACAGCATTAATATAAAAAAACAAACTACTACAGTCATTTATTTGAAATAAAACTGCTAAGCTTGATTAACAATCATTTGCTTTTTTGCCCAGACTTTCACATCATCATTCAGAAACTATTATAGGGAATAATAGCATTTCTACGCTAACAACTTTCATAGCTTTGTTTCAGTTGCCCTAGCTCCAGGCTGTGGATTTGTTTATTTTTTAGAATATTGTAACCATGTATTCTGGGATTTGTGCATATAGCTGGGAAGCATGAAATTTCCCGTGTTCCTAGTGCTGTATTGATGTTTAAAATTATTGTCTATGAATAACTAAGGGTTACTGTATACAAAAATTATCAGTTCATAAATGGACAAACAGAGGGCACTTAATACAGTAGAGCCATGGTAATTCTAGCTAATTGGGACTGAGGCTACCTCGAATTACAAAAAAAATCTGAAAATATGGTAACATCATTAAATCAAATTATGAATAAATGGTTAATAAGCACAATAATTATTAAAAATAACTAAAAAGCCAATATTGAGCATATCTGTGTTATATGTACATATATGGACACACATTTAAAGTTGTAAAACTATAAGTTACACTTTAAAGAAATTGTCCACAGTCTTGTTTCAAAATAGAACTTAGTTTTCTAACAGCAATGTTGTGTCTTCTTCTATGAGGCATGATGTCAGTTGGAGTAGCTTCCACTTGCCACTCGATATAATGCAATGCCACATCTAGTGCTGCCAAATCCTTGATTTAAGTGATCACTGGTACAAATTCTTCAGGAAATTCCTTGTCATAACTGTCTTCAGCAGGTTCAGTAACCATTTCAACAACTGCAAGATCTGTAACTTGTAACTGTTCATCGCTGTTCGTACATTCTCAAATATCACTCGCATTCACATTTTTACACCCAGCAAGCTTTTCATCAGTTCTGCCAATTGTAGGTCATCTTCATCTGTAGTGTAGGTATCCATTTCATTCCATAAAATCTGGTTCCAAGACATTTTAGCGCCTCCGCCTTTATTTCAGATCATAAATCAGCTATCCAGTAAACTACATCTTTTATCGTCATCTTTTTTTAGAAATTCTTTGATGATTCCTTCATCTTCTGTTTGTAGAAGCATCTGAAGCAAAAAACGATGACTCCTCTTTTTTCAAGCGTTGTAAAATGCCTTAGTCCTATTTGTCCTCATCATAGTGTGAACCAGCATTGTCAAGCATTAAGATTACTTCGGAAAGCAGGCACTTTTTCTAAAATCCACTTCTTAGAAATATTTTTGTCCATTCAAGCAGATTTTTGGAGAACATATGTAACAGGCAGTACAGAAGCAGTGATATTTTTTAATGCTCTATGCTTAGCAGACTTCCCAATTACCAACACCTTCAGTTTATGGTATCCACTTGCATTCGATCCAGCATGAACTATTAACCTCTCTTTATATTTTTTTGTAGCCCAGGGCAGCGTTTTCTCCTTTTGAGGCTATAGTTTTAGAAGGAAGCATTTAATAACTTAGCCATTACAGTTGATCAGCAGTGAGACTTTCTTCTTGTATAATTTTTATTAATTTCTCACCAACTGTGTAACAGTTTGAGAAGCTGCAGAAAGTTCTTCACTGCAAATTTCAAGCTGCCTTATGCCATATTGCTTCTTCCACCTATCCCATCATCCTGAACTTTTAGTGAAATGGTCCTCACCTTCCTTAAACTCATTCCTAAAAAATACTGCTGTTTCTTGTAGAATAGGCCCTAAAAATGGATTTCCTTCTTGTAACAATATTATGAGAAGGAAAGTGGCTAGTCACCATACAGCTGAGATGCTGAGTTGCAGATAGGCACAACAAAAAGACAATTATAGCTTTCAGCCATTAAGGCCTTCTTCAACAATAGATTCTCACAATATTGTTACATTCCATACTAGATTTTTCATTGTTTGATTTCCTTTTTGTCTTTGTTAAGTAAACCAAACAAAGGTTTACTCGATTTTTTCATACTCCGATTTCTCAATTGACTTTCAGTTCAAATGACGAAACGGAACAATTGTCTGACAAAAATTTCAATTTGGTCCCTGTTTCTATGTCAGTCTCCAACTGTCACTTCACCAACTCCACACTCAGCAGGTAGTTTTTTTAATGTTTCTTAATGTTTTTCATTTGTCTGGCCTTCTGAAAGCCTCCAGTTTCACATTCAACGGAACAAATTTTCTCTTACCCCTACCACTCATTGTAATGCATGAATTAAAACATTAAGAAAACACACAGTTACATACAATGAAGAAGCAAAGAAACAGGAACACCTGCCTAATATCATGCAGGTCCCCCGTGAGCACGCAAAAGTGCCGTAAAATGACATGGCACGGACTCCACTAATGTCGGAAGTAGTGCTGGAGGGAACACTCCATGAATCCTGCAGGGCTGACCATAAATCCATAAAAGTACGAGGCGGAGGAGATTTCTTCTGTATAGCATGTTGCAAGACATCCCAGATACAGTCAATAATGTTCATGTCTGGGGAGTTTGGTGGCCAGCGGAAGTGTTTAAACTCGGTGGAGTTTTACTGGAGCCACTCTGTAGCAATTTTGGATGTATGGGGTGTCACATTGTCCTGCTGGAATTGCCCAGTGCACAATGGACATGAGTGGATGCAGGTGATCAACAGGATGCTTATGCATGTGTTACCTGTCAGTCATATCTGAATGCATCAGGAGTCCCATATCACGCCAAATGCAAATGACCCACACCATTATAGGACCTCCACCAGCTTGAACAGTCCCCTGCTGACAGACAGGGTCCACGGATTCATGAGGTTATCTCCATAACCGTACACATCCATTTGCTTGATACAATACGAAATGAGACTCATCCGACCAGGCAACATGTTTCTAGTCATCAACAGTCCAATGTCAATGTTGACAGGCCCAGGCAAGGCGTTAAGCTTTGTGTCGTACAGTAATCAAGGCTACACGAGTGGACCTTCGGCTCCAAAATCACCGTATCGATGATGTTTCGTTGAATGGTTCACACACTGACCCTTGTTGATGGCCTAGCATTGAAATCTGCAGCAATCTGCGGAAGGGTTACACTTCTGTCACTGTGAACAATTCTCTTCAGTCGTCATTCATCCCGTTCTTGCAGGATCTTTTTCTGGCTGCAGCAATGTCGGAGATTTGATGTTTCACTAGATACTCACAGTACACTCGTGAAAGGATCATACAGGAAAATACCCCCCCCCCCCCCCCCTTCGTTGCTACCTTGGAGATGATGTGTCCCCTTGATCATGTACCGACTATAACACCATGTTCAATATCACTTAAATCTTGATAACCTGCCATTGTAGCGGCAGTAACCAATCTACCAACTGCACCAGACACTTTTGGTCTCATATAGACATTGCCGACCACAACACCGTATTCTGTCTGTTTACATATTGCTGTGTTTGAATACGCATGCCTATACCAGTTTCTTTGGTGCTTCAGTGTATGTACAGTACACTGTCCATACATACAACACTCTAAAATTAACGTGACACAGGTAGCTCACTACAGTACACATGTTACTACACAACCAACTACAGCAGATACAACAATGGTCAGCCAATGTTGTAAAATGTGTACTCTACTAAATGACCATTGTTGCTGAGTAGATACAACGATAGGGGTAACAATAAGGATGGTATGTACTGTACAACAGATTGTCAGGCAGTCCCAGATAGTTAACGGTTGATAAAGAAAGAGCAAGCACACTTCTCAAAGCCTAATGGTATCGTCAAACGGGGTGATTTCGGACACCGGGGCGGATTCGGACAGTACGGCTTATTTGCTCTTTGCTACTACATAGAAACAAAGAGTTACTTACTTTAACATCTGTGCGCCAGTTATTTTAAGTGCAAGATTGCATTTATCACTTTCCACAACTTTTATTTTGCATCAATTGTTTCCCTAGGTGAATAATTGACGAACAGTCTCAGTGTTAAAAATCCATGCATTATCGTAAAGTGGAAACTTTCTATAGTTGCGCCAAGCGGGAAGTTATTGTAACCATAATTGTCGACGCGCTCAGTGGCTAACAGCATTGAGAAAATTTCTGTACAAGTTTGTAGAGTTTCTCGTATAAGGTTATAAAATAACAACGGTTTTTGTAAAACTGTGTACTGTGTGGGGTGATTTCAGACAATGCCAAGAACGTATAAGAGAAGGAGAGGTGTAATTATGACCCGGAACTTTTAGATAAAGCTGTTTGTGATATTCAGAGTGGTAAATTCTCGTACAGGAAAGCATGTGATTTGTATGGTATACCTAAATCAACCCTACAAAATAAAGAGCAGGAAGCACATCTGAAAAAAAAATGGGAGGACAGCCAGTGCTAAATAAAGAAGAAGAAGAAGAAATGTTGAAGCAAGGTATCTTGAGGGCTGCACATTTGGGATTTCCCTTCACTAAACTGGACAATAGGTATTTAGTTAAAGGCTACCTTGATGAATCTGGCCGAAAAGAGAAGAAATTTCATAATAATTTGCCAGGAGAAGAATGGGTGCATTTATTCCTCAAACAACAGTCAGAAGATCTTTCCGTTCACTGAAGCGAAAATACTAAACAAGCTCGTGCAGAAGTGAACAAAGAGACTGTTTATTTAAATCCTTGTGAAATAAAAACTTATTTGTAATATATAAAATTCATTATATCATTCTATATTGCTTATTCGTAACATAGGGCTACCTTAAAATGTGTAAAATGTCACCAAAATCAAATAAAAAGCATGTAGGAAAAAAAAAAAGAAAAAGAAAAAAAAGGGGGGGCAGTAACTGTTTGAATACGCCCTCTATATACTGTAACTTCGGACAGAGATTTAAAAAACACCCATGTCCGAAATCACCCCAATCCACGGGTGCCTTCGGACACTTTATTTAAGGGGCTCCGGAAAGGCTCAAAATCATGAAAAGTTCAATTTTTAATTTTTTGCGTTTTCTGAATCTGCAGACTATTTCCTTTTAATAGATATATAATTTATTCAATTCCGAAGACTACAACTATTTTAAAATTTTTTTTGAAATGTGTTCTACATGGGCGTGACCCACTGTGGCGCTGTTAAACTGCTGTCAAATGGTGTTATTATTAACGTCCGTGTTCATCAGGTACATTTTAGTGATGTGAGATAAAGTATGTGTTGTGGCTAACCTGTGATGGTTCAATACATATCGCTGGTGTGATTGTCGATTGTTTCATGTTTATTTACTCTGTCGTTATCTCGAAAATATTCATAATTAATTCTGTTTCTTGAGTCTCTGTTTTGTTGAAGTATAATAATGAGTAAAAGTAAAGTTATTAGAAATCCTCTGAAGGCTTTTAAGAAAAGGAGAAATGTTGGAAAGCCAAAGGTATGTGTTATTACTGTAAACAATAAAGACGATAACCAAGTGAGTGAACCTAACCTCTCAAGTACACCTGCCCATAGCAGTCAAAGTGAAAAAAGAAAATACTTCACAGAAGAAGCTTGGTTCGATGAGTGAAAACTATGAATGTTTTATGGGCGAATCGGATGTGAATGAAATATTTGATATGTTGGTTCTCAAAGGAATTTTTTCAAACTGTGTAAGATGTATTCATTGTAGTGAAGTTGGTCTGGAACTCTCCATAATAAAGCACGTAGGACTTGCTAGTGAAATACAACTGAAATGTGGTAAGTGTTCATACATGACCACCTTTTGGAACAGTGTTGCAGTAACTGCAACTGAAGAAAATGGTAGCAAAATCTACGAACACAACAACGAGCGATGCTTGCTTTAGACAAGGAACGCCTTCAGGCTGCAGACAGGGCTGTAAAGAGTCTAGAAATACAAGCAAGAGTAAACAGGAGGAGGAACAAGAGGAAGCTGGAGGAGGAGTTTGCAGAGGATGAAGATAATCCATCCTATGGACCTGGAATGCACTAAAAAGTTAATCCAATCTTTGTCGCTCGATTCCCAAAACTTTTATTTTCTCATACTAATTACATGTTTTCTGAGGATCTTCCAAACATATTTGTTTCAAACTTTCAGTAAATGTTACACAGTACCTTCTGCATAATTTAACACAGCCTTTTTCCAAAAAAACTGTATATTTTTGAATATATAAGTAAAAAATTGCAAAAAAAATGTTGTGAATTTTCATTACAATTGAAAAAAAATCATCTTTAATAACTGAACTAAAATTTTGTAAAATCCCTGTGTTAAGTTGTAGCCCATATTCCAATAAATAATCTGTAAAAAGTTCAACTTCCTACCTCAAATACTTTGTGAGGAAAGATGTAATTTATAAGCGTTATTTTAACATTGCAAGTATAGGGCGTTCCGGAGCCCCTTAACTGCCTCCGGTAAATATACCTACACATACACTTTCTGGATTTGGGATATTTTATTCGTCACACATATACCCTACCACTTCCATAAGAATCAATTTAATCTAACAATATATACAAAAGTTACACTCAAAATAACAACAAAACCGTTCAATATCACCCTGTTTGACAGTACCTGTCCATCTGTAATAGGAATTCATTAACACTCTGAGGCAAAGGTTATTTCTGTGTATTATGAACTAAAACCCCCACACGGGACAATTTTAACTGTACTGTATACAGAAAATTGAAAGAAATTTCAAAATGTAGTACAATCAAAAGTGCGTAAAATGTACATGAGCACAATGTATGAAAATGGGTTTTTACTCCAATTTTATGTAAAATTTTAATTTTCTTAGGACCAGTTCAAATTACATGGAACTTTGAAATACCAGGTCTCTACTACATTTTTAAATTTATAAGCAGTGGGTGAAACGATTCCTTTGGTTTTGCATAAACCATATTTTTAATAATTGATTTTTGTAATTTTAATATTCTAATCATTTTGCTTCCGTTAACCCTATAAAACCTTATAAAAGACTCAAAATAGCTGTGATAAACTACTTTTCTCATCTCCATGCTAGTTGAAAATGATAGATTCTTCAACACAAGGGTCAACTGTTTAATTTATTTGCTAAGTACTTTATATGCAAAGAACAGGATAAAATTGGGTCCAGATGCATTCCTAAAACTTTAACACACCCCACTTCTTTCAGTTCTTGGTTCCTATGATTAATGTGGGTTTCATTTACCTTTGAGTTTTTAGTTTTGAGCTGCAATAAATGTGTTTTTACAATATTCATTTTCAGTCCACTGAGTTGGAATCAGTTTTCTAAACTATCTAGTAGATTTGTGACTTGTTTTCAACAAGGGCAGAAGTGTCATTCGCAAATAAGACTGAGTGTGAACTTACGTTAAGGTGTAAGTTGTTTATATAGAAATAAAATTGGAACTAGAATCAAACCTTGTGAAATACCTTGAGAAATAATCATACATCCAGAAAATAAATTTGCCTAGCTCGATGATATAACTACCTTTCGTGTTCTGTTTGAGATATGACTTAAACCACTTTGAAGCTGTGATAAACCTTTTGCATTTCCTTTATGTTTTCATCTTCCTTAAAGGCAAAGAGACAAGATGAAGCGGTAGCCCATCATAGAGCCTATGCCTACCGTCATGTATTTTTTGACTTTCAGTTGTTAATAAACAGAGGATTTTTTCTGGTACCGGTAGGAGGAAGGAGGGATTCGCGCTCAGCTAGTGAAAGAGTGAGAAGCACGTCAATTTTTTAGCGAGTAATTGTAGACCGCCATTTTGGGGTCGCTATGAATAAGTGAGGAGTGTGAATTTCATATGTGCACCGTTTAGAAAAATACAGTATTGTTTTATTAACAGAAAGGTTGTGTGATTTATTTCAAATAGTACAATAATTACAATAACTGAAGCCCACCTGTGTACTTTGGAAAATTACGAAGATCCGATAAGCTTAATAGGAACACGGTCAAGACTTCAAAGGTGAACGCGGCGACCAAACGTAGTATTATAAAGAATGGTAAGCACAAATCTACAGCGGAGAAAGAAACTACTCCGCCCTGCAAAATAATATGAACTAATACGGACTTATTTCCAGGCATAGCTCAGCTTATTGTGCTTGTCATTCACGCCGAAAAATTAATCTCATTAATTCAATACATTTTAAAAAGCCATGCATTTTATTATCATCTATTCCATTATTTTATTATACTATAAAGCACAACCCCCAATTCAGTATCTTCCCATTTTATACAGGGGCAAGTGATTCTTTACACAGTCAAATGTTTTTATGAGGTTGCAGAATAATCCCGTAACTTTTCTCGACACGTCTACAGTGAAACTGATTTCTTTCACAAACTCATTAATGACATCTATTGTGCTTTTTACCTTTATGAAAGCCATATTGATTATCTGAATTGATGTTGCTTTTTCACTATTTTTTTTTTTAAATTTGCATTACCACCACTTTTCAAATATTTCTGAAAATATTGGGTAATAGAAATTGGACGGTAGTTGCCCAGATCTTCTCTTGAGCCTTTTTTAAGCAAAGGTTCTACCTCTGTATACTTTAGAGCATCTGTAAAGCGGTCTTCTTCAAGTAACTTATTAATTATTGAGCAAAAGGGCTGAGTTATTATCCTGGCAGCTGCTTTAAAGACTTTGCTAAATGTGTCATTTCAAACAACATAATTTTTATTTTTTTAGACGTAACACAGTTTCCACTACATCTTAAGGATGAAATTGTCTCAAATTTGTTGAAGCATTTTTCTGCCTTCTGGTCTAAATGTACTTTTCCCATATAAGCATTGACATCTACTTCTGATTTTGCTACATTCATAAAAAGTTTATTGAATGATTCTGACATTTGAGCAGAACTTTTTACAATTTTATTATTATCTTCACTGTCAGTTCTAATTCCCTGTGCTGATTTTACAACAGGCCACACTGCCTTTGATTTGTGTCCGTGAGCCAAGATGTAATTATTGTTAAGCATTAATCTTGCTGTTTCCATTACCCTTTTAAATATGCTTTTATACTGTTTGAGATGATTAATGAAAATGGGGTATTTGTTGCACTTCATTTCCTTGTGAAGTTGCCTTTTTTCCTCACTGGAAGTTTTTATTCGAGAAGTCAGCCAATTCAGCTTATTTGACACTTCTGTGTGGCATATTCTAAGAGGAAATATTTCCTTAAATACATGTAAAAAAAATTTAAAAGTGTGTTAAAAAGCACAAAGATTGGAATATCTTGAACTTGCCACCCCATCTGTTCTAATTTAGAGCAGAACAATTTTAAATTTTTAAAAGTAAAATGTCTTTTACAGTATGTTTTTCTAGTGTCTGGTGCATTTGCATTAGTTATTTCAATAAATAAAGCACAGTCGTCTGAAAAGTCCTAAGTCTACATATAGCTTCCTCACATCATCAAATTTATAATTAGATAAATATTATCAATGTATTTGCTCTTGTGACTTCCATGAAATTTATCTTGAAACCAAATTTTTGGATTAACTCCATAAACTTCATTGAGCCACTGGTTTCATTTGATAAATTTATATTAAATCAGCAGCTATTAAAACCCTTTTTTTTCTCATTGTTGACTTTCTGTAAAAGATCCATTAACTTTGGTAAAAGTAATTTTGTTACCTCTACATCTTGGATTCTGTGTGTTGATATAATAACAATATTACATTTTCCTGATGCAATTGAACAGCTTTTAAATACACTTTAATTAAGAAAATTTAAATCATCTTACACTGTATACTCTACCAAATGATTTACAAGTATGCATGAGCCTGCTTGGGTTCTATTGGTTCTACTAAAACTTGAGGCTATATTTCACTCTTTCATTATGATTGGTTGTACCTAAGCCATTTATCTTCAAGTATGTTTGGGAACTGGCACAGTCTTGAATAAAAACATTTATCCCCTGTTTCCCAATAATACAAAATATATTGCCCTTCTTTGAACTTTTCTGATGGCTTCTGTCAATCCTATTTGGTAAAGATCCTATGACACACTTCAGAATTGGACAGACAAGAATATTGTAGGTAGCCTCTATAATAGATCTGTTGCATCTTCTATGTGTACAGCCAATAAAATACAGTCTTTGGTTCACCTTCCCCGCATCATGATCTATGTAAATGTTCCTATTTAAGTCATGTGTAACTGCAATCCCTAGGAATTTAGTCATATCAATACCCCTTAAATTTGTGCTATTTATCACGTAGCTGAAATTTAATGGAATTCTTTTAGTACTCACGAGGGTGATCTCATTTTTTTATTGTTTAGAATCAACTGCCACTTTTTACAGCATAAGATATCTTGTCTAAATCATTTTGCAATTATGTAACTGTGGTATCAACATTCGATACCACACTTGTTAGGGGTTGCAGTTATCGATCGCGGTCCGTACTAGTATCACTGGACCCGTGAGTCTAGAGTAGCGCTGCTACACGGCTTGCAACAAGTCTCTAGCGTGCACTCAGCCACTCTTGCTTAGGACGTCAAGTGGGAAAGTAATATAGCCTTCAGCTGATAGGAAGCAACCTCTAACAAGGCACTTAGTTAAAGTATGGCCTATGTGATGCCTCTATAGCTCTCTGTTTGTAATTATATTCCTCCTGACTATGAAGATTCCTGTACCACCAGTTACGTACTATATATTATTTTTTACCAACAACTTTTAATTATTTTAGTCATTGTAGACCCAGACCATGCAGCCAACTCCTTATCGACTTCCCTGACGAACCTGCTGTATATGCAAAGAAGAGATTTGTATGTTTCTATTTAGCATTGGCCACCAGTCATTCACATTGGCGATGATTCGTTCATCATCATCATAAGAATAACAATAACAATAACGGAAATTCCCAGGATGGAAAAATATGTACAAATGCCTATAGAGGACTGGTGCTTGGCACACTTTTTCTAGAAATGTGTACACGCATTCACACAAACAACCCTGCAGATACTCAAACGTACACACCTGTGGTACCAGCAAGACTCACTTTCCAATTGGTTTTGGTTTTCTGATGACTTTAATAGGCAGTAAATGACAGCAGCATCATGTGCAAACAATCTATGAGTGCTGCTCAGATTGTCTCCTAAATCATTTATGTAGACAGTGCCTGCAAAGTAACTAGGTACAGAAAAAAGGAAATAAACTCTACATTTAGAACTGTAATTTACTGAAATTAGTACCATGCATACACTGTTATACAGGTATAAGAATATGTATGCATACTTTAAACTTCAATGTAGGTGCCTATGACAGCGATCAATCATTTCAAACGGCCGCGAATGGAATCCCCAGTCCTCTGGAGAAAATCGCATGGGGTATTGGTGATAAGGTCCCAAACCTGTGCTTCCAATTCTTCCATTGTGCAAAGTTTCATCTGTTACACATCACATTTACCCCAGCCCCATAAAAGGTAGTCACATATGGAGTCAGGTCTCAACTTCTTGCAGGCCACTCTTGAGGTCCGCATCTTCCAAGCCAATGTTCTTGGAAATTCTCACCCATACACAACATTTGCAAAGTGAGGTGGTGTGTCATCTTATATAAAAATAATGTCTTCAGTGTTATCCGATACAGATATTGTGGGCCAAATACAATTTTCAAACATCTGCAGGTAACATGCTGCATTCACTGTTTTGTGCAGGATAAACCATTTGATACAACTTGTGGCAGTCCTTCCACACCATATGGTCACTTTTGTGCAAGGATGCATCTTCTCCATCATAACACCACAATTCTGTTCTGGTCAATAAAGGCAATTGTGTCTGTTGATAAAAGCTTCCACACACAATACAGCCTCATTACTCCAGAGGATATTATTAAACAATTGGTGCCAATATTCGTGCCAACCCAAAATTGACTCCCATTCTGCAACCACAGTTTTTCAGTGTCAGCTGTTGCATGTGATGACTTTTCCTCATTCATAATTCAATTCTTTATGCAAGATCTGACACACTGAATACATTTTTAAGTCCTGTTTCATGTGTCCCCTTGTCAATACAACCAAAATCTCTCTATTTTCTGTCAGATTTTGAGACAGAGTTTTGTTGTGGAAGCTATTAAAAGCTTCTCACATTTAATTCCGTGTTAAACTTCAAGCTTATGTAAAACATCGCCAACCTCTGATATTTCACGTTCTTTTAAATCTAGCACACTTTTCCCATCTGTTATCAACTAATTTGTTATAAATCTCTCAGCTGCTATCAATAGCATTTCCTTCTACTTAAGCCACATCTGGTCTACTCTCATGAAGTTTGTTTAAAAGGAAGAGATATTGTCTTTTAGAAAGGCAACAGTTCAAGTCTCCTTTATTAAATAGGTATATTTTTAGTTGCTTTGGACATTATGGTACTCAGTTTCACTACAAGAATCTTGACGTTGCTAATCCCTGTATCCATCATGGTGCTCCCTATTTGCTTAGGATTTTTTATGCTGAGGTCAAGTATGTTATCGCAACTGTTTACACTTCAGGTGGATTTCTGGACTAACTGTCAAAATAATTATCAGGGAAAGCATTTGGTATAATTTTTGACTATGTTTTATGCCTACTGCCAACCTTAAATATGCATTTTTATCAATGTATCAAGCACAGATTCAAATCAACACCAGCTAAAACTATAGGAGTGGGGTACATCTTAGAAGTGAAGCTCGAGTTTTCTTTGAACCTTTCAGCAACTATATCATCTGGGAGGGAGGTTGGTAAAAATAATCTATTAATTTATTCTGGCTGCCAAGCAAAAGCTCTACCCATACTAGCTCACAACAACTATCTACTTCACTTTCACTAGAATGTAGTACTTCTAATAGCAACAAACACACCACCACCAATCATATTTAATCTATCCTTTCTGAACATCATTAAGCCCTTGATAAAAATTTCAGCTGAACTTACCTTCAACTTTAGGCCACTTTCAGTACTTTTAACAATTCGAGTGTCAGTGTTTTCTATTAGTGCCTAGAGCTCTGGATCTTTCCCAATACCACCACAACAACAATGTGTAACTGTAGTACTGATGGTCCCTAGGTCTACTTTCATCCTGTGCTTGACCTGCACTCAGACTGACTGTTCTTTCCCGAGACCCTCTAACCTAAGAAACTGGATTGTCCACTCCACATAGTTCCTGCTACCCACGCAGCCACCTTCTGTGGGCAATGGAATGGTTTCCCCAGTCTGCACTCTGAGTGCACCCTGCAATTCTTCCCCTTTGGCAGCCTTATTTCTAAGTGACTCCATGACATAACCAGATCTCCCACCTACAAATAACCCCACCCTCTGTGAATACCCAGACCCTGCAGGCCGAAAGGTGTCCTCCAAAACAGGGCAAATGACTGCAGCTGGCTCACGACCCTTATCAGCTGCTGATAACACCTGAAGTGTGTTTGTTATACAAACTAGAGAGGTCTTTCATTCACACCCTCATCTTTCAATGCCTGACACACCCTGAAAAGACCTCCCAATTTAAACAAGTGAAGGGTCAACCTCAATATGAGCAGTAACCAGGACATCCACAGTAGTGGACCAATCACGGGACACATGGGACATGATGGATGTGTCTTTGGTCCCCACGTTCAGCACCTCACAGTTATAACCATTGACAACAGGCACAAGCTGTGTGACTGAATAGAGCAACACCTGAAGTTGCGAGTGAAGGGTCACAAACTCACCTTGCATCTGAAGACAGTGTTCGCAGCCCCCATCCATATTAAAGACAGTGGACAACTACGTTACATAAGCACATAAGGAAGTCACAAAAGCATTAGAGAAATCTAAGTAAGTAACCCACTTGTGTTCATGTGCTCATAACATGAACACACAAGTGATCTACTGGCCTGGTGCTGCTAGCACAGGAAAGGATGCTGTGACAGCTTTTAAACTGATGTTCGGTGTATTTTCTGCAGAAATAAAATTTATTGAAGAAAGAACTGAAAGTACATTAATACCTTTCAGTTTCTTCAGCATTAAGTATCCACACACAAACTGGACTGTTACTTCTTGGAAAGGTTATTTCCTAGTTAACCATGTTGTATGTAATAATTTTCCCTGCTGTTTTTTTTTTTTCCCCCAAGTACAATTGTGTACACACTAATCAGCTGAACTGTGCTTTATGAGGTGACAATAATGATAATGTGACATCATTGGAGTGGTGCGGCTGTGTGCGCAGAGGGGGCGAGAGTGGTGAGCGTGAGTGTGGGAGTGAGACATCCATAACTAAGAGGTCAGACTCAGATTGCGAGGGGGGACATGACACTTCCATGAGCACCAGGGGGGGGGGGGGGGGGGGGGGGAGGTTGTCCTGGGACTTACGTTTCTTCTTCCTCTCCTTCATAGGTTAAGGAGGGTAGGACATGGAGGGAGAGCAGGCTTCTGCAAGATCTGGAATGCAAAGAGATCAGCCGACCTTGGGGTGCACAGACTGTATGTCCTGGGGCAGAGCTGTGGCAGCAGGTCTCTGACCTGAAAGATGCCAGGGGGAGGGGTCTCAAGAAGGAGACCGGTGGGTGCCAAAGAAGGAGGACACTTCTTTGGCCATGGAGTGGGAGCGGCACCGGTAGAGGAGATCATGGGAACTGCAGGGGATGGGAAGAGAAGAGGGGGACAGGATTTTGGTAAGGTAGAGCAAAGACGAGGAAAGGAATTAACAGAGGGAAAAGTGGAAGTCATCAACACAGGGCGAAGTCTGTCATATTTCTGACAAGCCTCAGTTTAAGATAAATGATCAAGGGTTTTATACTCAAGCATCTCGTGGGTGGCTGGACATATGGCTTCATGTCACACCAATTACACACAACCTTAACTTTCTCTGGGAAGCTATCTCCTTCAAAAACCAGAATAAAGGCACCGGTATTGGTGCCATTGTCCTTAAAACCTTTCTGCACATGCCAAACAAAATGAACATCCCATCATTCCAGATCCTCATCAGTTTGAAGGATGAGGTTCCTATGAAAAATGACTCCCTGAACCATATTCAAGGACCGACGATGTGTAATGGACACAGGGATGTCGCTAAGATGATCACAAGCATGAAGAGCTGCAGATGTGGCAGCAGTAGTAGTTCTGATCAACGGGGAACAGGAAAGCATCTTACAGAGAAAGTTCACTTCATCGAACTACTATTTGATATTTCCCACAATAAATAACAGCTTTTTGGTGGAGAATGTGTCCCCAGCCATCCTAGCGGGGAAAGTGTTTCACTCCAAGCCAGCGAGCCTGGCCCTCCTCCCAGGGTGCAGCCAGGGAAGGGAAGGCAGCAGGGTCATAAGAAGCAGAATTCAATGACCCATTACCAACTGAAGAGACGGCCTTAGAAGAAAAGTCAGATTTCCAGAGCTTGGTACGATTCATACACAAGGTATCTGCACTCATACCACTCTCCCCCCCCCCCCTCCCCCAGGGTGCCAACCAGCCACAGCAAGGGCCACCTGATACTGAGTCCATTGCTCAGATTTCCAATGCTCCAGAATGACAAGCATACACCTAGGCATGCATGGTGAGGCAACAGCTTAGGTATTAGACGTTGTGATCCCTGTTTGTCATGGGGCTCAGCCAGATGGATACACACCAGCCCCAACTCATGGACTGGCTACGACTGCTGGTGAACTAGTGGGGCAGATGGGGTGCTATGGTGGGGAAGGAAGGGGGAGGGGAATCTACACTGTAGACACTATGGAGGGAGTCGGGGGTGAATCTACACCGTAGACACTACGGAGGGAGTCGGGGGGGGTGAATCTACACCGTAGACACTACGGAGGGAGTCGGGGGGGTGAATCTACACCGTAGACACTACGGAGGGAGTCGGGGGGTGAATCTACACCGTAGACACTACGGAGGGAGTCGGGGGGTGAATCTACACCGTAGACACTACGGAGGGAGTCGGGGGGTGAATCTACACCGTAGACACTACGGAGGGAGTCGGGGGGTGAATCTACACCGTAGACACTACGGAGGGAGTCGGGGGGTGAATCTACACCGTAGACACTACGGAGGGAGTCGGGGGGTGAATCTACACCGTAGACACTACGGAGGGAGTCGGGGGGTGAATCTACACCGTAGACACTACGGAGGGAGTCGGGGGGTGAATCTACACCGTAGACACTACGGAGGGAGTCGGGAGGTGAATCTACACCGTAGACACTACGGAGGGAGTCGGGGTGAATCTACACCGTAGACAAAGTTCTTCCCAAACAGCTCACACTATGGAGATAAAATTTAAAAGTGGAGGTCAAATCACAAAGGGGGACCAAAAATGTCAAAAAGGATGGATGTAAAAGAAAAAGCGAGGGGAACATAAGTGTAAGGAATACAGGAACCAGCTGGACTGCCAGGTTGACATAAGTAAGAACACCGTGAGAGGGAATGGAGGGGGCAGTGGGGAAGGAGCAAGGATGGGGAAGGAGGGGTATGGGGAAGGAAATGCAGCTCAAGAAGAAGGAAAGGGCTGCAACAGCTCCTGAACCTGCGGGTGCCAAGCATGAATTCACAAAAGAACCATGAGCCCCCTGGGGAAACTGCGGGGAAAACATTGCACTGTGTCTGACCCACACCAAGCTGTCAACAGCAAGAGTTCTAATGCTTGAAGAGCTAAACCAAGCAACACCATACACAAGCCAGAAATATCAACAGCACACTTAATATGACACGACAGCAAACCGAGAAAGATGCAACCATCTAAGTGCGGCAGAATAACAGCAGGTCAGTCTTCAACAGCTGCTTTAACTTTGTGCTTCAGAAACCAGAGGCTCTCTCCAATACACACAGCATGGGCACACACTGTTGGCGGCCACGGTATTGGGTTCGCTGGCTGCTTGCACTATTGGTTCCATGTCCTTCATTGCCAAGACAGATTATCAGCAGTCACAGATACAAAATCCCTCTCCGCTTCAATTTCTATGTAAGGGCTAAAGTTCCCAGGTCTATGTTTTTAATGTCTGGGGAGGGGGAAGAGGATGCAGGAAACACAGCCAGCAGTTCCATCCAGACACCAGTCTCCACAGGTGTGGCTGCTGGATACAAGTGTGGCTCAAAATACATCTGTTCTTCACTGTTTTGAATGAGACACTGAGGTGGCATTGGAAGGAGTGGCTCAACCACCATAGCTCACTCTCCCCAAGCTGCGGAGGATGAACGCTGACATGACCGTAAGTAATCATCACGGTGCGGGGGTGGAGAGTCCCACTGCCTTATATGCTGAGGGGAAATACAGACGTCGTCAATACAGGTTGAAGGCCGTGTACTTGGCTTGTGAAGTGGCTGGCTATGCTCATGTCACTTGGTTCCTGTGTTTTATGCACATATTGCCTCTGAGCACAATGTCAGAAAGTTGCCAACTCCAGTGCTGTTTTATCTCCCATTCTGTCCACCCCAGTTGATGCCCAAATGTGCAGACCCAAACCAGCACATACTTCCAGAAACAGGGTGTGAAATGTGAATGTTGGGGGCAGGGGGTAGATGGTAGGTTGTGAGAGATCCAACAACATAGGGGGCTATTGTCCGTACAGGAGCTCTGCCAGACTATGCCCATTTACTGGGGCAGTGCAGTACATGGCTGAGAAGTGCAACAGAGCCTCATCTACCAGCACAGTTTATACTGTATTCCTCATTTGTGTCTTAAATGTTCTGACCATCTGCTCCACTTCTGAGCTGGATGCTGGATGCAAGAGAGGGGTGGTCAGGTGCTGGATGCCATTCCGGTGACATTGTCTGAAATTCTGACACCATAAACTGGAGACCATTATCAGAGACCAGCGTGACTGGTGCCTCTTGCATTGCAAATATAGTCTTGAGTGCCATGATGGTGGACCTCACTGTTGTACAGGACATCTGTGCTGTATAGCAGAAGTTGGACACGGTATGCAGCAGTATGGCCCATATTTTCCCAAGAAAAGGGCTGGTGAAATCCACATGTACTCTGTCCCACAGTTCAGATGGTTGAGGCCACAGCAAAAACTTCTAGGAAGGGGCCACTTAGTTCTTTGAACAGGCATGACACTGACTCATTACATGTTTGATATGGGTGCTTAATGCAGGCCAATATACAAGTCATTGAACTAAAGATTTCATGATAGAAATCTCCCGTAAGAAGAATGCAACAACTGAAGGATTTGCAGATGGCATGAAGGCGGAACTACTATGTGGCACTTGTCACCCTCTGCTGTAGGCAACAACTCTCCTTGATGTACAATGGGTCACTCTTTCACACTGAAATAAGTTCAAAAACTGGGATGGGCATTCTTAGACAGGCACGCAGGCCATTCCGACTGAACCGCTGCAACAATGGGTCATGACTTGTGGCAGCCACTGCTACTTTTCTTGCTGTGATGGGAAGGTCTTGCAGTGTTGTGCCTAGTGCACTTTCAACCTCAAAACAAAATGATTCCTCCTTGTCAAACTCCATATTCGGACCCATGGGCAACCTGGACAATGTCTCAGCATTCACATGCTATGTGGTGGGCCAAAACTGAATATTATAAAAAGAATTACTAATAAATAATGCCCAACACTGTAGTCTCTGAGCCACCTCATCATGGAGCCCAGCCTTATGATTAAACAGCAATACCAACCATTCATGATCACTGGCCAATTGAAATTTGGAGCCATACAGGAAAATAAGAAACTTTTTAACACCATAGATTATGGCCAATTCATCATTCTCTCTCTAGGAGTAATTCTACTGGGCAGATGAGAAAGTCTTAGATGCAAACGTAACTGGTTGTTCTGACCCATCTGGGTAGCTGTGGACAGTATGGCACCAATCACATTCTGCAATGCGTCAGCAGCCAGTATTACGCTTTTCTTTGAATAGAAGGTACCATGGCAAGCAGCAATACATAACAATGTTTCAGTTGCAAAAGAGCTTGCTGACAAGTGCCTGACTAAACAAATTTCATGTCTTTGTTACTCAGCTGACAGTGGTTGAGACAGCTCCGATGGATCTGGTATGAATTTGTTATAACAATTTACCTTGCTAAGGAATAACTGCAGCTCCTTCAAGTTCCAAGGGAGAGGCAACTGATCAATTGTTGCAATGTGGTCATCAAGTGGTAATGCCCTTCTTACTTATGATGTAACCTAAATACCTGAAACTGGATGAAAAAAAAACTTACACTTTATCAACTTACAATGTAGACCACTGTTCTACAGCGCCTGAAACACTGCCTGCAAAGTTTTGCAAATGTTCTTCCCTGGTGTCACCAGTTACAATTGCATCACCCAGATAAGTTGCACTTTTCAGGATATGGTGAACACACTATACAATAAAATGCTGAAAAATTCCTGGGACTGATGCAACACCAAAAGGTAAACTGGTAAACTTAGATGTCAAACGGTATACTAATAGTGAGCAACTGCTGTGACTCAGCATCGAGGGGCAACTGCAGATAGGTTTCTCGCAAATCAATCTTCAAGAAATAGTGTCCATCAGTCAATCTCACCAATAACTTCTCAGTGTGAGGGGGTTAGATAAACTTCACCTCACTGAGTACTAATTGTGGATTTAAAATCTCCACACAACCAAATCACACCACAAACAATGATACCCACTAACTTTATGCTAAGGTGAGATAAGCCTTAATTCCTGCAATCTGTCTAATTTAGCTTTAACTACATATCTCGTAGCATATGGCAAAGGATGAGTACCACAAAACTTACGGGTCGCAGACAATTTCAATAGAACGTGGGCCAGATAATGCTTTGCTTTACCCAATGTTGGCTGAAACACTTGTTTATGGACTGCAAAAGTGACTCAAGTTTTTGAAAAGGAATAACTGGAGATGCTAAATTAATGTGATCAACCATTTGGAAATCAAATGCCATAAAAGCATCCAATCCACAAATATTTTACACCGACGTACAATCGATCACTAATAATATTAGTTCATGCTCGACATTTTTATATTTTGCTGCCACAACCAGCAGACCCCACGACAACTCATTTGCAACTACAGGAAACCACTGTTCAGGTAACTGCTCGCAACAGGGGGCTACACAGCCATGATACATATCTAAATTGATTAACGAGGCCACAGCCCCAGTATCAAGCTGAAACTACCTGATAAATCTTAAAACAAAAAACTGCACCCATTAACAGATATGTGAGCATGGCACAGAAAGCGCAATAGTAAACAACTGGTCAACATTGCAAACAGTATGCCGCGTAGCACAGACAGCAGCAATGTGGCTCCAGCAAACAAACTTTATTTAAATGTGGACACTTCTGCCACTTTTCTGTGTAGGGCAACTGCAGAAGCCCTAAAATCTAAGGAACTACCGAATGCCGAGGGAGGATGGCCATAACTGCCTGCCGTACCAGACCAGGAATTGCGACAGCCATTGTGCTGTTTGCATGTAGGACGGTCCAATCGCCAATAATGGAACCCGCGTAAGATACATCACACTGACTATGATCAAACAAACAAGCTCTAGGCAAACCCTGTAACTCAACCCTGCTATCCATTCCACATATGACTCATCAACCCACTTTCATCACTGATTTAACTTAAGGTGTGCTGCCACATCATCAGACTCGGGCACAAAATGTGCAGTGAACATCATACATGTCCCTCCAAATTTCAAAGAAGCCAGTTCCACGCATGGACAAAGCTTTTACACCAAATTAACAGGAAGGAGCTAGGAGAAAGGAGTAGTGTACTCATATCCACTAGGTCAGCAACTTTCCTTACCTTGCAGTATAGCAAGAAATGGCAGAAGGGGGGAGAGGGGGTGGTGGTGATGTGGCCTAAAGCACCCGATGTCGTGGTTGCTTTTAAGACACCAACACTTGCTGAAACTCAGCATGTGTTGCTGTAGTTGCTACTGCCATAATTCCATAAACCACTCATCCATGATGATTCAACCTGACCGAGGCGAACACAAGACTGACTCATAGCCATTTTGCCAATTCATTCCCGGGTTTTGGAAGTATGAATTTGTAAAGTGGGAGTAAAACACCACACTGTGTGAGCCGTACACAGTTGTCAACAGTGAGAGTTCAAATGTCTGAACAGCTAACCCAAGCAAAACCGTACACAGGCCACAAACGTCAACAGCGCACTTCATGTAACGAGCACAAACTGGGAAGGACATCTCCCTAAACAAACAAATGTTTAAGTGTGGCAGACTGTCAGTAGGTCAGGCTTCTAATTTAGCAAACACACAAGTGATCTGAGTCAGTGGCCTCAGAAACTAGACGCTGTCTACAATACACACAGCATGGGTGCACCCTGTCAACAGCCACTGTAACCAGTTTACTGGCTACCAGCACTGTTGGCTAGGCATCCTTCATCGCCATGACATTACTGGCAGATGCAGATACCTAACTTTCCAAGCCTACCTAACTTTTCCATCCAACTATCTGCTGTTATGCATACTGTATTGCTCTGTGCAGTCATACTTCCTGTCTCCTCCTCCTCCTCCTCCTCCTCCTGCGCTCTCTCTCTCTCTCTCTCTCTCTCTCTCTCTCTCTCTCTCTCTCTCTCTCTCTCCCTCTCTCTCTCTCTCTCTCTCTCACACACACACACACACACACACACACACACACACACACACACACACACAGACGCAAGCAGACATTTGTAAAGGCAAAGAGTTTGGGCAGAGATGTCAGTCGAGGCGGAAGTAAAGAGGCAAAGATGATGTTGAAAGACAGGTGAGGTGTGAGTGGCGACAACTTGAAATTAGCGGAGGTTGAGGCCTGGCGGATAACGAGAAGAGAGGATATACTGAAGGGCAAGTTCCCATCTCTGGAGTTCTGACAGGTTGGTGTTAGTGGGAAGTATCCAGATAACCCGGACGGTGTAACACTGTGCCAAGATGTGCTGACCGTGCACCAAGGCATGTTTAGCCACAGGGTGATCCTCATTACCAACAAACACTGTCTGCCTGTGTCCATTCATGCGAATGGACAGTTTGTTGCTGGTTATTCCCACATAGAAAGCTTCACAGTGTAGGCAGGTCAGTTGGTAAATCACGTGGGTGCTTTCACACGTGGCTCTGCCTTTGATCGTGTACACCTTCCGGGTTACAGGACTGGAGTAGATGGTGGTGGGAGGGTGCATGGGACAGGTTTTACACTGGGGGCGGTTACAAGGGTAGGAGCCAGATGGTAGGGAAGGTGGTTTGGGGATTTCATAGGGATGAACTAAGAGGTTACGAAGGGAGACGGCATATGCCTCTGTACCTCTGCCTCGACTGACATCTCTGCCGTAACTTTTTGCCTTTACAAATGTCTGCTTGTGTCTGTGTATGTGCGGTTGGATATGGGTGGTTTTTTTTTTTTTTTTTGGGCGCAAAACTGCTATGGTCATTAGTGCCCGGTCCGTGACTTAGGAAACAGTAAAAAACCGAAAATGGAAACCAGCAGCAATGGGAACGAAAGTCATAAAATTGGAGAAACTAAAAGCAGAAGGAAGACTTAAAAATCCACTACAGAAAGGGGTTGGTTGTCCCCAAAAAAAGCTTCAAATGATTGACGTCATTTCACTGGCACTAATAAACTTCAGAACGCGGTCGGCTGAGCACGTGTCATCTGCTAAAATCGTCGATATATCAGGCGATAGCTGTAGACGGGAGCGTAACGGATTAAAATAGGGGCACTCAATTAAAAGGTGTCTTACTGTCCACAGCTGAGAGCAGTGGGGACAGAATGGGGGAGGATCGCCACTTAAAAGATGTCGATGGCTAAAAAGACAGTGCCCTACCAGGAATCTAGTTAAAATTACCTCCTCCCGACGACGCGTTCGGGAGGAAGAGGTCCAAGCACAAGGAAGAGCTTTCACGTCCCGCAATTTATTATGGGGAAATGTCGACCAATGCGCGTGCCATAAATGAACAACACGACGACATAAAACGCTCCGTAGATCGGTGAAGGGAATCGATTGAATAACTGGCCGAAGAAGAGAGACTGCAGCCTTGGCTGCAATATCGGCCGCCTCATTTCCACAGATACCAACGTGTCCCGGCAGCCAGAGGAACGCCACCGAAACGCCCCCCAGGTGGAGCAAGCGCAGACAGTCCTGAATCCGGTGGACCAGAGGGTGCACAGGATAAAGAGCTTGGAGACTGAGGAGAGAGCTGAGAGAATCTGAGCAGATAACGTATTGTATCCGCTGATGGCGGCGGATGTAGTGGACAGCCTGGAGAACAGCGTAAAGCTCCGCAGTATAAACCGAACACTGGTCGGGAAGCCGAAAGTGATTTGGGGTGTCACCAACAATATAGGCACTCCCTACACCTAACGATGTTTTCGAGCCGTCGGTGTAAATAAATGTGGCGTCCGTCATTTGTGCACATAGAGCAGCAAATGCCCGACGATAAACAAGTGAAGGGGTACCATCCTTGGGAAATCGACAAAGGTCACGGAGCAGGCAGATCCGGGGACGGAGCCAAGGCGGTGCTGTACCCCAAGTTGTCAAGATGGTTTTAGGAAAGCGGAAGGAAAGAGAATGGAGCAGCTGACGGAAGCGGACTCCCGGTGGTAGTAGGGAGGAGGGGCGGCCTGCATACCCTACATCAAAGGAGGCGTCGAAAAAAATGTCATGGGCTGGATTAGCAGGCATGGAAGACAGATGGCTAGCATAACGACTCAGAAGGACTGCTCGCCGATTGGACAGCGGAGGTTCAGCAGTCTCAGCATAAAGGCTTTCCACAGGGCTGGTGTAAAAAGCTCCAGACACTAAACGTAATCCACTGTGGTGGATAGAGTCGAGACGCCGAAGAATAGACGGCCGAGCAGAGGAGTAGACTATGCTTCAAAAGCCAATTTCGAGCGCACTAAGGCGCGATAGAGGCGGAGAACGACCACTCGGTCCGCTCCCCAGGAGGTACCATTCAGGACACGGAGGGTGTTGAGGGATCGCAAACAGCGAGCCGAAAGATAGGAAACGTGGGAGGACCAGCACAGTTTTCTGTCAAACATAAGACCCAAGAATTTAGCGACGTCTGAAAACGGAAGGTTGACAGGACCTAGATGTAAGGAGGGCAGAAGAAACTCCTTACGTCGCCAAAAATTAACACAAACGGTCTTACTGGGAGAAAAACGGAAGCCAGTTTCGATGCTCCAAGAGTGGAGGCGATCGAGACATCCTTGAAGACGTCGTTCAAGAAGGCTGGTCCGTTGAGAGCTGTAGTAGATCGCAAAATCGTCCACAAAGAGGGAGCCCGAGACATCAGGAAGGAGACAATCCATAATTGGATTTATGGCAATGGCAAACAGTACAACACTCAACACGGAGCCCTGGGGTACCCCGTTTTCTTGGGAGAAAGTACGGGAGAGAGTAGTGTTTACCCGCACTCTAAATGTGCGCTCTGCCATAAATTCGCGAAGAAAAAGGGGCAGCCGACCTCGAAAGCCCCAAGAGAACAGTGTGCGGAGGATGCCTGTCCTCCAACAGGTATCGTATGCTCTCTCCAGATCAAAAAATATTGCTACTGTTTGGCGTTTCCTCAGAAAATTGTTCATGATATAAGTGGAGAGAGCAACAAGATGGTCAACTGCAGAACAATGCTTTCGGAATCCGCATTGGGCAGGTGTTAAAAGACTGCGGGATTCCAGCCACCACGCTAAACGGTAGTTCACCATACGCTCCAAAACCTTACAGACACTACTCGCGAGAGAAATGGGGCGATAGCTAGAGGGGAGATGTTTGTCCTTTCCAGGTTTCGGAACAGGAACGACGATAGCTTCCCGTCATCGTCTGGAAAAAGTACTGTCGGTCCAAATTCGATTACAGGAGGTAACGCAGACTATGGGTTGATAAATGCAGCAACATTTGGATGTGGATACCATCCGGTCCTGGGGCGGAGGAGCGAGAAGAAGAGAGTGCATGTTGGAGTTCCCGCATGGAGAAAACAATATTGTAGCTTTCGCGATTTTGAGAGGAGAAAGCAAGAGGTCGCACTTCCGCTGCACGTTTCTTCGGGAGAAACGCTGGCGGGTAATTTGAAGAGCTCGAAATCTCAGCAAAGTGCTGACCCAACGAGTTAGAAATTGCGACGTGGTCCACTAATGTATCATGTGCGACAGTGAGCCCAGAGACCGGGGAGAAACTAGGCGCGCCTGAGAACTGTCGAAGCCGACTCCAAACTTCTGAGGAGGGAGCGAAGGTGTTAAATGAGTTAATAAAGAATTTCCAGCTTGCCTTCTTGCTATCGCGGATGACACGATGGCATCGCGCACGGAACTGCTTATAGCGGATACAGTTGGCCAAAGTAGGATGGTGGCGGAAAACGCGGAGAGCACGTCGCCGCTCACATAGTGCATCACGGCATGCCTCGTTCCACCAAGGAACTGGGGGGCGCCGGGGCAATTCGGAAGTGCGTGGTATTGAATGTTCCGCAGCTGTAAGAATAACGTCAGTAATATGTGTGACCTCATCGTCGACGCTGGGAAAGTGACGGTCATCGAATGTCGCTAGAGACGAAAAAAGTGTCCAATCAGCTTGGGCAAACTTCCAGCGTTGCGGGTGCATATATGGCAGTTGAGGCTGCAGTCTAAGGACACATGGAAAGTGGTCACTCGAGTGTGTATCATCAAGGGCGAACCATTCGAAGCGCCGAGCTAGCGGAGCAGTGCCAACCGCAAGGTCCAAATGAGATAAATTTGTCGTGGAGGCAGACAAAAATGTAGGGACCCCAGTGTTGAGGCAAACTAGATCCGCTTGGTGGAAGACGTCTAGCAATAGTGAGCCACGTGGACAAGGATGTGGAGATCCCCAAAGCGGGTGGTGGGCATTGAAGTCCCCAACCAGCAAATAGGGGGGTGGAAGCTGACCAAGAAGATGAAGGAGATCAGCTCGTGCCATTGGTGTGGACGATGGAATGTATACAGTACAAAGAGAGAACGTGTATCCGGAAAGGGAAAGACGGACGGCGACAGCTTGGAAGGAAGTGTTTAAGTGGATTGGGTGATAATGGAGAGTATCATGGAGAAGAATCATGAGTCCTCCATGTGCTGGAGGGCCTTCAACAGAGGGGAGATCATATCGGACGGACTGAAAATGAGAGAGAACAAAGCGGTCATGGGGACGCAGCTTTGTTTCCTGAAGACAGAAGATGACTGGCGAGTAGGATCGTAAGAGGATCGACAATTCATCCCGATTGGCCCGAATACCGCAGATATTCCAGTGGATAATGGACATAGGGTGAACAGAAAATGGAGGAATGTGAGCAAGGTTGCTGTCAACTCAACGACTGCTCAGAGCTTGAGACCGACAGCATGGAATGGCATTCAGCCGAAGGCAGAAGATCCTGATCCATAGGTTGTTCAGGAGCAGCTCCTGCCACCAGCGATCGGCCGGTTGATCGGCCGCCAGCATTGCGCCTCGGCGACACAGAAGACGGCCGAGGGCGATTTCCGCCAGGTGGTGCCGTAGATGGGACACGCCTTGGCAGAGAAGGAGAGGAACTGGGTTTCTTTGTAGCCTTCTTGGAAGTATGATGTTTAGATGAAGGAGGAACCGATGGTTGGGAGGTTGCGGTACGTAAAAACTCTTCACGAGTATGCTCTTTTGTCGAAGTCTTGGTGTCTGACTTTTGGGCTCGAGATTTAGCAGAACCCGACGAAGGGTGAGTCAGAGAGCGGGCAGGCGAGAGTGGTGAGGTTGAACGGGCGATCTTTGCGCTGGCCGATCTGACGACCGTGGCACTAAAGGTGAGGTCGCAAGTCTGCGTGGCCGCCTCCTTTTTTGGCCGAGGAGAAGCAAGGACAGTGCTGTATTTTCCTGTCTGAGGCACGGTGGGCTGTTGACTGGCGAATAATTTTCGAGTAGCAAAGGTCGACACCTTTTCCTTCACTCTGATTTCCTGGATGAGCTTCTCGTCCTTAAAAACGGGGCAATCTCGAGAGGAAGCAGCGTGGTCACCCATACAGTTGATGCAGCGAGGGGATGGAGGTGGACAAGCACCCTCATGGGCATCCTTGCCACACGTAACACATTTGGCCGGATTGGAACAGGACTGGTTGGTGTGATTGAACCGCTGACACCGATAGCAACGTGTAGGATTTGGGATGTAAGGGCGAACGGAAATTATCTCATAGCCTGCTTTGATTTTCGATGGGAGTTGAACTTTGTCAAATGTCAAGAAGACAGTGCAGGTTGGAATGATGTTCGTGTCAACCCTTTTCATAACTCTATGAACAGCCGTTACGCCCTGGTCACGCAGGTAGTGCTGAATTTCTTCGTCAGACAATCCATCGAGGGAGCGTGTATAAACGACTCCACGCGAGGAATTTAAAGTACGGTGCGGTTCCACTCGGACAGGGAAGATGTGTAGTAGTGAGGTACGCAGCAATTTTTGTGCCTGGAGGGCACTGACTGTTTCTAACAACAGGGTGCCATTCCGTAATCTGGAACAAGACTTTACAGGACCTGCAATTGCGTCGACACCTTTCTGAATAATGAAAGGGTTGACCGTGGAGAAGTCGTGACCTTCGTCAGACCAAGAAACAACAAGGAACTGTGGCAACGATGGAAGAACTGTCTGTGGCTGAGACTCAGTGAACTTACGCTTGTGAGCAGACATATTTGAAGGTGAGGAAATCATTGCGGACGTATCCCCCATGATTACCGGCGTCTCCGATGGCGTGCTCCTCCCTTGTGGGGGCCCTCTCTGAGGGCACTCCCGCCTTAGGTGATTGTTCACACCTCAGGTCACACCTCCCGACAAACGGACGGAGGGACCAATCAGCACTTTCGGAAGGTATCAGCTCGGGTAATCACCCCTCCCTGGGCCTGGCCGTTACCAGGGGATACGTACGTGTCCTACCTGTCTACCCGGGGCGGGGAATTACGCGTTACCCCATCACCAGCTACGCATGGAAGTGCGTGGGTCGGCCTTCAGACACGCACAGGGAGGAAAAAGAGAAAGGGAAAGGAAAGAAGAGGGGTCTCAAATACCGCAGCGGAGAAAAGGGCAAAGAGAAGAGGGAAGGAAAAGAGAAGGACAGAGGAAGGACGAAGACTTGCAAGTGTAGAAAGCAAGGAATCTGTAACAGTTTCGAGCGTCCGTCTCCGGACGTAGGCACAAACCATACTCCCAGAGGGGGAGAAAGGGAAGGAAAGAGCCAGAGGTGGGGGGGGGCGGGGGGGCGAAGATGGGGGACGGGAAAGGATGCGGAAAGGGAGGGTATGCAGCCCAGAAAGGAAGGAGGGCCACATTAGCTCGGGGTCCCGTGCTCGCTACGCACGTATCCACAAAAGAGTTATGGACCCCCTGGGGGGGGATATGGGTGCGTGTGCGAGTGTATACCTGTCCTTTTTTCCCCCTAAGGTAAGTCTTTCCACTCCTGGGATTGGAATGACTCCTTACCCTCTCCCTTAAAACCCACATCCTTTCGTCTTTCCCTCTCCTTCCCTCTTTCCTGATGAAGCAACCGTTGGTTGCGAAAGCTTGAATTTTGTGTGTATGTTTGTGTTTGTTTGTGTGTCTATCGGTCTGCCAGCACTTTTGTTTGGTAAGTCTCATCATCTTTGTTTTAGATATATTATAAACAAAAATGATGTGACTTACCAAACGAAAGCACTGGCAGGTCGATAGACACACAAACAAACGCAAACTCTGACCACAATCTATTGGTTGTGACCTGTAGATTAAAACTGAAGAAACTGCAAAAAGGTGGGGATTTAAGGAGATGGGACCTGGATAAACTGAAAGAACCAGAGGTTGTACGGAGTTTCAGAGAGAGCATAAGGAAACAATTGACAGGAATGGGGGAAAGAAATACAGTAGAAGAAGAATGGGTAGCTTTGACGGATGAAGTAGCGAAGGCAGCAGAGGATCAAGTAGGTAAAAAGACGAGGGCTAGTAGAAATCCTTAGATAACAGAAGAAATATTGAATTTAATTGATGAAAGGAGAAAATATAAAAATGCAGTAAATGAAGCAGGCAAAAAGGAATACAAATGTCTCAAAAATGAGATCAACAGGAAGTGCAAAATGGCTAAGCAGGGATGGCTAGAGGACAAATGTAAGGATGTAGAGGCTTATCTCACTAGGGGTAAGATAGATGCCGCCAACAGTAAAATCAAAGAGACCTTTGGAGAAAAGAGAGCTACTTGTATGAATATCAAGAGCTCAGATGGAAAGCCAGTTCTAAGCAAAGAAGGGAAAGCAGAAAGGTGGAAGGAGTATATAGAGGGTCTATACAAGGGCGATGTACTTGAGGACAATATTATGGAAATGGAAGAGGATGTAGATGAAGATGAAATGGGAGATATGATACTGCGTGAAGAGTTTGACAGAGCACTGAAAGACCTGAGTCAAAACAAGGCCCCCGAAGTAGACAACATTCCATTGGAACTACTGACGGCCTTGGGAGAGCCAGTCCTGACAAAACTCTACCATCTGGTGAGCAAGATGTATGAAACAGGCGAAATACCCTCAGACTTCAAGAAGAATATAATAATTCCAATCCCAAAGAAAGCAGGTGTTGACAGATGTGAAAATTACCGAACTATTAGTTTAATAAGTCACAGCTGCAAAATACTAACACAAATTCTTTACAGACGAATGGAAAAACTGGTAGAAGCCGACCTCGGGGAAGATCAGTTTGGATTCCGTAGAAACACTGGAACACGTGAGGCAATACTGACCCTACGACTTATCTTAGAAAATAGATTAAGGAAAGGCAAACCTACGCTTCTAGCATTTGTAGACTTAGAGAAAGCTTTTGACAATGTTGACTGGAATACTCTCTTTCAAATTCTAAAGGTGGCAGGGGTAAAAGACAGGGAGCAAAAGGCTATTTACAATTTGTACAGGAACCAGATGGCAGTTATAAGAGTCGAAGGACTTGAAAGGGAAGCAGTGGTTGGGAAGGGAGTAAGACAAGGTTGTAGCCTCTCCCCGGTGTTGTTCAATCTGTATATTGAGCAAGCAGTAAAGGAAACAAAAGAAAAATTCGGAGTAGGTATTAAAATTCATGGAGAAGAAATAAAAAGTTTGAGGTTCGCCGACGACATTGTAATTCTGTCAGAGACAGCAAAGGACTTGGAAGAGCAGTTGAATGGAATGGACAGTATCTTGAAAAAAGGATATAAGATGAACATCAACAGAAGCAAAACACAGATAATGGAATGTAGTCTAATTAAGTCGGGTGATGCTGAGGGAATTAGATTAGGAAATGAGACACTTAAAGTAGTAAAGGAGTTTTGCTATTTGGGGAGAAAAATAACTGATGATGGTCGAAGTAGAGAGGGTATAAAATGTAGACCGGCAATGGCAAGGAAAGCGTTTCTGAAGAAGAGAAATTTGTTAACATCGAGTATAGATTTAAGTGTCAGGAAGTCATTTCTGAAAGTATTTGTATGGAGTGTAGCCATGTATGGAAGTGAAACATGGACGATAAATAGTTTGGACAAGAAGAGAATAGAAGCTTTCGAAATGTGGTGCTACAGAAGAATGCTGAAGATTAGATGGGTAGATCACATAACTAATGAGGAAGTATTGAATAGGATTGGGGAGAAGAGAAGTTTGTAGCAGAACTTGACCAGAAGAAGGGATCGGTTGGTAGGACATGTTCTGAGGCATCAAGGGATCACCAATTTAGTATTGGAGGGCAGCGTGGAGGGTAAAAATCGTAGAGGGAGACCAAGAGATGAATACACTAAGCAGATTCAGAAGGATGTAGGTTGCAGTAGGTACTGGGAGATGAAAAAGCTTGCACAGGATAGAGTAGCAGGGAGAGCTGCATCAAACCATTCTCAGGACTGAAGACCACAACAACAACAACAACAACAACAACACCAAGCCCCCACAGAACGTATCTCTGCCTACGTAGATCAACACCTTCAATCCATTACATACAGTCTCCCATCCTTCATCAAAGACACCAACCACTTTCTCGAACGCCTGGAATCCTTACCCAATCTGTTACCCCCGGAAACCATCCTTGTAACCATTGATGCCACTTCCTTATACACAAATATTCCGCACGTCCAGGGCCTCGCTGCGATGGAGCATTTCCTTTCACGCCGATCACCTGCCACCCTACCTAAAACCTCTTTCCTCATTACCTTAGCCAGCTTCATCCTGACCCACAACTTCTTCACTTTTGAAGGCCAGACATACCAACAATTAAAGGGAACAGCCATGGGTACCAGGATGGCCCCCTCCTATGCCAAACTATTCATGGGTCGCTTAGAGGAAGCCTTCTTGGTTACCCAGGCCTGCCAACCCAAAGTTTGGTACAGATTTATTGATGACATCTTCATGATCTGGACTCACAGTGAAGAAGAACTCCAGAATTTCCTCTCCAACCTCAACTCCTTTGGTTCCATCAGATTCACCTGGTCCTACTCCAAATCCCATGCCACTTTCCTTGATGTTAACCTCCATCTGTCCAATGGCCACCTTCACACGTCCGTCCACATCAAACCCACCAACAAGCTACAGTACCTTCATTATGACAGCTGCCACCCATTCCACATCAAACGGTCCCTTCCCTACAGCCTAGGTCTTCGTGGCAAATGAATCTGCTACAGTCCGGAATCCCTGAACCATTACACCGACAACCTGACAACAGCTTTCGCATCCCGTAACTACCCTCCCGACCGGGTACAGAAGCAAATAACCAGAGCCACTTCCTCATCCCCTCAAACCCAGAACCTCCCACAGAAGAACCACAAAAGTGCCCCCACTTGTGACAGGATACTTTCCGGGACTGGACCAGACTCTGAACGTGGCTCTCCAGCAGGGATACGACTTCCTCAAATCCTGCCCTGAAATGAGATCCATCCTTCATGAAATCCTCCCCACTCCACCAAGAGTGTCTTTCCGCCGTCCACCTAACCTTTGTAACCTGTTAGTTCATCCCTATGAAATCCCCAAACCACCTTCCCTACCCTCTGGCTCCTATCCTTGTAACCGCCCCCGGTGTAAAACCTGTCCCATGCACCCTCCCACCACCACCTACTCCAGTCCTGTAACCCGGAAGGTGTACACGATCAAAGGCAGAGCCACGTGTGAAAACACCCACGTGATTTACCAACTGACCTGCCTACACTGTGAAGCTTTCTATGTGGGAATGACCAGCAACAAACTGTCCATTCGCATGAATGGACACAGGCAGACAGTGTTTGTTGGAAATGAGGATCACCCTGTGGCTAAACATGCCTTGGTGCACGGCCAGCACATCTTGGCACAGTGTTACACCGTCCGGGTTATCTGGATATTTCCCACCAACACCAACCTATCCGAACTCCGGAGACGGGAACTTGCTCTTCAATATATCCTCTCTTCCCGTTACCCACCAGGCCTCAATCTCCGCCAATTTCAAGTTGCCGCCACTCATACCTCACCAGTCATTCAACAACATCTTTGCCTCTGCACTTCCGCCTCGACTGACATCTCTGCCCAAACTCTTTGTCTTTAAATATGTCTGCTTGTGTCTGTATATGTGTGGATGGATATGTGTGGATGGATATGTGTGGATGGATATGTGTGGATGGATATGTGTGGATGGATGTGTGTGGATGGATGTGTGTGGATGGATATGTGTGTGTGTGCGAATGTATACCCGTCCTTTTTTCCCCCTGAGGTAAGTCTTTCCGCTCCCGGGATTGGAATGACTCCTTACCCTCTCCCTCAAAACCCGCATACTTTCGTCTTTCCCTCTCCTTCCCTCTTTCCTGACGAAGCTACCGTTGGTTGCGAAAGCTAGAATTTTGTGTGTCTATCGACCTGCCAGCGCTTTCGTTTGGTAAGTCACATCATTTTTGTTTTTAGATATCCACCTCTAGCTGGATACAAGCTCTCCTGCATGATATACTCATTTCTGTTGCATGTAAACCAATATTTCTGGTTTTTGAAATACAATGTCTTAATCTGTCATCTCCCTATAAGTTTTTTTAACAACATACCATCATTTCTGAAATATTTTGATACCTGTATCGTGCTCTTGCTGATCTGGAGATTGCTTGACCCCCACCTTTCCCTCCCCTGATAGTGAAAACTGTGCAGATTCTCCACCATTCACCAACAATCCTGTTAGTCTCTCAATTGACTGCCTTTGTCTTTGTGTACGAGGTGCATTCAAGTTCCAAGGCCTCCGATTATTTTTTCTAATTAACTACTCACCCGAAATCGATGAAACTGGCGTTACTTCTCGACGTAATCGCCCTGCAGACATACACATTTTTCACAATGCTCACGCCATGATTCCATGGCAGCAGTGAAGGCTTCTTTAGGAGTCTGTTTTGACCACTGGAAAATCGCTGAGGCAATAGCAGCACGGCTGGTGAATGTGCGGCCATGGAGAGTGTCTTTCATTGTTGGAAAAAGCCCAAAGTCACTAGGAGCCACGTCAGGTGAGTGGGGAGCATGAGGAATCACTTCAAAGTTGTTATCACAAAGAAATTGTTGCGTAACGTTAGCTCGATGTGCGGGTGCGTTGTCTTGGTGAAACAGCACACGCGCAGCCCTTCCCGGACGTTTTTGTTGCAGTGCAGGAAGGAATTTGTTCTTCAAAACATTTTTGTAGGATGCACCTGTTACTGTAGTGCCCTTTGGAACGCAATGGGTAAGGATTACGCCCTCGCTGTCCCAGAACATGGACACCATCATTTTTTCAGCACTGGCGGTTACCCGAAATTTTTTTGGTGGCGGTGAATCTGTGTGCTTCCATTGAGCTGACTGGTACTTCGTTTCTGGATTGAAAAATGGCATCCACGTCTCATCCATTGTCACAACCGACGAAAAGAAAGTCCCATTCATGCTGTCGTTGCGCGTCAACATTGCTTGGCAACATGCCACATGGGCAGCCATGTGGTCATCCGTCAGCATTCGTGGCACCCACCTGGATGACACTTTTTGCATTTTCGGGTCGTCATGCATGCATGATTGTGTGCACAGAACCCACAGAAATGCCAACTCTGGAGGCGATCTGTTCAACAGTCATTCGGCGATCCTCCAAAACAATTCTCTCCACTTTCTCGATCATGTCGTCAGACCGGCTTGTGCGAGCCCGAGGTTGTTTCGGTTTGTTGTCACATGATGCTCTACCTTCATTAAATTGTCGCACCCACGAACGCACTTTCGACACATCCATAACTCCATCACCACATGTCTCCTTCAACTGTCGATGAATTTCAATTGGTTTCACACCACGCAAATTCAGAAAACGAATGATTGCACGCTGTTCAAGTAAGGAAAACGTCGCCATTTTAAGTATTTAAAACAGTTCTCATTCTCGCCGCTGGCGGTAAAATTCCATCTGCCATACGGTGCTGCCATCTCTGGGACGTATTGACAATGAATGCGGCCTCATTTTAAAACAATGCGCATGTTTCTATCTCTTTCCAGTCCGGAGGAAAAAAAATCGGAGGCCTTAGAACTTGAAAGCACCTCGTACTATGTCTTGTAGGTAGCTTTCAATGCAATTCCAGCAAAATTTTCCATTGCATTTTTTTTGCATCTCCTTCATTCATGTAGTCATGTTGTATCACTGGTAAAGGTTAGACAATCTGCAGTGGTCTTATGCTTCATTTTGTATCTAATTGGCACAGCTTCAATAGCCATGGCTTTGCTCATCTGCTTACTCTGTTTGAACCCTTCATCCAGCATCAAGCTGATCGTAGTTGTTCAGAAACCATTTCCTTTGCAAACTCTTGTTTTTATTTTAAAGCTTTCCTACACTGAGCTTTGGTAGTTGTCTAACAGTCGTGACCCTTACTAAGTCATGTGTTATGGTGTCTGTGCCTTTGTCACAAAGAACACTAATTAACGTACAATGTAAGAGTAATGTATAATGTATGAACACTGAGTGATTTATTTCTAGGGTTTAATCTTTATATAGATAAGACAGCCTATTCAATTCAACAGTTCCTTCATTTACACACAAACTCTTACTCTCTTCACATTCATCCTCAGTCTATTCATTCAATACACCTACTTTTGTACAGAAAACACTGTAACTATCTTTGCAACATACCAAGCATTGTCCAGTTATCGAGCAGAACAAAAAGCATACCATGCTTCATATGTACAGTAAAATTTGGGATACAAATTTCAGAAGCTTCTTTATAATTTGCAATGGTTCAGTTTCACAAGTCTGGTGACATGATTTTAAATACTGGTCATTTACGTTTAAATTGAGTTTCAGTATACTAAATATCAACTACTACAAGAAAAAGTGTTTAAACTTACACTCTGTTTGTCCAAACTCCTCCTCTATCAATTCATTAGAGTAGCCACGTCCACAAATCTGTGGATATAAAAACCAAGTTTTCTTAGCTACAATGAATTCTGAACTGAAAGCAATGAGACATTAAATTTTTCCATGTATGAGAAGTTAAATTCAGCATATTTTATTACATTATCTTTATCTTAATACAATGACTGCAACATAAATAAAAGCAGGGAAAAAAAATCTTTATTCTCAAACTGTCAACTGACAAATAAGCACAACAGGAAAAGTAAAAATACAATTAACTTAAGACTTCTGTGGGTCTTTGTTCGTGTTACCTATAGCTTCAGAAATGGTAATTGCAGATAGCTGAGCAGACACGCGTTGGTAAAAATTTATCTCTGTTGCTGCGACAGCAGTTTTTCCACCTCTTTCTTGTGAATTTTAAACAACAGTTATCTCTCCGTCTTCAGGCCACGAGTGGCCTACCGGAACCATCCGACCGCCGTGTCATCCTCAGAGGAGGATCCGGATAGGAAGGGCGTGGGGTCAGCACACCGCTCTCCTGGTCGTTATGATGGTATTCTTGACCGAAGCCACTACTATTTGGTCGAGTAGCTCCTCAACTGGCATCACGAGGCTGAGTGCACCCCGAAAAATGGCAACAGCGCATGGCGGCCTGGATGGTCACCCATCCAAGTGCCGACCACGCCCGACAGCACTTAACTTCGGTGATCTCATGGTAACCAGTGTATCCACTGTGGCAAGGCTGTTGCCAAACAACAGTTATAGTCTGTATAATAGTATATAGTGTATAATAGTGTACTCATAAATTTCATTTAAAAATTGAACTGTGCAAAACCAAGAAAAACTACAACTTTTTCGAACGGAATGGCTTCTGCTGTCTCTGGAGCATGTTCACAAGAATAAGTGCACTTTTATTGTCCTGTGTTTTGAGATATCTGAGGATTCCATTGCAGGTTACTGTAGCCTCTTCACTTGAAGAAACTTGCTCCTGTCTTGTCTTTTTAGTCTAAGAGGGGCAGATCTGGTAATGAAAGGCTATGGCAGCACTCTCAGCATTCATGTTCGCAAACAGCATCTGCTGCTCTGTAGTTTGATGCACTGTCACCATGCAAAACAAAGTGATTTGAGAAATTAATGTGTAATGTATCGGTTGCCAGTAAGCGTGCACTTCTAACAACAGACTTGTTCCCATTTCATAATGCTTTTACTTGAAGTATTAGATTAAGGCTTTTTGTGAGCAATTTTTTACCTGTACCATCTATGTTTTTTGTCCAATGGTGTTTTAGGAAAATCTAAATCAGACGTGGCCAAGATGGTCTGCAAGCTATTTCCCTCCAGTTACTGCTTCCCCCTGAACTCAACTCTCGCGGTGAAGACACGGCCTCGCCGCAGCCTATGGTTTGCTTGTTTATCAGCAACTGAGTGCGGCAGCATCTTTTTCACAATTTCCTTAACAAACAGGCTCTTGCACCTTCACTCGCTGTTCAGCTTTACATTTTGTTCATCCACTTGGTCTCACTGTTGTTCCGATTTCCTCTCCTTAATACTGCACTATTGCTCAGGTTGTCCTTTAGGTTATTACTGTAGTTATTATTTTTGTTTGAGACTAGTTATTACTGTGGCTATTTTTCTATTATGATTATCAAGAATGTTGAAAAGAAATAATACTAGAAACTAGGTTTTCAATGAGGAGTGGAAGATTATATACTTCTTTGTACACAACTCCAACAAAAAACCCAAGAACTAATATGTAAAGCAAAAAATCAAAATAAAAAAACCTTAAATCAAAACAAAGGTAGTAATCTTGCTCAACAGCAGTCTTCACTCCATAAACAACACATGGACATTACTCTCATGACGAACACTGCACTTTAGTAGATAAGTTAAAGAAAGAGATACACGAATTGCCTGAAAGATCGAGTCTTAAAGAAAATAGTTTAACTGCATCACATGCGGTGCCCTTACAATTAGTAAAAGCTCACAAATGCTTCAGCAACAGCATACTCGTGATAGAATGTGGAATAGAAATGGCGAAAGCATCTGGTTATGATGATGCAGCTGAGCACTTTAAAGCAGTTGCTTTGTCATGTAACACAGTAAAAGACTGAGTTCTTGATATGGGGCATTGCATAAAAAAATCTAGATAATTTAGTGCAAACTGTCAGCATTATTCTTTGTTATGGACAAGAGAAATGATCCAACAGATCTCAGCCCACTACTATTTTTTATTCATCAAATAATACACGACTCTTCTGTACATGAAGTTACTCACTTTACTTCCATTGCTCAGAACAACAGGTTTGCATATTCTCAACACAGTTACAAACTGTATTGAACAAAATGGCAGTTTTAAAAAGTACTCTGGAATCTGCACTGATGGTGCACAACCTATTGTCGGTGGCGAAAGTAGTTTCGTTGATCACTTAAGAAAAAATGGAATAAATTGTTTAACTTTTCAGTGCATTATACATCAGAAAGCACTATGTGGGAATAGTGTCAGAATGCAGTTGGCAATGAAAGATGTGACAAAATTACAAATGTAATATTAGGAGGAAACCCATCACTGTCTCATCAAAAATTTATACAAATTTTGGAAGAACTGACAATGAATACAGATATAAATGCCTTCATTCCTAAATTCATTGGTTGAGTGCATCGAAACGCTTAGCTCATTTTCTTGCACTCAGTAGAGAGCTCTTCAGGTTTTCAAATGAAGTAGTAAAATTGCATACTACAGAATTTGGAAATAAACTGAAGTATTCACTTTTTTTATCAGAACTAGTATTTAAACAGATTTTACTGATCATTTAAATAATTTTAATTTATGTCTGCAAGGAAAGGAACTTACTACTTCTGATATGTTTATGGATATTAGTGGATTCCAGTGTAAACTTATGTTGCAATATAAGAACTTAATATGGAAAGTTTGTGTCATTTCACAAGTTTCTGTGAAATGAAATAAGAATACACAGAACTAAAATTTTCAGGATTTACTTCCACTACTGATGAAGTCTCCAATGAGAGAGTCATTTTCAGGATTTTAAATCTCTGGAGCTGGATATCATTTTCTTTAACAATACAATGAAAATTAATCTACAAAGTGTTAACGTGTTCTTCAAGAAATAGTATACAATTTACAAAATGATCCACTCACTCATGCTATCCAAAACAGAGATGCATCAAGTTATGAGGTCATGCCATAAGGTCAGTATCCAAAACTCGCAGACTTTGCTCTTAAAATAATATCTTTTTTCAGGTCAATACATTTGTTCAAGTATATTTTGTTCAATGAAGTACATTACATCTGCTCAGCATAATGCAGTGACCAATGAGCCTTTGAAACATCAGCTTTGTTTTGCTACAATGAAAACTGAAATACCAGTAGATATTTCAGAACTTGTAAAGATAAAGTTAAATAAATCTAAACTAAATATTTAAATATCACATTAATGTAAGTACAAGAATTTGAGATAAATAGCCAAATAAAAACTAAAGTTTTAGCAATCTGCTAACATTTACATATTGGGATTAGGCAGGCACCAGGTGATTAGTCATTCTTGAGACTGGCCAGTAAGGCTGTGGTGGAGCCGTGACAGACAGCAGGGTACAAATCAAGTTGGAGGGGAAACACTCACTGGAAAAGAATGTCTTGTGAGCCATGCTTTGCCAGGCCTGATCTTCTTAATGAGATAGTCCGCCCCATCCCTTCTTCTCAATTCACAACATATTTAAACTGTTGCCCTGGAAGAAGAATGTTCTTCAACAGATATACATCTAAGAAAAACTTTACACAGGAGACACAACAAGCTTTGTGTCCTTGGAATAGATCAGTTCTAATTCAGGCTCCAGATAATAACCAACTTTTTCTGGGAGCTCATTTCCTTCAAAGGCTAAGATGAAAGTACTTGTATCTCTGATTATTCTGGGACATTTTTGTCCATGCTGGGCAAAATTTCACCTCGCCATTCGAGATTGGTTCGTAGTTCCTCATCTGTCTGTAGTGTAAGGCCTCTGTGGAAAATTAACTCCTTGTACCACATTCAAAGTTTTATGTGGGGCAGCAGTCACTGGTATGTCACCCAGTAGTTCTCATGCCTGAAGTCAACTTCTCCAAATCTGACTTCTCTGTATTCCATACAAAATAATGGTTTTGTTGCCGTAAAAGTATCTCCATCTGTTCATGTACACATCAGGTATTTAGTGAACTGCTTCGCTCCCAGTTGTCTGGTTTGTCCCTCTCCCCCCGTGGGGTAGGCAAGGTAGGAAAAGCAGTGTAACTGTAAATGTCTGCATTGAAATATCTACACCTGTCTGTTGAGAGGGCTGAATCAGAATGGGCACATTGTGTCAATATTACACATTTCATGTTCAGAGCGTCCATCCTCATGTCATCTACTTTGATCAAGGGTTATCCCCACAGCCACCTCCCAGCCAGAGCAAAGTTCAACTGGTATGACAGCTATTGCCAGGAGTCCTGATGATTCTAACATCTGGTTGCAAATGAGTTAATGTGTTGAGTATTTGATGTTAACCAAGTAAGCAAGAAAACATTTCGAAAATGTTTTAAATTATGTATAAAGCTTGTTGGAAGTCACTAAATGCTCTCATTCTCAAATACTGGACGAATACAGCCTGGGTAACTGTGCACTGTAAGTTACGCTGCCTCAGTGCATGTAAACAGTTTCTAACTGTAATAGTAGTCTTACAGTGTTAAACTTTGAACACAAGGTGATACTTCTTAATAAGCAGGTTATGATAGCACTTAAAATTTTTAAATTCAGTCAATAATTATACAAGATGCTCAAAATCCAATTTCCATTGCCTCTGGAAGCTGTTAGATAAAGCAACCTACAACTGGGTCTGGGGACCTCATTAGAAATTTAGTAATATAAATAGCTGCTGTTTATCTTCTTCAGGCAGCATAATATTTTCATGATTACAATAGAGTTTTACAAAGTAAACAGGCAACAACATGTCACAACAGGGGACCGTTTACAGTATACTATTACTCATGCAGGTTGACAAAGCTGCTACTTGCCATGTGGCTAACAAAAATTTTCAATCCTTGAATCTACATATTCTTGCAATTTGTGAAACAAGAGACTAATGAGTACGTGTCTAATCTTCTTTTGAACTGGCTGAGATTGTCAATTCACTACTTTGTGTTAGATGGTTGATCATTGAATAACGTTGCAGTACAGTATGCAATTCCCCTTTGAACCCCAGTAGAAGAATTCTAAATCAGTACCACGTCTTGCATTATGCTTGCACAAGTCACAGTTAAGCCAAAATGAGTTCTAATCACAGGAACAAACACCATTAAGGAACCCAATGAGAAGCAAGCATACGAAAATCAAGATCTTCAAAAAGATGCCTGGAACACTTACAGCTAATTCTTCTGTTGAATAAATAATTTATTCACTTTTAGTGACTCCTGCAAATTACATAAGGAAATACAGTGAAAAAATTTAAAACATGCCACCTATGTTGTCTTTCAATCAACATTATGAGGTACACTTCTAAGACTACCTGTGTGTTGACTCCATTTTAACTTGTTACCAATGGATCCCATGGAATTTTACACACACTGTTTCAGTTAGCATGTGAGCATCAACATCTATTTCTGGTGACAGAGTTATTTTTACTTTTTTTTAAATTGTGTAATATGAGTATTTATGAGATTAATCTTTCACTGTTTGCTGTTGACCAGCCATAGGCAATCTCAATTATGATCAGAACTGTGTCTCATAAGGCTGACTTTGAACTCCTGATCAGTAAACATTACAATTTTTGACCTGCACTTCAAAGTCATTGGTAGACCACTCATGCAGGCTAAGAACAAGATTTGACTAAGTGCCGATCCTTGTGGGACCCCCACTTCTTTTGTTTCCAACTCCAAGGACATTTTATTTCTCGTGATACTCTGACAATTTGACACTCTGCTTTTTGTTATGAAAGTAAGACTCCAACCAAGCAAGAGAGTTGTCATAAATGTGATAACATTTTAGTTTGCCTCTCTGTCCACACAATCCAAGGGTTTGGCAAGGCCACAATATACGAATTACCTGATAAATTTGGTTTCGGCTGAGGGATTACATTTTTTAATCTAGTATCTGTTGGTGATACACACCGTGTCCGCAGAAGCAAATCTAATATATCTGTTTTTGGTTGTTTATTAGTGGGTGTAATGTTTTCTGCTACTGTGAGGAAGTAATCACAGTTCCCACCACAGCTTTTTTCTAAGAACTCAATTTCATTCGAATTGCTATTTACATTTAATAATGTTCCCAATTTTTATTTATGCTTTGAGTGTTTCATTTACTGATCATAGTGTGTATGCTTCACATTTCTAAAACATACTATATGATTTTACAATGCTGGTGATAATGGTGTCACAGTTCTTTATGATAGCTTGTCCTCAATTATTCATTTGTTCTTAGTATAAAATACTTGAATTGTATGAGTCATTCATCTTTGTCCTTCCTCCAGTTCAATTTTACCTCTGTGCTACATGAATACGTTTAAGTTGAATTTAATATGCATTTCACTCTCATTTGTTGATGGCTGCCTGCCTTGGTCAGACATTCTCTTTCTCAAATAACTGATGATTGATTCCATGCAAGAACCTTGGTGCCCCTTTCAACTGGAAGCTGATCGAAAATATTTTTTACTGTAAAGTTCTTGAAAGCAATAATGGGTGCTATATCATAAAGGTTTTTTTTTTTTGGGGGGGGGGGGGGGGGGAGGGGGGGAGAGACTTGTTCCTTTTTGATACATACCTTCTAATTGTAAAAAACAATTCTTTTGCCCCTGTGTCAGAAGACATAGTTTTTGCAAATACATCGTCACTTGCCACACAGATAGTATAGCACTTTGAGATGTATTTAAGTTACGCACCCGCACATTATAAAAAACTATTAATGTCGGGCTGACAGGTGACTGTTTACTTTCAGTTCCTTCATGCTAGTAAAGCAGACACAAGTGTACATTATTTTCCGTTAACAAATGGAAAATGAAGACACAGTACTTGCTACAATTACAAGGTTGCCTCAAAAGTGAATGATGGCTGTGTTGGTCCACACTGGGTCTTAAACAGGTTACATAATCTATTCTTCCGTCCAGCGTGCTCTGGCCCCTATTGGCTTGGAGTCACTGGACCGTCAGATACTTTCTGAGGACACGTTCAGCTTAGGAAATTGAAGTAAACAACATGTCTACATTAGGCAATCAATGAATTTATCAAGCAAAAGTAATAATTATGCACATGTGATGTTCTTTCTGAAAATGTATCCAAAATCCACATAGTGTGCACAATATTAAATAAAAAGACGTGGTGAAAGAGTAAAAATGAATTGTTCCCAAGAAGGATCACAAGAGAACTAGTTCTCAGAAATGAACGAGTTTGCAAACCTCTAGTTCACTCTCTCAGACTCCAATTCTGGTATAAATTTTGTACACAGCTTGCTGTGAAGGTTTAATTTTTCATGTTCGTATTTTGTGTGAGATATAAAACACTTAAAAAAATATAATAAAGATTTACCTCTCTCAGCTGCAAATAAAGGTCTCTATCTCTTTCCCATGTTGTTTCATCTTGCATCTTACTGGGTTGTTGTTCTTCCAGACAACTCTGTGGCACTGGGATTTTAGGTGGTGGTGAAAACTGCAAATTAAATTGATATGTTACTTAATTTCATTTACATAAGTAGGGCTGTGGAATGAACTACAGTCCTTTTTCCCTCCCATGCATTTACTTTCACCAAGATTCATTGTTCTCAATTAGCAGATTGACAAATGCTTCCAGCAAAAATACATGTTCTTCTGAAAAAAATATATTATTATTCTATGTTCACCAAAAGTCATGTTAAATCAATTACATGAGGGAACTGAGAGCAAAGAATTTATACACACACACACACACACACACACACACACACACACACACACACACACACACACAGTATTATACAAACAATCTAGCACACATTTCTCCCCCTCCTGGAATTCACAGATTATGAAATCGCATCCAGGAAAGTCATGTCATATAACTGTGACAGCATGCAAGAAAACAAGCTATATCATCACTTGATGTAAAGACTAGCAACTGACTTTCAACATAACTGAACTGTAAATTCAACAACAAAATTGCTCCTTGGGGTATTCAGTCCTGCCACAATTGCTTTCCTTGCAACTGGACAAATTAAATAATGCTCCATCACACAGCATCAGGTCACGAAGTGTCCAAAACAGGTCCCTGTATAAACATTACAACCCTTCTTCTGAAAAGTGCTACTGGGGAGTGGGGATTAAGGAGGGTGGATGTTAAAGAGCCAATGCACAGAACAACTCACATTCTGCATGGACTGACCGAAATAGTAACATGATGGACTGCTACAAGTCTGCATGGTTTCAGTCTACCTCAATATTCCGTGGCATACTGGCAATTTTTAAACTCCCTACAAACTTTTTATCTAGATGTACTTCATTCTCACACAAAAAGATTAAATTACAGTTGAAAATACCGCCATAGGAGCACAATATTATTTGATCTTGGGCATTATTAATGCCAGAGTAAAACAATACGAACCGTCAAATACACTGCATGTAGTCACATGCCTGGTCAACAGTTGCTGTCGTGTAAATTCAAATCACTGTGCCACAACTGCACCCACCCAGACTGCCTAACGTGTTAAATCTCTGCTTCTGAGCCAGGGAAATGCATTGGCCCCAGATGAATGGATTAACAATACATAGCCTAATGCGTTAAATCTCTGCTTCCTGGTCAGGGAAATGCACTGGCCCTGGATCAATGTTGCTTGGTGGATGTGGTTTTTAGGCTGTTTCCATGCACCCCACTAAGTGAATATGGGGCTGGTACCCAAGTCCCATCTCAGTTACACAACTCACGAACATTTAGGATCAATGTTGCTTGGTGGATGTGGTTTTTAGGCTGTTTCCATGCACCCCACTAAGTGAATATGGGGCTGGTACCCAAGTCCCATCTCAGTTACACAACTCACGAACATTTAGTAAACTTTCATTCACTTTCACACAGATAACAATTCTCTGAGGCAGCTGGGATACACAGATTCTGACCCAGGAAGTAATGGGGTGGTAACAGGAAAGGTATCTGGCCAACCCTCAAATTAACCATGTGACATCCATTAATAACCATGCTGTCCCTGTGCCAATGCAGAACAAGAATACAAGAAAATTTGAATGTACCACAACAGTATGGAATAACACACTGGCTAACAATTTTTGGGACATTAAGTGGAATGATCACAGACAAAGTCAAGGGTAAAGTAGGTGGGAGATTTAAATTCACTTGCAAGAGCCTGCAGTGTTGCCACAAGTTTCCCCAATTGAAATTCTCTGATCTTTCCCTGATTTCCAGACATGTTTTATCATTTTTCCCTGACAAATTTTGAGAGTGATTGATTGAGTGATTAATTGAGAGGGTTTATGGGGCCAAACAGTGAGATCATCAGTCCTGTGATTCCTAAGTTACTTACAGAAGAGAGAGGGTCAACCAAAAGTGGATGGATCCAGTCAGGGAAGTCAAACACACACAGTAAAAGGCATAAAAGGTTACAACCAATCTAAAAACTGGAAATAAAAGTGATCTTTCCATAGGGGAATTGTCATGGGGTCCCAGACTGAGAAAATGTGAAGAGAGGCACCAACCACAATGACCCTGCCTCTGTTCAGGAGTAAAGAAAAATCTTATATCTGGAAATAACTATTTTCACAGAGGAAACCGAGGACCAGTTCAACCATCCGTGAATTGTCTGCTGGTATTAAAATTACGGAAGACTATACATAGCACAGAGGGGACATTCTACCAATATGTGGGATATCATCAATCTGACTCCACAACCATATTGTGGCAGTGGTTCGTTACACAGGAGAACACAATGGGTGAGCCTGGTATGACCAATGTGTAGATGGCTTAAAGCAGTGGACTCCTAAGAGGAGCGGAAGTAAGAGCATCAAAGCACAGCAGTCTCCTTGATTGTGCGGAGTTTATTACTGAGAGCAGTAGTGCACCAGATGTCATTCCACTTTCGAACAAAGAGAGATTCGACTTACATCTGCATATCCGCAGTTGGAGTCACAAAAGGGAATGGAGCGTGAGTATCAGCTTATCTACCCAAACAGTCAGCCCGTTCATATCCTGGGATAACCTCATGACTTCGGACTCAGAGAAAGAAACTGAGCAGGCGGCACAGCCAAGGAAGGAGAGAAAGAAGACGAGAGTAGCAGCCTGCTCAATGAGTCGGTACATACAGAATGTACATAAAGTCCGGAAACACTTTCAATTATTTATTGCACAAGAACAAAACATTGTACAGATATCATTTGTCATTTTGAAGTGGAACCCTGAAAGTTCCCCCCCCTCCCCCATGTATACCGCCTCAGTGCAGTTTGGTAATTTGGTGATGGTCAGTGCTAGTCGTAAACATGGAGAGTTCAGATACGGAACAAGCTTTCTGTGTGTTGGAGTTTGACAAAAACAAGTGTGCTATAGCTGTTCAGTGGATGTTTAGAACTAAGTACGGTAAGAAGCCACCAAGAAAGGCATTTACCACTGGCACAACAAATTTGTTACAACGGATTGCTTGTGCCCAGCAAAGAGAAGCGGATGTCCCAGTGTGCATGAAGTGAATGTGGAGCATGTACGAGAGACATTCATAAGGAGTCCAAAGAAATTGGTGCATCGTGCATTCCATGAACTCAAAATGGCTCCAATGACAGTGTCGAAAGTCCTGTGACAGAAGCTGTCTACGAAACCATTCAAATTGGAGCTAGTGCAGAAGCTCAATGACGACAAAGACAAGCGTTTTGAGTTTTGTTCTCAGTTACAACAAATTAATGAGGATGGTTATGGCATTGTTGATTGCTTAATTTTTAGTGTCGATGCCACTAATGGGAAGTGAACAGGTATAATTGTTGAATCTGGGGTACAAAGCATCCACACGAATGCACTGAATCTGAGCATGATTCCCCAAAGGTAAATGTTTTTTGTGCGTTGTCACATCGAAAACTGTATGGGCTATTCTTCTTCGCCGAGAACCCTGTCACTGGAAATTCCTACTTGGACATGTTGCAGCAATGGCTGATGCCTCAAATGCAATTGGACTCCCCGTTCATCTTTCAACAGGATGTGGCTCCACCCTATTTTCGTTGTGAAGTTCGTGGGTACCTGAACACAGAGCTGCCGCATCGATGGATCAGCTGTGCTACAGAAGGGGACAGCTGTTTCATGAAATGGCCTCCCTGATCACCAGATCTCACTCCGTGTGATTTTTTTCTGTGGGGACACATTAAAGATCTGGTGCATGCACCGCCTCTACCATGTGATGTAGCAGAGCTCTGGGAGAGAATATGGAAAGCGACTGCCACAATCGACAATGCCATGCTGGAATGGGTATGGCAAGAATTCAATTACCGTATTGATATCTGCCGGGTCATTCATTGTTCGCATATCGAATTTTTGTAAATAAACTTTCAGAGTTTCTCTTCAAAATGCAATATGTATGGCATCTATACAATGTTTAGTTCTTGTGTAATATATAATTGAATCTGTTCCCAGACTTTATGTACACACTGTGTGGAGGATTGCCTGAGTAACAAAATGGGGGCCGTGGTAACAGCTAGCAGCTCTGCTGTGAACACACTACATGATCCCGGCAATACATTGTGTTCTAAGCCAGTAGGAGATGTGAAAGCATATCTCCCTTTATCTATCATCTTAGAACCATCAGTGTAGATGGTAGCTGTGGTGTCACCACCAGACACCACACTTGCTAGGTGGTAGCCTTTAAATCGGCCACGGTCCGTTAGTATATGTCGGACCCGCATGTTGCCACTATCAGTGAATGCAGACCGAGCGCCGCCACACGGCAGGTCTAGAGACACTTCCTAGCACTCGCCCCAGTTGTACAGCCGACTTTGCTAGCGATGGTTCACTGACAAATTACGCTCTCATTTGCCGAGACGATAGTTAGCATAGCCTTCAGCTACGTCCTTTGCTACGACCTAGCAAGGCGCCATTACCAGTTACTATTGATGCTGTAAAACATGTACCGTCAAGAGCGATGTTCACCAATTATGGATTAAAGTTAAGTATTCCAGCAGCTACGTACTTTTTTTACTAGTCTCAATTCCTTTAACTGTTCCAGACCTCACGCCAGCCTGCATGAGCTAAAACGCGTGCCTTTCGGCTTCCTCCTAGTGGGTTGGCTGTCTTGCCAATCCACAACAGTAGCACCCTGGATTCTGCAAGGATGGGATGAACAAGATGACAGAAGACCATAGAGGGCAACAGAGACCTTAGGACTCTGGAACAGGTCAGTCCTAATCTGTGGTCTAGGCACCATCCAAGGGTGGGGGGGAGGGGGGGGGGGCCTCTGAGAGGAAATACATGGAGCACATTTCAGTGGATGGAGATGGAGATCCTGACAGGAGGAAGTACGATGCATTCCAACCGGCAATCCCACTCGTGGGCCGTGATCAGGAGGGAGACGTCCCTTGCTTGCAAAGAGGACACGGTACATGGGATGGTCAGGGAGTCTGTGAATGGTGATTGCACAAGAAACCAGGAGTTGGCTTCATCATATTTGTAGAGGGGGAATCCCAACTTCTGGGAGGAGACTTAAGGGGACCAGTGTGAAAGGCACCAATAGCCAGACACACCCACAATGGTGAACAGGATCAGTATTTTCCGAGCAGAAAGAGCCACTGAGCCATAAACCTGGCTTCCATAATCTAGTATGGGTATGGCCAGAGCACTGTGAAGATGGAGAAGAGTAGCATGGTCTGCAGCCCAAGATGTGTGGGCCAGGAGGTGGAGAGCATTAAGCTTCCGCATGCGTGGAGTCTTCAGGCAGCGCATATGGAGCAGCCACATCAGCATTTTTTTTTTATTTAAAAAAAAAGGGGGGGGGGAAGAAATGGGACTGTGCTGTAACATCTAAGAGCTGGTCACCTAAATTTCTGGACCAGGGTGTAGTATGAAATGACAAAAATGAATAACCCACATTTTGGAGGGAGAAAATTGGAAGACTTGGGAGACAGCCCACACAGAGGTCTGTTGGATGGCCCCTCGGAGCTGGCACTCAGCAGATGGTAATGAGTGGGAGGTGCACCAGATGCAAAAATCATTGACATACAATGCTGGGGTAACCTGAGGGCCAACCGAGATTACAAGCCCATTCATGGCTATAGGAAGAGTGTAACACTTAATACAGAACCCTGTGGGATACCATATTCCTGAATCCGAGGTATGAGTGAAGTGCCAACTGGAACCCAGAAGAGCCGGTGGGATGAAAAAAAAAAATCACAGATAAAAATTGGAAGGGGGCCGTGAGAGCCCCGCTCACAGAGGGTAACCAAAATGCAATGGTGCCAAGCCATGTCATATGCCTTATGTAGGACAAAGAAGACCATGACAAGGTGCCAACAGTTAGTAAAAGCCAGTCAAATTGCAGTTTCGAATATGAGTAAATGGTCAGTTTGAGATTGTCCTCCCCCTAAGCCACCTGATACGAAGACAAAGGCCTCGAAATTCAAGTAGCCAACAAAATCAGAAGCTAACCATCCTCTCCAGCAGTTTATAAAGTACGATCGTCATGCTAACTGGGCAGTAGCTGTTTAGAGGTGTTGGGTTCTTCCCAAGTTTAAGGACAGGGATAATTAAACTGAATCGCCACTGTGTGGGGAAGGTACCCCTGAGCCAAATATGGTTGAAGACCGTTAGTAGATATTGCCTCTGTGTAATGTCCAACTGTTGGATCATCTGGTTGTGGATGGAATCTGGGCCTGGAGCCATGTCATGTGAAGAGGTAAGAGCCTGCAAGAATTCCCATTCAGTGAAGGGTCCATTAAAGGGCTCAGCTTGGTGAGGGTTGAAACAAAAGGTGGGTCTGTTCAACTCCGTGTTTCTGTCGGAGAAAGGTGGCAGGATGGGAACAGAACGCCGATGCTGCCGCAAAGTGTGTTCTGCAAGGACCAATGGTAGTCAGAGCACCTTGGAGGACAAGCCCCTGGACAGTTGACTGTCAACCAGAAGGCTACAGAGCTTGAACCAAACCTGCAATGAGGAGCCATACGTTCCCAAGGAAGAAACATAGTACTCCAATCATTCTGTTTTTTTCCCTGCTTAATAAGGTAATGAGCCTTAGCATGGAGATGCTTAAAAGCATGGAGATTGGTCTGTGAAGGGTGTCATTTAAATTGCCGCAGTGCCCGTCAGCAGTCCTGGACAGCAACTGCTACGTCCTCGGTCCACCATGGTACTGGTCGATGACGAGGGGGATCTGTGGATAGGGGGACAGCAGCGCCAGCAGCATTAAGAATAGTGACAGAAATACCCTGTGCGACCACATCAATGGAGTCTGAGAGAGAGGTGTCTAAGTGCACAGCAGACATATATAAAGGCCAGCTGACCCTGCGGAATGCCCAATGTGGGGGCCTGTCTGCCTGGTGGTGGCAGGGGAATAACAGTACCTCTGGAAAGTGGTCACTGTCACAAAGATCATCACAGGGCAACCAATGTAGCCAAGCCATGAGAGCAGGGGAGGAAATGGTGAGATCGAAAGCAGTACAGGTTCCATGAGCAGCACTGACGTGGGTAGAGCAACCGTCATTGAGGAGACCCAAATCAAAGTCCGTAGTAAGTTGATCAAGTAGAAGAGCCCTACCCAATGAAGTGGCACTCCCGCACAGCGGGTGGTGCATGTTGAAGTCCCCCAGGAGGAGATATGGGGGGTGGGAGTTGCTGTATTAAAGGAGACAGTTCAATGTAAGAAAGTGGCTACCTGGAGGGAGATAGACATTGCAAACAGTGACTCCCACAGTCATCTACACTCTAACTGCTGTCGCTTCCAGGCTGGTATGAAGGGAGATCCAGTCACTAAAGACATCGGTGCGAACCAAAGCGCAGACCTCTCCAGACACTATCCCGGGACCTGCACAGTTCTGACAATGCTCAATAACAAGAAACTTGAAACAGTGGACATTACTAAAGTGAGTTTCTTGAGGAGCAAGACAGAACAAAGAGCAGGTGGAAACAAGGCATTGCATTTCTGGGAGGTGGCAATAATATCCTTTTCAATTCCACTGGATTATCATGTGGTGAGAGTCCAGGTGAGACATAAAGAAGCCGAGGGAAGGTCAAGTCACTTGGTCAGTGGTCTTCACCAATGAGGATTGGGTGACATCCATACAAACTGGGTCTGATTCAGGATGAGGTGGAGGGGTGAAGCCCTCCAGGAAGCCAGGGAAGCCTCATCTTTTGGCTTGTGCTGCTTCTTGTTCTTCCTCAGAGGGAGGGAGGAGGCATTATCAGCAAGGGAACAGGTGGCAGTGATGTCAGGATCAGACAGAGAGTGAGTAGCTTTGGGGTCCTCAGAACACAGGTCTCTCCTACGGCCCAAGCGTGCAAGCTTCCTGTCCTGAGAATGCCGGCAAGGGGTGTTCCAAGATGGAGCCCCATCCCTAGCACGAGCCACAGAAGAGAATGTTTTCCCTGGCCAAGGAGGAGAAGCAGTTCCTGGAGGGGAAGGGATGGGAGCTGTTGAGGGTGAGGAAACAGAAGGGGGGGGGGGGGGGGGGGTAAGGGGGAAGTGTGAGGAGGGGAAATCGTAACTGAGGTAGAGGAGAGATTTACAGGGTGAAGTCTGTAAAATTTCTTCTGGGCTTCAAAGTAGCTGAGACAGTCAAGGGTCTTTATTTCCGGAATTCTTTTTTCCTTCATGTACACTGGACACTCCAGTGAGTGAGGAGAATGGAGACCAGAGCAGTTTACACAGTTAGGTGGTTGGATGCAAGGGCTCAGTGAAGAGGGCGACCACAATCGCCACAGATGGGATGGCATTGTATCGCGAGGGCATGTGACCGAACTTGAGGCAATGACAGCAACACATGGGAGGTGGAATGTACAGTTTCACATCATGTCTGTACGCCATTATCTTGACCATCTCAAGCAGGGTATCACCCTCAAATGCCATGATGAAAGTGCCAGTGTCTATACTATGATCCTTAGGGCCTTTCTGGACATGCTGGACGAAATGAACGCCATGTTGTTCCAGATTAGCTGTAAGGTCATCATTGAACTCGATGAGAAGGTTTCTGTGGAAAATTACATCCTGTGTCATACTGAGTGATTTGTGAGAATAAATAGTCATGGGGGGGGTCTCCTAAACGGTCGCAGGCACAGAGGGAGGCTGGCTGACTGGCAGAAGTTGTCTTTATAAGGAGAGAGACAGAGCTCGTCTTGTTTAATGACTCATCTTTACCGAACTTGTCCTCAGTACATACCACAGAGAAAAGAGGTTTACTGGTGGCAAAAGTCTCCCTGTCAGTTCTCGTACAGACCAGGAACCGTGGAAAGGGTCTTGCCCCTAGCCGGCATGTCTGGCCCTCCTCCAAGGGTGTATCCAAGGAGCGTAAGGCTGGAAAGGCAGAAACAGGAACTGAGACAGAACTACATTAAGAAAGAGACACAGCCATAGTAGTACGGCCAGAGAGATTAACATATTTCATAAGCCAAATGTCCACCCTGGTACCACCCACTCCGAACAGGGGCCTGCCTTGTGGGCACCACCCAGCCACAGCAATGGCAGCTGGGCAGGATGGTCATTGCCAGGAGTTCAGATGCCCTGAAAAGATGGGCAACCACTCATTGGCTTGCATACGGCATTCGCAGCACAGGTACCAGCAGTGTTATCCGTGATCCCTGTGGCAACAGGGGGCTCAGCCAGATGGCTACATAACAGCCCCACCACATGGACTGGCTACTGAGTTGGTGACCTAGCCAGGAGGCAAAAGGGCTTTGGCAGAGAGGGAGGGGAAGGGGAAAAGGGGGAAGAGGGAGAGGAATCCACACCAAAGATACTGGTGAGGGAGTTCTCAACTGGCTCGCACTACAGATTTCAAATTTAGAAATTGAGTTCAAACACCTGGGAGGGGGCACAAAAAAAAAGAAAAGCCAAAAAGGAGGAGGAAAAGCAGCCAACCAAAACCGCAAGACAAAGGAAAGTCATGAGGATAGCCAGCCCAACACAAAGAAGAACACCAAAAGAAGGAATGGAAGGGGCAAAGGAAAAGGGAAGGAGAAGGAAGGGGAAGGGAAAGTAGCCCAGAAAATAATAATAATAATAATAATACAGGCTGAAATAGTTCAGAGACCCATGCACACCACACTAGTACCCACCAAAGAGCTGTTGGCCCACTGGGGAGACAAACTTTGTGATCACAAGGGTAAGTAATAACATAAGTTGACAAAAAAAATGTAAGGACGTCTGTATTTCTAAACATGTGAGCACAAATCTTAAATACTAATGTCAACATATTTGCAATGAACTGGTTTTAGATGGAGAAAACAAGTCAAACGTTATATATGTTACATTAAGACCACAGATGTTATTTTATTTCAATAAAACAAAACACATTTGGCGACAAAGATATGTATTTCATTGTAATTGCAAGACAGATTTAATATCTTCAATGATTTCGGAAATAACTTCAGAAAAAAGTAGACCTCTTAGAAGAAGTCGATTAGGCAGGGAAGAGTTATGTAAACCAACACTATAGGCAACTGCAAATAAAATGTTTGTTCTATTATGTTTGTTATTGTTGATTATTGCCTACTGTCTTATGACTATTATTTTACAGGTATTGTGTGGTTTTTCTTTCACGAAATATGTGAGTACATAGTGCACAAACTGCCAGTGACTGCCACTATTTTCTTCCTCTTATCAGACATACTTCCTAATATATAAACTACTTTCAAATGCAATGGAATAAATAAAATGTCTATAAAATGCCACACTGTACTATGTTCTTGGGGTGATACAGTCGCAATTCCTGAAATCCATTGCATGTGGCCTCTGGGCTGCTGAGGAGCACCACAGTCCTGAGTCCATGGATAAACCATGAAAATCAGCCTCATTACACCACACACAAACAGGCCTGGCCTGTGGGCAGATCGGTGTGACTAGATCCAACAGGTAGGGCGTGCACATTAGTGGGAAATGTTGGGCTTCTGAAATGGCCTCCGGTTTTGGCCCATCATGGAAGTCCACTGATGTGGTCACCTATTTACACATGTCACAGACACCATGTTGATGAAATGAGACTGCAGTGATCAATCCATGCAACACACAACTTGTGTGAATACTCTGAAAATCAATACTAATGATGACAAGTAGCAACTCACCATAAAGATGATCACTGAGCTGCAGACAGGCACATAGAACACACACACACACACACACACACACACACACACACACACACACTGACAACTAATTTTTTGGCAATAGCCTTTGTCAAGAAACAAAAGCACATACACATTCACACAATCATTCAGACACAACTCGTGCACACACGACAGCTGTCTCTGGCCACTGCATCAACAGCCTCTGAGAATCAGATCCAAACAAACCTCTCATCACACCTCCCTGCCTCTCGTCGGCAGCTGCTAGGCTAGCAGCAAGAAGTGGTGACAGCACTGGCTGAAAGCTGAGAGGAGTGGCAGCAAGGGGAGAAGCAATAAGAATGAGGGAGTTGGGAAGCAGCTCACGTACTCAGCTGCACCCAGCCAGCGACAATGCATGACATCTCAGTAAACAAACCATTTCATCTATTGAGAGAAAAATGAGATTTTTCCAGTGTTTTTTTTTTCCAATTTCCCTGATTTGCCTGATACACTTGAAATTCCATGATTTCCAGAACTTGTGGTAACCCTGGCCTGGGAAAATGCAGTCAGTCGACAAAGAAAACTGGTTATAAAACACTCACTCGACCCATTATAGAATATAGCTCAAGTCTGTGGGACCCGTAGCAAATAGAACAGGGGAACAGGAGCAAATAGAACAGGGGGTACAAGGGAAGAAGAAGGGTAGCACAAATGGTCTCAGATTTGTTTGACTCAAAGGACAGTACGCTGATGAACTTTAAATGTCAGATTCTAAGACAGATTAACTATCCCACAAAGACCAACTTACAGAGTTCTAAGAAACATTATTGCGTGACCAGTCTAGGAGTATCCTACACTCTCTAGGTAAGACTAACCACAGTATACAGAGGCATTACATCACTACAGGTATACATCACCATAGGTTACTACAGAAACAGCTGCCTTCAAAAATTGGTATGTCAGTAGATGAACGACTGAATAGTAAGATACGATCTGCTTGCCTTTAAGAATGGCTCTATCAATAAGTGTGGCAATTATGACATCATACAAACATACATATTTCATCTATCAAAGCATCCCAAGCAGTAATACTGGGATTTTGGTTAAGATATTATTTACACCCTCAAACACATTACTAACTCAAAAATAACAGCCCATAGGAAATTCACTGAGAGTAAGTACAATTACAGAATGTAAGATTAATATATCAGAAGTTGCTCTGACACATTTGTTGGTTTTGCCAACTCGCAAACATACCACAACCTTCAAACCACACCTAGATCTCCGGATATGGTAGTGGTGAGATTGACAACAACATTAATTTCCGAAAAACAGGTTGCTGTGATGACATTTGCTTCAGACACTAATAATCTAAGACTCATGTCTGACCTTACCTACACCTGAGGCTAGATACAAATTAGTGTCACCTCAGCCTTCATTTAGTGTCTAAGATGCCAATGCAAAATAACTGCTCATAATCCCTAAGTTACAAATAAGATCAGAATGTCATGGAAAATTAAGATAAGAGTATTCTTAACATCAAGGGAAACTACTGATTGTTGGGATAAATCACACTACAATTTGTTATATACTAATTAACATAATCAAAACATTGAAGTGTACACACTTCCAGGAAAAAAGTGTGTTCACTTAGCCACAAGATTACCTAGAACTATTTGAAACATAGGAAAAAAAGAGAGACAAGAAGTGCAAATGAAGCAAAAGAGGAAACTAATTTTAAAGGTGAATAGGAAGCTTATATCAGTTAGTCCAAAAATTGTGAATCCTAAAAACAACATTTTTCTGTCACCAAGCCTAGCAGATAATTCAGATTACAACAAAGCTCCATACATAGTGTAGAGTTTCTAAACAATAACGTAGGAAAAGACAGACTGCTACTTACAGTAAAGATGACATGTTAAGTTGCAAGCAAGCACAATTAAAAGACTTTTACACATAAGGTTTCAGCCACAGCCTTTGTCAGAAAAAGAAAGAGACACACAATACAGATCATTCATTCACACAAGCAAGTACACGTCATGCACACGACTGCCAACTCCGGCAACTCAAGACCAGAATGTTAACTATCACATGGAAAATGCCAACTGGTGCAGCATCAGGAGGCTATAATAGGGCAGGGAGGTGGGGAAAACTGGGAGAAAAAATAGAGGAGTAGGTAAGGCCAGGTGTGTGCAATTGCAGAAGGCAGCAAACAAAGAGGATCAGAGACGAGGCTGATGAGGAGTGAAAGTACAGAGGGGATGGAAATTGTTTGGTGGTGGATGTGGGAATGGTGTGTTACCCTAGTTTGAGGCCAGGATAATTACAGGAACAGAGATATACCATAAACATAACTCCCATCCACAGTTTGAAAAAGCTGTGGGTGGTGGTGGTGGTGGTGGTGGTGGTGGTGGTGGGGAGGTTCCAGATGGCTTGGGTAGTGGAGCACCCATTGAAATCAAGCATGTTATGTTCAGCTGCATGTTGTGCCACAGGGTGGTCTACTTTGCTCTTGGTGGTGGCTGTTCATCCTGGTGAACAGCTGGTTGGTAATCATATCAATATAAAAATCTGTGCAATGACTGAAGCAGAGCTGGTAAATAACTAGGCTGCTTTCACAGGTGACCCAGCCCCTGATGAGGTAGGATAAATCAGTGACAAGACTGGAATAGGAAGAGCTGGGTGGCTGGATTGTACAGGTCTTGCATCTGGGTCTTCCACAAGATATGATCTTGTGGCAAGAGGTTGGGAGTGGCATAGGAATGGACTAGGATGTTATGGAGGAGGTCGGGTGGCTGATGGAACACCACTTCAGGAGGGGGTGAGAAGGAGCTCAGGTAAGATGTCCTTCATTTCAGGGCATGATGATACACAACCAAAGCCCTGGCAAAGGATGTGGTTCAGCTGTTCCAGTCTGGGGTGGTATTGGGTGAGGAAGGGGACACTTGGAGGTGCAGATGGAGTTATCAGAGAGGAGGTGGTCTATGTCTAGGGATGTGACACGCTCAGTTGAGAAGGACCTGGTGATGTGGATGGGAGAGAAAGTGTTGAGATTGTGAAAGAACGAAGATAAGGGTGTCTAGGGTCTGAACCCAATGACATCGTCTATGAACCTGAACCAGAGTGATCCCTTCCCAGAAGTCCGACACAACCTCTAATCTTCACTTAAAGCCTTAGACCCTCCCCACGTCTCCCCTGAATCCATTTCCCTCCTCATCCCCATGGCATCCCATACACCCACCTTCTCTACACTCCACAAAATCCTCAAATTAAACAATTTTGAACTTCCCCTTGTAGCTGGTTATTATGTCCCCACTGAAAGAATTTTGGCCCTCAATGACTAACACCTCCAATCAATTGTCCATAATCAAGCCTCCCACATTAAAGATAGCAACCACTTCCTTCACTGACTCTATACCATCCCTGCCCCTTTACCTCCTGGATCCCTATCGTCATTGTTGAAGCCAGTTCCCTATACACAAACATCCCTCATGCTCATGGTCTACCGAATGGTAGTTTTCAATAGTGTCCTTCAGACTTCAAACGCACTACCTCACGTGTCATTCACCTCACTAACTTTATCCTAACCCACGACTACTTGTCCTTTAGGTTGTGAAGGAATGAAGATAAGGTGTCTTGGCCCTGAATCCATATCATGATTATATCATCAGTGAATCTGAACCACACAAGGGATTTGGTGTTCTGGGAGGCTCGTAAGGCCTCCTCTAAATGGCCCATAAACAAGTTGGCATAAGAGGGTGCTGTGTGGGTGCCACTGGCTGTGTTGTGGACTTGTTTCCGTGTATTCCTTTCAAAGGACAAGTAGTCGTGGGAATACACGGAAACAAGTCCACAACACAGCCAGTGGCACACACACAGCACCCTCCTATGCCAACTTGTTTATGGGCCATTTAGAGGAGGCCTTACGAGCCTCCCAGAACACCAAATCCCTTGTGTGGTTCAGATTCACTGATGATATAATCATGATATGGATTCAGGGCCAAGACACCTTATCTTCATTCCTTCACAACCTAAACACCTTCTCTCAGAGCCACTTCACCAGGTCCTCAACTCTACCAGGATAAACAGCCATTGCCAAACTGCAGACAAGAGCAAAGTAGACCACCCTGTGGCATAACATGCAGCTGAACATAATATGCCTGATTTCAATGGCTGCTTCTCTACTCAAGCCATCTGGATCCTCTCCTCGACCACCAGCTTTTCTGAACTTCACAGATGGGTGTTACCCTTACAACACATCTCCACTCCTATAATTATCATGATCTCAACTTATGGTAACATAATGCCCCTACACTCACCAACCAACAGGTTCCACCCCACTACGTCCTACCACCTCCTCTCCAATCTCATCTCCACCCTCTTTGGCTGCTGCCCTTTGCCACTGCACCTGCCCATCTTTCCCTACCCCTCTCCTTTTGCTTCCAGTTTTCCCCACTTCCCTGCAACACAACCCTGACACTGTGACTTTTTCTTGTTATGGTTTTAGGGTGCAAAACTGCTACAGTCATTAGCGCCTTTTTTTGTTATGGTTTTAGGGTGCAAAACTGCTACGGTCATTAGCTGCCGGTGTGTGGCTGAGGAAAAGGTAAAAAAACCATATTGTAAATCAGCAGCAATGGGAGCGAAACTCAAAAGGTGGGGAAACTAAAAAACAGAAGCAAAGCTTAGAAAACCACTGTAGAAGGGGGGGTTGTTTGTCCCCAAAAAGAGCTTCAAATGACTGATGTCATCTCACTGACACTAATAAACTCGAGAACGCAATCGGCTGAGCGCATGTCATCTGTTAAAATGGAAGATATATCAGGCAACAGCTGTAGATGGGCGCATAACGGAGTAAAATAGGGGCACTCAAGTCAAAGGTGTCTCACTGTCCACGGTTGAGAGCAGTGGGGACAAAGCGGACGAGGATCACCAATTAAAAGATGTCGATGGCTAAAAATGCAGTGCCCTATCCGGAGTCTAGTTAAAATTACCTCCTCCAGACGACGAGTGTGGGAGGAAGAGGTCCAAGCACAAGGAAGAGCTTTCATGTCCTGCAATTTATTATTGGGAAGTGTAGACCAATGTGCATGCCATAAAAGAGCAACACAACGACATAAAACACTCGGTAGATTGGCGAAGGGAACCACGCAAACAGCAGGCTGAAGAAGAGAGACTGCAGCCTTGGCCGTTATATTGGCCGCCTCGTTTCCACAGATACCACCGTGTCCAGGGATTCAGAGGAATGCCACAGAGACACCCCCCAAATGGAACAAGTGGGGGCAGTCCTGAATCCTATGGACCATAGGGTGGACAGGGTAGAGAGCTTGGAGACTGAGGAGAGAGCTGAGCGAATCTGAGCATATAATATACAGTATCTGCTGATGGTGACAGATGTATTGGACAGCCTGGAGAACAGCGTAAAGCTCCGCAGTAAAAACCGAACACTGGTCAGGAAGCCAAAATCAATTAGGGGTGTCGCCAACAATATAGGTACTCCCAACACCAAATGATGTTTTTGAGCCGTCAGTGTAAATAAATGTGGCATCCTTCATTTGTGCGCATAGGGCAGCAAATGCCCGACGATAAATGAGAGAAGGGGTACCATCCTTGGGAAACTGACAAAGGTCATGGAGCAGGCAGAAAGTTTTAGGAAAGTGTAAGGAAAGAGAACGTAGTAGTTGACGGAAGCGGACTCCCAGTGGTAGCAGAGAGGAAGGGTGGCCTGCATACCCTAAATCCAGGAAGGCGTCGAAAAAAAGGTCATGGGCCGGATTAGCAGGCATGGAAGACAGATGGCTAGCATAGCGACTCAGGACAGCTCGCCAATTGGACAGCAGAGATTCAGCAGTCTCAGCATAAAGGCTTTCCACAGGACTGGTGTAAAAAGTTACAGATGCTAAACACAATCCACAGTGGTGGACAGAGTCAAGACGCCGAAGAGGAGAGGAGTAAACTATGCTTCCATAGTCCAATTTCGAGCGCACCAAGATGCGATAGAGGCGGAGAAGGACCACTCGGTCCGCTCCCCAAGAGGTACCATTCAGGACACAGAGGGTGTTGAGGGATCCCAGACAGCGAGCCAAAAGATAGGAAACATGGGAGGACCAGCACAGTTTTCTGTCAAACATAACACCCAAGAATTTAGCGACGTCCGTGAATGGAAGGTTGACAGGGCCTAGATGTAGGGAAGGCGGAAGAAACTCCATACTATGCCAAAAATTGACACAAACGGTCTTACTGGGAGAAAAGTGGAAGCCGGTTTTGATGCTCCAAGAGTGGAGGCAATCGAGGCATCTTTGAAAACAACGTTCAAGAAGGCTGGTCTGTTGAGAGCTGTAGTAGATCGCAAAATCGTCCACAAAGAGGGAGCCCGAGACATCGGGAAGGAGACAATCCATAATCGGATTTATGGCAATGGCAAACAGTACAACACTTAGCATGGAGCCCTGGTGTACCCCATTTTCTTGGGAGAAAGTATGGGAGAGAGTCGTGTTCACCCGCACTTTAAATGTGCGCTCTGCCATAAATTAATGAAAAAAAGGGGCAGCCAACCTCGAAAACCCCAAGAGAACAGTGTGCGGAGGATGCCTGTCATCCAACAGGTATTGTAAGCTCTCTCCAGATCAAAAAATATTGCTACTGTAAGGCGTTTCCTCAGAAAATTGTTGATGATATAAGTAGAGAGAGAAACAAGATGGTCAATTGCAGAACGATGCTTTCGGAAACCGCATTGGGCAGGTGTTAAAAGGCTTCGGGACTCCAGCCACCAGGCTAAACAGCAATTCACCATACACTCCAAAACCTTACATACACTACTTGAGAGAGAAATGGGGCGATAGCTAGATGGGAGATGTTTGTCCTTTCCAGGTTTCAGAACAGGAACGACGATAGCTTCCCGCCACCTTCTGGGAAAAGTACTGTCCACCCAAATTCGATTATAAAGGCAAAGGAGGTAGTGCAGACTATGGTATGGTAAATGCAGCAACATTTGGATGTGGATACCATCTGGTCTTGGGGTGGAAGAGCGAGAAGAAGAGAGTGTGTGTTGGAGTTCCCGCATGGAGAAAACAGTATTATAGCTTTCGCTATTTGAAGAGGAGAAAGCAAGAGGTCGTATTACCGCTGCACGTTTCTTCGGGAGAAAGGCTGGCACGTAATTTGAAGAGCTCGACATCTCAGCAAAGTGTTGACCCAATGAGTTCAAAATTGCGACGGTGTCCACTAAGGTATCAATGAGCCCAGAGATCGGGGAGAAACCAGGCGCGCCAGATAACTGTCGAATTCGACTCCGAACTTCAGAGGAGGGAGTGAAGGTGTTAAAAGAGCAAGTAAAGAAGTCCCAGCTTGTCTTCTTGCTATCGCGGATGACATGACTGCATCGCGCACATAACTGCTTACAGCGGATACAGTTGGCCAAAGTAGGGTGGTGGCAGAAAACGCGAAGAGTGCGTCACTGCTCACGTACTGCATAACTGCACTCCTCATTCCACCAAGGATCTGGGGGGCGCCGGGGCAAATCAGAGGTGCGAGGTATTGAACATTCCGCAGCTGTAAGAATAACTTCTGTAATATGAGTGACCTGATCATCAACGCTAGGAAAGTGACGGTCATCGAATGTCGCTAGAGACAAAAAGAGTGTCCAATTGGCTTGGGAAAACTTCCAGCATCTCGGGGAAATGGTCACTTGTGTGTGTGTCAGCAAGAGCGACCCACTCAAAGCACCGAGCTAGCTGAACAGTACCAACCGAAAGGTCCAAATGAGAGAAATTTGTCATGGAGGCAGACAAAAATGTAGTGTGCCCAGTGTTGAGGCAAACTAGATCCGCTTGGTGGAAGACATCAATCAATAGCGAGCCTCGCGGACAAGGACGTGGAGATCCCAAAAGCAGGTGGTGGGCATTGAAGTCCCCCAACCAGCAAATAGGGGGGGGGGGGGGGGGGCGGAAGCTGACCAAGAGATGAAGGAGATCAGCGCTTCCCATCATTGTGGACGGTTGAATGTATACAGTACAAAGAGAGAAGGTGTATCCAGAAAGGGAATGATGGACAGCAACAGCTTGGAAGGAACTGTTTAAGGGGATTGGGAGATAATGGACAGTATAGTGGAGGAGAATCATGAGTCCTCCATGTGCTGGAGTGCCATCAACAGAGGGGAGATAAACCAGACTGAATGAAAATGAGGGAATACAAAACGATTGTGGTGACGCAGGTTTGTTTCTTGAAGACAGAGGGCAACCGGCGAGTAGGATCGTAAGAGGATCGACAATTCATCCCATCCCGATTGGCTCTGATGCTGCAGATATTCCAATGGTTAATGGACATGGGGTGGACAGAAAAGGGAAGAACCTTAACACTGTTGCTCTCAACGACTGCTGAGAGCTGGTGGCCGACAGTATGGAATGGCATTCAGCCGAAGATCCTGATCCATAGGTTGTTTGGGAGCAGCTCCTGCCATCAGCAATCGGCTGGTTGATCGGCCACCAGCAGTGCGCCTTGGTGACACGGAAGATGGCTGAGGGCAGTTACTGCCAGGTGGTGCTGTAGATGAGACACGCTGTGGCGGAGAAGGAGAGGAACTGGGTTTCTTATGAGCCTTCTTGGAAACAGGACGTTGAGATGAGGGAGAAATTGATGGTTGTGAAGTCGGGGTACGTAAAAAATCTTTGCGAGTAGGGTCTTTTTTGGAAGTCCGGGTGTCTGATTTTGGGGCAATTGCGATTTAGCAGACGCCGATGAAGGGTGAGCCGCAGAGTGAGCAGGTGATAGTGGGGAGGCTGAACGGGCGATCTTTGCACTGGCCAATCTAACGAACCTGGCACTAAAGGTGATATCACAAGTCTGCATGGCTGCCTCCTTAGTAGGCGGAGGAGATGTAAGGACAGTGCTATATTTTCCTGTGGGAGGCACAGTGGGCTTTCGACTGGCGAATAACTTACAAGCAGCAAATGTCGACACCTTTTCCTTCACTCCGATTTCCTTAATAAGCCATTCATCTTTGAAAATCTCTAGAGGAATCAGCGTGGTCATAGTTGATGCAATGAGGGGATGGAGGTGGTCAAGCACCCTCATGGGCATCCTTGCCACACGTAACGCATTTGACCGGATTGGAACACAACTGGCTGGTATGATTGAAACACTGACACCGATAGCAAAGTGTAGGGTTGGGGATGTAAGGGCGAACTGAAATTATCTCATAGCCTGCTTTTATGTTCAATGGAAGTTGAACTGTGTCAAATGTCAAGAAGATAGTACAAGTTGGAACCAAGTCCTTGTCAACACTTTTCATGACGTGATGAACAGCCGTTACGCCCTGGTCAGACAGGTATTTTGAATTTCCTCAACGGACAATCTGTCGAGGGAGATTGTATAAACCAACCCAAGCGATGAATCTAAAGTGCGGTGCGCTTCCAGCCGGACAGGGAAGGTGTGTAGCAGTGAAGTTCGCAGCAATTTTTGTGCCTGGAGGGCACTGACTGTTTCTAACAACAAGTTGCCATTTTGTAATCACGAACAAGACTTTACAGGACCTGCAACTGTGTCAACACCTTTCTGAATAATGAAAGGGTTGACTGTGGAGAAGTTTTGACCGAGAAACAACAAGGAACTGTGGCACTGATGGAAGAATTGTCTGTGGCTGAGACTCACTTAACTTTCGCTTGTGAGCAGACATAATAGATGATGAGGAAACCATTGCGGAAGTATCCCCCATGATTACCGGCGTCTCCGATGGCGTGCTCCTTCCTTGTGGGGGCCCTCTCTGAGGGCACTTCCGCCTTAGGTGATTGTTCACACCTCCCGAGAAACGGACGAAGGGACCAATCGGCACTTTCAGAAGGTACCAGCTCAGGTAATCACCTCTCCCTGGGACTGACCGTTACCAGGGGGTACATATGTGTGCTACCTGTCTACCTGGAGCGGGGAATTACGCGTTACCCCATCACTGGCTACGCGCAGGAATGCGTGGGTCGGCCTTCAGACACGCACAGGGAGGAAAAACAAGAAAGGGAGGAACAAAGAAAAGGAAAGAAGAGAGGTCTCAAAAGCCGCAGTGGAGAAGATGGTAAAGAGAAGAGGACAAAGGAAGGACAGAGACTTTCCAGCATAGAAAGTAAAGAAGAGAGACTGTCTTACAGTTACAAGTGTCCGTCTCTGGACGTAGGCACAAAACATACTTCCAGAGGACGAGAAGGGGAAGGGACGAGGCGGAGGTGAGGGTGGGGAGGAGGATAGGGGATGGGGAAGGAAGTAGAAAAGGAAGGTACACAGACCAGAAAGGAAAGAGGGCCGCACTAGCTCGGGGTCCCGTGCTCGCCACGCACATATCCACAAAAGAGTTGTGGAGCCCCTGGGGGCGCCACTGTGCATGTTGGCAGTCTAGTTCCTGCACGCTCTCCCAGACAGCACTTCTCTCTTTCCCCACCAAAACACTGCTATCCCTTACCCTTCGCTGCTGCTCCTACAAATTGCAGCTTGCATTCCATTCTGGACCCAGCTGCTGGAGATAATGATCATGTGTGCATGAGATGAGCTTGCTTGTGTGAATGAATGATGTATGTTTCTCTTTGATGAACAATGTGAGGAAGCTGAAGAGAAGGTTATGAGATTATGCAGCAAATGGCTACAAGCAAACAGGAATCCTCAAACATAATTTACTTATCAGCACACGCAAAAGCAAGTTCATACAACAAGCTATACAAAAAAGAAACATTACCCAAATCAGACTTAATCTATTAAAAATCAGTATAATAGCATTCAGAAAATGTATGGCACAGTTCACAAAATTAAAGGGTGTTTTGATTACAAATCTCAGGTGATTAAGGATAAGGATGGCAATATGGTTTTTGAAACATGCAGAATTTTATCAACATGCAATGAATATTTTGACAATCTACTGAATTATTCTGATCCAAATCACCAATTACAAATTCCACCAGCAGCCCTAACGAAGACCAGATTCCAGCATTGACATATGAAGTAGTGCTCGGAAGTATCAGAAACATCAAAAATGAAAAGGCATCCGAGAGTGGCGAAATTCCAGCTGAGATACTAAAACATGAAGAAGTGAAGCATAGATGTTTGTTTCACCCAGTACAGCTAATCTGGAAAAAAGAGAATTTACAAACACAAAGGAAAGAACCATTAATATTCCTAAAACATACGAAAGGAGATAGGGGAAGACTTCAGAAACCCTAAGGGAAAATCATTACCTAACATAGCATTTAAAATTTTATCCTGCTTATTGCTAAACTGCTTGAAAACATATGCAGGAAATATAAACAGGGATTATCAAAATGGCTTTACACAGACAACACATTTGTACAACTAATTCACAGGCAAAGCCTGCGGAATGTAGTGATGGACTTGGGATTTCCAATTAAACTTGTAAATATCTGCAAAATATGCATTGATGATAATATAGGCATGGTTTTGCTAAATGGAATAAAATCTGACCACTTTAATAATAAATCTGTACTAAGACAGATGCTCTGTCCCCTTCTATCTGTAACGTTCATTGGAGAGTTTTTAAAAAACTATTACCTGCTAGGATCCCCCCACAGAAATAAAGTGAGGGTTTTAGCATATGCAGATGATACAGAAAAAGAGAAATGGAGATTAGATAGTTATTTGTGGAGCTTTTAGAAGAAGCTTCCAAGTTTGCCCTAAAGACAAACAAAAAAGAAAACAAAATACATGACAGTTAAAAGATGTAGAGATGAACAAGACCACCAATCACACTAATAATTAGAAAGCATAAACTCAAACATGTTGTACAGTTCAAATTTTCACAAGCAATGATACACGAACAACATCACAAACAATTAGAAGTGAAAATGATACTACAAAATGCTAACAGGCCTACTGTTCTACTTAAAAACTTCTAATGTCTAGACTACTGACAAGTAAAACTAAAACAGAGCTATATAACACAATCATCAAACCAATCCTAACCTATGGAGCAGAAACAGAGTTTAACAAAAAGAGAACACCAATTACACCAGTATTCGAAAACAAAAAGTACAAGAAAATCTTTGGTCCTTGTTATGATGATGGACTGCAAAGCTCAAAAAGGCGACGCACACATTATCACAACAAGCAACAACAATGAGAATAATAAATTCTAGAAGACTTCAGTGGACAGGGCATCTGATCAGAATGAAATAGAATCAAGCAGTTTCAAGAATATTCATGGAGAAATCATTTTGTAAGAGACCAAAGCAGAGACCCAGGAATAAATGGGAAAATGAAATTAAAACAATATATGACAGGTCGGGCATAAATACTTGGCAGGATGTAGCACAAGATAGAAGCATTTTGAGGCAAAATGTGAAGTAAGCAAATAAGCTTCAAGTGCTTTAGAAGCCACGAAAAGGAAGAATAAAAGTCAGCATTAGCACTTATCACAAATTGCCACAACATCGGATATGTTCACAAAAACAAGTATGGTAAGTTTTTTGAGACCAAAGGCAGTTCACAGCCGGACTGGGAAAAGTCACGCCTCTGAATTAAAAGGCACAATAGCTTAGATAGATTTGCATGAACAAGATTACAGCTAAGAGTCATTTTAAAAATAAGAACATCAATCCTGTTATAAAAATTATATCCAGTGTGCTTTGCAGAACATCCCACAGCTACCACTTCGAAAAATAGGTATTGTGATAATTCCCTCACGATATAAATATTAACCAATCCTTTCTGCTATCAATATTTTTTCTCGAAAATTTACGGTTTTCATACTAGGTCCAAAAACAATGTCTATGATGGGTTTAATGTTAGTACGGATAGGAATCTGATGAATTCATAGGTGTCCAACTTATCACCAAATCACGCTGAACGTCTTGTGCCTAAAAGAGTTAAAAAGCAAAAAAATAATTTCATTTGGCAATTCTTACTCCATTGAAGATTGATACACACACACACACACACACACACACACACACACACAGTGCGAGTGTGTAGGGAGATTTGAAAAGACTGAAGTATTTGAAAAGTGTATCATCACCTAAATTCATGGCATACATAAAGTTTCTCTTCCACTGTACCGAAGAAAACACTAGGTTGCTATCACACAAAACATTGTTTACAACTGGAAGGAGGAGAGAGTTATTCGAAACGCACCCACAAACGTTTCAGTTGCCTTTAGATAGTTCATAGTTAGCATATATTATCGTTCAAGTACACATTGAATGTTACACACAGAATGTCAACCTAGCGCAATACAGTTGGTAATTTTGCTGCACGCGCGATATAATACCTGAGCAACCCTCGTTTTTCTTCCATTTCGATCTTCCTTGATTATCAGCTTTCCTCTACCAAAGGCGTTCAAAGAAGGATACGTTACATTACTTCTTCCAAGTCCTGACAGTCTATCGAGGTCCCTGAAGACGTCAAATTCGTTTGTCCAGGTAGACATTTCCTCACACAAAAGCTTCGGAACGTTGTGCTATCTTGTTGACAGTATTCGGATGCAACTGCATGAAAAACACAACATTTATGTCGTCACAAATATAGCCCACAACACAACTGCGCAAAACACACAAGCAGACTATGCCATGCAACAAAACCGTCTGCGGTCTGCGCATGTTCTAGCTTGAATCCAGCTGTGCCACTATCGTCGAACTATCGATACTTTTGTTAGACAGCCGAATGTAAATCGATTATTCCATGATTTTTTTCTAAATTGTATTTGGGCTTTAGGAGCTGCTGCACCATTGTACAATAGAATAATCAAATTCCACAAGAAAATGAGGCATTATCAAAGCATGTTAAGATGATTTTTACAGACGATGTATAAAGCAAGTTTCACAGTGGACGTCAACGGAACTGAAGTCAGGACATCAGAGTGTATTTATTCATAATGGACGTAATTTCACCACAGTCTAGCATAAAATGTTAGACTGTAATTTCATGTCGTCATTTCACGTCACATCATGTGATCGGATTCGCCATTTCACAGCATAGGAGAATATTTTGACGTCACGTGACCCAACTTTCAGTAGACGTGACGTTGTCCACAGTGCGAATTGAATTACGCCCATTACCGAACGGTGAAAATGAGGTCATGGCATACCATACGTGACATAAAAAGTCGCAGTATAGTGTCGGGATTGAGAAGCTAAAGGCCAATTCACTCTGGCCGTCACGTCCACGTTTACATCTGCATCTAAACTCTATGGACCACTCTGAAATGCCCACTGCACCAATTATTTGAGTTGTTTATCGTTTCACTCACTTATGGAGTGCAGGAAGAATGATTGTTTAAACGCATCTGTGCGTTAGATAATTAATCTAACCTTGTCCTCACGATCCCGACGGAAGCAATAAGTATGGGATTGTATTATATTCCTAGAGTCAACATTAACAGACGAATCTTGAAAAAAAAAATAATCATAACAGGGCATGGCATCTTTGCTCCAGATGCCAAAACCTATTTACTTCGAGTAAACTATTAACACAGCATCTGCTGGGTTCCTCTATGCAGTACCCAGTACACGTAGAGATGTTCATAAGATGAATAAGGTCTTAAAGCTCAAGAATTTTCGGCGCAAGGAGTTGAGTGCCTTCCCCCTCCTGAGGTGGGCTGTGAAGGTGGACCCCACTACCTCATAAAATGACACCTTCCTCAGCAATGTATCAAGCTGAAACTTCCTGGCAGATTAAAACTGTGTGCCGGACCGAGACTCGAACTCGGGACCTTTGCCTTTTGCGAGCAAGTACTCTACCATCTGAGCCACGACTCACGCCCCGTCCTCACAGCTTTATTTCCGCCAGTACCTCGTCTCCTACCTTCCAAACTTCACAGAAGCTCTCCTGCGAAAATTGCAGAACTAGCACACCTGGAAGAAAGGATATTGCAGAGACATGGCTTTGCCACAGCCTGGGGGATGTTTCTAGAATGAAATTTTCATTCTGCAGTGGAGTGTGCGCTGATATGAAACTTCCTGGCAGATCAAAACTGTGTGCCGGACCGAGACGTGAACTCGGGACCTTTACCTTTCAAGGGCACACAGTTTTAATCTGCCAGGAAGTTTCATACCAGCGCACTCCACTGCAGAATGGAAATTTCATTCTGGAAACATCCCCCAGGCTGTGGCAAAGCCACGTCTCCGCAATATCCTTTCTTCCAGGAGTGCTAGTTTTGCAAGTTCCCCAGGAGAGCTTCTGTGAAATTTTGAAGGAAGAAGACGAGGTATTGGCGGAAGTAAAGCTTTGTAGACAGGGCGTGAGTTGTGTTTGGGTAGATCAGAAGGTAGAGCACTTGCTTATTTGAGGACATTTTGAGGACATCTGCAAACGATTCTGGAGCGCATCCGTGGAAACATACTCTCTGGATCCTGAATTCTACTACACCATACCAGGGATTCCTTGGGATACTATGCCCAAACCCACATTTGTCAACATTGAAATCCTAACCAATGTCGATACACTGCTGTTTTTCGAGCGAGTGATTTGCGAGGAACTTTGACAGTATGCCCATAAGTATGTCATGACAGATGACCCATAAATGGCTTGTTTGCTGGGCTTGGATTTCCCTTTGCTCATCATTCTCTGTTGTTTTGAAAGATGAAGGCCTTATGAGAAGTAATTACATCGATCGCATTTCTTTTTTTACTCAGACTGTGCAAGGAATACCGTCATGAAACACACATCACTCGTAATTCCACACAGTTAAAAATCTATCGATCGCGAAGCATGCACCGCCCGCCGTCCCATGTCCACTGTACCACACAGGACGCTATTGCACATGCTCCCAGGACTCGGTGGCAATTAAACTCTGCAAAAGTGGTCTACAGATGGTCAAATACATCCGACATACTCACCGTGCCGCAGTGAGCGCCAACGGAGGAAACTGCCGCCGTAAACACAGCCCATGACCGCAGCCACAGAAGTGCATGTCAGCCAGAGAGAGGCCAGCCAGTCGTGGACTAGCGCCCACCCCAGGAGGATCTAAGTGGTAGGAGTCCAAACGCTATCAATACTCCCAGTGCAAACACTCGTCATATTGGACCTCTCAAATTTCTGCAGAGTAGACACACGACACACACGGTCCCGCAGACAACCCAATGCAAACTGGGTATTATTTCACTATTCATCCACCCAGTGGGAGCCGCAAGCCAAATCGTCATAAGCTGGAAGCTTTCTCGGACTCTCTGAACTGGTCTACAAAGATGGGCAAGCCCAATCTCGTAACAGAGGCGTCTGCTGAGATGCTGTTTCCTGCCCTGACCTGTTTGACTGCTGCTGCACTTTCTACGGCCTTCCCCAGACTCACATGTATATTGGGAACCAGCCACATATTTATCAGTGTAACTACAATTAAATAGGATTGCTGCCGCAGTCTGACATCGAGCAACGTACTGGAAATGTCTCTTCTTGACGGCCATGGTTCTGGAACGAATCTCAATATCTATAGTGCACATAATTGGCCATGTATAAAAACTCTTTCTTTCGCCTTACACCTATCGATGTGCTTTATCTATACCTCCCTCACCATAGGACACACAGTAATTTTCTCTGTACATGTTGGAACATAAGCGACAGTAACTTTACACCGCAACTTATACACACTTCAGGCAAACAGTGCAGCTATCGTTTATACGTGTACAGCATTCAAAAAAATTATGACATGTCCACATTCACACCAGCTACATGTTTCACTTCTTTTCAGTTCTAGTAAATTATTTGAAGTTAAGTTTTCCAGTCAGCTCTTCAGGAAGGTACTGCATCCTGTCAAAACACTCTCAAACAAGTGTTATAAAGCACAGACATCCTGCACATAATCAACAACACCCCTTGGTCAAAAGGGTTGGAAAGATATCTCTGATACAGGTTGGTGTACTGTAATCAATATCATTGTCGATTATGCGACAAGGAAAACGCGAGGATAGGCTTAATGTGTGCCAACGAGGGGATGTTTTTTTGCAACCGTATTGCCCGTCATGTTTGCAAACTACAGCAGGTACAGTTGAGCCCTTGCACTACTATATTGTGCAGCCATTTACGAAATGAATCTCTCACGCCTTACGTTCTGATATATTCCTCAATGCGTTCAAATTACAATTCACCACATTAAGTGTACCCTTCCCTTACGACTAGTCATATGTAATTTTCTTTTTTGCGTGAATAGTAGTTTGATTACGTTCCATAAAAGTCTGGTGACATGTCGGAACATAAGCCACAGTCCCTTTACATAGTTCTTCTACATACGTAGATGATGTCAGTCATTTCACGTTATTGATATTAGATTGTGCAGTCATAATAAGGGTCAGAGTTGGACAGTTGATTAGTAATTTTACTTAGGAAATGTAAACATTGTAATATAAAGGTTTTTTATCTACAATAAATATATACGCAGGAACAACGTTTATCATTTAGTAGGATTAGTTGCCTTCATCATTCATTTATGTTTAGATTGTAATTTATAGAATTAAGAGATCCTAAGATCTGCTTCAGGGGGTAATCAGACATGGCCAACTCTTCATTTTAGCGTTTATTATTTTCCGTTGCGCACATTCATTTTACACTCGCTTGGAGTAGCATCTTGGAATATATCTACACACCATGTGTGTCTTGTAAATATAACAGCTTTTAAGTTTTTCACCTGCCACTAGCCATCCAAATCAGAATAGTTTTTAAGTGTATAATATCTACATAGCTCACAGTCCATCAGAATTGTTACTGTAAGAAACCTTTGCTATTGGAGACTGTTGAAATCAGTTTCTAAGCGTGCACAGTCCATCAGAATTATTGCAAAAACTATGCTAATGGGTCTGTGGAATTAAGTTGTATTAAAGAAAGTACCTCCTCATTAGTTTTTAGTGTAGATTTATAAAAAAAAATTCCGGCCATTGTTTACTGTTGTAGGTTGTAGCGTGTAAGTTAAAAGTATTTCTGCATTGGAATAGCAGAGTCAATTCAAACCTCAAGAATACTATATTGTACCTAAAAAAACTGCATTGTACCTCAATAATTATATTGTACCTCAAGAATTATATTGTATTTGTGTGAACTGAATAAACCAAAAAAAAAAATTCTTCACCATACGTCTTTGTTGTTGTTATTTACAAAAAGCCCCTTCCCCTATTGCATTTTGGATGTACATGTATATGTATTGAAAAGCTGTCCAGGTGACAAACGACATTAGTTTTTCTGAAGATGAATGCTATTCAGGAGGTGAATTTTAAGATGGAAGATAACAAAATATATGAAATGGTTACATGGAACTACACCTAACCGTGCAGCACAAATTCGTTTATGGGAGCAGGAGGCACGTGATCACGTCCGCTTCCAAAGATGTATAGCAGACATGTCTAAAATTATATCTCCGGTGCTTGAAGAAAACCACAGATATAGCATGTGGCTAAAACTGTACACTGTCAAAGTGGGAATAAGGTGGGAAAAAAAGAACTCGGAGGTTGTGAGGCAAAAATTCATTTATTTCTCAGCCAACTAAAAAAGTAGTTTTATGTTTTCATCAACAGACACAGAAACACTATTTTCACATATCTTCTTCTTCTTGAGTCGATGGAGAGAAGGACACCCGTAGAATTCCAGGTCTTGAACAGCAGCTAATTTAAAGATTCGATGCATCCATGAGATTTTCTCCTTCCTCTTCACATAGATGCTGTCATCCGTGTAGTCGAATAATTGAAGCGACGTCACCATATCTTTATAGCGTATGCTGGGTTCATCCCAGTGAATTCCATGGTAGAAATGTGGTAACCACTTTGCACTCTTCTGTGTCTTAGCACACTTCACATACTTGAAAGACCTCGGTGATGCAATGTTTGCTTAGAATGTCTCTAGCATTTCTGCATCTTCTTTGTACACCATATCTTTAAATGTTATCTGTCAGCGCTCATCATTATATAAACCACGAAGTAAAGAAATAGGTCATTAAAAAAGTAATAGCATTTTACTTGGCTACAGAACAGACATTATTATTATTGATGTATTCAGCTGTGCACCCAATACAATATATCTTAACTGATGGTGGCTCATCAGTGTGGCATCGCGCATTCGAGACATAAGTAGTGGAACAAAGCAGGGCCACCCCACTCTCCATCCATTGTTGCCAGATGTTTCAAACAACGACACTGGGTCACAGGGAGCGTCTCTCGCGACTTACAGTACAGTTTGTGGGATACCGTCATCCTCCTACAGTATAGATGATGAGTCTTTAAATTGGTCTGTGCAGTGGATCAATAACCGTATATTTAATAGGATCGTCACGCATTACCGTTTCTGGCCTGGTCCTGCTTGCTTGCTTGCTTTTCTACACCCATCTCCAGACTCTGGAATTGCAAGAACACATTAATTTTCGCATGGTTGCCATAATATTATATCATTTTCGCTGTACTTCTCGATATCAGGCAGTATCCTACCAATCGCTCGCGCAACATAATTCCGAAGATATAGACCCGAAATTATTTCTGCGCAAACCTTAAACATTAGCGAGGTGGAGTGTGCTATAAACTACTGAGTAACTAGAAACTTATCCCGTCTGCGAAGACCTTTATATGAGAACTCGAAAGAAATAGATGAAACTGATATTTCCACTAGCGAATACCGATATCGGTGATGTAACAGATTCCAAATCATCCCTATAATTTACAAAGTCAACTAAGGTGTTTCTCATGTCTAGAGAGAACCACAAAACGTGTCTTCCACACATATTTCACCTGCTAAATGCACACACCACAACCGATGTTCCCTCAACTAAATAAAGGCGCGAAATGCGTAGAAGCAGCCAACCGGACAATTTACATGGAAGGGAATAACGGTCCAGCGCAAACACACGTCCTTATTGAAACTTCTCAAAAATTTCCACGCAATCACGAAAGCTATCCAACACGTACTAAGTATCAGTTCGCTATACGGCTGTCTAGAGGACAACACGGTTAAGTCAGCTACATTCCTGCTCTCCAACAGGCCTCTGCAATCAGACAGCTCCTACAGTTAATGGGAAATGTGAATCATTCCCGCCACAGGTCACTGGCGCTGCACGCCAAGCATGCACAGACAGAATCGTCCTAGGAAAAAAACTAGCCTCAAATATATTTTATCCCTGTACTGACAGCTAAATTTTACGACTGCAGTCTCAGCTGAACGACATTCCACAATGAGCGAAGTATCGGAAATACACCCTGCTGTTGGCTGTGGCTCTGGAAACAGAAATATTGGTACCATTCTTATGACTTGATGTACTCCTCCCTTTGCTATCACAGTACTCCACGTCAAATCCACACCTTCCTTATGACTGGACATATTTCCTTTGCGCATGTTGGAACACAAACACATACTTTATAAGCCTGATGCTCTAGGCAAACCTATCACACACCCCCTACTACTAAGTATAATACTTCGTCAATAACCGATTGCTGGCGATACGAAATAATACTGACCTAAAATAAACCATGGGTAGACATGTCTCATAAGTTTTTCTTGTGAATGCTACCACCGTGTCTTAGAAAGAGAGGCGTAATCGTTTTACAAACTGCTATACGTTAAAAAAACACAACCATATTACCATCACAAGTGGTCTTGGTTCTACAGGTGCACACAAGTATTCATGTTAAAAGCTATACTGGCTTTATACACTCCTGGAAATGGAAAAAAGAACACATTGACACCGGTGTGTCAGACCCACCATACTTGCTCCGGACACTGCGAGAGGGCTGTACAAGCAATGATCACACGCACGGCACAGCGGACACACCAGGAACCGCGGTTTTGGCCGTCGAATGGCGCTAGCTGCGCAGCATTTGTGCACCGCCGCCGTCAGTGTCAGCCAGTTTGCCGTGGCATACGGAGCTCCATCGCAGTCTTTAAGACTGGTAGCATGCCGCGACAGCGTGGACGTGAACCGTATGTGCAGTTGACGGACTTTGAGCGAGGGCGTATAGTGGGAATGCGGGAGGCCGGGTGGACGTACCGGCGAATTGCTCAACACGTGGGGCGTGAGGTCTCCACAGTACATCGATGTTGTCGCCAGTGGTCGGCGGAAGGTGCACGTGCCCGTCGACCTGGGACCGGACCGCAGCGACGCACGGATGCACGCCAAGACCGTAGGATCCTACGCAGTGCCGTAGGGGACCGCACCGCCACTTCCCAGCAAATTAGGGACACTGTTGCTCCTGGGGTATCGGCGAGGACCATTCGCAACCGTCTCCATGAAGCTGGGCTACGGTCTCGCACACCGTTAGCCCGTCTTCCGCTCACGCCCCAACATCGTGCAGCCTGCCTCCAGTGGTGTCGCGACAGGCGTGAATGGAGGGACGAATGGAGACGTGTCGTCTTCAGCGATGAGAGTCGCTTCTGCCTTGGTGCCAATGATGGTCGTATGCGTGTTTGGCGCCGTGCAGGTGAGCGCCACAATCAGGACTGCATACGACCGAGGCACACAGGGCCAACACCCGGCATCATGGTGTGGGGAGCGATCTCCTACACTGGCTGTACACCAGTGGTGATCGTCGAGGGGACACTGAATAGTGCACGGTACATCCAAACCGTCATCGAACCCATCGTTCTACCATTCCTAGACCGGCAAGGGAACTTGCTGTTCCAACAGGACAATGCACGTCCGCATGTATCCCGTGCCACCCAACGTGCTCTAGAAGGTGTAAGTCAACTACCCTGGCCAGCAAGATCTCCGGATCTGTCCCCCATTGAGCATGTTTGGGACTGGATGAAGCGTCGTCTCACGCGGTCTGCACGTCCAGCACGAACGCTGGTCCAACTGAGGCGCCAGGTGGAAATGGCATGGCAAGCCGTTCCACAGGACTACATCCAGCATCTCTATGATCGTCTCCATGGGAGAATAGCAGCCTGCATTGCTGCGAAAGGTGGATATACACTGTACTAGTGCCGACATTGCGCATGCTCTGTTGCCTGTGTCTATGTGCCTGTGGTTCTGTCAGTGTGATCATGTGATGTATCTGACCCCAGGAATGTTTCCCCTTCCTGGGACAATGAATTCACGGTGTTCTTATTTCAATTTCCAGGAGTGTAAATCCACGTATGGCATTACCTATGAATGATGTAGTTTTTCCAGACAAATACCGTGACACTGTATATTATCGCATTAGCAGTGTGGTTACGCGTCGCTGACAGTGCACCCTCGAGATAAAATTACCGGATTTTGAAACTGATTCCTCTAAGGAGCATGGTATGAAACCGGTATTTGCAACTTCCCCACGCCGCCGACACTAGATATTTCTCTAGTATTTGTAATGCATTGTGTCTCGATGCCATGTCAGAGGTTCTGCGATATATCCACTGAGTTATAGGCGACGATTGATTGAGAAGGATCACAAATAGTAGTAGATGGTGTGATGACTGAGGTCGTAAGAAATGTACACTAGCTCTTCAGGTCTCTAATGCGACGCTTTCAGTAGAAATTATGTCTATGATCTGGAATCAAGTCTTTCCATTCAACCACACACCTGCGCTGGAGCCTATGGAGAAGTCCTTTAATTATTACAGCCACTAGTGAAGCATATTTCTGGCACTCTCAAATCTCGAAATGAGCCACCTTTCTCGAACCTATCTGCTACAGTAAAATTCCAACATGGTTTTAGGTAGCCTCTATACATCTTGCAACTATCCCTCAGACTCTGGACTAGCGTCCCTGCAGCTTTGTGCATGTGATTGTTCCAATGTAATTCAGAACTGAGCAGAAGTTGGATAAAGCTTTATCTACCACCTTCTGCAACCCGTGTAGAAGCAGGCGAAGCTGAACTACTGCAACAGAACTATGTTTTGACCAGTCGACAGAAACAAAGCCTGTTCCTGCAGCACAAGGTAGTAAAAAAGACAGTACGGGAACTGGAGGAAGGATGTGGATTTTGCTACTGCATTGTGGTGCTTCTCCAAATTACAAGCTGGTACTACAGAACCACATCCCTCGGGGCCCATTCACGTCTATCACCCCAACATTCTATCATCATTATTCTGTTCCATCCACCAGAGAAAAATTATGAACTATAAATCTCCACTAACTTCATCACATAGACAACTCGATAAGATTTTTACCGCATCTCTCTCCTCCCATATATCGAAAACAAATACCACATGCATACTGGCTTCGAGCACATGTGACGATCCAAGTAAATATACAGGTATTGATCCACTGCACAGACCAGTTCTAAATTTTCATCACCTATACTGTAGGAGGATGACCGTGTCCCACAGACTATACTGTAAGTCGCAAGAGACGCTCCCTGTGACCTTGTGTTGTTGTTTGAAACATTGTTTTCTTTCTGCATTAACACGCTTTGTACACTATCATACATTTTGTTTTACTGCCACGACTTCAAGGTCTGTGTCAGGTTCTAAACTGACATTAACACGTTCTGATCCATTGCCTCTCTCAGAAAACTAGACATCACATGGTTTAAATCATGTTGTTACTGCGTCTACCATAACACGCCACACACACTCTGGATGATTTTAAATAAAAGACAGTTACAACATAAGGGAACTGGAAGAGTTTGGCGGCGTTGTAGAGAGTTTCCAAACTGCTGTCCGAAGGTGACTGATGACCTCTACATTTAAACTCATCTGTCACGGTGATGGAATAGCTGATGGCTCTGCATTCTGTTTCGACTGATTCCTCATATTGTAGTCATGTACGCGATCACTAGTTTGGTGCTATCCATCCACCAGAAGGTGTTGTCCCTCCGGCAAAATTCTTTCTCTATTTCAAACAAGCGATTTCATTATGTGGTAACCAACAGCACACATGTGGACAGATGGACTGGAAAAGACGCCCCTGATGAACTGAAATAATAAGAATTACAGATGATTGTGTGAACAATTTTACCAATTTTACAGTAATTTCAACACCGAGCAATGATGTGGCAGCGTGTTTCTCAATTTGAATGGTACAATAGTTAATGGGATGGTGTGTTTCAGTGGGTAACATGGAACAGAACAGCAGGTGAAGTGCAGAACACTAGGTTAATCTCCATAATTTGTATGTAAAATGCAGTACAATAGTTTAAGGGGGTGGGTTACAAAGAAGAATACGCCAGAAATGGCGTTCAAGTCATGTGAAATTCGAAAAGTGTACCATAAAATGGTGGGAGGACATTACTAATTACTTAATTTGGTTTCAATTCGGTACAATAGTTTAAGTAAATGGGGGTGACATGGAAAATCACTAAACGGAACAATAAGTTAAGTGCCAACAAAGGGCCACACATTAGGAGAAGGCACCCAGAGTACAGTGCCGAACATTAGGTTATGCAGCATGTTTGCTCCATATAATTTCGCCTTCTACATGTTTCCAAACAGCAGAGAATGACGAGCAACAGAAATCCAACCCCCACAAAATTATGTATTTATAAATAAACAATATATCCATGAATTTCCTGTTATGAGACCCTTCACCACCAGACGACCATCTTGGATTATGTCACGGAAGGGATGACATCACCCTCTGGTGGCGGTACTGTGTACTAGGCCCCAACTGAGACCACCACCGTGGACTATGTCATGGAACGGTTGACAGTGCCCTCTGATGGCAATACTGTGTACTCTGGACCTCGTGGTGAACACACTGGATGGAGGTACTGTCTCTAATTGTTAAAATAAAGACTGAAAATAAGGACTTATTACCAGCACAGTTAGAGTCCTCTTCCCACCATTTCCTAGGAAGAGGTGGCGTCGGATGACTTAGGTTAGGGGAAGTAGCCTAGTGCTCTTTCTTTCCCGCCATTTTCTTAGGTTAGTAGGAATAGCCCAAGTGGCCTTTCTTTACTGCCAAAATGCAAATTACCCTCCAATCCCTAGGAAGAGGTGGTGGTCGGATGACTTAGGTTAGTGAAGGTAGCCCAATTGACCTATCTTCCCCGAATTTTCTTAGGTTAGCAGAGGAAGCCATGGTGTGTTGCATTATCCTGATGGAATTTGAATTTCCACCTTTTTCTGAGGGAAAGGAGGGGAGGGGGGGTTAGGATAGTGGAGGTAGCCCAGTTGACCTATCTTCCCACCAAAATCAGCCATCTTCACGGCCACCATATTGGATGACATTGTGTGCTGTTCCGTCACGGCTGTCATATTGGATGACATCATGTGCTGCTCCCAAGTCTACAGGCTGCCATCTTGGATGACACTATCGCCGTCTTCTATACCCGGGCCACAGAAACATGTCACTTCAAGGACACTCCACAAGCGCCATAGATTTGGTAGTATAATAGTATAACTCACAAACAAGTGAAGAACGGGAGGCGCCATGTCTTCTGAACCAGTAACATCACCGAACAAAAGCTGGTTCCAGCGTCGACGCTACCACGTTGACGGCTTCTGTGTAAACATAGTATGTTAGTGAGGGAATGCCTGCTGTTGTGTTGTGTTACCACCTCAACTACAGTTTTTGTTTGTTAAACAATGTCACCAAAACGAAGTCGTTCACCAAGCAACAATCCGTTGCGCTGTGGAGTGCCATTAAATAGTCAGGCTTTGGAATTGCTATGGAGGATGCATGTGTTTTACAAGCAAAAAAGAAAGAATTTGTTTCTGCTCTTGGGCATGCGTTGATTCCTGCCAATAAAGTTTTAGAGCGTACCTCTAAAACTCGCACAGGATAGAGTAGCATGGAGAGCAGCATCAAACCAGTCTGCGGACTGAAGACCACAACAACAACAACACTAAAACTCTAGGATTCAGTGAAAGAACAGTTATAAGGAAAGGGGTGCTACTTCAAGACTTACAAGATAGTGAAGTAAACAGTGTGGAAGAAAGCCCCTGTGGAAGAAACAGTGTGTTTTTAAGTACTCCGGGCAAGAAAAAAAAGCATCCTCATCCTGTTACAGATATTGATTCTTTCCAATCCGATGCAATTCGTCGGCACATATACGGATACTATAAAAGGAAAGAATACCCCACAATAGTGAGTTCCTAATTTCTTTAAAAGAAAGTGAACTTTTCTTGGAGGGGAAAACGTCCCTTAAGACAATATTAAAAAGTATGGGCTTCCGTTTTAAATAGTTAGATGGACGAAAACCGTTACTAGAAAAAGCTCATGACGTTGCAGCTCTTACCATTTTCTTACATAAAATTGTAGGAAAGGACATACACTCAGTCATATGGTTAGACGAAACCTAGGTCAATGCTGAAGAATCAGTTGAGAAATGGTGGACAGATGATACTCCGAATAGCAGCAGTCATCAGCCAACAGGAAGGGTATCCCGACTAATTGTGGCCCATGCAGGATCTTCAAACGGCTTTGTACCTGTAGGACTTTTAGTTTTTCTATCGAAAAATGCTGGTGACTATCATGAGGATATGGACCACCCACGGTATCTACAGTGGTATAAAAATGTGTTGCTCCAGTTTAGTGTTCTGACAGTTTTTGTGATGAACAATGCATCGTACCATTCCATGATTTTAGATAAAACTGCCACCACTAGTGATCGTAAAGAAACTATGGTGCAGTGGTTGCAGGCGAGAGACATTGATTGCTGCAGACATGAGAATGACAAAGCAGCTGTTATACCTACTCGTGAAACAAAATAAGCCTGTGACACCTAAATAAATTGCAGATGAAACTGCAAGCAAACAGAGTCACTTGGTAATTAGGCTACTGCCTTATCACTGCCATTTTAATCCAACTGAATTGGTCTGGAGTGAAGTCAAGGTGTACATTAGAAGTAACAACAAGACTTTTGCTATAACAGAAGTGGAAAGACTGCTACGTGAAGGTCTTGCTATTGTAGACGCTACCACCATGGAGAAAAAAAGTAGACCCTGTTGCTAAACTAATAAGAGAAGCAGAGACTATAAATGGCATAATAAATGAAAACGAACAATTAATAATTTCTCTTAATGATGATGATGATGATGATGACGAAGACAACGGTTTTGGCGCCGATTCCGAAGATAGTGAACGAGAACCGGATGGAACTGCGCCATTGACATCGTAAATTGGTGAATGTAAATGTACACAGAATTAATTCTTTTTCTCTCTGCAATCGGGTAAGCTATGCATGGTTTGCTTTATTTGTTTCTATGAGTGTGGATTGCATGTTATTTGGTATGCATAGATTTACATTATCATACGACATTTTGGATGCAGCTATTACTGTAACAATTTGGAACGACTTTTCATAGATATTGTCATTCGCTTTGGTTGTTTTATTTCCCAGTTTCATATACTATCAAACACTTAGTCTCCATCGTCGTTCTCTCTATTGTTATGAAAACGTACTTTGTTACACTTACGTATAAACATTGATTGTAGCTTACATTTACAAAACGTGCTTCGGAGTTGTGGTCCTGTTCGATGGCAGCTACTACAATCTCGCAATTGCAGTGTAGCCAACCACATGTGAACTGTTAAGTGACATGTTTCATCGGCCCAGGTATAAGGATACATCTGGCAACAATCGAGAGTGGGGTGGTGCCTGCTTTGTTCCACTACTGCCATAGTGCTTATTAAGCGAGGCTCATACTTTGGAAATACGTCAGGAGGCAAATAAAATATATATCACAGGGTAATGGTACGACAACTCTTTACCAGTTTCATATACATATCCAAGAGCACATTACGTGCATTTCTTGATTTCACCAGCTCAAACACCCTGTAAGCACTAACATTTTCTTTTTCTTTGAATCCGTAGATCTCAAGGTTAATTGTCGCTGAGTCCTAGAGTTTTCGAGGAACACTCTAAAAACTTTATTGGCAGGAATCGACGCATGTCCATGAAAAGAAACAAATTCTTTTTCTTGCTCGTAAAACTCATGTATCCTCCACAGCAATTCCAAAGCCTGACTATTTAATGGCACTCCACGGCGCAACGGATTGTCTCTTGGTCTCTTGGTGAACGACTTCGTTTTGGTGACACTGTTTAACAAACAAAAACTGTAGTAGAAGTAAGACCTATGGAAAATTTTTTCTAATGTCTGGCTACAGCTCTGTTGTTGAACAAGCAGAGTCGCGCAGTCACTATCCCCCTTTAATAGCGATAACTAAAGCATGACCATACTTTGTACACTATACTCACTACAACTCCTCAGAACAACGACATTACCTTATTCCCAAACACTTGAAGTTGAATAACTGAAATGGCCGGCCGCGGTAGTCTCGCGGTTCTAGGCGCGCAGTCCGGAACCGCGCGACTGCTACGGTCGCAGGTTCGAATCCTGCCTCGGGCATGGATGTGTGTGATGTCCTTAGGTTACTTAGGTTTAAGTAGTTCTAAGTTCTAGGGGACTGATGACCACAGCTGTTAAGTCGCATAGTGCTCAGAGCCATTTTTGAACGTACTCTAGTATATTTTGCACTCACAATAATTTCTTAGTCAGGGGATACTTGTGTGATCTGGGTAGTGGAACCTATGTATAGAAGGCAGTGACGCAAACCCCGACTTCGCGGTCTGAATATATAAAAGACGCCACTGTGTGTTGACTGGATTTACAAGTATCGAAAATACCAAAAGGTTTCATGGAAGTGACGAAATCGATAAACCGAAAAGAGTCTAGGGCATTTTTTAAATTGTAATTACGACTTTTATTCATCGACAAGTATGTGATGGCGGGTGGCTTTCTTGCAATGCGAAAACGACACCCAGCTGGTGCATGTGTGGATGTATCATAATTTTTTTATACACCTATAATTGATAGTCAGTAATGTCATGCTGCTGCTTGAACATAAAGTGACTGCGGCTTATGTTCCGACATGTCACCAGACGTTTATGGGACGTAATCAAACTACTATTTACGTAAAAAAGAAAATTACGTACGTCTAGTCGTAAGAGAAGGATACATTTGACGTGGTGAATTGTAATTTCAACGCATTGACGAATATATCTGAACGTAAGGCGTGAGACATTCATTTCGTAAACGGCTGCACAATATAGCAGTGCAAGAGCTCAACTATACCTGCTGTAGTTTGCAAACATGACGGGCAATATGGTTGTAAAAAAAGTCCCCTCATCGGCAGCCCCTAAGCATATCCTCGCGTGTTCCTTGAAGCATAATCGAAAAAAATGGTTCAAATGGCTCTGAGCACTATGGGACTTAACTTCTGAGGTCATCAGTCCCCTAGAACGTAGAACTACTTAAACCTAACTAAGGACATCACACACATCCATGCCCGAGGCAGGATTCGAACCTGCGACCGTAGCGGTCGCGCGGTTCCAGACTGTAGCGTAGGGCCGGCCAAACGCTGCACAGTGTGCAGACGTGCGGAAGTGCTGCACATGCGCGCACGTGTGCGACAGCGACATCTGTTATTAGACGTGTGTCCTAAATGAACGGCGGCGGCTCCACTTACCTGTTTATGTGGTACAAGCAAGAGCGCAAAGTACCTAGTCTCGTTTACCCCTGGTAACCGTAACCTTAACTAGAAGTTCTGAGAAATGGCAGGTACTGTGAAAAAGCAAAGGACGGGAGACCTATGTTCTCAGTCGTTTAAAAATGACTGGGAACTGCAATTCTTTTTTGTAGCCGTTGGTGAAAACTCACAGTGTTTGCTATGCCGCCGAATAATAGGCGTCCAGCGAAAGTTTTCAATTAAAAGACACTAACATACATATCGCAAAGACGAGTGTAGTGTACTCAAGAGTGAAGAACGGCAAGCAAAATTAAATGTCCTTAAGAAAATGCATGAGACACATCAACTCGATTATCATTTCTCATGACCAGTGATATGCGAGTTTGGATTTATTCCTTTCATAATTAAAATTTATTGTTTACTAACTGTGCATTAGTGCCTCATTCTGCTCCATGTTACATTATCATCAGGAAAGTTGGTCATTAAACCGATTGTTCCAATGTATACTTACATTTAGGGTTTTTTTTTTAATGTGTGAAGGGCTACGCTCAGCTGAAGTCGGTAAAACGTAACATTCATCTAATTGTCGGTTATTATGCAGATTTCAGACGGAGCTGATGAAAGATGTAGCAATAATTGTATTGAAATAACAGGTGATCATCGAGAGGTCTGCGGTTATCATTCTGTTCAGAGGTCAGTGAGACAGAAATTATGTGGGTGGAACTGCGGGCACCAAGAATTAGTTATAGGAAACCTTGCATTACTTTAATGTTATTTGAAATCATGAATAAGGTTCGTTGGAAGTCGCTAAGTGCTCTTTTCTTAAATACTAGATCAAAAAAATTACTCGTATTTACGTGCCGTCAGTCAAGCTGCCTTAATAAAAACCCACGGTTGTTAACTGTATTACTTGTCTTACTGGGTTAAACTGTTAACATAAAACTAGACGTCTCAATGAGTAGACTGTGACAGCATTTTAAATGTTTAATACGCGAAATACCTTCCCGTGATTGGCTTGCAAGCTGTGGAAAGAGCACTAGAATGCGCCGGTACAGAGTATCCCAGCAAGTGGATAAAGCGACAGCTGTGGGTAGAAACATGCACTACATGAACGCTGACGGCGTGCGCTCTGTGACCCGGAAGTTGCACATGTGCAGGAGCACCGCACGCGTGCAGAATTTCTGGCCGGCCCTGCTGTAGCGCCTAGAACCGCTCGGCCACCCCGGCCGGCCGCATAATCGGCAATGATGTACAGTACACCAACCCGTATCGGAGATATCTTTCCAACCCCTTCGACCAAGGGGTGTTGTTGATTATCACATACTGCCGGACGCCTGTGCTTTATAACACTTGTTTGAGAGTGTCCTGCCAGGATGCAGTACCTTCCGGAAGCGCTGACTGAAAACTTAAACGTCAAATAATTTCCGAGAACTGCAGAGAAGTGAGACACGTAGCTGGTGTGACTGTGGGCATGCCATAATTTTTTCGGGTGCTGTACTGTACACATTTAAACGATAGCTGCACTGTTTATATGAAGTGCGTATAAGTTGCAGTGTAAAGTTACTGTGGCTTATGTTCCATCATGTACAGAGAAAATTACTGTGTGTCCTATCGTGAGGTAGGTATAGATTCAGCACATCGATAGCTGTAAGGGGAATAAAAGATTTTTTATTTACGTGGCAAATTATGTGTGCTATAGATATTAAGATTCGTTCCAGAACCTCGGCTATCAAGAGGAGACATTTCCAGGACATTGCTCGATGTCGTACTGCAGCAGCAGCCTCATTTAATTGTAGTTACACTGGTAAATAAGCGCCTGGTTCCCAATATTCTTGTGAGTCTGGAGAGGTTTTAGAAAGTGAAACAGCAAGCAAGCAGGTTGGGGCCGGAGACAGCATCTCAGCGGACGCCTCTGTTCCGAGATTGGGATTGCCCATCTTTGTAGACCAGTTCAAAGAATCCGAGAAAGGTTCCAGCTTATGACGATTTGGGTCACAGCTCCCGCTGGATGGGTGAATAGTGAACTAATACCCAGTTTGCATTGGGTTGCCTTCGGGACCGCGTGTGTCTCGTGTCTACCCTGCGGAAATTTGAAAGATTCAATATGATGAGTGTTTGCACTGGGAATATTGGTAGCGTTCGAAGTCCTACCACTTAGATTCTCCTGGAGTGGGCGCTAGTCCACGGTTGGCTGGCCTCTCTATGGCTGACATGCACTTCTGTGGCTGTGGTCATGGGCCGTGTTTATGGCGGCAGTTTCCACCATTGGCGCTGCACTGCGGCACGGTGAGTACGTGGGATGTATTTGACCATCAATAGACCACTTTTGGCAGGGTTTAATTGTCAGTGCAATATGGCTATCTGTACAAAATTGTTTTTTGCTACTGAAAGTCTCATCTGCAGAAAAAAGAGGCGGACAGTGCTCCCACACTGGCAGCAGCAGAAGTTTGACAGGTAAATTCAGTGAGAGATGGACTGTCCCATTAGGATCATCAGGAAGATGCATTCGGTGTTATTCGGGCTATTTTCGTAAACAGGTCCTGTTAGTACAAGAATTTCAATGCAGGCAAGCTGATACATCACAAAAGTTTCTACAAAAGCTACGGTTAACTATTTCTGCAGCACTTTACACATTCTGGGCAGGGACTGATAAGTAATGGACGGGCTGTCCCGTTAGCGTTGTAACGGCGACCGGAACGGTCTCGGGGTTGAAGTGACAGAAAGCGTGACGGTACCCGCGGAGAGGCCCCTGAAACAACAACACAATGGGAGATGACGGACACGACCAACGAAGGACAAAATGAACAACAACAAGATCGAAACAACGGAGTCACAAGAATTCCTAACAACTACGTCCACTCGTATACAGAACAAGAAAGTAAATCAGCTGTCTAAGGCGAGGCGATGTGTCCAGAGATGCACGCAAGGTTAGACTGGCTGAGCTTTTTTTTTTTTTTTTTGCGGGCCGGCAGCAGCTTGCTACGCTGCTCTACAGCCTACAGACTTTTTTTAAATAAAGGAAGAAGAAAGAAACAAGGAAAAACAGGCGATAAAATGGCGATTTAAAGCATAAAATGGCGTAAAATTGCGGAAAGTTAAAACAGAAAGCAAAAGGGGTTGGCAATGTAGATAAAAGACACAGGAATCAGACAAGTAACATAGTAGACACACAATTAAAAAACATGGCGACAGTCTGGTTTCTGATATGAAACTTCCTGGCAGATTAAAACTGTGTGCCCGACCGAGACTCGAACTCGGGACCTTTGCCGGGCGTGAGTCGTGCTTCGGTAGTTCAGATGGTAGAGCACTTGCCCGCGAAAGGCAAAGGTCCCGAGTTCGAGTCTCGGTCGGGCACACAGTTTTAATCTGCCAGGAAGTTTCATATCAGCGCACACTCCGCTGCAGAGTGAAAATCTCATTCTGGAAACGTCCCCCAGGCTGTGGCTAAGCCATGTCTCCGTAATATCCTTTCTTTCAGGAGTGCTGGTTCTGCAAGGTTCGCAGGAGAGCTTCTGTAAAGTTTGGAAGGTAGGAGACGAGGTACTGGCAGAAGTAAAGCTGTGAGTGCCGGGCGTGAGTCGTGCTTCGGTAGCTCAGATGGTAGAGCACTTGCCCGCGAAAGGCAAAGGTCCCGAGTTCGAGTCTCGGTCGGGCACACAGTTTTAATCTGCCAGGAAGTTTCAGTCTGGTTTCTGTTCGCAAGAGATAAAAGGCACACCCAGCGACAGTATGATGGCTGTTCGCAACAAGTCCCAAAAATCACAACACGGAACACTCACTGTAAAACACACACTGTAGAACACTCACTGCAGAACACTACACGAAAGTGGCAGTACAAAGACGACACTCCCGAGCCAAAGGCAGATGGGGGGGGGGAGGGGGAGGACCTGCAGAAGCGGGAAAAACAAGGAGGGAGGAGAGGAAGAAGAAAAAAAAAAGAAAAAAACGAAAAGAGGGGGGAACCAAGGAGGGAGAGGACTAATAAAGATGGGAGAAGGGCAGACGCGAGAGGGAATGAGAGGAGGCAGAGGAGGGAAATGTAAAAGGACGCGGGGGAGAGAAGGGGGCAAAGAGAGGGGAGGTGGGGAAGAAAGAGGATGGAAGGGGGGGGGGAGAGGGAGCCCGGGAAAAGGACAGAGGAAAGGAGGGGGAGTGAGGATCAAAGTTGATAGGAGGGATAAATGGAGGGAGAGAGGGCATCATCCGGGAGGAGGAGTTGATGGAAGCCACCTTGGGAAAGGAGATGTAGGGTGTAGAGATGGAGGGTAGGGGGGACACAACGGTGAAGACGGGGCAGGGGGTGGGGATCGGAGAGGAGAGGAGCAACAAGGGGGTGAGGGGGTTCAAGACGGCGGGAGGTGTAGAGGATGCGGATATGTTCGAGGAATAGGAGCAGATGGGGGAAAGGAATGAGATCATAGAGGATCCGCGTGGGGGACGGGAGGCGTATATGGAAGGCGAGGCGGAGTGCATGACGCTCAAGGATCTGGAGGGACTTATAGAATTTGAGGGGGGGCAGATATCCAGGCAGGACTGGCATAACAGAGGAGCTGGCTGAGCGAGAGGCACGCGCTTAAATACTTTATCGGGGGCTCCGCTGTTGGCCGCTGGAACCACGTGTTCCATTGTGGCGCCCTCACACTAAATGCAGGCCAGGAGGCGCCCACCGCCACAGCTTACGCCGCGATGGTGCAAAGACCTCTAGGCGTCTTCGACGTCCATGACGTCTGGTGGGGATTCAAATTCCGCGGCGGGTAGTATCAGAATTAGGATCGTGAGGAAGAATGCAATCGGTGTTATTCTGGGCTATTTTCAACGAACAGATCCTGTTTTGCACCAAGATTACCACGCAGACAAGCTGAGACATCATGAAAGCTCCTACAAATGCGATCGTTAATTATTTCTGTGACACATTACAGTTTCCGAGAGGTCGACTTGGCGCTTATTTACATAGCCATGTGACGTCTGTATAACATTGAGAACCTTTTAGATGGTGAGTCGATACCTGAACATTTCTTGGCAATGGCTCAAAATGGCTCTGTGCACTATGGGACTTAACTTCTAAGGTCATCAGTCCCCTAGAACTTAGAACTACTGAAACCTAACTAACCTAAGGACATCACATACATCCATGCCCGAGGCAGGATTCGAACCTGCGACCGTTGCGGTCGCGCGGTTCCAGACCGTAGCGCCTAGAACCGCTCGGCCACCCCGGCCGGCTCTTGGCAATGCATCAGCCACAATGAGTGGATAAACGCATTTGGACGGTTAGACACAGCTCGCTAGGATCGCTAGGAACAATGCACCCAGTGCTACTCTGGAAAGCATTGGAAGAGATTTCTATAGTGCGACCTGTCTTGCGCCAGCAACGGTAAACACGTTCGTGCGGTCCAGAGGGTGACTTGGCTCTTATTTACATAGACATTTGATGTCAGTATAACACTCGAAGAACTCTACTGTAAACCCGAAACTAGATCCGACTTTCACCTGCTGGCTGCCACTGGCAGTGGCCTGGGAGCAATTGCTCGCGCCCCTGTATTCTTTTGTCGGTGTCGGCGTGTGCGCACATTGGAACAGTTTGGTGAGGGTGATACACCATGCGAACATCTCGCTGGACACCATGTGCAAAGAATATGTGTCATCATGCCTGCAACAGTGCCTAGGTGAACATGTATTTCGACAGGAATTTCTCAGGTGTCAAGTATGAAAGGGATGCCACCGCCTCATGCTTCTGGGATCAGAACTGACACCTGTGCACGGCTTGGCAGCTGACAGCTGCAGGGGCTGCCGGTGCATCCCGACTCCTGGGAGCGTGTGCGGTAGCGTCTTGTATGGTCCAGTGGACAGGGGCAGTGGGTGGTGCGTGCTTCGCGATCGAAAGATTTTTAACTGTGTGTAATTATGTGTGATGAGTGTTTCATGATGTATTCCTTGCGCAATCAGAATAAAAAAATAAATGTGCTCGATGTATTTACTTCTCATAACACCTGCATCTATCCAAACAGCAGAGAATGATGAGCAAGAGAAATCCTAGCCCAGCAAACTGATTTTTTTTATAAAAAACAATATACCCTCGAATTTGCCCATGTGAGATCCTTCCTCTCCACCACAGATCCGCCAATTTGCAGGTAGAGGGGGGGACGGGGAGAGGGGAGGGGGCGAGCGGGGTGGGAAGGGGGTGGCGGGGGTGTTAATCGATTTCCTGAAAAATTCTTTAAATAAATAGACAAACTGCCTTGAATCCCCTAAATTGTTTAAATAAACAATATTCCACACACTGTCTAAATTGTTTAAACAATATTCCGTAGATGCAATCGATTTCCGGACAAATTCTTTAACTAAATAATTAAACTATATTCCATACACTGTCATAAATAACTAAACAATATTCCATACATTGTCTAAATTGTTTAAATAATGTTCCATACACTACAATTGAATTCCCTCCAAATGACCGACCAACTGAGTCCTTTTCTCGCCAATTTCCAGGAGGTAGGGTGAGAGAGGAGAGGGTTTTCCAGTGGCGAAGAGGTTAATTAATTGATCAGTTTAATGAAGTAGTCAATCAAATTGATAAGAGTGAGAGGGGCTATTCCATTAACTCAGACCTGAAAGTGTACCTGTAGCAGTGAGGGGGGGATGTTTCCTGAGGGGCGGGGCAGGGGGGAGGGGGAGAGGTTGGGGGAACAATAGGTTAAGGACCTGTCAATCAAAGGAGAACATTAGGTTAATGACATATCTATCAAAGGAGAACAATAGGTTTGCCCCTGAGTGCATACCTGTCCCTGATGCAGACAGCCCACACTAGCAAAATGCACTCATACGAAGTTTGTCCCCCCTACTTACTTAGTCAGTGTTTATGACGTATCTGTCATTTGGAGAACATACGTGTAAGAGGTCGATGAATGTTGCAACCACAGAAGAAAAAATTGAAATGATCCTGATTTATGGAGAATGTAGTAGAGACGTTGAGTCTGCTGTTGCCTTGTATGCTGAGCGTTTTCCAGAGATAGCTTGCTCTCTTTCGTTCTTTTAAAATGTTGTGAACGACTTTATGTCTGACAGCAGCGTACAGAACAGCAAAAGGAAACGAAACAAACGTGTTACAGGAGAACCTAATGAAATAGCTGTACTAGCAGCAATGCATCACAACCCACGGATAAGCGCCCAGCAAAAACAGTGCGATTCTAGTATGTCCAGAGGTAATATTACCACAATGCTACATTATCATAATTATCATCCATACCACATGTCACTGCATCAAGAACTTTATGGCGCCGATTTCCATAATTCCCCCAGTTCTTTGTCGAGGTACTACTTTTCGATGAGTCTGCATTGACAACCCATGGTAGCGTTAACCAGCATAACAACCAGTACTGGAGTGTAGACAATACCCACTGGTTACGGCAAGTTGACCATCAACGTCCTTGGTCAGTCAACATATGGTGTGGCATCATGAGGAACAAATTCATTGGTCCATATCTTATGGCCAGCACGTTGAATGGACGCAAATATCGAACGTTTTTGGAACAGGAACTACCAGTACCACGGGAGGATGTTGCTCTGGATGTTCGATAACGTATATGGTTTCAGCATGACGATTGCCCAGCGCATTACACAACAGAAGCACGGAAGGTATTAGACAGTGTTCACACTGGTCGGTGGATCGGCAGAGTTGGCCCTATTAATTGGCCAGCTAGGTCATCGTATTTGACGTCGCAGGATTTCTTTCTGTGGGGATAAATAAAAAGATAAGGTGTACCAACAAGTGCCAACAGGCCGTCAAGGCATGGTCAACGGCATTAGAAACGTCTGGGTTGACGTTCTCACAGATAAGCTTCTGTCCTGTGTGTAGTCATTTAAAAACCGGATCCTAAGAGTACTGAAGTTGGCGGTACTACGTTTGAACACTTACTCTAATTGGAAAAGTAGAGTAGCGTTCGCCTCGAGCCACGTGTGCAGTTCCCTGTTCGATATGACGGAGGAATACAACGTTGCGAATGGGGTTGCCAATTAGAAGTTATGAAATACTGGGTTGTCCTGCCCTCGCAGCGTGGAGATGGGGTCCCAAGTGCCACTGAGTATTCAAGTGCCATTGTGTACACGTCATAAATTACGACTGTGTACCCATTTCTAGTCTTCGGATTACAACGCCATCTGTGGCGAAACGAAGAAAATGCTTCAGACAAAACGTATGTAGATTTTGCCGTAGAAGCGTAATCTGCAATAAAAAACGGGGGTTCCCATCGAAGATTTCAAAGTTGCCCCCCGCCACCCACGAACGGGGTGGGGTGGCGGATAGAATATGCTCTGAGACAAGCAAATTGGAATCATAACTTTTTTTGATCCGGTGTGTAGTTTTAGGCATATTTCAATGTCTTAAGTTAAAATGAACGTCCTGTATACTCGCATCAGAGTCGCGCTACGTTGCATATACACACCGCAACGCCCTCAGATACGAACTTTTTGATCGTACCTTATATTATTTTCAAACTCTCTACTTTTTTATTGTTCACTGGCATAACTAAAGTTGAACAAAATATGTAATGAAAACTTCATTTCTGGGTTGTTTGTGTAAAGAATAACCAAAGACCAGCATTCAGCTAAATAGATGAGGGAAACCTCCCAAAAACACACTCGAATTGGCCAATAGAACTGACTTAACTGCCTAGGACTGACTCAAGATGGCCCTTGTCTCCCAAGTTGGATAAGTTCTGTTATTCTGCAGCCATGCCAAATGAGCTGCACAATTCACAACTATATAGCTGCAGGTTTCGCTGTTTTGCACTCCACAGATTCTAGCAGATGCCTAACTTCAGGAGCGGACATCTATTTCTACCTCGAAATTTCACAAGTTTTTTCTCTTTTGAACCGCAGACAGTGACTTTTTCTCGTTCTGACTGTTGCATTTGCACCCACACAGAAAGCACACAAGAGCGAACATATACACAGTTCCAAGTGTCGGCACTCTTCAAGGTCTATTAGCAGCGCTCGGACGTATAAAACAGAATATCTCACCTAGCCTGACACATCTTGTACGTGTATGGAGAAAAGATGAACTGCTGTTTCGATTAAGTTACGTAGCTGGCAGAAGGTGTGTATCCGTATGGGAATGGTCAAATGGTGGCAGATGCCTGTCAGGATTACGTCACAACCCTGTTTAGGTTGCGCTGGTGAGGGAGGAGTTTTCTGGAGGTCGATAAGGTTAACACTAGTCATGACTGTAGCACTGCACTGAAATTGGAGCTGAGGCACAATTCCTCTCCAGAAAAGCCTAACAGACAAGCAGACCTAAGTTATATAGTGACTGATAATGCCACCAGTATTATTTGTAGCGCTTCATAATGCTAAAATGCGATTTAGCAGACCACAGACAATTGATTCTTGATATCAGTGAGAAATCTATAAAAAATTAAAAGTCCGTGCCCCAGACTCCAGCAGCTGGAGACAGGTACTCCCTCTTCCAACCCCCACCCACCTCCCCCACTCTCCATCCCCCTGCCCCGCAACCCGCACACTCTGGTCCCTTGCATATACCTTTAGACCCGTATTATACTGTAAAAGATCTGTTATAAATGTCCTTTTGGCCGTCTACTGGGTATGATTATATACAAGATTTCTATTATCAAAGATCGTTGATGAAAGTTAGAGGTCCTAGTTTTTGTAAAAGTTCGCCATTGTATACTTGGCGCCTTGTTTGTTTCTAGTCCCTTGCTTACCTTATAGAATGACGTCGAGGTGTATAGGATGTGTGGCTATCACCAAAGCGATCGTTGCACAGCGTGAAGAATACGAAATTCTTCGTAACAAAAAGCACGCTGACCACAAAAGCCACAATAAGCGGTTAGAATCTTACAAGGAAATAGCTGCAGCGACCAGTTGCATTCGAAATGGAGGCAGTCTGGATATACAAGGAAGAAATTAAATGGTCTAAGTCGTCAGCAGTTGGTGGAAATGTTGAAAGTCAGTTCACACAACTGTGAATTAATTATTAATACATTTACTTTACGAAGTGACAACACATTGCTCACTCACATTCACGTGTCAAGAGCTATGTGAGTGCAAAAGATATTTTTAAAACTTTGGTACCCAAATGGTTCAAATGGCTCTGAGCACTATGGGACTTAACATCTGAGGCCATCAGTCCCCTAGAACTTAGAACTACTTAAACCTAACTAACCTAAGGACATCACACATATCCATGCCCGAGGCAGGATTCGAACCTGCGACCGTAGCGGTCGCGCGGTTCCAGACTGAAGCGCCTAGAACCGCTCGGCCACCCCGGCCAGCTTTAGTACCCATTAACGAGTTTCCTTGAGAGAACTGCAAACGCCGATGATGGGTATGATAAAACTGACATTGTGCATTTTATTGCTTATAGAATGAGACAGCAGAGAATGATAACAGTTCATTAAATACGCCATCAGGTTCTTCAAGAATACGTGACGCTGTGCATTTTATTGATTATAGAATGAGACAGCAGAGAATGATAACAGTTCATTAAATACGCCATCAGGTTCTTCAGGAATACCGTCACGTGTTTCATATACGCCAAAGTAGAAGAAAATGACAACTATTAACTCTCTTAGATGATGTGTAAATCCATATGTTGTTAATAGACTGAAAATAAGTGAAATAAATATATTTATTAGTTATTCGAAGTATGTTGTGCTTTATAATTCCTCCTTAAGTGGTTTATGTATTGTTTCACATGTCTGTAGAAAAATGCGTTAAATAGAACACTGCGGGATGCGAGTACTGTATTGCAGATTAGAATAGCTGTCACCTATTGCTTAACGTAACCACGAGATCTTTAACAGAAATGGCATTCCCTAAATGAGTATCTTACTTGCAGATGTGAGGACCTACTTTTATCAGGACAAATTAAAATGTTTGTTTATCTGTTCTCAAATAATTTTCGTAGCTCTTTGTGTCCTGGCACTGCAGCTCAAGCAGCAAATTCTGGTGAACACTTCGAACTTCTCGCTATACACGATTTCACCCACAGTCGTTTCCGTTCTCTTTCACTTCAAATAATGCGCTCGCCACCAACATTTTATTAAATGCTCCTGCACAGGCGATTAACTGATCGACTTGCAATCCCGAGCAACCACGACGGAAAATTTTACGACAGTAGAGTTGTTCAAGTAGCTTTGTCACACAAGTTCGACAAAATATTTGACAAAGATCCTTGTCAAAGATCTTTGATAGTGTAATATGGGTCTTAGCAACGAGAGGAGGGGCCTTCCTACAGACCTGCATGGTGCCCAAGGCATATCAAGCAGAATACGCTGAGACAGCCGCGTCAGTGGACACACAAGGCGTGCTTTGTGGACTCAGCTGGTCTGGCGGGCTCTGGTAACGTGCTGTCAGCAGACCACCTACTCGACTTCTCTGTAAGCGCTCCAGTTGCCGCTTCTCAATGAGGTGACAAAAGTCATGGGACAGCGATATGCACAAATACAGATGCTGGTAGTATCGCGTACACCAGTATAAAAAGGCTGTGCACTGACAGGCCTGTCATTTGTGCTTAGGTGATTCGTGTAAAAATTCTTCCGATGTGATTATGACCGCACGACGGGAATTAACAGGTTTTGAACGCCGAATGGTACTTGGAGCTAGACGCATCTACATCTACATCTACATCCATACTGTCGGTTTGTGGCGGAGGGTACCTTGAGTACCTCTATCGGTTCTCCCTTCTAGTCCAGTCTCGTATTGTTCGTGGAAAGAAAGATTGTCGGTATGCCTCTATGCGGACTCTAATCTCTCTGATTTTATTCTCATGATCTCTTCACGAGATATACGTAGGAGGGAGCAATATACTGCTTGTCTCCTCGGTGAAGGTATGTTCTCGAAACTGCAACAAAAGCCCGTACCGAGCTACTGAGCGTCTCTCCTGCAGAGTCTTCCACTGGAGTTTATCTATCATCTCCGTAACGCTTTCGCGATTACTAAGTGATCCTGTAACGAAGCGCGCTGCTCTCCGTTGGATCTTCTCTATCTCTTCTATCAACACTATCTGGTACGGACCCCACACCGGTGAGCAGTATTCAATCAGTGGGCGAATAAGTGTACTGTAACCTACTTCCTTTGTTTTCGGACTGCATTTCCTTTGGATTCTTCCAATGAATCTGAGTCTGGCATCTGCTTTACCGACTCACTCCTACTGCCTACTCCCAGATAATTTATGCAATTAACTGCTTCCAGTTGCTGACCTGGTATATTGTAGCTAAATGATAAAGGATCTTTCATGGAATATATTCGCAGCACATTACACTTGTCTACACTGAGATTCAATTGCCATTCCCTGCACCATGCGTCAATTCGTTGCAGATCCTCCTGCATTTCAGTACAATTTTCCATTGTTAGAACCTCTCGATATACTACAGCATCATCCGCAAAAAGCCTAAGTGAACTTCCGATGTTATCCACAAGGTCATTTATATACAGGGTGGTCCATTGATTGTGACCGGGCCAAATATCTCACAAAATAAGCGTCAAACGAAAAAACTACAAAGAACGAAACTTGTCTAGCTTGAAGGGGGAAACCAGGTGGCGCTATGTTGGCCCGCTAGATGGCGCTGCCATTGGTCAAACGGATATCAACTGCGTTTTTTAAAAATAGAAACCCCCGTTTTTTATTACACATTCGTGTAGTACGTAAAGAAATATGAATGTTTTAGTTGGACCACTTTTTTCGCTTTGTGATAGATGGCGCTGTAATAGTCACAAACGTAGAAGTACGTGGTATCACGTAACATTCCGCCAGTGCGGACGGTATTTGTTTCGTGATACATTACCCGTGTTGAAATGGACCGTTTACTAATTGCGGAAAATGTCGATATCGTGTTGATGTATGGCTATTGTGATCAAAATGTCCAACGGGCGCGTGCTATGTATGCTGCTCGGTATCCTGGACATCATCCAAGTGTCCGGACTGGATACCATTATTTCCTCTTCATCCAAAAGACGTCAATCTTTTGCGATTAAATTCCATTTTAAGCATCTCGTCAGCTGCTAAATCTATAAGCGTTTCTTTCGTCATTGTGGTCAGATCAGCCAGTTGTACTGGAATATCTAAAAAAGGATTTAGTATCCATCCACCATTGTCAGCGTCAGAGTTCAGCTCTGTAAAGTAACTTAACAGTTTCTATTCCAAATTATTCAAGCTCTGTATCGTCCAAGGAATGTGAGAACTTAGTACCACCGACTGCTTCACTGGAATTGTTTCGACAATCGTCTGAATACAAGGGAAAGACTCATGTAAAAACGTTGACCACAAACTAAGTTTTGCGAGGAATCCTTTGATTTTATCCTTAGCTGTTGTAATGTTTTCTTCTTTCCCTTGGAGGCTCTTGTTTAAAATATTTAGGTGGTTAAAAAGATCTGCGAGAAATGCTAATTTTAATAGCCAAACAGGGCCACAAAAATATTTCGCATATCCAGATTTAGAATCTTGTAATTCAATTTAGAATCTTGTAATTCAATTCACCTTTTAGTTCGTATCAATACCTTTCCTTTTGAAAGCCACCTGACCTCTGTGTGATACAGGAGACTTTGATGGAGCGAACCCATGTCTTCACAAATGACTATAAGTAGTCGAGTTTGCAAGGCTTTACCTTTAATAGAGTTTACAGCTTTGATCACCTCTTTAAGCACATCATTTAAATCAGAAGTTAAAATCGTGGCTGCCACAGCTTGTCAATGAAGAAAGCAGTGTGTCCACGAAAAATCTGGCATTATTGATTTTAATTTCGCGTTGCATGATTTCTCTGTAAGTATAGTATCAATAGAAAGAAAATTAAATAGGTTGGCTTTGAAATCGCTGACATACTTTAATTATGGTTCTGGGGATCGCCAGAACAGGTTTACTTGGGAAGGTGTCGCGTATTCAAAAAGGTTGAAAAACACTGGTCTAGTCGAACTAATTGCGCTTGGTAAATACATGCGAGCAGCGAGTCCGCTAGATTTGTATACACGCAATATACACCTTTATAAGAAAATACATTCCATAATTTTATATACGCAAGTTTTCCCACATTAGGCGTATGTACATAGATGTTTAATTTTACGCGTTTCGTGCAGAGTGTATTAAGTAAATAAATTTTTATTGTACACAATTAACAAAATGGTGATACATTACATTTGTTTACAACAGTGAGTTTATACCAGTAAGGGAAATAAAATCAGTCAATGAAGATTTTATTAAGTACACATTTAATAAAATAAAATTTTAATCAATATAATAGTGCATTACTGTATAACCTCATTAGCGCGAAATCGCTAAAGTCGAACTCATTGCTAACGCGAAAAAAATTGTTCCAGACATGAATACATTAGTTTTAATAGTAAATTTTAACGGTTAACACGAATTTAAGTCCCAAAAGTAATTCAGTTTCATTTTAACAAAAACTCCCAATGTTACAATAATTTTTTTTTCCGAAATGAATGGAAGAAATGTGACTAGAACTAACTACCCATTGTTGACTCGTTTCTAGCCGCGATTATCAGCGTGTAGGGTACACTTAACCAAAGATCATAAAAGTGTGTTATACAGATATTTACGCTTTGTCACGCGTAATGAAAGCAAAACACGAGCTGATACCTCCAATAGCAAAAAAACAGTTCCTTCCGAGAACTGGCCCGACGGAAAATTCGTTATAAATAACGACGATAATCGAATTTTTCGACTAGGATTGTTTGATTTATGGATTGTAGGTTAGATAAAAACGTCTGGATCACCGATATAAATTCCGGGATTGTATGTTCGATGTGTAGACGATGTGTAGACTTTGCTGGTTACATATTCCCGAAGACCATTGATTTCGTCTTAGAGTAGGGTGACCAAATTACTTTCGGTGAAAACCGGGACACATTCACCTGGGTGCCAATGGTCACCTCATTCCACATGTACTCAGGTTTCTTAATTTTAAATATTAATGTTTTGTTGATACATTTTGTTAACCCGATTATTATAACTAATAAGAGGATACAAAAGATTGATTTAATCTAGATTATCTGTATAATTAATGACATTTAATAAACGTATACAGTAATAAAGAAATGTATTATGATTTTACAAAATTTTACAGCCATTCAACTTTTAATCAATTAATATTAACATGAGCTTTAATATTACTGAGCACTTGTAGATGGAATTGACTGTCCTTGGAGAAAAGGATATTTTTCACTGCCTCCAGCCTTCTTGATCATGTCTCTGTTCTTTGAGACACAGTGATAAAACTCGGCACACTCCATTTTGTAGTTGTACCGGATCTGCAGGATTGCTTCAAGAGAGTCCACCTTCATTCTGTTTCTTTCATCAGTCCACTGGATATTCATGAACGAAAATATTCTCTCCACATTGGCATTATGGGCTGGAATTGCAAATAAATACCTTGCAATTATTACCAACTCAGAGTAATGCTGAAGACAGTCACAGCTTTTAAAAAAACTCACCCACTTCTCATGACATTCCAATGGTGTTTTTTTTTTTTTTTCATCATTCCACTTGTGAAGACTTTCTTCAACAAAATTTGTCAGTATGCTGAAGTGATCAAAGAGAATGGAATCATCGATTTCAATCTCTTTACTCTTCAAATAAGAAACTGTCTCTTCAACACTTTCCCACTTTGGCACTGTCTTCAGTAACATCTAATCAAACACCGGCGATGTGGTTAAATATGAGGCGCTCCACTTGTTCAGATATTCTACACAAGTGTCATAAAACTTGTCAACTCCTTCTCTAAAACTCCTTTCCGCTGCTTCTGATACTTCTGCTCTTTTAAGGACAGATTTAACATTAAAAGAAATGAACTGCTGTTCTCTCCTCTTAGTAACAGTTTCCAGACTATTTTTCAAGACACCATTTACCTCTATTACACTTTTCGTGCTTTCCTCAATTTCCTTTATCCCATGTTGCAAAGTGCTAAGGTGACTGTGAATGAACCATAAGTAGGCTACACTTAAAGGGTTACTGAAAAACTGAACCAATATTTTGGGGGCTTTGTCTTCATTTAGGAAAAAATCTTTTAACGGCTCAAACAGGCGGATTACTCTTCCAACTGCTGGACACAGTGATTACCAGCGAGTTTTCGAGTGACACATTACATTCATATATTCAGTTCCCACATAATCACAGAACTCCTTAAGCCTCTCTGTTCTAAGAGTATATATGTAAAAGTGTGAGTATACCTTCATGGCGATAGTTTCAACATCACAGCTTAAACTGTCAGCAGATGTCTGCACGCTATTGTGTAAAACATGTGCAGGGCACCTTATGCCTTCAATGTTTTCATGCAATGTTGCCTTTAATTTGGTAAATACGTTGCATTTGCCTTGTCTTTTTAAACCACCAAAGTTTGTGTTGGTGTTGTCTCCACAAAATGTCACAAATTTATTTTTCTCAAATTCAAACATTTCGATAGTATTCATACAAAATCTTGAAATTTCGTCATATGTTTCATTAGGTAGGGAACTCACCTTCAAAATTTTGGTCTGAATTCCTTGATTAATATCGAAAAACTGAACAACAAACGGAAATATTTTAGTGGCCTTATGATTGCTCGCATCAGTGGATATCCCGTAGAAAGAAGACTTTTTGATGTATTCAAGGCTTTCCTTTACACTCTGGGGAGCAATAACTCCTTTCACTAAGGCTCACACTTTAGTTCTTGCTGAACTACACTTTTTTGCAATGGAAGAATCATCAAACATAATGCTGTTAAGCTTATTAGTACAACCACTAGATCTATAAGTTTGGTGATGTTTTACCGTGTGGTAGGCTAGTGTAAGCTCGGCTGCTCGAACTTTCGTCTCATTCACTTGACTGATGTTTCACAAATTAATTTTTTAGAGTTTTACTGCAGCTCGGTGCACAGTATCTGTTAATGTGTTTCTTTGACCTGATGTGATCAACTATGTCGGAACGTCCACCATGACTTATACTAATAAAACAGTTACATACGGAACACTCTGCTTCGTAATCAATACGACCTTTCTTAATGAAATTCCATTCCTTGGAATAGCAGTCACTGAACTTGCAGGCACGTTTCGGCATTGCGTTTCACAGTATTGCAGCAATAATACCACTAATATGAGAAAAAACTATTGCAGTTTGTCTTTCAAAACATCACTACTACACCGTTCTGACAATGACTGTGTGAGTAAGTGGCGCGACAGTCGGACGGTTTCATAGCTCTGTTACAATAATTGAATAATACAACTTACTACTTGTTGGCCAAGTACCGCTCAAAGTAAATTATTGCCTGAGTGTATCAATACTGATACTGTGATGACTAGTATGGGACAATGGAGGTTTTAGACAAATAAGCAAAAATATATTAATTTCTTGTGTTGTATTTCCTTTAATATAGCGAAATTCAAAAAATTAGAGAAAGTTTCACGAAATGTATTTAAAAACTGAATTCCGGGACTTTTGAGCGTCCCGAAACAAATTTTCGGGACGCCGGAACACAGGGATGAAAACCGGGACAATCCCGGTTTTCCGGGACGTTTGGTCACCCTATTTTAGAGTGCTACAAATATTTGTTTCTCATCTTGATGCGCCTTGGAAAACATCAAAGGTCAATATGCTCACCTAGTATTATTTATTACAATATTCATTTGCCACGAATGGAGAGTATGAAAAAATAGGTCACCAAAGAAAAGAAATGCACGTTTTATTTCAAAAAAGAACAGGAACACTACAGTACACGTACATATTTGACACTTCGTAAAAGTGTAAAACGAACATAAATATCTCTCGATGTACACCAAACTCACAGAGGATTACAAATCGCAAGAGCACAAATACAGAGGTCAGTTACGCACATTGGAGTTTTGCGGTTATTGCAAATTGATATTCGTGTGGAACTGTTACGTTCGCCGGTCCCTGCACAGCGGCGAATTCTATTTTACATTACGTTTTAAAATAAGTGTACTACTTTCAGTCTTTGGTGCGGACTTGGTCTACTCGGTTCCAAAAAAATCTTCCTTCGGAGGTGCCGAAATGCCTTTCCGGCGGTATTCCGCAAATATGAAATTTTTATTACTATAAAAGAATATGGAATTGATTTGTCCAAATGTAGACGGCAGGATTACGATGGATCAAATGTTATGTCGGGTATGTATGGAAGATTACAAGCCCTTATAAAAGAACATGCCCCAAATGCCGATTATATTCATTGTGTGGCACATGCATTAAATTTAATTTTAAATAATGTTGCAAAATGTGTTCCTGAAGTGTCAATTTTTTCGATAATTTGGAAAATATATACCTGTTTTGGCAGTAGTATAAAGCATTGGTGCCGCGCGGGGTAGCCGCGCGGTCTAAGGGGTCTTGTCACGGTTCGCGCGGCTCCCCCCGTCGGAGGTTCGAGTCCTCCCTTGGGCATGGGTGGTGTGTGCCCTTAGTGTAAGTTAGTTTAAGTTAGATGAAGTAGTGTGGAAGCTTAGGGACTGATGACCTCAGCAGTCTGGTCCCATAAGATCTTACCACGAATTTCCAAAATAAAACATTGGGCAATGCTGAGTAACGATAAATTTTTGAAATATAAAATTACGCTTCAGAAGGTATACTCTACTAGTTGGTCTTCAAGACACGACATTTTATTAGCTATAAAGAAAAGTTATTCAATAATAATGAAAACTTTGTACCAGAAAATTTAATTTCTACTAAAAAAGACGAACGTGGCGAATGTAAAAATATTATTTATATTTTAGAGAACTACAATCTTATAGTGTTTGTCACCTTTTTTAATTCATTATTTGAAATCACTGAAACTCTGAAATTCCATTCCATTAAGGAACTCATGGAATGATTACTGATTAAATTCAGTAGCCTTGCATGCTGTTTACCGGAGGTAATAACAACATGTTTCCTAATTTTGACACTTTCTGTAACAACTGCAACAGCTGAAGGAAGTTTTTCGAAGTTAAAGTTGATTAAAAACTTCTACACGCCAAGAACACCTCTAAGACTTCTCAGTGCTGTCTACAGAGGCAGAACATCTTGAAAAACTAAAGAAAAGGTACCGAAAAAAGACGAGAAAAGTATATATTTGAATTGTTTCGTTAATATGGCTCCTAGGAGTATTAATTGTAAATAATTACTTACCTATGTAACCTATACTTAATCAATAAATATTTATATTATTCAAAATGAGATTTTTCTGTTTATTTTGTGAAAAATCTTTACCCTGCTTTTGAGCTTCGCCACAATCGGATTACAGGGCCCCGTGACAAATTTTGATACAGGACTCGTCTAAGGCAAGCCAGGCCACTGGATTACATTGCTTCCTGCTACGTTCCTTCCTGTTGGCTTCCAGTGGAAATTGGTATATACTCTACTACAAAATCTGAAATGACAACTGTGAGAGTGCGTGAAAATCAAAAATAAGTGAATATAGGTTGCTGTTGTGTCATACGGTGAAATCTAGTAATTTGCGGCGTGAGCAGTGAGAATCTTCCTTTCATTAAACATTGTATGCCGCAGTGTTTTTGATATATGGCTGCGTCCGAAACAAAACTAGGGAGGCGTCGGATTGGACGAGGACCCCTATGGTTTCTCGTGACTGATAGAGCCCGTGCCTCCTGTCTGAGACTGAGGTTTAGAAATGAATGGATTTATATTACTTAGTGAGCGTTATTTTATTGCGCTTATGTACGATAATTCGGCATTTTCTTTTGATATGCTTTTGCCTTGTGATAGTCTTTTAGCGAATTTTGGTTGTTAAGTAGTTGGGGATGATACCTACACATATGTTTCGACTTAGTAAGTGGGATAAAGTGATGGTACATGTGAAAAATTTTTCGTATTTTTAATAACGTCAGGAATTTTTCAGTGTTTGATTCTGCATATAAGAGTCTGTTAGGCAGGCAACGAGACGCATTTAACGCTAACCACATAAAACTATTGTGCACTGATCGAACTTTCCTGGCATTTGTATCAGATGCTAACGACCATAGTTCCAACTCACAAAGTATCTAATAGAAGTACTGTTTTGTATATTTTAAGTTTAGTATTCACATATTATCTATCATTGTCGAGACCCTTTGTTGCATATCTAGGTCATATGTCAGTCTCTTGTCAAAAACGAAACTTGATGTTGTTTTCAATCTAGATAGTACAAAAAGAGAAATATAATAATACACAGCCAAATAGCGGTTTACTGTTCTTTTTAAAAAGTTACAAAACGTTTACTTCAAGGACATCCCCGAGCGAGGCGCCCTGTTGTAAGTGGGAAAAACTGATGGTTCTTGCAAAAAAAATTTCGGATTTTTATTATGTGAGGAATTTTTCAGTGTTTGATTCTGCACATAAGAGTCTGTTAGGCAGGCAACGAGACGCATTTAACGCTAACCGCATAAGACTATCGTGCACTGATCGAACTTTCCTGGCATTTATATCAGATGCTAACGACCATAGTTCCGGGTTCAGTGGTTTCAAGCGAGATCTCATTGGAGGGCCGGGTTGAGGTCTGTTGTGTTTTCTGATGAAATCTGGATCTGTCTCCCTCTCAGTGATGGCGGCCGTGTGTTGGTTAGGAGGCCAGTTGAGGGCCTGCAAGCAACCTGTCTTTATGCTAGGCACACCGGACCTACACCTGGAGTTATGATCTGGGGGTGCGATTTCGTATGACAGCAGGAGCACTCTCGTGGTTATCCCACGCACCCTGACTGCAAATTTTTGGGTCTCCTGGTGATTCGACTTGTTTGTGTTACCATTCACGAACAGCATCCCATGGGGTATTTTCCAACAGGATAACGCTCGCCCACAGACATGCTTTACAGAGTGTCGACATGTTGCCTTGGCCTGCTCGATCACCAGATCTATCTCCAATCGAGCACTTGTGGGACATCATCGGAGGACAACTTAAGCATCATCCACAGACAGTATCAACTGCCCCTGTGTTGACCGACCAAGTGCAGCAGGCATTGAACTCCATCCCACAAACTGACATCCAGCATCTATACAACACTATTCACACTCGTTTGCATGCGTACATTCAACAATATAGCGGTTACACTGGTTTTAATGTACCAGCATTTCATATTTGCATTGGCTTCTCGCGCGCTTGCATGAACTTGTGATCTTACAATGTTTATCACTTAAATATGTTCCCTAGACAAATGCATTCCCGTAATTTTATTACTCTACATTAATTATTTTTTCGTGTTGCGATTTTTTCCCGGCCAGTGTACTTATGGAGATCTTCCATAAATTATCTCAAATCTGGATCAGCTGGGGATTTTTCTGTAAGTTCTTTGCGATAAATAGGAGATTTTTATTGCAGAGGACAGTATCATCAGCGGATATTGATAGGTGACTGGAGCCGTCTGGAGATGTCATTCGTGTGCCCTGAATATAGAATTGGGTACATTACAGAACTTTGTGGCACAGCAGCATCTGTAGGAGGTTGTTGTCTGCACCAGGTACTCATACATAGAAATATCTTTTTCTTAAAAGGCATCCCCAGATATTGAGAATGTGCTTAGGGCAGCCTTGATACTGAATTCTGGAGATAAGGCCTTTATGCTAAACCCGATCAAACGCCTTCTGTATATCCAGTAAAGACGACTTACGTGCCGTGCTTAATGTTTCTTGCGAAGTGAATTTGCTCAGAGGCGCATGGCTTGATGAACGATGTGCTCGCTCCTTAACTAAACCTGTATGAGAACATTACTGTCTCCATCTCCCCCCCCCCCCCCTTTCCTGTGTTTAAAGCACTGCTACTAAATGCAGAGTAATACGTATCGTTCGTTCGAGTAAATGAATCGTGGCCGCTCACAACCGTTTTCAAATTATTTCTACTGCGCATTGGCACCTTCGTGATTGTTTTGATCGTCCCAGATCGCTTGCGTCGCTCGAGTGCATATTCTGTGTTTTGTTACTTGGCCACCTGTAGTGCTGGTTGACAACTCAACGCTTTCTTCAACGGTGTGGTGGATTTCGTCGTTGCTGCATTTCGAATCAACATTATCTAGCCACAACTGGACTTACGCAATTATAATTTGCGTGCTAAGAATTTACCATATCATGTTTAGTGGGACTGATTCATAAAAGATCTGTCAAAATCACGTTTTTGGTGCAACATGACGTAGTAAAAGTAGCGAAATGCCACGGTGATGTATAATTATGTTACCTTCAACCTACCTCTGTTTACAGTTCCAAGTAAGGCTACTTTTAAAGTTGTAAAGCCTTATCCCATGCTTGCAAGTGTGTAATAGTCATTAATAGCTACAGAAAGCACATACATCTAGGGCACTCTTTTACTAGGTCTGAACAATGTTCAGAAATGCATTTCCCCCGTATTATTATTTCTTTTTAGTTCTCCCAGTCATTTTCCGAAAAGGTACGCGCATATTATTGTACACAACACGTGTACTAAGACATGGCAGATGTCATGACATATATATTTCATTTGGTGTGATTAGTAACTTCGTTTGTATACGAGTACATGGGGAAACAAGATTTGAGCGTAATTACGTAAAAATCAACAGTCTGTTATTGCAGTTTGAAATTCCTTCTCTCTGTGCCCATCCCCCCCCCCCCCCCCCCAATCAGTGTCCTTCTGCCTGAAGAACACATGGCCACAAGAACTCCCGCGAGTCTGTTGAAATACGTATAACGAAAGTTCACTGGAGATGGATATTTATACCCGAAATTTGGATTTGCTAGAATAATAAAGACTAATGGGATTGCGACTGACTATGTGTTCCTCTTCTTCCCAAGAAAATAAAAACATTAACAGAGTCTGATACTGTATGCACTACTGGCCATTAAAATTGCTACACCACGATGATGACGTGCTACAGAGGCGAAATTTAACCGACAGGAAGAAGATACTGTGATATGCAAATGATTAGCTTTTCAGAGTATTCACACAAGGTTGGCGCCTGTGGCGACACCTACAACGTTCTGACATGAGGAAAGTTTCCAACCGATTTCTCATACACAAACAGCAATTGACCGGCGTTGCCTGGTGATACGTTGTTGTGATGCCTCGTGTAAGGAGAAGAAATGCGTACCATCACGTTACCGACTTTGATTAAGGTCGGATTGTAGCCTATCGCGATTGCGGTTTATCCTATCGCGACATTGCTGCTCGCGACTGTTAGCAGAATGTGGAATCAGTGGGTTCAGGGGGGTAATACGGAACATCGTACTGGATCCCAACGGAACGCCGTACTGGATCCCAACGGCCTCGTATCACTAGCAGTTGAGATGACAAGCATCTTATCCGCATGGCTGTAACGGATCGTGCAGCCACGTCTCGATCCCTGAGTCAACAGATGGGGACGTTTGCAAGACAACCATCTGCACGAACAGTTCGACGACGTTTGCAGCAGCAGCATGGACTATCAGCTCGGAGACCATGGCTGCAGTTACAGACAAAAAAAATGGCTCTGAGCACTCTGGGACTTAACATCTATGGTCATCAGTCCCCTAGAACTTAGAACTACTTAAATCTAACCAACCTAAGGACATCACACAACAGCCAGTCATCACGCATCACAGACAGGAGCGCCTGTGGTGGTGTACTCAACGACGAATGGGTGCACGAATGGCAAAACGTCATTTTTTCGGATGAATCCAGATTCTGTTTACAGCATCATGATGATCGCATCCGTGTTTGACGACATCGCGGTGAACGCACATTGGAAGCGTGTATTCGTCATCGCCATACTGGTGTATCACTCAACGTGATGGTATGGGGTGCCATTGGTTACACATGTTGGTCACCTCTTGTTCGCATTGACGGCACTTTGAACATTGGACGTTACATTTCAGATGTGTTACGACCTGTGGCTCTATCCTTCATTCGATCCCTGCGAAACCCTACATTTCAGCAGGATAGTGCACGACCGCATGTTGCAGGTCCTGTACGGGCCTTTCTGGTTACAGAAAATGTTCGACTGCTGCTCTGGCCAGCACATTCTCGAGATCTCCCACCAACTGAAAACATCTAGTCAATGGTGGCTGAGCAACTGGCTCGTCACAACACCCCAGTCACTAATCTTGATGAGCTTTGGTATCGTAGTGAAGCTCCATGGGCAGCTGTAGCTGTACTCGCCATCCAAGCTCTGTTTGACTCAATGCCCAGGCGTATCAAGGCCGTTATTACGGCCAAAGGTGGTTGATCTGGGTACTGAATTTTTAGGTTCTATGCACCTAGATTGCGTGAAAATGTAATCACATGTCAGTTCTAGTATAATATATTTGTCCAATGAATACCCGTTTATCATCTACATTTCTTCTTGGTGTAATGTTTTTAATGGCCAGTAGTGTATGTTTTACAGGTATTTGCGCTTTGTGGCGTGTAAGGAAAACAAGATACGAGCTGATACCTCCAATATAAAAAAAAAAAAAATAGTTCCTTGCGAGAACTGGCCCGATGGAAAATTCGTTATAAATAACGAAGATAATCGAATTTTTCGAGTAAGATCGATGAATTTATGGATTGTAGGTTAGACGGAAACGTCTGAATCAGCGATATAAATTCCATGTTGACTTTGCTGGTTACATATTTCCCAAGACCACTGATTTCATCTTAGAGTGCTTCAAATATTTATTTCTAATCTTGATGCGCCTTGAAAAACACCATAGGTCAATATGCTCACATAGTATTGTTTATTACAGTATTCATTTGCCACGAGTGGAAAGTATGAAAAACTAGGTCACCAGACAAAAGAAATGCACATTTTACATCAAAAAAGAACAGGAACACTACAGTACACGTACGTATTTGACATATTGCAAAAGTGTAACATGAACGAACAGAAATATCTCTCGATATACACCAAACTCACAGAGGATTACAAATACCCGTTTATCATCTGCATTTGTTCTTGGTGTAGCAATTTTAAAGGCCCGTAGTGTACATTAAAGAAATTCACTGTCATAGATTTTGTGTGATTGCTTATACTCGTATCTTTTATGCTTGCATTTGCTAACGTCATATTTCTTTGAGCTTACATGTGAATAAAGATACATTTTAAAAACAAATATCAAGCAAAAAGGCTTTGAGATTCTCGCTAAACAAGGAAAAGACAGTATATTTTATTCTTGTTAATTTGATGTACATTGAATTCCTTGCTGAAAAGGGCTATTTTTGTAAAGGTAAAGGTTTCTGTTGTACGAACGTGGAGAATTATTGCATATCTTCTAGTTTCCTATGGACATTAATTTTACTGTTATTATTTCCAACGGACTTAGATGTTCTCTCTGTGTCAGATGTAGAAGCAACACAGGTGTGCCCCAGGGAAGTGTGTTGGGACCTTTGCTGTTCACATTGTATTTTACTGACATTGCAGGCAATATTAATAGCAAAATCAGGCTTTTTGCAGATGGTGAAGTTATCTATAATGAAGCTGCTTAAATAGCCAGTCAGATATTGATAAGATTTCAAGGTGGTGCAGACATTGGCAACTTACTCTAAATGTTCAGAAATGTAAAATTTTGTGCTTCACAAAACGAAAAAACGTAGTATCCTATGACTACAATATCAATGAGTCACTATTGTAATGGGCCAACTCATGCAAATACCTGGTTTAGCACTTTTTAGGGATATGAAATGGAATGATCACATAGGTTCAGTCGTGGATAAAGCAGATGGTAGACTTCGCTTTATTGTTAGAATACTGGGTAAGTGCAGTCAGTCTGCAAAGGAGATTACTTACAAATAACTCGAGCGACCGGTTCTAGAATATTGCTCAAGTGTGTGGAACTCCTTCCAGACAGTACGAACAGGAGATACTGGACGTATGCAGAGAAGGGCAGCACGAATGGTCACAGGGTTGTTTAATCCGTGGGAGAGTGTCACGGAGATACTGAAAGGAACTGAACTGGAAGATTCTTAAAGATAAACGTAAACTATCCCGAGAAAGTATGTTAACAAAGTTTCAAGAAACGCTTTATATGGTGACTCTAGGAATATAGTACAACCGTCTACGTATCGCTCACATAGGAGTCTTGAGGATAAGAAAAGAATAATTGCTGTTCGCACAGAGGCATTCAATCAATCATTTTTCCCGCGTTCCAAACGCAAATGGATCAGGAAGAAACCCTAATAACTGGTGCAACGGGCCTCTGCCATGTACCTCTCGGTGGTTTACAGAGTATAGATGCAGATGTGAAATACACGAATATTGGAAGAGAGGTCTCCTACATATATCTGTTGGCTTAGTATTGATCATTGCCCTCGTGGTTCTTTCCTAAGCGAGTGATTATCATGGTAAAACACTATATGCTGCCAGTCCATAACATACCTAAGAATGACATTCTGTAAATTTAAGACGTAAACGACTCTAATTAAGAAATAACGTGAGGCCTGGAGGAGGTAACAATGTCGAAATATGTCTTGTGAACGCAATGTTTTATTCTGCTATACTGACCATTTTCAGCTGTACAGTCACTTTCAATTGTATCTACGTTCGCACATGTGGTACCAGTAACAGGTCGTATATTATGTCATACAAGAAACGAAACATGAGAGAATATAACAATACTAGAATTTCGAAAACCACACTCTAAACCATACCAGTAATCAATGTTACACTCCGCATACATTGGGCCAAATTCAAGAGAAGTAGGCGTACCTGCTATTATGAGTTTCGTTGTTATTTTCGACACGCCAGTACTCCTAGAATATTCTCTCGTGATTCGTTATTTATTACGGCATTATGTATATTCTGTCAGTGCTCTAACCCTCCGTTACTCGCGCGAAAATTCGTGACATCGTCACTCGCGCGGATGACTGGTGTCATCCACAAAGCAGGTGGTCTATTTGTACACTTCGAACGGTCCTTAGACTGGTTTTATGAGTTTTTATTAAATCTAAATACAATACATTTAATATTTGTACACAGTATAATATATTCTAACGTTTGAAACAGTTTGACCATTCGAAGAACAATATCTTCAGCTGAATTACTGACATTACATGGTCTCTCTTGTTTCTTACCGACGTACGGCTTTAAATTCAAAGTGTAAGCTGTTTTTACATCAACCAAAGCAAACACTTTTAACCCATACTTTGCTGGTTTGTTATGAATATATTGCCTGAACGGGTAGTTTCATCTAAATGCCAAAAGCTGTTCGTCAACAGTAAGATATTCACTAGGTGATAAATATTTTTGGCAATTGTTCGTGAATAGTTCAAGTACCTCTCTGATAGCTATGATAGCAGCCAACTTGTCAATCTCCCTGCGAACACCTGTATCACGGATATTATCAAACCTCCCACATCTCAAGAGAAACCTGAATCGGTTTTCTCTTATGCATGAATAACATGATTCAAATCTGTTTCCCTTTGAGTTATCCCACAATTTTGATATACTCTTCCTAGAACATCTCAAAGATCCACATAGATATAACAAACCAATGAAAGCTCTGAACTCTATTGCATATGTTTCTTTAGCGTCCCTTTCCCTAGAAAAGTTACCACGAAGTTAATTAATGTATATATTAGTGCATGTTGCGATAATGCTTATTATGTTTTCATCCAAGATCAAGTTCAAAATTTCTGTTTCTGTCTTTTTTATACGAGCCTGTTTTTTGGTCCAGGCAAATGCGTAATAAAATTACAACATCTGCTTCTAACACTGGTAGGATATCTATTTTTCCTCCGTTTAGTTATTCCATCTTTCCCTAAAAAAATGCATCCTCTTGAGCTACTTCTTCCTGTGATTCATATTCATCATTTTCTGACACTTCTTGTTCTGTTCCTGAATCATGTCCGCTTTCATGAACAGAATCCACAGTCTCTGAGTCAGCGCTATCACTGTGAGCATCTTCATCACTCAGCTTATTGAACCATTCCAGCCATACATTAAAATCTCTATTAAACTCTGTCGAGTTTTACTGCCTTTGACATTTCTTCCACAATTTAAAAATAAAGAGAATACTAGGTAACTCCGAAGGTAACTGCAACCATTTTCAATACGTCTAAATTTACGCACATGAGAGATCGATTAAATCTAGGAAAGCAATAAAGTAATACAGACTTACTTTGTTTCAGATTGTGGCAGCAAAGCTCGCGCGGATGACAAGTGTCCTCTAGACTATAACAATGTTTCATAAACAATGTATCTTTTGTAACTTAAAGACAACAATGATTAGAGCTAACAGCCGGAGAGTTAACAGAAAGGTACTGAAAATGGCGCGAACTCAATCCGGCCCTGCAGACAAAATTGAGCGGGAAAGCCATGTGGAAGACGAGGGGTTCACGAGGGATGAAAATGGGGTACTTGAAATTGAAAGAACAGTTGAAACGAGACAACAGTATGGAATGAAAAGTTTTGTTTCAAATTGACAGCCCTAGCGAAAGAGAATAGGTTCATTTTTGCTGATAAATGCAATCAAGCATGGGGAAAAATCAGATTTTTAAAAGCACATTTAATTTCTCAAACAACTTCAAATTTCTGCAACACAATTGGTGCTTGCTTTCCTAATAAAGTAGGAATCAAAACAGAGAATTAAAATAAGTTACTTCAACAAGTAGCGTTTCTTTAGTCTAACGTGACGTGTATGTGTTTAAATTCACTCAACAGCTGTCACGTAAGTGCGATCTGTTTTCGCCTGACGTGAGAGCTGCCTCATTGAATAGTACATTTAGCTTTGCGACCTTTGCTCTTTGGAGTCACAGGAATAAATTTCTGTGATGAGTCGAAACTAGCTGTGGCCGTTCATTGGTCGTGGCTCGAACAGCTTTCGGCTAGTTATAACCCACTGGAACTGGAAGAATGTCTCTCCCGAACGCAATCGCGTGATCGTGACGCCTATGATCGTTATTCAGACGAACCTATGACCTCAATATACGAGAGCTGTTCAATAGAGAATGATGATAATTTTTTATGGTCATAATTTCTCTCACTAAAATTTAATCTTATGATATGCTGTTAGCTTAATGTGCAACAAACATGCCGTAGTAGTTTCATTGTTGGAACTCCTGGTACTCTCCTGTGAGAGGCAGGCAAGGTTAGACATGTTCAGTATCGCCTACCGCTGTAATTGAGGTAACAGGCGAGGAACAATATGCGGCTTTGAAATTCTGCTTTCGTCTCCACAAATCTTCAGCTAAGGCCTATGCAATGTTACAGGAGGCCTATGGAGAGTCTGTTCTTCCCTGCAGCACAGCTGGAAGGTGGGTTAAAATGTTTAAAGAGGGGAGACAATCAATTTCAAAGAAAGGTGGTCCCAGTGCTCCAGTTACTGCCCTTACGGAAGAAAACATCAACACTGCTGCTGTCATTGTTAGAGAAGATCGACTAATTACCTTAAGATAACGTTCTGAAATACTGAACATTTCATTGGGTGCCACCCACACGTTGCTGGAAGATGGATTCCAAGATTGTTGATTCCCGAACAAAAGGACATCTGCGTGCAGATATGCATGCAGCTAAAGTTGATGTTAGAGGAAGATCCGGAGTTTCCTTCAAATGTAATCACTGCTGATGAAACTTCCTGGCAGATTAAAACTGTGTGCCCGACCGGTCGGGCACACAGTTTTAATCTGCCAGGAAGTTTCATATCAGCGCACACTCCGCTGCAGAGTGAAGATCTCATTCTGGAAACTGCTGATGAAATTTGCCTCCATCATTTTGATCCTGAGAGCAAACAGCAAAGCTTAGTGTGCAAATATCCTTCATCACCAACCCCCAAAAAAGCAAAAGTGCTTGCTTCTGCTGGGAAAGTAATGGTCATCTCATTCTTTGATACTCATGGAATAGTTTATCAGCATGTTGTACCTGCACACACATCAGTAACTGGACAATACTACAGAGACGTCCTGAAAACATTGCACGTTCATATCAGGCGCAAAAGATCACATTTCCGTGAAGCAGGCTGGATGCTCCACTACGATAATGCGCGGCCGCTTATTGCCAATGTTGTTGCTGAAATCTTGCAAAAATCACCGTGAAGTGCAGCCTTCACCGTCCCTGTAGTCCGGATTTAGCCCCATGTGACTTTTTTCTATTTCCTAACATGAAGAAACGCCTTCGTGGGGCATTATTAACCATCGGAAGCAGTAGTGAAGGCTCATTATCAAACGTCACAAGCAGTAGTGAAGGCTGCAGAGGCGATTTTGAAGGGCCCCTCGAAAAATTGTTTACAGCATGTATTTGAAGACTGGCAGAAACGCTGGGGCAAGTGCATCGCATTCATGGGAGACTATTTTGAGAAGGACCATCAAAATTATGAGGATGAGTAAAAGTATGTTGTAAAAAAAAATTATGATCATTCTTTATTGAACAATCCTCATATAATGCATGCTTGGGCCTGTATTGCTACCCAAAGCCTTGGAAGAAGACTAGAATCATAAAGCTGTCTCAGTTAAACAAAGACTCCGTTCCCCAGAACTACATGCCGATCTCACAACTGTGCTTTCTGGGGCATACTGGAAGAACTTCCGGAATTCTTAAAAGGCATTAACGTGTCCGGGATAGGGACGACCCCATCCGGTGGCCACCGACTGCCCAGCCGGAAACGCTCCAGAAGATTCCAGGAAGGCTGGCGCTAAGCTGGTGAAAGCCGCAGACCATCTGACAAGGGAGAAATAGCCTGCCACCTTCTTGCTTTTGTCGTCGTCTTCAGTCCGAAAAGTGTTCTGATGCAGCTCTCCACGCTAGTGCATCGTATGAAAACCTCTTTATCTTTGAGTAATTATTACAACTTACAGTTATTTGAATCTGTTTACTGGAATTATCCCTTGGTCTCCTGTAATCATCCCTTGGTCTCCCTCTATAACTTGTATCCTCCACACTTCCCTCCAGCATCAAACTGACGATTCCTTGATGCCTTAGGGAGGGTCCCATCAAACGATCCCCTTCTTTTGGAAAATTGTGCTGTAAACTTCTTTCTTCCCCAAACTGATTCAGTACCTCCTCATTAGTTACTTGAATACCGATCTAATCCTCAGCATTCTTCTGTAAAACCGCACTTCAAAATCTTCTATTCTCTTCTTGTTTGAATTTCTTATCATCCACATTTCACTTCCACGCGAGGACAAACACTTTCACAACAGACTTCCTAACACTTAAATTTACATTAGATATTAACGAATTACTATTTTCCGGAAATATTTTTCTCATGCATGCCATTCTATACCATCACCCTCTCCACTTCGGACATTATTAGTTAGTTTGCTGCCCAAATAGCAAAACTCAGCGACTACTTTTAGTGTCTCACTTCATAAACTAACTGTATCTGCACCAACTGATTTAATTCGACTACATTCAATTACCCTTGTTCTACTTTTGTTGCTGTACATCTTATGAACTTTTCAATACAATATACATTCCACTCAACTGCTCTCTCAAGTCCTCTGATTTCTCTGACAGAATTACAATGTCATTTACAGACCTTGAAGTTCTTATTTCTTCTCCTCGGATTTCAGTTCCACTTCCAAATTTTGATATCGTTCACTGTTTGCTCAACGTACAGTTTGAATAACATACGCCGGCCAGAGTGGTCGAGCGGTTCTAGGCGCTACAGTCTGGAACTGCGCGACCGCTACCGTCGCAAGTTCGAATCCTGCCTCGGCCATGGATGTGTGTGATGTCCTTAGGTTAGTTAGATTTAAGTAGTTCTAAGTTCTAGGGGACTGATGACCTCAGAAGTTAAGTCCCATAGTGCTCAGAGGCATTTGAATAACATACAGGACAGGGTACAACCCTGTCACACTCCCTTCTCAACCACTGCTTCCCTTTCATGTCCTTCGACTCGTATAACAACAGTCTGCTTTCACTAACAGTCGTAAATAAACTTTCCCTCCCTACATTATACCCCTGATACCTTTAGACGGTTTCTACCAGTTTTTCCATTCTTCTGTAAATAATTCGCGTGAGTATTTTGCAACCCTGACTTATTAAACTGACAATTCGGCAATATTCACAGCTGTCAGTATCTGCCTTCGAACTTTGGAATTAGAATTTTTGCCTTCTTCTTGAAGTCTGAGGGTATTTCAGGACTGTCTCATAATTTTGCACGCTGGGTGGAATAGTTTTGTTACTGTATATTCTCCCAAGGATCCAAACAATTCTGATGGATTGTCATCTACAACAGGTGCCATGTTAAGGCTTAGGTCTTTCACTGCAGTGTCAAATTCTTCTCACGGCGTCATACCTGCCATCTTATCTTCAGCTACTTCTTCTGCCCCTTCTACAATCTTTCCTTCAAGTGTATTTCACTTTTATAGATCTTGTATACATTCTTTCCACCTTTTCTTTCTTTGCTTGATACTGGATTGCCATGTGAGCTCTTGATACACAGCCAGCTGCTTCTCCTTCCTGAAATCAGCTACTGCAGCGTACCCAAACGTACTGCCACTGCCTTTACATGGCTATAAATCTTCCCAAAGATGAAATCAGAATGTATAAACCTTTATTTAGCTTTCGTTTTTACATGTTACCACTGAATAAACTTTGATAGTCCGATCAAATGTCTGTTTCTCGAGCGTCAGTTTGTTTTTCGCTAATGTGTCTTTAATCAACTCTCCATTTACGTCTGCCTTATAAGTCAGGTTATCAGTACTCTCAAAATAGTTTTAATACAGTGCACTGTTTCATTATAGACTTCACTGAGCTCGTAAGAAGGAGGAGGAGATAAATGTACACGAAGAAATGTATAAAAATCTTATCCATGCAATTAATGTCTTATCTTCATCCAGTGATAGTGCATGTATGCCTTTGTCACTAAGAGAAGGAGTCGGTATAGCAGTTTAGAAATTAGCCAGCTATGCAGAATGTAGAGTTGTTGCCAATCAGTTCAATTTTTCCTATGTAACAAACATATAAATTACGAACCTATTTCTAGCTAATGAAAAGAAACAGGTTTCTCATTCATTTTCTTCACTACACATAAAATTGCTTCATCCACATAAACCAATATTTTTGAAACAAGTCTCTAAAACAGTTGAGCGTTTCGTGGGAGCGAGTATCCATTGTAGAAGAGAAAATCCAGCAGTTAGAACCGCATTTCCAGAAGCCATATTGAAATATTGAGAAAGTGGTTTACGAACGCGATCGCTAAAGGTCTAGTAGCGAATCACAGAGCTACATTTAGCATTTGTAGATTTAGGGAAATGTTGACTGGAATACACTCTTTGAAATTCAAACTGTGGTAGGCATAAAACACTGGGAGCGCAAGTTTATCCACAACTTAGGGAGTGTGAGATTGTTTACAACTTGCACAGAAGTCAGACTACCGTTGGATGGATCGAAGAGAGACAGTAATTGGGTAGGGAATGAGATGATAGTAAATAAAACCAAGGAGAAATTTGGAAAAAAGAATTAAAGCCTTCTAATTCTGTCAGAGACGAAAAAGGACTTCAGGGATCAGGTGGAGAGAATATGGGGCTATAAACTGAACATCAATAAAAGTAAAATACAGGTAATCGTGTTAGCTGAATGAAATGAGGTGATGCTGAGGGAATTATAGTACGACGTGAGATAGTAAAAGTAACATAGATGTTTTGCTATTTGAGCAGGGAAGTAACTGACTGTGGAAGAAGTAAACATAACATAAAATGCAGTCTAGCAATAGCATGGAAAGCTTTTCAGATAAGGAGAAATTTTGTATTAATATCGAATACAAATTCAAGTGTTAGGAAGGCTTCTGTGAAAGCATTGCAATGTAGCGTTGTATGGAAGTGCGACGTGGCCGATAAACAGTACGGATAAAAAGAGAAGCTTGTGGAACGTGGTGTTACAGAAGAATGCTTATGAGCAGTTGTATACTCATAGATCGAATAACTTACAAGGAGTAACCAAATTGAGAAGGGGAGTAAAAACCTTTATGGCACAACTTGACTAAAGGAAGTACAATGGAATAGTCAATCTAATAATGGAGGGAAATGTTGTTTACCACGGCTTTACTACAAAAGTCAAATTAAAGTCGTATCTGCGTCCAGCATCTGAGAGTGCCAGAACATGAGTGCCAACACATAGACAGTGTGGATTCCTCGGAACCTCGAGCGACAAGACCTGTGCCAATCAATCAGGAGCTGACCTCTATGCTCGCTCCACTCGTTATTTGACCAGCTTTTCTATGTAAACGAGTATTTTCTAAATACAAAAACATCCCCTATTGGCATGTATGGAAAATTGGTCTCATCTAGATGTTCTGAACTAAGCAAAATCCGTGAATAGTGTTACAGTATTTTTTTCATAAGATAATATTGCTGTATACATGACTTACTTAAATGTTTTAAAAAGTTGGTTCGTCTGATTTAGTGTTGCAAATGATCTGTATATGAATAAAAACCACCTAACTCAGTATGAATATCCATCAAGAACAAATCAGTAAGTGACACGTGAATCGAATTTCTATAGAAATTATTTCCGGAGCTTCAAATGTTCCGCTGTACTGCACGCGGTATTTCAAGTGTAATTGTTTCATAGCGTGATACAGATACGCGTTTTGAGCTGTTGATAAATCACCAAACGGGTGGAGATATGCGTCGTAATCTGAAGTGTTAACAGATGAGCGATAACGTAGTGGTTAAAAGTGAGACACTGATACTTGTGATTTTCTGCAATTTCATACTGAGAACACATGAGTTTCGCGACCAAGAAACTGGAGCTATAGCGATGCCTGTCGCAGCTGAAGAAAAAGCTATTATAGTGTAAAATGGATAGAATGGTGTCCTAATGCGCCTTCTCATTTGTCTGTTGGAGCTCTGGAACGCCAAAAATTTGAATGTGACTGGTAAATGTAAGGATGAAAGTTTCTCCGATACACGTTGATACATCCAGTTTATCTGAAAAGAGTTCTCTTGTTACAAGAATAAACAAATTTCATCTGTTACGAGGAGCTCGGCCCTTGGTTGTGGCATATACACAATCATTAACATACACAACCATTAACACAGCTCAAGGGAGATAGGACATTGTCCCTACCGACCACTTGGGTAATTTTTGCCTGGCGCATCCGCGCTGTGGGTATGGGCATTCTCCACATCAGTAGGCCGATGTGAAAGGATGGCTAAGTTACGGGCGAGGACCTTAATGGCACCATTGGCAGAGGAGACCTTCGGAATGGTGGAGATGGCGGATGAGGCAATCTATCCTTCCTAGGGATAATTAGAATCGGACACCACTGCTCTGAGGAGAGGAGGGATCTTCAAAGGCTAAGGGAGTAAACCCTGAAAGAAAAACTCCACGTGTGTTAGGCGTGGCAAGTCAGCAGCTGAGCAAATATATACTGCTTTCAAACCTAAACCAAGCCACCGTTACCGAGCGGGGTGGCGCAGTGGTTAGACACTGGACTCGCATTCGGGAGGACGACGGTTCAATCCCGCGTCCGGCCATCCTGATTTAGGTTTTCCGTGATTTCCCTAAATCACTCCAGGCAAATGCCGGGATGGTTCCTCTGAAAGGGCACGGCCGACTTCCTTCCCAATCCTTCCCTAATCTGATGAGACCGATGACCACGCTGTCTGGTCTCCTTCCCCAAACCAACCAACCAACCAAGCCACCGTTGGAAGAATGATCAGATGTGGACGAGCAAAGACAGAAATGGAAAGCTGTCCTGGAACAGAAGAAGATGGCGAGCTATTGTACACCACTCTCGGGAAACTGGTGTTAGAAAATGATGATGATGAGAAGGAGGAGGAGCTAGATCGGACATCGGATTTTTGACGATCACTCTTTCTCTCGCCTGGTTCGTAGTCGAAGTAATGAACGGCCGTCTGTATCAGACTCTAATTATTTTTCTTTAGTGAAGATATTGAAATGTCGTGTGGCTAAGGCCTCCCGTCGGGTAGACCGTTCGCCTGGTGCAGGTCTTTCGATTTGACGCCACTTCGGCGACCTGCGCGTCGATGGGGATGAAATGATGATGATTAGGACAACACAACACCCAGTCCCTGAGAGGAGAAAATCTCCGATCCAGCCGGGAATCGAACCCGGGCCCTTAGGATTGACATTCCGACGCCCTTTGAATTTCGTTATTGATCCATTCACTCAGTTTTTTTATTACAGAGGGCAGCTAACCCTCTGACCGAACACGCTGAGCTACCGTGCCGGCGTCACTCAGCTACCGGGGGAATTGACTGCAGGATACTCTCTGAAATTCTAAAGCTATTAGATATGAAGCACAAGGAGCGAAAGGTTAACTACAATGTGTGCAGAATCTAAACAGCTTATATAAGAAACTAAGGATATGAGACGGAGACAACAGTTGAAAACGAGTGTGACAGAGCAACATCAGACCCGGATCCGAAGAGGAAGGGTGGGGCTATCATGGGGGCATAACCTCCCTCGCCTCCCCACCAAAGAACATTTTGCTATAAGTGTTTATATATTTACGTATATCAGTTCTCAGATTTCTCAGCCTACTGTTGCAGAATAGCATAAGTGTCAAGAAGTTGGCAAGTAATTCGAAAAAATATTTATATGTATTCTGATTCCCTTGGGTCTGATCATAGAAAGTCAACGGAACGTATGAAAAAAAGTTTGTGACTGTCTGCATTGCACATATTTCTAAAGTTATGACTGGTTTCGGATCCACTGAACCATCTTCAGATGTGAGTATGTAGGTTACAAGAGTAATCCGTCAATTCTGTAAGCAATGTGCTACATCGTAGAAAAATATTGTCTGTATTTTAAACTATTCTAACTCTTTTCCAACTGAAATAATTCCAAGTTCCACTCCTCTTTTTACAGGGTGATCACTACTTAACGCAATTGCCCGGTCAGGATCTTTTTGCACCATCGGCAGCCAGTCGACGGGAGCGCTGATCCTTGTACTTCCCCTCTGCTGTGAAGCCTTTGTTTGCGACGGTAGTACATGTTCGACATGCGCAGCATGAAATATATTGAGTGAAAAGGTTTCATGTGAAATGGCGAAACCTAATATTCTATTCGTCAAAGAGTATTCATGTATGATTAACACGCGCGTACAGAAACAGCACGCAATAAGGAATTTCCTTATGTTCGCGTTCCTAATCGGAGTATGATTCATCGGTCGATAAATAAATTTCGTGAAATGGATAGTGTTCTTGACAGGAAACAGACAACCGCGTACAATACTCACAGAAGAAACACTGAATAACATTGAGCGTAACCTGGAAAGATCTCCTAGAAAATCAGTTTGACGTCTTCCTCAGAAAATGGGAATTTCCTATGACTCCCTTCAAATGGATGTAAAGTTACTGAAGTTACAGCCTTATAAAATAACTGAAGCGCAAGAACTTTCGCCGGGTGACCCTGCGAAAAGGTTGTGGTTTTGTGAATGGACTTTGAACAGGGTGTGTGAAGGAGAAAGTGACCCTCACCTAACTTCCTTATCGAATGAATCAATGGTTCCACCTAAGTTATTGGAGTTTTGAAAAACCTAACGTAATACACGAGGCACCTCTACATGATCAAAAAGTAGGAGTGTGGTGCGCTATTAGCGCTGAGAGAATAATGGGCCGTTATTTTCCAGGAACTATTAACAATGAAAGATACAAGGGGCGTTCAATTAGTAATGCAACCCTTTTTTCTCGGCTAATTTCAACTGAAAAAATACAGAATTTGATGTGGGACATCGTGGAACATTCCCACTTCAGCCCCTATAGTTTCATGACGTTACGACAGGCGACGGCACTATACGCAGCTTTCAAAATGGCGTATGTAACGGAAATGCGTTACATACAGAGATTTCCACGGATTTCTTTTGGCGGAAAAACCAGAGCATCGCAGTTATTCATAGCCGCTTGCAGAATGTCCGCGGAGACATGGAAGTGAACAAAAGCACAGTGAGTCGTTGTGCGAGGCGTCTGTCATTATAGCATCAAGGTCGCGAAATCCTGTCCGATCTCTCGCTTGCCGGCCGGCCGCACACAACTGTGACTCCTGCTATGTTGGAAAGTCCGGACACTCTAAGTCGAGGTGATCGACGGATCACGAGCAAACAACAAAAGACCATTAAGAGCATCTGTTTGACCCAATGAAGAATGCACTCCACAGGATGCAGTGTATGGGTGGTGCACTATTTAAGGGCATTGGTTGGCTTTACTAGACACAGAGAGCGATGCCGCACAATAAACTTAGTTTCTGTGCGGATAGTGGCGGGTTAGGCCTAAGCTGTTTTAGCTTCCCTGTCAAAATCAAATCCAATCAAATCAAACAAATAAGCTAACAGATACTACAGTTATTCTTTTAGAGCAGGAAATCTATAAATGCTAGTTTTTTGGTGTATACTGATAGAGAATTTCACAATATATTTCATATAGTTTTGTCAACAATACTGCAGTTATAAGCTTTTTCCTCTCCCACAGGCCGCGAAAAACCTATTTTCACCACGAACTGTCACCTTTCTGTAACTTACCATGTCGTGCCAACGTGTGACAACCTTAAGCATAGGTATCAACTGAAAATAGCATTATCTCCACGACTTTTTGTTTGGAATAGAAGCAGGTGATTGATAACAATACTACGTGCATGCGCTTAAATGAAAGCTCATTTCCAACGCATCAATTCCTAATAGGATTGAAGGAACTTCCCATATGTGATTTATTCAGTGAAGAAGAGGCCTTGAACCATGTACCATTTTATCCACCATGCACTGGTTAAGGCAAGTGTTCCCCTTCCAGCATTGGCTGCAGCCTTGCTAGCAACGCGAAGTGTGGACTAGAATTAAATATGACATTCAACTACTTAAATATGAGCGATCTATCTAGAGATACTTTGCACATGATGGGTAGATAGTATGTATGATGACATGCTCCATTCTTTTTCAAAAAATTTATGATACAATTAATTTTGCGTAGTTGCAAGTACTGTCAGGTTTCAGTATTTTGCAGGTCATGTTAGGACATAACATTTGTAGAATTTACATGAAGTACTAACATCACAATAAAACATATACTCTCAAATATACTGAAGGAAAAAATCGCAACACCAAAAAATAATTACTGTCGAATGATGATACGTCGGGAATACATTTGTGTAAGAAAGGTATTTAAGTAATTAACACTGCAAGATCACAGATTAATGTAAGCGTAAGATAAGCCATTCCAAATGTGAAATGCTGGTAGATTAATGACACGTGTTACGGCCAGAACGTTGAATGCAAGCATACAAACGTGCATTTACAGGGTGTTTCAAAAATGACCGGTATATTTGAAACGGCAATACAAACTAAACGAGCAGCGATAGAAATACACCGTTTGTTGCAATATGCTTGGGACAACAGTACATTTTCAGGCAGACAAACTTTCGAAATTACAGTAGTTACAATTTTCAACAACAGATGGCGCTGCGGTCTGGGAAACTCTATAGTACGATATTTTCCACATATCCACCATGCGTAGCAATAATATGGCGTAGTCTCTGAATGAAATTACCCGAAACCTTTGACAACGTGTCTGGCGGAATGGCTTCACATGCAGATGAGATGTACTGCTTCAGCTGTTCAATTGTTTCTGGATTCTGGCGGTACACCTGGTCTTTCAAGTGTCCCCACAGAAAGAAGTCACAGGGGTTCATGTCTGGCGAATAGGGAGGCCAATCCACGCCGCCTCCTGTATGTTTCGGATAGCCCAAAGCAATCACACGATCATCGAAATATTCATTCAGGAAATTAAAGACGTCGGCCGTGCGATGTGGCCGGGCACCATCTTGCATAAACCACGAGGTGTTCGTAGTGTCGTCTAAGGCAGTTTGTACCGCCACAAATTCACGAAGAATGTCCAGATAGCGTAATGCAGTAATCGTTTCGGATCTGAAAAATGGGCCAATGATTCTTTGGAAGAAATGGCGGCCCAGACCAGTACTTTTTGAGGATGCAGGGACGATGGGACTGCAGCATGGGGCTTTTCGGTTCCCCATATGCGCCAGTTCTGTTTACTGACGAAGCCGTCCAGGTAAAAATAAGCTTCGTCAGTAAACCAAATGCTGCCCACATGCATATCGCCGTCATCAATCCTGTGCACTATATCGTTAGCGAATGTCTCTCGTGCAGCAATGGTAGCGGCCCTGAGGGGTTGCCGCGTTTGAATTTTGTATAGATAGAGGTGTAAACTCTGGCGCATGAGACAATACGTGGACGTTGGCGTCATTTGGACCGCAGCTGCAACACGGCGAACGGAAACCCGAGGCCACTGTTGGATCACCTGCTGCACTAGCTGCGCGTTGCCCTCTGTTGTTGCCGTACGCGGTCGCCCTACCTTTCCAGCACGTTCATCCGTCACGTTCCCAGTCCGTTGAAATTTTTCAAAGAGATCCTTTATTGAATCGCTTTTCGGTCCTTTGGTTACATTAAACCTCCGTTGAAAACTTCGTCTTGTTGCAACAACACTGTGTTCTAGGCGGTGGAATTCCAACACCAGAAAAATCCCCTGTTCTAAGGAATAAACCATGTTGTCTACAGCACACTTGCACGTTGTGAACAGCACACGCTTACAGCAGAAAGACGACGTACAGAATGGCGCACCCACAGACTGCGTTGTCTTCTATATCTTTCACATCACTTGCAGCGCCATCTGTTGTTGAAAATTGTAACTACTGTAATTTCGAAAGTTTGTCCGCCTGAAAATGTACTGTTGTCCCAAGCATATTGCAACAAACGGTGTATTTCTATCGCTGCTCGTTTAGTTTTTATTGCCGTTTCAAATATACCGGTCATTTTTGAAACACCCTGTATATGTTTTACAGGTGCCAGATGTCAATTTGTGGAATGGAGTCAATGCCTGTTGCACTTGGACGGTCAAGAAATGGTCCGTTAATGCTGTTTGTGGGTGACGCTGGAGTTGTAGTACGATGACATCCTATATGTGCTCGATTGGAGGCAGATCTAGTGATCGAGTATGCCAAGGCAACATGTCGACACTCTGCAGAGCATTTTGGGTTACAATAGCGGTATGTGGGCGAGCGTTATCCTTTTGGGAAACATCCCCTAGAACGCTATTCATGAATGACAGCACAACAGGTCGAATCACCAGATTAACGATCCTTGAAGTAACACATTTGTGAAAGTTCGTTGTGCGACTGTGCTGCCAATTCCTACTCAAATTGCTGCTGCAGATGCAGTACGATGCACCAGACCCACATGCTGAACACGGTGGTCTTACTCTTCCCTCTCGGCAGCACCACGTGGCCGTCCGGAAAGAAAAACATCAAATCACCACGTCCAACCTCACAACAAACTAACGCTCATAACCGTTACAGATTGTATTTAAAGAAAACCTGATTTGCATCCTGATATTGGCGCTCCTAGCACCACTCTTACGCGACTGGCATGGGAATAGACATCATCTTTCAGACACAGAAACATGGCTACTAACTTTCGTTTATGTGGCACAGCTCCTTCTTGGTGTTGTGATTTTTTTTCCATCAGTGTATGGACAATATGCAGTGACAGTTGGATGAAGCGAGGTGCGTTGTTTTTGCCACCAAACAAAGGAACAGGAAGCGATGCAGAACTAACAAAACCTTCATTTTTCATGGAATCACACTTCTTCAGATCTTTAATTTTTTGTAAATGACGATGAACTAAGTGTGTAGCAGAACAGCCACGAAGAATGATGCTGCATATATGGGATAGACGACTGTATTTCGATGGTCAAATTCAATAAAGAAAAGAAAATAAACAATAAACGTTTGATGAATGGTAGCAGGAACAGGCTTACAGCTGCCACCATTGCAACGTAATCCTAAGACTTCGATAGCGGCAATGGACTGTTTACAAATAAGCACGTGTCCACTTTTGTCATTGTTTACCAGAAGGACAGTGTGAAAAATTTGGAGGAGAGTTATTAGTAGAACAGCTTGTGTTGTAGTAATAACCGGCGAATCTTCAATATTTTATGGTGATCAACAAAATATTCGCTGTTAAATACATCCATACGTATAAAAAATAAATACAAAGATGTCATTTACTTAGGTATGATAAATTAAATTAGAACTACCTGACTAAAGACGGGCTCACACCTAACTGCGTACTTTACGAGCATGCATAATCAAGCACTTTGTGCAAGCATGCTTGACCACGTCTTGGGGAATTTTGCGACTATTCGCGCTGCATTACATTCGATACATTTTCAACCATGCAAATTTGTGCAAGCATACCAATCAGCCAGTATTGCAAAACCAAAAAAGTAGACGAATCGGAAACAATTGCTACAAAAGGTTTTACTGTTTTTATGCCTTGATTTGTGGTCTAATATGGCTGTCCTAGATTTTTCCCCCCGGCAGTGTTGTGATTAAGTGGTATGGGGTGAGGGATAAAGGGACTCATTGCACTATTTAAGGACATTGGCCCCAAATGAGACACTTTTTTTTGTTTTACTGTTGTATCTCGTAAACACAATATCGAAAGCATGGTCCTCCTCAAGAAAAATGGGAAATTATTCCTCAAGAGGACAGCATTACTCAGGAGCGTACCTGAATGATGCATGCCGTGATTAGTGGAAGAGGAGGTAATGTATGCTTTTGACGATGCGAAAAGAGGTGTGTGAAATGAAGGGTAGGAGAAAAAAAAATGAAAAAAAAAAACAGAGGTGCCTTACCTTCATGAGCGTCCTCAAAATTTGCTTGAAGTGTGAGTACATCTCTGACTTAATTTGTTTATATTCGTCTTTTTTCACTTTTAGACACTTACGTGGGACTGTATCATACTATTTTGTCACGAAATAGTAGATTAGTGTAATAAAAGTGACTGGAATTTAAACTAAAACATTTTTCGTGTTGGTTGATATATAGTGTCAACGTGGTGACATGGGAAGCAACAGCGTTCCAACAAACATGAATCACCAAACTATCCGTTTGCGAGATATTTCCTCAAGTGTGATTATGAGCAACTACTGACTTCATTAAGAATAACTGCACTAGTCAGCGGTATATTTAAAATGTAAACTCTCCATCTAATTGGGCTCACACATGATGTATCCGTGGCCCGTGGTTGGCGAATGTGGTAGATACACGATGGTGCAACGGCATATTTTTCTGCGTATGTAAGACAACATGTAATGCGCTAATATGGTCCAAGACGGACAGGTTGAGCAGGGCTGTCTTGCCTACCAACATCATTTGACCTCAAAGTGAAGTTTGTAGAATTCATGTTGATACAGTAGAAGAACTCGAGCAGCATATTGTACAGTCGTGCCAAATTGCCAAGATGATTCGGGGCTATTTCCAAGAATTCGTAAGCCACTGCAGAGACAAGCGCAGTATTACATACAATGAGAAGACGACATGTGTAACATCTCTATTAGTCGGTACGAGAGTAGAGGAAATTGTAACGTACTGAACCAGTATTTTATTTTTTTGTTAAGGTAAACCATCGGTGGAATTTGAGACCAATTAGGCGACTTAATCGAAATGGTTACAGTAAAATATATTTCTAATAACAAGATTCCCATTAAAATTAATTTATAATTGACACTTCTAGCGTTGGAGCTGGTTTTCTCCAATCAGAGTGCTCATTGTCACACTCGAACGGTTCACCGTTGCCAAACTGCCACAACAATTAGTCCTTCCAATTCCTTGTCCGGTTTTCTATCTCGATGTGTTGTATCCCGAATCCTGGATCTGGCCCTTTTATTTCGTATTTCATCACACATGATAACCACACCAAACACAACATACACACACAACGATGCTAACAAAATACACACGTTTCATTAATAGCACTGAGCAAACACTATTGGATCCTTCTACACAAGAAGTGATTCAGCGTCACATATACAGCTGTAATCATAAGAGATCGGCTTACTTTAGGAAGCATTCTAATGTAAGCTTCGCGCGACGTTACTTGAAGCCGAATTGTAGAAGACTAATATTCATCGTTGTGACCCTGTCACTAGGATCTTAAACATAATAACTTCAGCGTAATGGCGTAGCGCAATAGTTTGGAGTATAAACTTGAGGTGTAGAATGCCATAGGTTCGAATCATCAAATGCAACGAATGTGTTTTCATTTGTAAAATTAAGCAAAAGACTCTGATTATAATTTTTATTCAATTAACTGGTTTAAATGTTATTTTTTATATCTGATACCTTGCCGCGTCATTTTCATCATCGTATTGAGTTTTTTATTTACTCTTGTTTTTCTTCCTATCATTCTGTTTTCGTTTGGAATCGACATGTGTCACCAAAATCTGCAGCCAAGTGCCAAGTTGGACTCCTAGCAGTTAGTAACGAGACAGCTCGTGTGGCCAGGGTGAAGATAGTTTCTGGTAACCAGTGATAGTGAGAATTTACAGTTTGCTTTTAGCACTGAAACTGAAATCTTTCTGTCTTGATTTTGTTCGTAGAGATTAGCTTTAATCGTCGTGAACAAAGCGGTAGCGATTTTAGATCTACCGTAGTTTTTTGACTGCTGTTTTCTCGGATACACTGCACATCGCGAGGTTGCGGTTAGGTTAGGACAAGAGTTTAAATTCAGGGCTACAAGACCGTCGTCTGACGCATTTCAGTCATTGGTCGCTTAAAAGCAGTTGTCGGCAGGGCATCTCGCATTTCCGACAAACCTCGCGGCTGTCATTCCAATATCGCTTCGAGCAACACATTAACAGCATTTCTGAAGTGACCCACCGCTTTTGTGTGTCACCTCGAACCGAGCGGTAACCGTTCTAGCAACACCGTGGCACCAAGTGACACCCGTCAACTATAAAGTAATTTTAATCGGACTATAGGCCAATATATCATACTGAAGTCGCTGGCGGCTAGTAACCATACATCCGCAATTATTTCCCAAATGGCACTGCAGACCCATACTTTACAGTACGGTTTTGCTTATGTTGCAGTATATTTTCACACGTGTCAGTTTTCGCTGTTAATTATGATACACCTTATCTCTGTCTATAACCAGTCACATAATTTTCTTAATTTACGTTTTTTGTACTTGCATGAGCAATGTATCACGCGTTTCGTGCTGTCGCCCATGATCTAGTTCAAATGGCTCTGAGGACTATGAGACTTAACTGCTGAGGTCATCAGTCCCCTAGAACTTAGAACTACTTAAACCTAACTAACCTAAGGACATCACACATATCCATGCCCGAGGCAGGATTCGAACTTGCGACCATAGCGGTCGCGCGGTTCCAGAGTGTAGCGCCGAGAACCGCGCGGCCACCCCGGCCGGTCATGATCTAGTACCTTCTTGTGTTTACATGCAATACAAACCACATTTACACACTCCAAAATAAAATAAAATCTCTCCTAAGTTAATCATATTGTAGCAGTCTGATTGTTGCTGCTGTGGTCTACCTTTTGTTTATCACCGGCTGTTTATCATTTTACGGTAGATAATGCCGTAAAATAGTACCCTGTATGAGGCCGAAATGAGTAGTAAAATGTTCATACATTTACTAAAATCACGTGGAAGAAATTATCTGACTGGTTGCCGTTATAGATACATACACTCATGTCCAGAAAAAACAGAACACCTTGAACGACTAGAGATAGGACGTTCATATTCACAGGACATGTACATTAGTATGTTCTGCAGAAATGATTAGCATTTCAGTCACCTCGGTTCAGTATGTATCCTGTTGCCTAATAGGCATAGGGTCCGCCATGGGCAGTGATAACGTGGTCCATACGTGATGGCATCGATGCGTATAAGGCGCGAATGGCGTCCTGTAGTATAGCCATCCACGCTGCATTCAAAAGTTCATCTGTGGTGGTTGGCATTGGGTCACAGCGATGCTACCTGTCGCTTCATCACATCCCACACATTTTCTATTGCCGACAGGTCTGGTGATCTGGCGGGCCAGGAGAAAAGGCTGACATCCTGTGACACCAAGAAGTCATGCGTTCGTGCAACAACATGAGGTCGTGCACTGTCTTGCTGAAAAATGGCGTCTGGGGTGTGGTGCAGAAAGGGTATAGCTATGGGTCACAGGATGTCATTCATGTAGGTAACACTGGCCACAGCGGCCTGGTCACGCACCAACTTTAATTTGTGGTTGTACCCAAGTTGGCGCTGTATGCTTTGTGCGAATGCAGTTACTGTGATGGCGCTACACCGGTCTACGGCGACCCGAAATGTGGCCATCATTTTCAAACAAACAGAACCTGAATTCGTCCGAAAAAACTATCTGATGCCATTCCTGTCCCCAGAGACGTCATTCCATACATCGCTGCCGTGTAGGATGTTGCTGCACATTCGTCACAGGTGGGCGGAGAAGTGGGTGACGCGCAAAACGTAAATAATGCCGTAATAAACGACCTGTACGACGTGTTCCAGTGTTGCGTCAGAGCCGAGGAGGACACAGATCTGTCCTGAAATGCCATTCGGAAAGCTGTCGATCTGTTCTGGGAGTGGTCTAGGTGGAGCGACCTGAGCCATCTCGTCGTGTTCTGCACACACCCGTTGCATGCATAAACACTTCGCCCCACACAAGCAGCAATTTCCCGAATGGACTGTCTCACATTCTCTCAGGCCAGTAAAGTGCCCTCTTTCAGTCTCACTAATATGACTAATTGCGAGCCATCCTGCACGATTAGCCGAGCGGTCTAAGGGGCTGCAGTCGTGGACTGTGCGGCTGGTCCCGGCGGAGGTTCGAGTCCTCCCTCGGGTAAGGGTGTGTGTGTGTCTGTCCCTAGGATAATTTAGGTTAAGTAGTGTGTAAGCTTAGGGACTGATGACCTTAGCAATTAAGTCCCATAAGATTCACATACATTTTTGAACATCCTGCACGTCTGCTCAAGTCACAGTGGTCCACCCACGCTTTATAGCGACAACGAGGGCCGCAGGCACAATTTATCGGTACGTGGTGTTGCGCCACGATTTCGATGTTGACCATGAACTCGCGGGCCGACATGATTCGAATGCTAATAATTTCTGCAGAACATATTAATGTACCTGACCTGTAAATAAGAGCGTCCTATCTCTAATCGTTCAAGGTGTTCTGCTGTTTCTGAACATGAGTGTAGTTCCATTTACTTCAGTCACTGATAAACAAGAGCCTGCCGTTGTGGCTGAGCGGTTCTAGGCGCTTCAGTCCGGAACCGCGCTGCTGCTGCGGTCGCAGGTTCGAATCCTGCCTCGGGCATGGATGTGTGTGATGTCCTTAGGTTAGTGTGATGTCCTTAGGTTAGTTAGGTTTAAGTAGTCCTAAGTTCTAGGGGACGGATGACCTCAGCAGTTAAGTCCCATAGTGCTCAGAGCCATTTGAACCATTTGAACTGATAAACAAGAACCAATACGGCTCACAGAGTCAAACGAACCCGCGACGAAACGACCAGTTTTTTTTTCCTTAATCTTCTCCATTTCTTCTGTCAATTAAACCTGATAAGGGGCCCAGGCTGCCGAACAGTTCTGGAGAATTGTTCAAAGGCGGGTTGACGAAGAACTGTTCAAATGAATGTTGTCGAAGTACTATTCAAAGGAGAGTTGTCTAAGATACCTCTTTCATGTGCGAATTGCACATCCTTAGGGTTCTTCTAATAAATCTGCGACTGGCATCTGTCTTACGCTAGGGCTAGATTTACGGAATTTGGTGGTCCCATCCTTAAATCGCGCCGGATAGAAACTCGAAGGATGGGACTGATTGCCCACCGTGTAGTCAAACGATATCGTATTCTTTTCTCTATTTCCCTTCGGTTACATTACATTTACAAACACTGATGAGACTGAGCTGCCAATTGTGGATCACGCCCTGATCATCATAACTCTCATTTTTATTTACAGTGTAGGGGATTACGGGCTGGGTCGCAGCCGTTTCGTGCGACGTACGCGAGCGCGATCTGGCGCTATCTTGGAATGCTGACGAATTGCGGTGTCAGTATTAAGTTGCCACACACGCAGTTCGCAGCAGTCGAGTCGCGTAGCTTGCGGTCTGTTATCAATGTGCGTGGTTTCGACGCGGAATTCATGCTGTTTTCGGCTCACAGTAGGGTCTTGACAAACCCGTATTAAATCGTGATAGGACGTCAGACACTGCTAGGACGGGTTGGCGTAGCGAGCGCGTTATTTTACTGCTGTTATGGAAATAAATTAGTGATTGCAAATAACTCTGTGTACGCGTATTTCTGTACCTCATGGGCGCAATGCCTGCTTAATCCTGGCAGATACCAAGGGAGGCCCTCTGCCGCGGACACAAAAACCCTTAACCGCCTTAAAGCAGTGTGGGTGTTGTCAGAGACAGGTGATATAAAAAAAAACTAGCATACTTCGATTAATTTCAGCCCGTGACGTCATACGGGATCATTTTTGTGATATCTCATCTAGTCAAGCTAAAGTTTTCCTAGTCTAAAGGCATGTAATATAAATTATAACTCAAGGACGTCTTGTAGCAACTGGCGATGCTGGCTACGGCTTCCCAGCATAGTTACTTTCAATGAAATTTGTCATTAATAATCATCTTGAAGCTGAACGCTCTTATTTCCGCATTTGCTTACATATACCAGGTGATCAAAAAGTCAGTATAAATTTGAAAACTTAATAAACCACGGAATAATGTAGACAGAGAGGTAAAAATTGACACACATGCTTGGAATGACATGGGGTTTTATTAGAACCAAAAGAAAACTAAGTTCACAAAACGTCCGACAGATGGCGCTGGACAGCAAAACGTCAGTGACTGCGCATGACAATCGTGTATAAAAGGAGCTGTAATGAGAGAGAGAATCAGATGCGCCAGCAGTCGCAGCATCTTGACGTTACCTGAAAAGGCGCTTTTAATGGAGCTGTATTATCAGAATGGGGAATGTGCTAGTTCAGCGCTACGATCCTATCGTCATAGGAAGGGGATTCGACGGCTAAAACTCCGCTGACAAATGCAGCTGTGGCGAGAATGATTTCGAAGTTCGAAGCCACGGGTTGTTTAGATCATAGACCCTGTAGTGGCCGACCGAGCATAAGGCGTAATGCTGCTGAGACGGTTCAGGAAGAAACGGAGACTGTAGGGGGGTCGTCTATGCACGGAGAAGTCAGCGCTCGTGCAGTCGCAAGTCGCACCGACATTCCATACACTATTGTTTGGTTGGCACTGAGGCGTACCCTCCGAGGCTATCCGTACAAAATCCATAGGCATCATGAACTGTTACCTGGCGATTTAGTGAAGTGGAGGGCATTTGCAGTGCAGGCGTTTCAAAAGATGGCGGAAGATGACGATTGGTTGAGTAACGCGTTGTGGACCGACGAAGCTCATTTCACGCTCCGAGGGTCTGTCAACGCCCTCAACTGCAGAATTTGGGCTACCGAAAATCCTAGAACTGTCGTGGAAACTCCATTGCACGATGAGAAAGTCACGGAATGGGTTGGATTTACCACATCTACCGTTATCGGGCCTTTTTTCTTCGAGGAAATCCGTGATTCTGGTTTTGTAACTGCTACCGTGACGGGTGAGAGGTACGCCGATATGTTACAGAATCGCATCATCCCCAGCCTGGCTGATAAACACCTGCTGGAACGTACGATGTTTATGCAGGATGGCGCTCCACTCCATATTGCTAGACGCGTGAAAGATCTTTTGCGCGCGTCGTTAGGTGATGATCGTGTGCTCAGCCGTCACTTTCGTCGAGCTTGGCCTCCCTGGTCCCCAGACCTCAGTCCGTGCGATTATTGGCTTTGGGGTTAGCTGAAGTCGCAAGTGTATCGTGATGGACTGACATCTCTAGGGATGCTGGAAGACATCATCCGACGCCAATCCCTCACCATAACTCCGGACATGCTTTACAGTGCTGTTCACAACATTATTCCTCGACTACAGCTATTGTTGAGGAATGATGGTGGACATGTTGAGCATTTCCTGTAAAGAACATCATCTTTGCTTTGTCTTACTTTTTTATGCTAATTATTGCTATTCTGATCAGATGAAGCGCCATCTGTCGGACATTTTTTGAACTTTTGTATTGTTTTAGTTCTAATAAAACCCCATGTCGTTCCAAGCATGTGTGTCAATTTGTACCTCTATATCTACGTTATTCCGTGATTCATTCAGTTTTCAAATTTATACTGACTTTTTGATCACCCGATAAATTTGTTTTTGGGCCAGGTCCGACTTCAGTAAAAAACAATTTTTTCTTGTCTCCCATTAACCACGCATGTTTCGCTTAAGTTTCAGCATCATCAGTACTTTTTATTTTCTTTCTATTACACAGGAAAAATGCTGTTTATTACTTGTACACTCGTAAATTTACAAATTTGAAAAACAGACATAGTTTTGCCTATGTACCTTGTTACCACATTCTGCGGTATTCCTCGTTTTCTGTTTTGCATTACGGTTGATAACACAATAAAGAGAAAACTAACAGCAGCCAATACAAACAAGAACAAAAACAACATATTTGAAATTAACGAACTGACTTGCCAGTACCCTAAATCAGTTTATGTAGGACAGACAAACAGAAACTGTAATAGTAGATGGACAAAACACAGAAGAGCATTGAAAAGCAACAGCTGTCATTCTACATTTGCTGAACATCTTCTGGAAATGAAATAAAGCCCAAAAGACATCAAGACAGACTTGAAAATTCTCAAGTGCAGCAACTGCCAGCCCCCCCTTCCCCTCTCAAAAAATTAATAATTGAGGCAAACTACCGAGTACAAAAAGCAATAGTAGAAGGTAAAAAATAATAAATTACTACACAGCTCTCTGCAACCGAACTCTGTTCTCTGCCCTGAAAGAACTGAGACAACACCAACCCAAAAAAATACATACAAAAACACACACACACACACACACACACACACACACACAAAACACACACACACACACAATCTTCCACATAGTAGAATTAATTAATGTTAGGCTTAACCACAACATTCTCAGTCGTAAAATTTTGAGGTACATAATTTTTCTACGATAAGTTTTATGTGTTTGCAGATGACACACTGTGAAAGGAAAACAATGTAATCCAAAACATAAAAGGTGCTGAAACTTCTGAGAAACACGTCTTGATAACAGAAGTAAAGAAGAAATTGTGTTTTGCTCTAGGTGGTCCCCAGGCCCTTCAAAAATAAATTTACGTCATAAATAATTTGACTCTTTTTTAAACCAACAGCTTAGTTCATTGAATCAACACTAAAGATAAGCATAATTTTCACGAAGTTGTAAAATCACTTACTTTGTCTAGAAAGGCGTCCATTGTTCAGGAACAGATATTTTCAATAACTCGCCAGCAACCATAAAACGTTTAACTACTAATAAAGTTCAGTTTAAGACGAGTCGAAAGGATGTATTGGTGGTCAGCTTCGAGTCTGTCGATGAATTTATTAGCCTAACCGACAGATGTGTGTATGTTATGAATAATATCATATACTTCAAATGTTAAGTGAAATCTGACTTCTGCACATCTTCAGTGCAGCAGTAAGATCAATAGAGGTGTAAACTGAATTTATCAACAACAACTTTATAATTATCGTATACATCTCACTGTATGGTACATTTACATGTTTTGTGAGAATGTGATTACTACCTCTCAAATGAAAACACGTTTATGATTTTTTTGTACTTATTCCACACCCATGAGAACCATATCACTTTGGATCTGACGAAGGGACATTAGCAGTTTCTCCTTTTGTAAATATGTATTATCTGTTCTTCTTTCTGGACATGTTCTACATCACTGAGGGACTTCTCAATGTGGATCTGTGGAAGACCAAGTAAGCCACATTGAATCAAATTTAATCTAATCTCTGCATTTCTTGGCAATTTTCTAACGTTGCCACATCCCTCACACAACCGTGTCGTTTGTGGCTAACCTTGTCTGCTAGATAATTTATGTACATCGTGACCTCTAATTGTCCTTTTACATTAACTTGAGTTTCAGATTTTCCATATTCTTTACGAATTTCTTGAGATTTCCCTTGGAATTCCAGGATTGCCGGCCACATTGCACTATTACAGGTTGTCACCAGCAAACTAGTTTTGACTTGTACCATTTATACAAGGTTAAACTGGCTACTCTTTTACCACTTGCTTTGTTGCTGCCATTTTTATGAAAAAGTTTCCCACTTTCCACAATATACTCACGAACCATTTTCACAATGTTAACGTGGAATTTTACTTACCTCTGCTGCGCCAATATGCCCCTCCTGGATGCAATGCGCCATCCTCCTAATATCAGTGCACACTGGTTAAAACTCAGACTACTTCACTTAAAACCGTAGACACACGATAATGGAAAATTTAACAATGGCGCTCCGCCGCCTTTCTGCGATGTTCTTGCTCAATTCCTCGATAAGTTGACTACACACGCTTAAGCAGTGCCGGATTAAACAAGCGCTGGGTCCATAGCAAGGGGCCCTTGGTTTGTTTAGGTCATATGGTTTAGGATATCAAATACGAGAAGATTGTTACAAATAAACGTTTCTCGATTTAATTTCGGCTAATTTAATAATAATGCAAGTTAGATCAATGTCTCTGAGCAAATTGTATTCAGTGTTCATTATACTGAGGTCATTTAGACTTTTCTGTCTCACCGTATTTTATAATTCATCTTCAATGCGCTTTAACGTTCGAAAAGATCGTTCTTCACTGCAGTTGGTGAACATTAAAGATAAGTAAATGCGTAAGGCTATTTCTAAATTTGGAAAACACGATCCTAATGAATTTTCCATTAAAAATTTGTAAATTTGTAGTCCCAAAGCTTCGTTCCTTTTCTATCAATGGCAGCAGCTCAGCGAATTGTACCAGTTCGCCGCCTAGCGATTCTTCTAAATCATCTGGATAAGCAATTCACGAAATTAGGAGTTCTTTTCAAGATCTCTTCTGCTGTAAGAGATTTAAAGTCCCGTAATATTCGTAAAACATTAGTCAGGTGATAATATTAGCTTGAGAATGTGGGCCATACAGTGAAAGTATGCAGTAAAAACCTGACTATACTCTTGCGCACTGGTTTTACGTCACTTGCTCTGTCACACTCAGGACTTAATTTCGGCCGGAACGCGTTCCGGCACCTCACAGAAACCCCTTCTTTTTTTTTCGTTAACAGTTCAGCACCGGAGATTTGAAATAGCCACGTGTATTAAATCACCCAGAGACCCTTTTTTCGTTAACAGTTCAGCACCGGATATTTGAAATAGTACACGTGAATTAAATCACAACGTAAATATAATTTGCCGCTGCGCCAGCACAAGTGAACATGACAATGGGTCGCCAACGTGATGTGACGGGCAGGAGGTACTGTGTGTGTGTGTGTGTGTGTGTGTGTGTGTGTGTGTGTGTGTGTGTGTACGCACGTACAGTATACCCAAGATAAGTTGAGTATCATTCCAAAGTTGTGTTCGGTACATATCGCCTTTTATTTACGACTGGCAACAACCTCAGCGATGTAGTAGCAAGGCGACGTCTCATGTTATGTGTGTCAATGATAAATAAATAACGTAAGACGTGTTTGAATGTGAACGTCTGTATAATGTGCTTTCACGAAATCATTTTATTCCGTATCGTAATTTATGTCATAGCTACTAATCAAATGTGCGTATGGAGCATGCATGACTAAAAGTTGGCAGCCTTTCGAGCCGATACATCCCTTTGTCCACGGCACTCTTGACCTTTCAATCTTGACCTGCCCGCACCCTTGTTAGAACATGGTTGACGCTATACAGTAGAGGCGAGCTCCCACAGGGGGCGAATTTGAACTCCCAATGCACAACGGAGGTGTATATGTTTGGCCCGTAAGTCTGTCTGTCTGTCTGCCCCAACATAGTTCTCAAACGAAAGTTCCAATTTTGAAGCCGTTTTTTTATTTGAAAGCTGGTTTAATCGGGGCGGTTCTTAGCTATATTTCTAAAAGTCTGTTCAGCCGTTTACATTTCATCAGTGTTATGAAGTAAAAATGTTTTCCGCCAGCGTGCTCTCTTGAAATATTACGTAGACCATAAGAACTACATCACGTTATGTAGTACCAGATTTTAGAGCTCAAAAAGATGTACCTAAATAAAAGATTACGGTTGAACGATAATGATGATTTTTGTCTTCTGAAGTCGCCTGTTTCAGCACCTACAAAGCAGAAAAAGTGTGATTGTGACTCAACTGTGAAAGACAAACATATGCTCTCGCCGACTTTTTGTGTTTCTTTTTGAGGTCTACAATTCATTTCTAAACCAAATGATTTTGCTCTAATAGTTTAAGCAGCGTACTGGCAGAGAACGCGACGGTAGCCCACTTTCTTGCGACTTGATTTACAATTATAGCCACAGCTTATTTCTTGTGCTACCTAAAGTAGATAAATACATACTAATAGTTAGTTAAAGAAAGAAACATGTAAATCGCATAAGTGATTCTCGAGTTATAATTGCCTATCTGTGTGTCTCTTTGTGAATCCAGTCTCTGTAGTCCACGATTCAGACAGGTCGTGTCTACGGCTTTTTCAATTTGAATGAATTTACCTTGTTAGCCATCGCTGCCTCACAGAGAAGCCAACAAACAATCCAACAGGCACTTTCGGAATTCATAATATTCAACAATATTACTCACTCACTCTATGTACGTCAGTCGCTTGCAGTTCAAATGTTCTACTCAGAACCGACAGCATTGTTTCGGTTTGTTCGTAGTGTTTATTTACACATTGTGACTGTGAGTGGACACGAGAGTTTAACAGTAATGTATACCTCTACAAAAATTAGTGACTTCTTTAAACCTAAAAGACAAAAAGTTAGTGAGAACATTGAAAACCGCAGTTTCCATGTGGAATCGACGACTTCAACTGTGGCTGGAAAAGAAGATGCAAACAACAAAGCAGACGATCCTTCTCCTACGTCGTCGTCGCTAAAAGAAATTTTCTGTAAGTTGGTGGATATGGATACGGACAAAACATCTATAGACAGGATAAGTGTAATGATGATGAAAAGCCAGATTGTTGGTCTATCGAACAATGTACAGATTATGAAGATAAAAACCCGTAGTTAATTATTAAAAAAAAAGCTAGGTTGCAAAATTTGTAGAAATGTATCTACACTAGATGCTGAAAAAACGAAAGGGTTACAATTGAGTGAGCAATGGATTTTAGGAACTCTAAGCTCATATGGAACAAATAAAAAAGATCAACTAACGTCTCTTAGGAAAAAACTATTTGATCACCGCAAATCTCAAGCTCACGGTTTAGCGAACAAAATCCAGACTAACGCAGAAAAACATCGCATTCAGAACCCAGTTGCTTCCACAGTAAAGGAACAACAAGTTGTTACTGAGAGTGTATTTCGCACAGCTTATAAGCAAGCAAAGTTAAACAGACCGTTTTATGAGCTTGAGACAGAAATTGATCTCCAAATTAAAAATGGTTTGGAGATGGACCGAATACTACATTCAAATGTTGCTTGCTCTAATATAGTGCTTCGTATTTCTGACCAGATGACATCGGATCTAATAAATAATTCAATAAAGACTGACTCCAAATTTTTACTTCTTTTGGATGAAGCCACTTCTCTTTCAAACAAAAACGCTTTGATTGTATACTTTAGAACCTTGTTAAAAGGAATGGAAAACCCCATGACAATTTTTTGACGCTTTTTGAGCTAAATGACACAACAGCATCTGGTATCTTGAAAGAACTTTTAAAGCAGTTAGAATCACTAGGTCTACGCTATGACTTTTTGAAAGACCATTTAATCGCTTTGACTTGCGATGTAGCTTCTGTCATGTTAGGAAGAAAAGTCTGGCCCCGCAAAGCAGGTGATGGAAATGTTTCCAAACTTATTCATCAGGCATTGTTGAATCATCGTTTAGAACTCGCCGTGCACGACACGATAGAAGAAGTGGCGGGAATTAATCACTTCAAAATATTCATGGATAAAGTTAGAAATATCTTCAACTGCTCTCCGAAAAACAGCAGGGAGCTGGCAGTTGATGCTAAAGGTTTGGAGCAAGAAATTTTAAAAATCGGTCGTGTGCTTGACACTCGTTGGGTGGCCTCCAGTTTATTCACATTAAAAGCTGTATGGAAAGATCACAGGGATCTGTACAATCATTTTTTAGAAGCATCAAAGGACACGAAACGGGACTCAAAACAACGGTCTACTTACAAAGGGCTTTCTAATACATCGTCATCTACATCTTTTGTCTCCAACCTAGCTGTAATGTATGATACCTTAGAAGAGTTAGCCGATCTATCCCTAAAGCTTCAAAGATCAAGTGTGTTCAAGCTCACAACGACATTACACTTTTAGTAAAAGTGTTTTAAAAGTCGGGTTGATGCAATGGGACAACATGCAAATGTAGCTAACATTGCACTGGAAAATATGAACTTTCAATGTGTCGAACTTTTCTAAGGTTTCTAATAAACAGTTTTATCGCAGCTTGGCAAATAATTTGTCATACAGGCTGTTATCAATAATGAATGCATCTGAAAGCTACGATGTTGTTATGAATGACATGAAGGTCATTCACCCCAAATTCTGACCTAAAAATATATCGATCACTTACGGAGAAAATGAGATTTTTCGAATGTGTGAGAGATTTAAGATTAATAGCCCTCGTGAAATAATAAAGGACTTCAGGGAGTACAAACAGGCTCTGAAACCAGTACTAAGCGGAGAAACGCCAACTATTCTTGTAGAGCCACCAATGTTCAAAATATTCTTATCAGTAATAAACAGCATTGCAGTATCGAGTGCGGAGTGTGAACGTGGCTTTTCTGCAATGAACTTAATTATGACACCACTGAGATCTTCACTCTACCTCAGCACTGTTTGTAGTTTATTACGCATTAGACTTCTGGGACCACCTGTAGCTAGATATGAACCTGGGCGTCATGTAAAGTCTTGGCTGGCGAAGGGATATCATTCTACGTTTGCTACACAGTCAAAAGCACGAAGTGATAAATTGTATAATAAAGACAATATTGTATTATGCAAATGTTTTTCTTAATCCATCTCAAACTGTTTGTGATTGATTGAGTTTGAAATAATTTCGCAATGCTTACTTTTTCTTCCTTTGTTCGAGCCACTGAGTATGAACTTAGTTAAAACTATGAGCTCAGCTAAAATTCAATACGCCCTAAAAAAGTACTTTTTAACAATAAATATACAACGTATGTTCTGTATAAATTGACTGGTCATATGCCACTGACTTCTGTCAGAATAACAGATGTTTGTCATTTTAAGTTAATATGCTATGTTAAAAGTGTAATAGAATTTAAAGGGAAGTATTTAAACAAAGTTGTATACCCTTAGGTCAAAGATATATACTGCATGTTGACAGGACTTGTTATTTTATGAGTGAAGGGAAATTAAATTCATATTTCAGATTACAATATTGTAATCGCAAAATTAGCGCTGAATACGATTTATTATTAATGTGATATTCTTGATTTGGAATCATTTTTAATTTTATCATAAATGAGTTAATCATAAATGAGTTATCAGGTCGATACTCAGTCCGACCGGTTCAGTTTATTGGTCATTAGCGTTTTAATTGTGGAACAGCAAATCGAGCCAAAAATCTACTGAGATGCGGTATTCTTAAAGTTCTGAATTTGTGCTTGAAACAGTGTAACATCTTCGTGTAGCCCACTGAAGTAAAATTGTTTAAATAATGGTTTAATGTACAAACCAATTATTTTATATACACAGTATGTTATTGGAAATGAAAAAGTAATTTTAACAGAGCTATAATGGATCTCAAGAAGCTTTGATATTTCTGTAAAATATTCGCCCAAGATGGATGATTGTTATAAGTGCGACCTTGATTGAAATGGTCGACTTCGCTGTGAAGCTGATTTTAATTCAAGTGCATGTTTATTTTTGTAATAATTCTCTCTCAATGCCAAATGCGTTGATTGCATTTCCTACAAGATGTATTCTATGTGTAAAACGTTTTTCGGTCAGATTGCAGCAAATGTGTCAACATTTATCATAACGGGTCCCTTTTGATTGTTTGTGGTTTAATAAACAAATATTCAGTTTGCAGCGGCAACTCATGAAATATGTTTTTCTCAGTTAAAAGACAGTATGGGCTTAAAGCAAAGAACAAATCTGTCGTCTCTATGACGAGTTTATCATTTTATGATTATTATAACATAATGTATAGCGTCACAGAATTTCCCAGTTTAATGGTTAGTTCTGAATAAAATTGGTCATTTTTTATCAGATCTCTCTTTAATTGCTGTTGCTGACAACAAAATCCCACGATCCTTGAATTTTCATAATTGTTTTCCAGCAATTAATTTCTGTATATATTTGAGTAAATTATTTTTGTGTGAATCTCTGCTATAAACAGAGAACGCATTTCTCTGGTTATGCTCACTGCGGGAGGAAAGATATTGAAATATTTACATTGCATGGCATTTTCCACAATTATTGTTTTCGTTTAGAAACAATACCCGTTGGTGCGTATTTTATGGTCAGCCATATTGTAACTTAAAAGGTTCAAATGGCTCAGAGCACTATGGGACTTAACATCTGAGTCCCCTAGAACTTAGAACCACTTAAACCTAACAAAACTAAGGACATCACACACATCCATGCCCGAGGCAGGATTCGAACCTGCGACCGTAGCGGTCACGCGGGTCCAGACCGAAGCGCCTAGAATAGGGTGACCAAACGTCCTGGAAAACCGGGATTGCCAGGTTTTCATCCCTGTGTTCCGGTGTCCCGAAAATTTGTTTCGGGACGCTCAAAAGTCCCGGAATACAGTTTTTAAATACGTTTCGTGAAACTTTCTAAAATTTTTGGAATTTCGCTATATTAAAGGAAATACAACACAAGAAATTAATATATTTTAGCTTATTTGTCTAAAACCTCCATTGTCCCATACTAGTCATCACAGTATCAGTATTGATACACTCAGGCAATAATTTACTTTGAGCGGTACTTGGCCAACAAGTAGTAAGTTGTATTATTGTAACAGAGCTATGAAACCGTCCGACTGTCGCGCCACTTACTCACACAGTCATTGTCAGAACAGTGTAGTAGTTGATGTTTTGTCAGACAAACTGCAATAGTTTTTTCTCATATTAGTGGTATTATTGCTGCAGTACTGTGAAACGCAATGCCGAAACGTGCCTGCAAGTTCAGTGACTGTTATTCCAAGGGATGAAATTTCATTAAGAAAGGTCGTTTTGATTACGAAGCAGAGTGTTCCGTATGCAACTGTTCAATTAGTATAAGTCATGGTGGACGTTCCGACATTGTTGATCACATCAGGTCATAGAAACACATTAACAGATACAGTGCACCGAGCTGCAGTAAGACTCTACAAAATTATTTTGTGAAACATCAGTCAAGTGAATGAGACGAAAGTTCGAGCAACTGAGCTTACACTAGCCTACCACACGGTAAAACATCACCAAACTTGTAGATCTAGTTATTGTACTAATAAGCTTAACAGCATTATGTTTGATGATTCTTCCATTGCAAAAAAGTGTAGTTCAGCAAGAACTAAAGTGTCAGCCTTAGTGAAAGGAGTTATTGCTCCCCAGAGTGTAAAGGAAAGCCTTGAATACATCAAAAAGTCCACTGATGCCAGCAATCATAAGGCCACTAAAATATTTCCGTTTGTTGTTCAGTTTTTCGATATTAATCAGGGAATTCAGACCAAACTTTTGAAGGTGAGTTCCCTACCTAATGAAGCATCTGATGAAATTTCAAGATTTTGTATGAATACTATCGAAATGTTTGATCTTGAGAAAAATAAATGTGTGGCATTTTGTGGAGACAACACCAACACAAACTTTGGTGGTTTAAAGAGACAAGGCAAATGCAATGTATTTACCAAATTAAAGGCAACATTGGATGAAAACATTGAAGGCATAGGGTGCCCTGCACATGTTTTACACAATAGCGTGCAGACGTCTGCTGACAGTTTAAGCTGTGATGTTGAAACTATCGCCATGAAGGTATACTCATACTTTTACATATATACTGTTAGAACAGAGAGGCTTAAGGAGTTCTGTGATTATGTGGGAACTGAATATATGAATGTAATGTGTCACTCGAAAACTCGCTGGTAATCACTGTTTCCAGCAGTCAGGAGAGTAATCCGCCTGTTTGAACCGTTAAAAGATTTTTTCCTAAATGAAGACAAAGCCCCCAAAATATTGGTCCAGTTTTTCAGTAACCCTTTAAGTGAAGCCTGCTTATGGTTCATTCACAGTCAGCTTAGCACTTTGCAGCATGGGATAAAGGAAATTGAGGGAAGCACGAAAAGTGTACTAGAGGTAAATGATGTTTTGAAAAATACTCTGGAAACTGTTACTAAGAGGAGAGAACAGCAGTTCATTTCTTTTAATGTTAAATCTGTCCATAAAAGAGCAGAAGTATCAGAAGCAGCGGAAAGCAGTTTTAGAGAAGAAGTGAACAAGTTTTATGACACTTGTGTAGAATATCTCAGGAAGTGGAGCGCTCCATATTTACCCTCATCACCGGTGTTTGATTGGATGTTACTGAAGAGAGTGCCAAAATGGGAAAGTGTTGAAGAGACAGTTTCTTATTTGAAGAGTAAAGAAATTGAAATCGATGATTCCATTCTCTTTGATCAGTTCGGCATACTGACAAATTTAGCTGAAGGAAGTCTTCACAAGTGGAATGACGAAAAAAAAAAAACCACCATTGGAATGTCATGAGAAGTGGGTGAGTTTTTTTAAAAGCTGTGACTGTCTTCAGCATTACTCTGAGTTGGTAATAATTGCAAGGTATTTATTTGCAATCCCAGCCCATAACGCCAATGTGGAAAGAATATTTTCGTTCATAAATATCCAGTGGACTGATGAAAGAAACAGAATGGAGGTGGACTGTCTTGAAGCAATCCTGCAGACCCTGTACAACTACAAAATGGATTGTGCCGAGTTTTATCACTGTGTCTCCAAGAACAAAGACATGATCAAGAAAGCTGGAGGCAGTGAAAAATACCCTTTTCTCCAAGGACAGTCAATTCCATCTACAAGTGCTCAGAAACATTAAAACTCATGTTAATATTAATTGATTAAAAGTTGAATGGCTGTAAAATTTTGTAAAATCGTAATACATTTCTTTATTACTGTATACGTTTATTAAATGTCATTAATTATACAGGTAATCTAGATTATATCAATCTTTTGTATCCTCTTATTAGTTATAATAATCGAATTAACAAAATGTATCAACAAAACATCAATATTTAAAATTAAGAAACCTGGGGTACATGTGGAATGAAGTGTCCATTGGCACCCGGGTGAATGTGTTCCGGTATTCACCGAAAATAATTTGGTCACCCTAGGCTAGAAGCGCTCGGTCACTACGGCCGCCCTATTGTAACTTAACTGCATTACAATTTTGTTATAGAAGTAATTTTATTTAAACTAATTTCTGTGGGGTCATAATAGCTAGTGTTCTGTGTTTGCAATAATGTACATTCAAGAGCGTGAGCAGAACAAAAGGTAATGTTTACTGAACGATTTGGTAGACAGTACCAACGATAGTTGAATACAATGTTTTGGCGTCGCGCAGCGTCACAACAGCAGTTAGGCCTACATTCCGTATAGATTCAGAATTACTTTCCAAATTACAATTCTTAACAAGTTTCACTGGCATTTTCTAGCGCGCTCCATGTTTTAGTTTGATTACAGAGAAATAATCAGTAGATGCAGAAAGAAAAAGACGAAACTGACTTTCTGGGGTAAGTGTAAGTGCAGAAGGCCTCTCCACACGACACCTGCGAGAAGCAGTTCTCTGCGCGCCCGAGCATTCAAAAGACGCAGATCAGCATGCAACCACTGGCAACGTGTGCCGCTGTTCCTGTGAGCGGTTTTCATGCCGCCGCGACCAGTTTTGATGCTGCCGCCATTGTTACTACTATGCTGAAGTTATGTGCCGATTGTTCATATGCGGAGACGCGCTGCTTGGCCCGGTCAGCTGCGACACGGAGTTGTGTCAAGGCCGCCAAAAATTACAAACAATAGTGGTTTTTCAGTTCAATTTTTAAGCGTAGAGTCTCATGTTAATTAAATGGTAAAGACCTTTCTCCTTGGCTAGTAACATAGTAACTACTTAATTATTTTACTAGTGTAAAAGTAAGTCATAGATATTTTTTATTCTATTAGTTACATTTTACATTTAGAAGCGAATTTATTTATTACTCGTATAAATAAAACTTGTAATTTCATTTTCACCCACTATAGTGAAAGTTTCAAACAACAAAATCTGACTGAAGAACATTACATATACACTCCTGGAAATGGAAAAAAGAACACATTGACACCGGTGTGTCAGACCCACCATACTTGCTCCGGACACTGCGAGAGGGCTGTACAAGCAATGATCACACGCACGGCACAGCGGACACACCAGGAACCGCGGTGTTGGCCGTCGAATGGCGCTAGCTGCGCAGCATTTGTGCACCGCCGCCGTCAGTGTCAGCCAGTTTGCCGTGGCATACGGAGCTCCATCGCAGTCTCTAACACTGGTAGCATGCCGCGACAGCGTGGACGTGAACCGTATGTGCAGTTGACGGACTTTGAGCGAGGGCGTATAGTGGGCATGCGGGAGGCCGGGTGGACGTACCGCCGAATTGCTCACCACGTGGGGCGTGAGGTCTCCACAGTACATCGATGTTGTCGCCAGTGGTCGGCGGAAGGTGCACGTGCCCGTCGACCTGGGACCGGACCGCAGCGACGCACGGATGCACGCCAAGACCGTAGGATCCTACGCAGTGCCGTAGGGGACCGCACCGCCACTTCCCAGCAAATTAGGAACACTGTTGCTCCTGGGGTATCGGCGAGGACCATTCGCAACCGTCTCCATGAAGCTGGGCTACGGTCCCGCACACCGTTAGGCCGTCTTCCGCTCACGCCCCAACATCGTGCAGCCCGCCTCCAGTGGTGTCGCGACAGGCGTGAATGGAGGGACGAATGGAGACGTGTCGTCTTCAGCGATGAGAGTCGCTTCTGCCTTGGTGCCAATGATGGTCGTATGCGTGTTTGGCGCCGTGCAGGTGAGCGCCACAATCAGGACTGCATACGACCGAGGCACACAGGGCCAACACCCGGCATCATGGTGTGGGGAGGGATCTCCTACACTGGCCGTACACCACTGGTGATCGTCGAGGGGACACTGAGTAGTGCACGGTACATCCAAAACGTCATCGAACCCATCGTTCTACCATTCCTAGACCGGCAAAGGAACTTGCTGTTCCAACAGGACAATGCACGTCCGCATGTATCCCGTGCCACCCAACGTGCTCTAGAAGGTGTAAGTCAACTACCCTGGCCAGCAAGATCTCCGGATCTGTCCCCCATTGAGCATGTTTGGGACTGGATGAAGCGTCGTCTCACGCGGTCTGCACGCCCAGCATGAACGCTGGTCCAACTGAGGCGCCAGGTGGAAATGGCATGGCAAGCCGTTCCACAGGACTACATCCAGCATCTCTACGATCGTCTCCATGGGAGAATAGCAGCCTGCATTGCTGCGAAAGGTGGATATACACTGTACTAGTGCCGACATTGTGCATGCTCTGTTGCCTGTGTCTATGTGCCTGTGGTTCTGTCAGTGTGATCATGTGATGTATCTGACCCCAGGAATGTGTCAATAAAGTTTCCCCTTCCTGGGACAATGAATTCACGGTGTTCTTATTTCAATTTCCAGGAGTGTAGTCTTTCCCCATGGCAGTGTAATTTTATGGGGGGAGGAGAGGAGAGGAGGAAAATTGCGGCAGGGTGAGGAGGGGGAGGGGGGAATGTTTTATCTTTACCTTGCATTGTTATCAACTTAGGGGCGACGCAACGATAAGCTGCTATGGTACAAAACGCACACGGAATTAACGTTTCGTGAAGACGTGGGAAATCGGAATTGTACGAGACCCAGATGGAGCACGAATATCTTCATCGTCATAACCGCTAAATGCCTTGTTGATTAATACTGAACACACGTTCATAGAGCAGCTACAAAGCAACTCTTCGAATGTTGCGGCTGGCAGCAATTGAAAACATGGTCTCATAGTCACGAAGACAACCGTGTTGTGCCAATATGTATGAAGCAAAACTATGAAGCAAAGTGACACTGGTACGGCGGCAGGCGGTGGCAGCTGTTGTTTATATTAGAACCTTGTGGTGTTATGTTTTTGATTATAAGATATTATGGTTTATAAATCTGTATTTCAGAACAGTATTTTCTAGAAAATTATTTCTCATGGTAAGTCTTCTCACAAGTCTCTCTCTCTGTGGCCGGCGGAGGGGGAGGGGGGGGGGGGGGACTAAGTGGTAGTAGGGGACGCGTTCCTGCACCTAAAAGTTTAGAAATTAAGTACTGGCCACACTGCAGCCATTGTAAGCCTAAGCGCGAAGTGCATACGTAATCTCGACTTACCGGCTACCCACGAGCTACCGTGCGGCAGTTCCTGGATTTGAATGGAAAGACACTCAACCTAAAACGGTTGAATGTAAAATAGCGAGAGCTAGTAAGGACATGCCTGGCTAAAATGCAAATGGAAGTGTATGGGCTTTCTTTGCGCTCTTATTTATATGCTTCAGTTTCGTTGCAGATATCATAGACAACTTTCCAAATGAAGATGCAAATAATGGACTGTCGTTCGACGCACAAGCTCCAGTGGTGGTAAGGACAATGGACGCTAAAATGAGGAAGTTCTTAAGTGATAATGAAGACTGTTCTGAAGACCTAAAATCGTCAGTAATAGCTCGAGATGATAGCGAAGGAGCATGTGAAATGGTCTGTCACTGTTTGGAAGACTAAAAAAAAGAGAATTTTCCAGGGCCGTTAAGGAGATTTTTTAATTATTATAACAAAAACGACGTTTAAATTAACAGTAAATTGGGTAGAAAGCGATGTACGCGTGCGCAAAAGTTTTCAAAGGTCAACATAATCGATCTACATAAATTTAATATCGTATGCTACGGTAACGTGACGGCACACGACGTTAACATATTGATCAATGGGACATTATAGCCAAATTTCAAAAATAATCTGTTACATGGGTGTACGTATTCAGTAAGAGTTCTTTTGTAGTGCGAAAGGTAACCCATCTTACTACAACAAAACAAAAAAGTGTCGCTACGAAACAGTCGTATTTACTGTGTTTGTAGAATTTTTCAACGACACCCTAGCTGCTATGCCCTTGTAAGGCTCTGAGCACTATGGGACTTAACTTCTGAGGTAATCAGTCCCCTAGAACTAAGAACGACTTAAACCTAACTAACCTAAGGACATCACACACATCTATGCCAGAGGCAGGATTCGAACCTGTAGCGCCTAGACTGTAGCGCCTAGAACCGCTCGGCCACCCCGGCCGGCTGTGAGTTTTCGATAGACAAAATATGTGTAAGCGTATTTTCATTTTAGAAATCACGTATGATCGTCCTCCTATCAAAAAGGGACGAAAGACGACACACTCGTGCAGTCTGTGCATCAGTAATACTATAAAAAGCTACATAACATGCCAGTGGGATCTGCAGATCGACACTTGCTGTCGCCTCTGTTTCTACTTTTAAAAGAAGTGACATGCATACTAGGGGCACGATATGACCAAAGTTTGTTTCATGGGGATCATATTTTAGCAGATAGTTCATTCTATAGACAAGGAAAAAATGTTCGAATGTGTGTGAAATCTTATGGGACTTAACTGCTAAGGTCATCAGTCCCTAAGCTTACACATTATTTAACCTAAATTATCCTAAGGACAAACACACACACCCATGCCCGAGGGAGGACTCGAACCTCCACCGGGACCAGCCGCACAATCCATGACTGCAGCGCCTGAGACCGCTCGGCTAATCCCGCGCGGCATAGACAAGGAATATTGACGGCTGTCGCGAGGAGACGTGTTTTCTGAAACCATGCAAGATTACAGTAGATTAGTTTTCATTCCGTAGTAGTTTCAGGTCACAAAACCTTGTCAATGAATGAAGAACATGGAACTAAGGAGTCTGCCATTTCCGGACTGACTATAAAATCAGGTGGGAGAAGATTGCCTAGTGGTTTAAAGTTGTCACAAGTCTGACTTTCTCCGGATTTGTCTTCGCTCTGACCGCATTCAAGGCCGTCCATTGCAGGGAGGAACTGTCTGAGATAAGACCGGACTTGTTTCTGTTGTCGGAGAAATTAGAATGATTGAAAAAACACATTAATAAACAGTCTTTGCTAAAAATTTACTAAATGCTCACAGTTGTGTGCGCAGTTTCGCTCAATGGATGTTAAAAAAGGCCAGTGCCACGTACACTTAATCACTCTCTTGTACACGTTCTTTTTTTTTTTTTTAACCACTTCCTGCAAAACATGGTTTTGAGACTGTTCACGCCGGCCGGTGTGGCCAAGCGGTTAAAGGCGCTACAGTCTGGAACCGCGTGACCGCTACGGTCGCAGGTTAGAATCCTGCCTCGGGCATGGCTGTGTGTTTAAGTAGTTCTAAGTTCTAGGGGACTGATGACCTTAGAAGTTAAGTCCCATAGCGCTCAGAGCCATTTGAACCATTTTGAGACTGTTCACGAACTTTATTAGTCTGTAACTGGTGCCAGATACATCTTTGGTTTCTACATTTTTATACGTGTGTTTTTGAATGCCCTTGGCTTCTTAGATTTGTCAATAACAAACAAGGGGAGCTTGTGGGTACCATCTGCATTGCTACAAGTAATGACTGTTCATGTTTCTTTTATTAGTTTCGTTCCTACCACGGTTTCATTTGAAGCTGCGAGCGTTTTTGTTGGCAACATTTTGAAGTTCAGCCCTGTCTCTACGATGTTATACACTTGTCAGGGTAACAGTTCATTTTCTTCTACAATTTCTTGAAACTTAACAGAAAACATCGGCAGACAGTTTTTCACCGGAAATAGAAACAAATCGGACACCATGACGAGCTTTCCAAAGATCAATCCAGCCTTCACTGGCCGCAAATTTACATTCGGCTTCCAGTTTTTTGTGCAAAACTATCGCTTTTTCTTTGAGAATTGGCCCGTATATTGCAGTTCCTTTCCTTCTTTCCTGACAAAACCTCATCCACAATGCGTTATCAAGCAGTTCAAGTTTAGGCTTTTTTAATGTTTCTCGATTCTTCAGAGTGTCTTCACCATCAATCGGAACTGTATAGGATTCAATGTCTTTCCGATTCTTCCTCCAATCCTTAATTGTCGTAACACCTACATTCAGTTATTCAGTTCCTTTGCAATTTTTTGGAGCGATTCTCCTTCGTCCAGTCGTTGTAGCAGTGCTAATTTTTCATTTAGTGAAAGAGTTACGTGTTTACGTTTGAATCCAGACATGTTGAAAAACAGACAACTGCACTCACAATGAATCTACAGTAATAAGTACTGTAAGGAACGAGGAATAAAGCAACCAACGATGTTTTTTAATCCCAACAAAGGATAAAACTGCACAATAACGTACAGTATAGCAATATGCACAGCGATAGACACCGCAAAAATGGCCCGATAGGCGTCCAGTCAGTGACAAGTCGGCACAGTCTCGCGAGCCTGAGCATGGTCGGACTAACCGGAGTGACGGACCATCCAAGGTCTGATTAGAGGTGCTCTACTGTACTGCGACTAACTTTTACCCTTGACTTCGTGCGCGCATAAAAGACGCTGGCGCAAGCGGCGGCTCACAGAGCCCCGCCGGCACATTTGATTGTTTGCAGCAAGCGACAATGTCCTATGGTGTGTAACAGTACATGCTTACTGTAAGTTAGACTTGAAAAAATACAACTGAAAATTGTATCCAATTCCGTGCATTACTTTTTGCGTGGTGTGCGTACAGACATAACATAAAAATTCTAAAAGTAATTTTTTTCTCTTCAATAGCTGTGATAAAAAAAACACCCTCATATTCAGTTTTCTTAAATATCTCCTACGTACAGACCTCTTCAAGTTACATTTCATTATATGTGTAAATTCACAGTGCAGTGGAAACCACAGAGCGTTTCATTCAAAGAGTACCGGCTTATATGCAGCAAAGCTGTGGCCAATATTGAAAATTTTCGCTGCCAATGACTTGAGTTCCCCCCCCCCCCCCCCCCCCCCCCCCCATGAACCATCGACCTTGCCGTTGGTGGGGAGGCTTGCGTGCCTCAGCGATACAGATAGCCCTACCGTAGGTGCAACCACATCGGAGGGGTATCTGTTGAGAGGCCAGACAAACGTGTGGTTCCTGAAGAGAGGCAGCAGCCTTTTCAGTAGTTGCAAGGGCAACAGTCTAGATGATTGACTGATCTGGCCTTGTAACACTATCCAAAACGGCCTTGCTGTGCTGATACTGCGAACGGCTGAAAGCAAGGGGAAACTACAGCCGTAATTCTTCCCGAGGGCATGCAGCTTTACTGTATGGTTAAATGATGATGGTGTCCTCTTGGGTAAAACATTCCGGAGGTAAAATAGTCACCCATTCGGATCTCCGGGCGGGGACTATTCAAGAGGACGTCGTTATCACGAGAAAGAAAACTGGCGTTCTACGGATCGGAGTGTGGAATGTCAGATCCCTTAATCGGGCAGGTAGGTTAGAAAATTTAAAAAGGGAAATGGATAAGTTAAAGTTAGATATAGTGGGAATTAGTGAAGTTCGGTGGCAGGAGGAACAAGACTTCTGGTCAGGTGACTACAGGGTTATAAACACAAAATCAAATAGGGGTAATACAGGAGTAGGTTTAATAGTGATTAGGAAAACAGGAATGCGGGTAAGCTACTACAAACAGTATAGTGAACGCATTATTGTGGCAAAGATAGATACGAAGCCCACGCCTACTACAGTAGTTCAAGTTTATATGCCAACTAGCTCTGCAGATGACGAAGAAATTGAAGAAATGTATGATGAAATAAAAGAAATTATTCAGATAGTGAAGGGTGACGAAAATTTAATAGTCATGGGTGACTGGAATTCGGTAGTAGGAAAAGGGAGAGAAGGAAATGTAGTAGGTGAATATGGATTAGGGCTAAGAAATGAAAGAGGAAGCCGCCTGGTAGAATTTTGCACAGAGCATAAGTTAATCATAGCTAACACTTGGTTCAAGAACCATAAAAGAAGGTTGTATACATGGAAGAATCCTGGAGATACTAAAAGGTATCAGGTAGATTATATAATGGTAAGACAGAGATTTGAGAACCAGGTTTTAAATTGTAAGACATTTCCAGGAGCAGATGTGGACTCTGACCACAATCTATTAGGTATGATCTGTAGATTAAAACTGAAGAAACTGCAAAAAGGAGTTCTTAAGGAGATGGGACCTGGATAAACTGAATAAACAAGAGGTTGTACAGAGTTTCAGGGAGAGCATAAGGGAGCAATTGACAAGAATGGGGGAAAGAAATACAGTAGAAGAAGAATGGGTAGCTCTGAGGGATGAAGTAGTGAAGGCAGCAGAGGATCAAGTAGGTAAAAAGACGAGGGCTAGTAGAAATCCTTGGGTAACAGAAGATATATTGAATTTAATTGATGAAAGGAGAAAATATAAAAATGCAGTAAATGAAGCAGGCAAAAAGGAAGACAAACGTCTCAAAAATGAGATCGACAGGAAGTGCAAAATTGCTAAGCAGGGATAGCTAGAGGACAAATGTAGAGATGTAGAAGCGAGTATCACTAGGGGTAAGATAGATACTGCCTACAGGAAAATTAAAGAGACCTTTGGAGATAAGAGAACCACTTGTATCAATATCAAGAGCTCAGATGGAAACCCAGTTCTAAGCAAAGAAGGGAAAGCAGAAAGGTGGAAGGAGTATATAGAGGGTTTATACAAGGGCGATGTACTTGAGGACAATATTATAGAAATGGAAGAGGATGTAGATGAAGATGAAATGGGAGATACGATACTGCGTGAAGAGTTTGACAGAGCACTGAAAGACCTGAGTCGAAACAAGGCCCTGGGAGTAGACAACATTCCATTAGAATTACTGATGGCCTTGGGAGACCCAGTCCTGACAAAACTCTACCATCTGGTGAGAAAGATGTATGAAACAGGCGAAATACCCTCAGACTTCAAGAAGAATATAATAATTCCAATCCCAAAGAAAGCAGGTGTTGACAGATGTGAAAATTAGCGAACTATCAGTTTAATAAGTCACAGCTGCAAAATACTAACACGAATTCTTTACAGACGAATGGAAAAACTTGTAGAAGCCGACCTCGGGGAAGATCAGTTTGGATTCCGTAGAAATGTTGGAACACGTGAGACAATACTGACCCTACGACTCACCTTAGAAGCTAGATTAAGGAAGGGCAAACCTACGTTTCTAGCATTTGTAGACTTAGAGAAAGCTTTTGACAATGTTGACTGGAATACTCTCTTTCAAATTCTGAAGGTGGCAGGGGTAAAATACAGGGGAGCGAAAGGCTATTTACAATTTGTACAGAAACCAGATGGCAGTTATAAGGGTCGAGGGGCATGAAAAGGAAGCAGTGGTTGGGAAGGGAGTGAGGCAGGGTTGTAGTCTCTCCCCGATGTTATTCAATCTGTATATTGAACAAGCAGTGAAGGAAACAAAAGAAAAATTCGGAGTAGGTATTAAAATCCGTGGAGAAGGAATAAAAACTTTGAGGTTCGACGATGGCATTGTAATTCTGTCAGAGACAGCAAAGGACTTGGAAGAGCAGTTGAACGGAATGGGTAGTGTCTTAAAAGGAGGATATAAGATGAAAATCAACAAAAACAAAACGAGGATAATGAAATGTAGTCGAATAAAGTCAGGTGATGCTGAGGGAATCAGATTAGGAAATGAGACACTTAAAGTAGTAAACGAGTTTTGCTATTTGGGGAGCAAAATAACTGATGATGGTCGAAGTAGAGAGGATATAAAATGTAGACTGGCAATGGCAAGGAAAGCGTTCCTGAAGAAGAGAAATTTGTTAACATCGAGTACAGATTTAAGTGTCAGGAAGTCATTTTTGAAAGTATTTGTATGGAGTGTAGCCATGTATGGAAGTGAAACATGGACGATAAAGAGTTTGGACAAGAAGAGAATAGAAGCTTTCGAAATGTGGTGCTACAGAAGAATGCTGAAGATTAAATGGGTAGATCACATCACTAATGAGGAGGTATTGAATAGGATTGGGGAGAAGAGAAATTGGTGGCACAACTTGACTAGAAGATGGGATCGATTGGTAGGACATGTTCTGAGGCATCAAGGGATCACCAATTTAGTATTGGAGGGTAGCGTGGAGGGTAAAAATCGTAGAGGGAGACCAAGAGATGAATACACTAAGCAGATTCAGAAGGATGTATGTTGCGGTAGGTACTGAGAGATGAAGAAGCTTGCACGGGATAGAGTAGCATGGAGAGCTGCATCAAACCAGTCTCAGGACTGAAGACCACAACAACAACAACAATGTCTTGAGTAGCTAGATGGACGTCACTCCGACAATTGTCAGAGATACCATTAACCCTGCAGTGGTCGGGTGGATTACGTATGTAAGTGGAAATTCAAATAAATCTGGAATTCCAGAAGCGGCGGTGCTTCGAGTTTCTGTGTACTTTAAAATGGATTGTTGGCGGACCCTCTCAGTGTTGTGCGAGCGCCGGTCACGTGTGGTTGCCCCACAGAACCTGGTCAAAGTCGGCGGTCTACCACTGTAGTCCGCGCGACCTGTTACGTAAGTATTTTTGAAAAACAGTTTTCTTTTATTCGTCCACTTTTTCCACTTATTTGTTGGAATACGTCTTCCATCTATTCGTTATTGTTTTAAAATGTAAAAATATTTGAAACAATTGTAGAATTTCATTGAATTTTATGTAAATTGTGGATCAGATGCAAGGAGCTCGAATTCTGGCTTGTCTGAAGGAGACTGATGAGAAAGATATTCCCGACTCTAGTTTTAACGATGAAGATGACGATTAGGAAGAGTAGGACCATAAATCTGAGTATGAGCAAGAGGGAGAAGTACCAGGTGAGGCAACTGAGAACAGCCCTGAATTTTCATGTGATGAACCATCTCGGAGAAGCAGAGGGGTTGATTTTTATACTGGTGTAGATGACACAATCTGCTCAAAGACTCCTCTCAATATAGGAAGAACTAGAGCTCATAACATAGTATATGTTCCTCCTGATCCTAAAGGAACCGCACGACTGAAAACTACTATCGAAGATTGCATGTCCATTTTTTTGGATGGTATCATCACTTATCTTATAACGAAATACACTAACATAAAAATAGACCACATGAAGAATAATTTTTCTAGTGAGAGAGGTGTTAAACATACAGATCCAACTGAAATAATGGGACTTATTGGGATTCTGTTGATGCTAATAGTAAACTGCAGGAGCGTCTATAGCAAGGTCCCAAAACTGCTCTCATTAATAAACGGTCACAACGCCCATATAGTACTAGGGACAGAAAGTTGGCTGAAACCAGACGTAAACAGTAATGAAATCCTAAACTCAGATTGGAATGTATACCGCAAAGACAGGCTGGACATTGAAGGGGGAGGCGTGTTTATAGCGATAAGAAGAGCAATAGTATCGAAGGAAATTGACGGATATTCGAAATGTGAAATAATTTGGGTGAAGGTCACGGTTAAAGCAGGTTCAGACATGGTAATTTGATGTCTCTATAGGCCCCCTGGCTCAGCAGCTGTTGTGGCAGAGCACCTGAAGGAAAATTTGGAAAATATTTCGAGTAGATTTCCCCACATGTTATAGTTCTGGGTGGAGATTTTAATTTGTCGGATATAGACTGGGAGACTCAAACGTTCATAACGGGTGGCAGGGACAAAGAATCCAGTGAATTTTTTTTAAGTGCTTTATCTGAGAACTACCTTGAGCAGTTAAACAGAGAACCGACTCGTGGCGATAACATATTAGACCTTCTGGTGACAAACAGACCCGAACTATTTGAAACAGTTAACGCAGAACAGGGAATCAGCGATCATAAAGCGGTTACTGCATCGATGATTTCAGCCGTAAATAGAAATAGTAAAAAAGGTAGGAAGATTTTTCTGTTTAGCAAAAGTGACAAAAAGCAGATTACAGAGTATCTGACGGCTCAACATAAAAGTTTTGTCTCAAGTACAGATAGTGTTGAGGATCAGTGGACAAAGTTCAAAACCATCGTACAATATGCGTTAGATGAGTATGTGCCAAGCAAGATCGTAAGAGATGGAAAAGAGCCACCGTGGTACAACAACCGAGTTAGATAACTGCTGCGGAAGCAAGGGGAACTTCACAGCAAACATAAACATAGCCAAAGCCATCCAGACAAACAAAAATTACACGAAGCGAAATGTAGTGTGAGGAGGGCTATGCGAGAGGCGTTCAATGAATTCGAAAGTAAAGTTCTATGTACTGACTTGGCAGAAAATCCTATGAAATTTTGGTCTTATGTCAAAGCGGTAGGTGGATCAAAACAAAATGTCCAGACACTCTGTGACCAAAATGGTACTGAAACAGAGGATGACAGACTAAAGGCCGAAATACTAATGTCTTTTTCCAAAGCTGTTTCACAGAGGAAGACTGCACTGTAGTTCCTTCTCTAGATTGTCGCACAGATGACAAAATGGTAGATAGCGAAATAGATGACAGAGGGATAGAGAAACAATTAAAATCGCTCAAAAGAGGAAAGGCCGCTGGGCCTGATGGGATACCAGTTCGATTTTACACAGAGTACGCGAAGGAACTTGCCCCCCCCCCCCCCCCCCTTCTTGCAGCGGTGTACCGTAGGTCTCTAGAAGAGCATAGCGTTCCAAAGGATTGGAAAAGGGCACAGGTCATCCCCGTTTTCAAGAAGGGACGTCGAACAGATGTGCAGAACTATAGACCTATATCTCTAACGTCGATCAGTTGTAGAATTTCGGAACGCGTATTATGTTAGAGTATAATGACTTTTCTGGAGACTAGAAATCTACTCTGTAGGAATCAATATGGGTTTCGAAAAAGACGATCGTGTGAAACCCAGCTCGCGCTATTCGTCCACGAGACTCAGAGGGCCATAGACACGGGTTCACAGGTAGATGCCGTGTTCCTTGACTTCCGCAAGGCGTTCGATACAGTTCCCCACAGTCGTTCAATGAACAAAGTAAGAGCATATGTACTATCAGACCAATTGTGTGATTGTATTGAAGAGTTCCCAGATAACAGAACGCAGCATGTCATTCTCAATGGAGAAGTAAGAGTGATTTCAGGTATGCCGCAGGGGAGTGTCATAGGACCGTTGCTATTCACAATATACATAAATGACCTTGTGGATGACATCGGAAGTTCACTGAGGCTTTTTGCAGATGATGCTGTGGTGTATCGAGAGGTTGTAACAATGGAAAATTGTACTGAAATGCAGGAGGATCTTCAGCGAATTGACGCATGGTGCAGGGAATGGCAATTGAATCTCAATGTAGACAAGTGTAATGTGCTGCGAATACATAGAAAGATAGATCCCTTATCATTTAGCTACAAAATAGCAGGTCAGCAACTGGAAGCAGTTAATTCCATAAATTATCTGGGAGTACGCATTAGGAGTGATTTAAAATGGAATGATCATATAAAGTTGATCGTCGGTAAAGCAGATGCCAGACTGAGATTCATTGGAAGAATCCTAAAGAAATGCAATCCGAAAACAAAGGAAGTAAGTTACAGTACGCTTGTTCGCCCACTGTTTGAATACTGCTCAGCAGTGTGGGGTCCGTACCAGATAAGGTTGATAGAAGAGATAGAGAAGATCCAACGGAGAGCAGCGCGCTTCGTTACAGGATCATTTAGTAATCGCGAAAGCGTTACGGAGATGATAGATAAACTCCAGTGGAAGATTGCAGGAGAGACGCTCAGTAGCTCGGTACGGGCTTTTGTTGAAGTTTCGAGAACATGCTTTCACTGAGGAGTCAAGCAGTATATTGTTCCCTCCTACGTATATCTCGCGAAGAGACCATGAGGATAAAATCAGAGCCGGCCGCGGTGGCCGTGCGGTTCTGGGCGCTTCAGTCCGGAACCGCGAGACTGCTACGGTCGCAGGTTCGAATCCTGCCTCGGGCATGGATGTGTGTGATGTCCTTAGGTTAGTTAGGTTTAAGTAGTTCTAAGTTCTAGGGGACTGATGACCTCAGATGTTAAGTCCCGTAGTGCTCAGAGCCATTTGAACCATTTGATAAAAACAGAGAGATTAGAGCCCACTCAGAAGCATACCGACAATCCTTCTTTCCACGAACAATACGAGACTGGAATAGAAGGGAGAACCGATAGAGGTACTAAGGGTACCCTCCGCCACACACCGTCAGGTGGCTTGCGGAGTATGGATGTAGATGTAGATGTAGATGTAGAGCCAAATGTTTGACCACATAAAACATACTGGAATTGATGCAATTTATTTGACTATGTCTGAGCAAAGATTTAAAGCTCTCATCAGGACTTTGCGATTTGATGATATTAATGATCATGAAGTGTGTGCAAAAATTGACAAACTGCCCCAATATGTGAAATATTTGCCGGCCGTTGTGGCCGAGCGGTTCTAGGCGCTTCAGTGTGGAACCGCGCGACCGCTACATCGCAGGTTCGAATCCTGCCTCGGACATGGAAGTGTGTTATGTCCTTAGGTTAGTTAGGTATGAGTAGTTTTAAGTTCTAGGGGACTGTTGACCTCAGATGTTAAGTCCCGTAGTGCTCTGAGCCATTTTTTTTAAAATATTTGATCTGTTCCCTACAAACTTTCAACAGTACTTTGTTCCGAGTGCTGAAATGACTTTGGATGAACAACTTTTGGCATTCAGGGGATGCTCTCCGTTTAGGCAGTACAATCCCAGCAGGCCCACAAAATATGGAGTGAAGGTATTTGCGCTCGTGGATGCTCACTACCCCTATACTTTCAACTTGAAAATATATGCAGGTAAACAACCGGAAGAGCCACATAGCTTGAGTAACGAAAGAAGTGATGTGGTAACAAGAATCGTACGTCCTGTGTTCTGAAAAAAAGTTAATATAACAATGGACAATTGGTTCTCTTCGCTCCATGTCGCCAAGGAGCTGTTTGAAAATAGAAAAACCGTGGTTTCCACAGTACGGAAGGACAAAAGAGATGTGCCCAGGGAATTTCATGTGGCGAAAGGAAATCCAATAAATTCACAAAATTTGGCTTCCACCCCCCTTGCACATTGGTTTCTTACGTGCCTAACAAACTAGTGATATTGATGTCAACAATGCACAATGACGCAAAAATTGACGTACAGGATCTTAACAGAAACCGGAAATATTAACGCACTACAACCGTACAAAGTACGGTGTGGATCTAGTTGATAAGATTTGTATGCTTTATGATGTATCCAGAAATTCAATAAAATTAGCCGACACGGAAGTTCTGGCTGTAGAGAAGCACTATCAAAAATGGTTCAAATGGCTCTGAGTACTATGCGACTTAACTTCTTAGGCCATCAGTCGCCTAGAACTTAGAACTAATTAAACCTAACTAACCTAAGGACATCACACACATCCATGCCCGATGCAGGATTCGAACCTGCGACCGGAGCGGTCGCTCAGCTCCAGACTGTAGCGTCTAGAACCGCACGGCCACTCCGGCCGTCGAAGCACTATCACACGCGCTTGTTCAGAGAAGCTGAAGAAATACAAAAGCACGCGAACAGTTTCAACAAGGAAGAGGAAAGCCTTAAGGTAAACGGATGCTGGCTTCCCGTAGTGCAGCGAACTACCGTCGCAGGTAGCAACAGGAGAACCACACCAGAAATGAGCGCGGAGAAGCCCTCGGACGTTGGCGCGCCACGTACATATAGTCGGCGGGCGCGAGCTGGCTCCAGTTCACCACTGGCAATTGAAGGAGAAGCTTTGACAATGCCAGCCACTCGTGCTGGCGAAACATCAGTAAAATCATTAGATGAACGTCGGCCGAAGAACCCGAGAGAGAAGCCAATAGGCAGTTTGTCAACAAGTGGCCACGAAAGCCTTAACAATTTTGTAATAAAGTTATAGTCAGTGTATGACTCAGTGACGGATACAGAAAAACCTCAAGGAGGGGGCGCTAGAGATATCTTGAGCTACCTTTACGTTTATTGTAATAAACAATAATCAAGTCACATGCAAAGTTTAAGAAAGTTTTATTTAAATTGGTTATACACATATACAAAACAATGCCATCTTATGATATAAAAAAGTTACAGTTGTGGTTCTCTTCCTTAAATGATGAATTCTAAGGGCCTATTCTTCCTGGCGAACTGGTTAATTACATCGTCAATAGGACAATGAATGTCAGGGCGAGTGTTCAACAGATCTAAGCCATCAAGTCGACCCCTATGTTCCGGACAGAAACGTATAAAACACGATGACGCCGACTCGCGTGTTACATAGGAAAGTACAACTACTCGGTAACTCGATTCAGTCTTGTCGACTGACGAAAGAAACGAAGGAATAGCGTGTGGGCTAACTGGCGGGGCGACGGGTGGCAATGCGGGCGGCCCCGCAAAGGTATCCGCCATTGGTGTATATGTCAGGAGATTGCTATGAAGGCAAAGGCGTGATGGTAAGTGAGTGTTTATTACAAAATGTATTCAATTTACTCAGTTTTACTGCTACAGTGTAGAAGAATACCTAAGTTATAGGAAGTTATCAACTGTTTTTTAAATTGATCTAATGTTCTATTATTTTACCTTGATTTTTCCCTGCAAAAAGCTTTAGGACATAATACATAATAATCACACACCCACTTTGTCGACAAATTCAAATGTTAAAATTGTATAACTTTTTACACAAGGTAATCGCAAAATACGTATTATTCCGGGCTTAATCTGCCACGCTGTATGAGTTTTAAGTTCCATTGGAATGTATAGTATGAGGCTTCCAGAATGTTCCAAAAAAAGGTGCCTTTAGATCCGATTTCTTCAATTTGTTTTTCAAGGGGATCTCCCGCTTGGACCCTAACGTTAACGACAGGGTAGCTGATTAGTCGCTCCCTATTTTAAACAGTCATAATACTTTATTTATGAACCAATTATCTTAGAACTACTTACGTTGGAAACATCCCTCGTTGTGGTTGTGTTTAATGTCATCTTTTCTTTTGTTTCAGTTGCAAAATGCCGCTTGTATTGACTGCGAAAGAGCATTCGAAAATAGTAGCTGATTATGAGGTCTGGGTATCCGTGGTGCGAGAACAAAGGTAGTGGAGGGCTGAACGAGAGATGCATACAACAATGGATGCAAAAACAGTTTAAAATTGCCATTCCAAAATATTAACAACAGGGAATTTCGCCGACGCAAGAAGATCAGGAAGACCATATGTTTCGAGGACACCGGTGAATGTTGATAGAGTTCGTGAAATGTTCACAAGGATCCATAAGAAATCACTGCGTCAAGGATCTTGTGAAAGTGGTCTTTCACGTTGCACAGTTGCAACAATTCTTAATAAAAATCTCATTTTTACACCGTGGAAACCACATTATGTGCAGCAATTGTTTCCTGACGACTGTGACAGACGAATGGAGTTTCGAGAAATTTTCTTGGGTTGGAATGCTGGTTGGTCTGAACTTTTAAGAGAACATTCTGTGGACTGACAGGGCCGTTTCCACATTGGAGAATTTGTAAAAAGGCGTAACAGCCGTTACTGGGCAGCCGAAAACCCACACGAATGTTCTGAAAAAGCACAGCTGCGTCCGAAGGTGACTGTATGGTGTTGGTCCTTTCTTTTCACGGAACAAAATGAATGGCGGAAGAGACCTGAAAATGCTACAAGATCATCTATGACGAGCAATTTCACCGAGTGAAGTGGCGCAGTGGTTAGCATACTAAACTCGCATTCGGGAGGACGACAATTCAAACTCCCGAACGGCCATCCCGATTTAGGTTTTCCATGATTTCCCTTAATCGCTTCAGGCAAATTCCGAAATGGATCCTTCGAAAGGGCACGGCCGATTTACTTCCCCATCCTTCCCTAATCCGAAGAGGCTGATGACCTCGCTGTTTGGTCTCCTCTCCCAAACCAACCAACCAATAATTTCACAATGAAACAACCCATAGCTTCACTTCGTGAACGACTGAGCACTTGCACATTTTGGAAATGATGTCTGCAAATGGCTTCATGATCGTTTCTCAGGTCGTAGGACTGGCAGGCGTGGTGCACATGAGTGCTCTACCCGCAGCCCTGTTTTAATGCCTTGCGATTTTTCTTCTCCAATGGTGGGCTAAGGAGGAGCTTTACAAGAGAAAGCCATGGAACTTGGATGAACTGAAAGCAGTAATATCTGATGTGCTAGCCAATGTTCCACCTAACATATTGCGGGCAGCAGTATCGCACGTACCAGTTCGTTAAAAAAAAAAGCGTTGAGAATGCTGGAGCTTTTGTGGAGGCTTAAAATGATGTTAAACGCAACCTCAAGAAGTGCTTTTTCTAACGAAAGTAATTCTAAGAAAATTGGTTCATAAATAAAGAAATTATAACTGTATAAAAATAGGGAATGACTTACCAGACACCCTTTATACCTTATCCACTAAGTCACCCCCTTCCCCCACCTTCCCTCCAAACCATACCGTTGCCCAGCTTCCTCTGGCACGGCTATTTCATAAACCGGCAACGAGCGACGCGGCCCTATGGGATTCGTGCACTGGGTTGCCTCTCTGCAATGGATATGGCTGGTCTTCATGTTTTCCGTCGCTGTTGTAGCAGATTTCCACCTTGGCTCCTCCGGAGACCCAGACTTATTTTAGATTTGACTAATTTTAAGAAAGATAGTACACCAGATTTTAAATTCTAATCTCTGTTTTTGAACATTTTAGATGTGCATCACAGTTTTATCGTCGTTTACACTGATGGCTCCAAACAGGAGAATTTCCTTGGCTGTTCTGTAGTGTTTCCTGGTCATGTTACCCGGATTCGCCTCTGATGAATATACCGTTTTCGCAGCGGAGCTCCACGCGATCCTGAAGGCACTGGCGCGGATGAATCGTGTTTGGGGCAATCGATTTCTCCTCTGCTCCGATTCTCTTAGTGCCTTACAATCATTGCAGAATCTGTACCCAACTGAGGAGATGGTCCAGCTGATATATTGAAACGTCCCCTTTGAACAATTTCTACACGACTGTGCTTATACTGACACACAATATTTTTAGCGCAACGCAATCTGACTTTCAAAAATCCCTACAAAAGAATGGCCCTGACTAACATTAAACTATACCTTTCACAAATCACTAAATCACTTACCTCACAATAATCTTCGTTTCTCCCACTACTGCAATACAGCAAGCGCCACTACTGCCAGCTAAATAAAAGATTCAAACTACTAAAGGCACTAACTACTGATAGGGATAGTTAGCAAATGAAAGATATTAATAGAGAACGAACAATGTATTTACCTTGATATCATCATATATAAATATAGCAGTTCATGACAAATTACAAATCTCCGCCATCTCTCTCCCCACATCCACCACTGCTGGCGGCTCACCTCCAACTGCGCAACGCTACGCGCTGTTCACATCCAGCTGCCGCTGCCCAACACTACAATGGCGAGTATTACAACAATGCAAAGCAGCCACAGACTGCACACAGCACAGCCAGTGATTTTCATATTGAGCGCTACGTAACGTTGCCAATAAGAAAACATAAACAGCCTACTTACATAGAGAAAACATAAACAGCCTACTTACATAGCCCCCATGCTCCCCACAAAAAATTTTACAAATTGGTTTGGGCAGTGCCCAATACAGATTTGAAAATTTTTTTCATAATTACAATAACAAAGATATCAAATGCACACACTTATTGATACAACGTTGGTCAAAAGCTCAAATTTTCTCACAGTCCATAAAGACAGTCCTAATCATACATAACAGTAGAATAGCAGTGTTTTTCTCAAAGTCTGAGCAGTAAAAGAAAATGCACACGGAAGTAGTGGATTTCCATGCAGTCTTGAAGAAGTAGCGTTGTCCTTCCAACGGAAAGACAGTGCTGACTCTTGACATGCTGACAGATAATGGGCCACAACAGAGCAAACCCACAGCAGAGTCATTCGAAGTTCTGACGAATATTGGTAGGTAGGTCATCACAGAGCAGACCCACCGTAGTCCTGGTAGAGATTACGATATTGGTGGGCCACCAGAGGTGCAGACCCACTGCAGTCCTTGTAGAAATAATGGTATTGATGGATCATCAAAGATGTAGACCCACTGTAGTCCTTGCAGAGATAATGGTATTGGTGGGCCACCAGAGGTGCAGACCCACTGTAGTCCTTGTAGAAATGGCCAGCAGCCATCTGTTGCGACTGTGCAGGTGCACAATCACCATCGAAGAGTCTTGCAGAGAATATAGCAAGTCCATAAACCACCACTTGTGCACTCACAAAGTTTTTGAAATTGTCCTTAGAACAAGCAATGCTGTTATCCAGTCCCTTGCTGAATTAGTAACACACGTGCAAACACTAACAGTCCCAACTTCTCACATATTGTCCATATACTATGACCAACAGAAACGTGTGCAGTGAAATGTAACTCACAAGTTACTTAATTTGATGAACTGGTGTCAAGTACAATTTTATAACATAAGAATACAATTACAAAGGTACAAAATACATCATTAAAGAACATAGCAATATAGATAACAATTGTAGTAAAACAGGCGTTACAAAAGAATAGAAATGAACATATACATCAATGTTACAGGAATTATGAGATAAGTAGATACACAAAAGATCAGAATAACTTTCGAAACATCAACTTCACACATGAGCATTGACACAAAACAGAATTAACATTATCTAACATCTTTACAAAGTAAATAACATATTATTAATGCCAATTATATTCGAGGATAGCAGTATTCCTCATCATAGTGAATGTAGCTTAATATTAAAAGAAGAAAAATTCTATGAAACTACACAGAGACAGGAAGAAAACAAATACACAAGGGTACACAAACACGTAGTGGGATAACACCAATAGGAAAGGACAGGGTTCGTTTTCAGTGTAACATGTGGTACTGCAGTCCAACCCAAAACTTCATATATCTTTCCTCTTATTTCATCCTTTGTTTCCACCAAAAAAATTCTATCTAAGCATGCTTTCTGTATTTATATGTTCACACATTTCTTACCTCAACATTTATTTCCAAGAAAATCCTACCTAAACCTGTTTTCTGTACCTTTTTTTGTATAACTTTTCAATGCATTTCTTCCAATTCATCGCAACTCATTCTCTTCTATAGTCTACCCCCTCTTAAGCTAACTTAAATCTACTGAGCTCAGATGCTAAACTAAGGGACGAGGCAATGCAGCAGCACAAAACAATTAACACAAACATCAATGACAAAAATACAAATGCCAAAGCAATTGCAATATTACAACTAATATAGGGCACTGTGCAGCAAAAAAATAAATAAATCTGGCTTAGCAGAGTAACACAAATTAAAGTTCAGTAGCACTATGCCTGGCAAACAGCAGCTTATATCGAAACATGACATAGCTCAAGCAGAAAAAATAGTACACTAAAGATAACAATGCAGATAAGGCAAATGTATAATCACATCTTAATGTCTAAGTAATTAAAGTGGTGCACCACAACAACTTATTGTAAAAAAAATATTACCATGTACTTGAAAAGAAAATTATGTGTTACTGTTACTAGTTCCTTCTTATTGTTCTTTCCTTTCCAAGTGCTCCTTTTTTAAAGAATGTGGATCATAAAATAATTATTTAATAGATCTGTTGACAGAAAGTGTTCACATTAGCAAATGCATTTCATTTTATAAAAGCAATGCTGCAACACAGCTGGAAACCAGATATCAAATGAAATAAGCAATTACGCAAACCAAAGCATAACAACATCATTCAATAGCTATGTGGCATTTCGTAAGTCAGTAGCTCTCAATTCTCGTAGAAAGACGCTTGTCATAATCAGGTGTGCAGATGTAAAAATATTTCTCGTCATTTCATTAGGCATTTCAATAAATATCAGAAAGTACGATATGTTTCCAAGTAATTAGCGTGTCGGATTTGTGATGCTTTCTCTAAAGGAATGACAATGGCCAGGATAATGGCCTCCCTTTTTTTTTGTTCTACCTGTGCCGCTGAAAAGGGCTCGCAATAATGGCTTTTTCTCCAGGCGTCTGACACAGCTGGGTGCCCGCCACGCATTACGTGCAGGTGGTCACTTAACTTTCGTACGGAAATATTTACGACAGCAGTTTCTGCTACCGTGGCAGTCTCATATAAAAATATTTCACAGGTCAAGAATTAGCGTTTGTAAATCTGTAGAAACAAAATCCTATAAATATAAGTGTCCAAAAAAAATTTTCGTCTGCATTGTAATACATTCATGCATATACACACACATTTCATAACTCTTAAAGTACGTTTCTTGGTTTCCAACATCCTTTTCATAAATCAGAGTCCCTAAACACTACTCATTATTCCTTACCTCATTATACATATACATATTCGTCGACACTTCTTCAATATTTCATCATGAGAAATACGTAGCATAATAAACATTCCTCAACAACATAATACACATCGTCGTTGTAATAATATCATAACACCTCAGTCAAATCTCAAAATCGTCGTAACTTCCTCCAATAATTTCTAAGCCTAAAAAAATTCTCTGCTCATGTAAAAAGTGTCAGCTGCCTCAAACGTACTTTAAAAATCATGATCTCATACCAAATACATCATTCAAAGCTCTCATAGTATCACAATGATTCCGAAAAAATATGAACAGTTTACAAAGTACAGACAAAATACAGTTTCATAAGTGTGAAGTTATCCAACTGTATAATTGCGTAAACATGTGTCACTGATGTAGTAAAATAAATGTTTGTCTCTCTCAGTTAAATAATCAGATAGCTGTGTAATTCTGTGTTTTAGAGAAATATGGTACCGATGTGTAAAGTTGTATAAGCAAAATACCATATTAGCTAGGGTTCCTTGTGGTTGCCACACACATGGTACACAAAGTAGGCGTGTACCCCCCTGAGGATTAATGTAATTATACCCACCCTCAGGTGTTACAAATTACAGCAATGGAATGAAATGTATCACGGAAAACTTTCTTTGTAATTCAAAAATCTTTAAAAATAAATGTTTTAAGTATAAAATTGATCACTCAAATACGTGTACTGTAGCGCTAAACATGCGTCTTGCTGTAAGATAATCTCTGTGGAAGTGTCGTAGTTATCGTCCCCCAAAGCTAAGTTCTGCAGAAGTCAATGTACTGACCTCATGATAAACAAAGTGAAATGCTTTGCGTATAGATATCATACTTATTACGCTTATTGCCGTGATGAAGAAAGTACTGTGCTGTAACGTATTGTTGTGCTACAGAAAAGGCTGTCTCCTTGTAGCTATACCATAAAAGTTACTACTAAAACATGTTTTCCTTTCCAGAATAATACAGAAAAACTGTGCAGATATAAAACAGAAACACCGCAAAATCAACATTGTAAATTGTCACTCATTAGTAGCGTCGTGATAAAATCGTGTAGCTGTCACATAAACTAACTATTGTCTCATCTGGTATCTCACAGAAAGTACTTTAAATCCGGAATGTATTTTCAAGTAAACCAAAATGTTGCATTAAAATCTCATTAGCAGTACTGGTAAATGTTCTAATCGTGCAACTAACAAGCAAGAATGTACACACACAATTACACTGTGTCGTCTGTTCGCAATAACAATGCATTCGTAATTTCTGTTTAAATAATTTCTCTTGGTTCTAGGCTGGATATTTAACTTCAAACATTGTTGCATGGTAACAGTTTCTAAATCTGACAAAGCATACTAGAAATGTGAAGTGAAAAGTTTTATGGCAAAGACAAAGTTAAAAAGTAGATTATCTTTCAATAAACGGTTTTACATGTGAAATGTGGTGTAAACCTTTACTCTTCCTAGTACGAAGAGTTTCAACTTCAACGCAATTATCATGTGGTATACGTCGGTAAAGAATGCTAAAATTTTTCTCAAGGTTAGCGTCTATGTTATTTTTCTCTGAGCCACCTGGCGCACGCGGCTGCCTGCTGTGCGAGTCATTGTCTGTCTCTTTGTTGGCGCGCGTTGTTATTGGGATTAGGAGACCTAACTTCTACAAATTCGCCTTGCCGAGAGGGCCCAGCTCTGTTAGAATCCCGCCAGTTCTGATGAAATTCACGTCTGTCGTTTTGTCGGTAGTTTACATAGTTTCTTGTTTGTCGGTCATGTGGTGGAGAATTTCTCCCTGAATCGTAACTCTGCGCCGAACTGTTGCGTCCGAAGTTATTCTGCCTCCCTTGATAATACTTGTTTTGGTTCCCATATTGTCTGTTTCTCTGATTGTCTCTGTGATAGTCATTACTACGGAAATGCGATCTTTCTCTGTAACTATTATTACTCTGCCAACGGTTGTCATACGGGTGGTGTCTGTTTTGGTCACGATTTGTGTTGTGAGAATAGCCTTGTCGCGTCCAGTTATTATTTCTTTCATCGCGGAATTGCGACTGATGTGATCTGTAATTGTTGTGCTCCTGTGTTCCGCGATTGTCAGTGTCACTTTCCAGTTCTTGTAACAGTCCCTGAAAAGCTTCAATGTCGTCTTTGCAACGTCCTGCCAAAATAATGTGTCGTAAATGTTCAGGCAATTTGATTAAGCAAATGCGGATAAGTTCTGAGGGGCTGTATGGGTTCGACAGGTACTGATTCTTGTGCAACATGTCTTCAAAATATTTCATAAGACTGGAAAATTCAGATTGTTCGAAACGTTTCATCATTATGATGCTTTGTTTTACTCGGTCTTGTGTGGCCTGAGACCAATATGCTGAGAGGAAGGCATGGTAAAACTCTCCTTCACTGTGGCAATCGTGAATTACCGATCGCATTCTTACAGCTGGTTCATTCTCCAAGTAGCCACACATAAATTCTAATCTGTGTTCTAACGACCAGTTGGGAGGAAAACAATGCGAGAATTGATGGAGCCATGCTTGTGGATGAATGTCGTTGCCAGAATTCTTAAATGTTTTGAATTTACGTGTAGTAATGAACAGCTTATAGTCAAAATCATCATGTCGGCGAGTCGCATGTCGGTCAATGTTACGTCGTTTCGGCGGTTCCATCTCAAAATTCGGTGCACCTTGCCAATTTCTTTCATAACTTCCGAAGTGTCCTGTGTTATTATTTTGTTGTTGTTCCGTATTTCTAAGTCCCTCTTCCCGTATTGGAGCGCGAGTGGCCTCTGAAATACGTAATTCTTGTATTACCTGAGTCAGCTGATCTTGTACTTCCCGGATTTCTCTTTGGTGTTGCGTATTAATTTGATTCTGATTTTGTTTGAATTTCCTAATTTGTTCGCACTCTTCTGTGTCATTAAAGACTACCGGTTTTGTGTCGTTCAGATTATCATCTACCTTCGTAGATAAGTTAGTGAACTGATCCGAAAGTTCGGCTACTTTCTCCGATAGTGAAATCATTTCCTCTGTATGTTTTTCTGAACCAAGTTTCAGAGTGTCCATTTGTGTTGAAATCGTGTCTACTGTGACCTTTAAGTTTTCCTGAGTTTTTGCAAGTTGCATAACCGTATCGGTAGATGCAACTGAGTCAAATTTTGCTTGCAAGGTCTCATGATTTTCATGAACAATAGTTTGCAGTTCTTTTATGGCTGCTTCGTGATTCTGTAGTGCTTTTTCATGACGCGAAAAAATAGGTTGAAAATGCTCACAAATTTGTGTTTTTACGTCATTACAGACTTTTTGACATTTCGATTCAATGTGATGTAACTCAGCAGTTAAATCCTCACGTGTTCGTTCAAGAGTTTGCTCCAATGAGTCTAACTTTTTAAGATTTTGTTCCATTGTGTCTAACTTTTGAAGCTTTTGCTGTGTTTGTCTCTGATTTTGTTCCATTGTGTCTAACTTTTGAAGCTTTTGCTGTGTTTGTCCCATTTGTTGTATTAATTGTAATAACAATGCATTGGTGTCTGAAACATGTTCCTCAGTGCTTTTCGGCAGTGAATTTACACCGGGAACATTCACATTTTGACAAGCAGAAAATGTGTCTTGACTTATTTGAGAAAACGGTGAGGATCCAAAACCTGAATCTACAGTATTTGCGAGATCGTGTTGTGTCATTTCGGCTTCCACTTCACTAATTGTTTCACTGTCCCCGCCATTGTTTGACGTCCGCTCCATTTCCCTGTGCACAGTTACCAAATTACTACTTTGAACATTAGTAAATTCATTACTCTGCGGCGCTGATAAGCTACGCTCGTCGTCACTATTATTTCTCAGTTTAGTTTGGAGCCTAGTGTTACGTTTTTCACACGCCATAATTGTCACAATATTTCACACGATAACACAGAAAAGCACAATTTGAAGTGCAAAAATAGGAGAACACATTAACATAGCACTGAAAATAATATCTAGTTAATTGCAAGCGTAGCTGCGAAATACTTGGTGCAAATCTATATGCATGCCACAACTGTTTTACTGTACAACAATGAAAGGCTACAACTACAAAGGAGATTCTCTCTACAATTACGCGCTAGCAATAAACAAAAGCTACACTAAATACACAAACTACAAGAAAAAATCAGAAGATTCCAGTGAGGTATCCTGGCAGGGTCGCCATATGAAACGTCCCCTTTGAACAATTTCTACACGACTGTGCTTATACTGACACACAATATTTTTAGCGCAACGCAATCTGACTTTCAAAAATCCCTACAAAAGAATGGCCCTGACTAACATTAAACTATACCTTTCACAAATCACTAAATCACTTACCTCACAATAATCTTCGTTTCTCCCACTACTGCAATACAGCAAGCGCCACTACTGCCAGCTAAATAAAAGATTCAAACTACTAAAGGCACTAACTACTGATAGGGATAGTTAGCAAATGAAAGATATTAATAGAGAACGAACAATGTATTTACCTTGATATCATCATATATAAATATAGCAGTTCATGACAAATTACAAATCTCCGCCATCTCTCTCCCCACATCCACCACTGCTGGCGGCTCACCTCCAACTGCGCAACGCTACGCGCTGTTCACATCCAGCTGCCGCTGCCCAACACTACAATGGCGAGTATTACAACAATGCAAAGCAGCCACAGACTGCACACAGCACAGCCAGTGATTTTCATATTGAGCGCTACGTAACGTTGCCAATAAGAAAACATAAACAGCCTACTTACATAGAGAAAACATAAACAGTCTACTTACAATATGACCAACTGTACCTGCTCCAACGGCGGGGTAAGGAGGTGTCCTTCTGCTGGGTGCCTGGTCATGTAGGAATATGAGGCTATGAACAGGCCGATTGGCTGCCAAGGAGGCCTGCAGAGAGCAGGATGTTGTCCAGTGTCCTATTCCCTTGCACTCCACAAGAAGTGCATGGAGTTGTGGGAGGAAGAAAGGCTGGCGGTGACGGCCAATAAATTGCCGTTGGTGAAGTAAACAACTCTGCCGTGGCGTTCCTCCTGCCGGTTGATCATGCGGGAAGAAGTGACCCTCACGCGTCTTCGGATCGGGCACTGTCCTCTCAGACATAGCTTTCTATTACGGCGGGAGGATCCCCCGTTTTGTGATGCTTGTGGTGTGCATATCTCTGTCCGCCACATTTTAACAGACTCATGTTATACCGAGATGCAAAGGCAGAAGCACAAGTTGATGGGGATCTGCCTTGTGTTTCAGCTAATGAAGAGACGTTTTGCTATTTGGGGAGCAAAATAACTGATGATGGTCGAAGTAGAGAGGATATAAACTGTAGACTGGCAATGACAAGGAAAGCGCTTCTGGAGAAGAGAAATTTGTTAAAATCGAGTATAGATTTAAATATCAGGAAGTCGTTTCTAGAAGTATTTGTATGGAGTGTAGCCATGTTTGGAAGTGAAACATAGACGATAACTAGTTAGGACAAGAATAGAATAGAAGCTTTCGAAATGTGGTGCTACAGAAGAATGCTGAAGATTAGATGGGTAGATCACATAACTAATGAGGAGGTGTTGAATAGGATTGGGGAGAAGAGAAGTTTGTGGCACAACTTGACTAGAAGAAGGAATCAGATGGTAGGACATGTTCTGAGACATCAAGGGATCACCAATTTAGTATTGGAGGGCAGCGTGGAGGGTAAAAATCGTAGAGGGAGACCAAGAGATGAATATACTAAACAGATACAGAAGGATGTAGGTTGCAGTAGGTACTGGGAGATGAAGAGGCTTGCACAGGATAGAGTAGCGTGGAGAGCTGCATCAAACCAGTCTCAGGAATGAAGACCACAACAACAACGAGACGTGTGTGTCTAGGGTTTTAACGTTTTGTGATGTGTCTGGACTCTGGCCTAAACTTTTAGGCTGGAGTTTTTAGTGTATTGCAGAGTGGCTGGCTCCTCCCTTTTTTCCTTGCGGTCAGGCAGCCACTTCCATCTGCTATATTGTTTTTGCTCCCTCTACCACTTCCTTCCTGTGTTGTCCATGTTTTATTGCTGGCGTGCGGTTCTAGGCGCTTCAGTCTGGAACCGCGTGACCGCTACGGTCGCAGGTTTGAATCCTGCCTCGGTCATGGATGTGTATGATGTCCTTAGGTTAGTTAGGTTTAAGTAGTTCTAAGTCCTAGGGAACTGGAACTGATGACCACAGATGTTAAGTCCCATAGTGCTCAGACCTTTTTTTTTTTTTTTTTTTTTTTTTACTGCTGGCGACATGCTTCGTCCGACGCTTTGGAGTGGGTAGGCACATATTTTTTCCAAGCTTGTTACCTGTGTTTTAAGTTCTGTTTTATCTTACTGTTCTGAGTCTTTTCTTGACACCCGTCTCAATCTGTTACTGAGCGCGTGCTGAAGACCTTGCCGTCGTGCGCCCATACAACCCTCTTCATCCATCCATCCATCCCTCCACCCCAACAATTGAGATCTGGTGACGCCTGTACTCAGTAAACCTTACGTGAATCAACTCACAGAAGATGGGCGGCTGCGTGGGTATTTTGGGCAACACACCACTGTGACAGCCTTGTAACGAATGCGCGAGGTGTTCGGCGAGGAGAGGCCAAGCAGTAGAAACAGTGCAACACTTGATGTGCCTCCCTCTGATATTTATCTGTGAGGCAAAGAGGAGGGTCAGACATGCTCAAATAATCCTCACACACTGGAAGTGCTACAGCAGAACGCTGCAAACGCTACTGTCGCTGTGTCTGTGTCTCACAGTTGGATGATATGTCGAGCACAACACCGCATCGACGTCAACGGTAGCCATTGTCAGCATGTTCACTAACAAGTGCCAATCCCACTTATTGAAAAATAACCGGACCAATTTCATTTTCCCAGCCCCGTATTTACTGAATTAGTAAAACCGAACTCCTTGATTACGATCTGATACCCAGCCTCGCACGCTAATCTGTAAATCGCTGTACGTACTCTCGCGTTTGGAGACAGTGGTTCTCGTGTATGATAAATTACTAGTGACAAAAGTATTCGGTAATTCTGTGCACATGATTAAGAACGTGTAATAGTGCTCGACAAGTTAGCGATTTGCATTTAATCCACGACACGCGTGATGTACAGGGTTACAATTACTGAACAATATGAAATAAAGTCAACGTAACTTCTGAACGGTTTACGTAGGTCGCTCAAACTACACGGTTGGCCGCGGGGCATGATGGGAATTAGCGACGAAGCCCAATTTCATTTGTATGGGTTCGTCAATAAGCAAAATTGGGGCATCTGGTGGACTGAAAATCCGCATTTCGCGATGGACAAGTCTCTACATCCTCAACGGGTGACTATATGGTGTGCAACATCCAGCCACGGATTAATTGATGGCACAGTGACTACCAAACGGTACGTGAAGGTTTTGGAAGATGATTTCATCCCCATTATCCAAAGTGACCCTGGTTTCGACAAGATGTAGTTCATGCAAGACGGAGCTAGACCCCATCGAAACAGTTCTGGAGGAGCACTCTAGGGACCACATTCTGGTTCAGGGGTACCCAGAGACCACTGCCATGGGCCTCTATTCGTCGCCATATTCTCCGGATCTGAACATATGCGACACCTTTTGTGGGGTTATGTTAAAGACAAGGAGTACAGCAATAATCCCAAAACCACTGCTGAGCTGAAAACAGCCTATCATGAGGTCATCGACAGCATCGATCTACTGACACTTAAGCGGGTCATGCAGAATTCATCTGCGGCACATCATCGCCAATGATGGCAGGCATATCGAACATGTCATAACCTAAATTCGAATAACTGTAGCGACGTTCACATGTTGAATAAAGTATGCGCCCGCCGTAGTTCGTAACTAATTTACGTTTTTCTCATACAGTTCAATAATTGTCACCCTGTAAGTGGAAGTTACAGAACAGTTCCGCACACTTTAATGAGCATGGATAAAATTATCAAAATTTTTTTCCTTGTACAATATCCTCCCGACAGCCGTAAGGAGATCGTACTCTCTCTTTATTAAAAGTGCTAACAGAGAAACGCAACGTTGTCAAGGTATTCTTTTATAGCTATGCGTCCACGCCCGCATGTGTATTTCCTGTTCCGTGTTCAGGAGGTTCAAATGGTTCAAATGGCTCTGAGCACTATGGGACCCAACATCTGAGGTCATCAGTCCCCTAGAACAATTGTTCTACTTCGGTCCAAGCAGAAAAAAGTGGATAAAAACGTGTTTCACGGAGCACCAAAGATCAGCCACGAAAACTTGTTGAGAGAACTGAGGTTCAACGAAAAAAATTATCATAATTTTGTGTGTGTTGATGGTCCAACATTTGATACATTACTGGAAATGGTTCTCCTAGTACATTGGCGTCCACATACATGTGGCTGCAAGAATGACAACTGGCTACGGAAATGAATAACTATAAAATTTAGGTTGGGCAGAACACGCGAACAGAACATAAACAACATCGCAAAAGACAGGGAGAGAGAGAGAGAGAGATGTAGTCGCTGTTTTTAGCGTTCTGCAACTCATTCCAAGAATATCTCATTTCCTTTTCACCTATGGGAAATTTACTGCCATTCCGAGAATATCCCATTTCCTTTTCACCTGTGGGAAATTTACTGCCATTCATGGGAGAGAATTTGCCAAAATACTTCGAGCTATTGATGAAGGCTGGAGACTTGCACAATGAGGTGAAACATGTAACTAGTCTCACATTCGTGGATTTGTTAACTCCCAACTGTTTTGGAACATAAGCTCGCTCTAGACAGTTATACCTTTCCCTGTGTAAACTAAATACCATTCTCCTGCGTAACGAAGCCATCTTTCTTTTCCGTTGGAATCCGCACCTCTCTTCCTTCCAGTAGGGTAGAAAGAACAATGTTACTGTAAAACATCATTGTGGGTACCATATTTTTAAAATTTTCTGTACAGTGTGCCATCAATGTATTTGTATCTTCCTCTTTTATTGCCAACTAGCTGAATACTTAGCATTTACCTGTTACTTATTTATACCAATTTCTCAGAACATACACTACTGGCCATTAAAATTGCTACACCACGAAGATGACGTGCTACAAACGCGAAATTTAACCGACAGGAAGAAGATGCTGTGATATGCAAATGATTAGCTTTTCAGAGCATTCACACAAGGTTGGCGCCGGTGACGACACCTACAACGTGCTGACATGACGAAAGTTTCCAACAGATTTCTCATACACAAACACCAGTTGACCTGCGTTGCCTGGTCAAACATTGTTGTGATGCCTCGTGTAAGGAGGAGAAATGCGTACCATCATGTTTCCGATTTTGATAAATGTCGGATTGGAGCCTATCGCGATTGTGGTTTATCGTATCGCGACAATGCTACTCGCGTTGGTCGAGATACAATGACTGTTGGCAGAATATGGAATGGGTGGGGTCAGGAGGGTAATATGGAACGCCGTGCTGGATCCCAACGGCCTCGTATCACTATCAGTCGAGATGACAGGCATCTTATCCGCATGGCTGTAACGGATCGTGCAGCCACGTCTCGATCCCTGACTCAACAGATGGGGACGTTTGCAAGACAACAACCATGTGCACGAACAGTTCGACGACGTTTGCAGCAGCGTGGACTATCAGCTCGGAGACCATGGCTGCGGTTATCCTCGACGCTGCATCACAGACAGGAGCGCCTGCCATGATGTACTCAACGACGAACCTGGGTGCACGAATGCCAAAACGTCATTTTTTCGGATGAATCCAGGTTCTGTTTACAGCATCATGATGGTCGCATCCGTATTTGGCGACATCACGGTGGACGCACATTGGAAGCGTGTATTCGTCATCGCCATACTGGCGTATCACCCGGCGCGGTGGTATTGGATGCCATTGGTTACACATCTCGGTCACCTCTTGTTCGCATTGGCGGCACTTTGGACAGTGGACGTTACATTTCAGATGTGTTACGACGAGTGGCTCTACCCTTCATTCGATCCCTGCGAAACCCTACATTTCAGCAGGATAATGCACGACCGCATGTTGCACGTCTTATACGGGCCTTTCTGGATACGGAAAATGTTCGACTGCTGCCCTGGCCAGTACATTCTCCAGATCTCTCACCAATTGAAAACGTCTGGTCAATGGTGGCCGAGCAACTGGCTCGTCACAATACGCCAGTCACTTCTCTTGATGAACTGTGGTATCGTGTTGAAGCTGCATGGGCAGCTGTACCTATACACGCCATCCAAGCTCTGTTTGACTCAATGCCAAGGCGTATCAAGGCCGTTATTACGGCCAGAGGTGGTTGATCTGGGTACTGATTTCTCAGGATCTATGAACCCAAATTGCGTGAAAATGTAATCACATGCCAGTTCTAGTATAATATATTTCTTTAATGAATACCCGTTTATCATCTGCATTTCTTCTTGGAGTAGCAATTTTAATGGCCAGTAGTGTATATGTATTGGAAGATAGTAAGTTCCACATAATTCCATTCGACTAAGCTAGGGCTTAAATGTCATCGAAACTGTCACCGATGAACCTAGCGATACGAAAAAGTATGGACTCGATATTAACATCGATCGTTTCCGATTGATGTTGTGGTCTTTTCTCCGAAGACTGATTTGGATCAGCTCTCTGCGCTTGTCTTTGTCTCCTCAAGACGCCTAACTATAGCAACGTACATACTCCCTGTACTTTTCGAAAATGCTTTTCCCGCTATTGCAGGCTGCGTTCCGAATCCTTTTTACTTCTCCTATTGCCTGTTAATTTGCTGCCCAAATAGCAAAACGCATTTACTATTTCCTGTGTCTCGTTTCCTAGACTTATTTCCTTAGCATCGCCTGATTTAACTTGCTGCGTTCTATTATCCTTGTATTTCGTGTATTGATGTTACTCAGCGTCTTTAGGGAACACTGTGCATTTTGTTCAACTAATCTTTCAAGTCCTTTGCTCCTTCAGCCATAATTACAATGTCATTGGTGAAGGCTAATGATTTTATTTCTTCTCGCTAAACTTTAAACCCCTTCATAAGTGTCCCTTTGGTATCTTTTATTGCTTGATCAGTTTACAGAATGAGTAACATCAGGCATAAGCAACAACGTTGTCTCACTCTCATCTCAACTACTGGTTCTCTTTCATGTCTCCTATCTCTACAAGTTGAAGATAACCTTCCTCTCCCTCTAGTTTCTACCTACAACCTTCTGATTTTCAAAAAGGCCTATTCTAATAAAATTAAAATTTTTGCTTATCTTCAAATAGTATAAATACAGGGTGTACACAAAGTCAGGGAACACTTCCAATTATTTATTGCACAAGAACTAAACATGTACAGATATTGCATTTAAAAGAGAAACTCTGGAAGTTTTTTTTACAAATATTCGATATGCGAACCATGAGTGACCCGGCAGACGTCAATACGGTAATCGAATTCTTGCCATACCCGTCCCAGCATGGCATCGTCGACTGAGGCAGTCGCTTCCCGTATTCTCTCCCAGAGCTCTGCCCCCACAGAAAAAAGTCACACGGAATAAGATCTGGTGATTGGGGAGGCCATTTCATAAAACAGCTGTCCCCTTCTGTAACACGGTCGATCCATCGATGCGGCAGCTCCGTGTTCAGGTACCCACGAACTTCACGATGAAAATGGGATGGAGCCCCATCCTGCTGAAAGATGAACGGAGAGTTCCGATTGCACTTGAGGCATCAGCCATTGATGCAACATGTCCAAGTAGGAATATCCAGTGACAGTGCTCTCAGTGAAGAAGAATGGCCCGTAAGTTTTCGATGTGACAAGGCACAAAAAAGATTTACCTTTGGGGAATCACGCTCAAATTCAATGCACTCGTGTGGATGCTTAGTATCCCAGATTTAAAATTATGCCTGTTCACTTTCCCATTACTGTGAAAAGTGTCTTCGTTGCTAAAAGTTAAGTGACCAACAGTACCATCCCCATGCTCATTCAATTGTTGCAGCTGCTAACAAAAAACTCAACCGCTTGTATTTATCGTCGTCATTGAGCTCTGCACTAGCTCTAATTTGAATGGTTTCATAGACAGCTTCTGTCGCAAGACTTTCGACACTGCCATTGGAGCCATTTCAAGTTCACGGAATGCACGACGCACCGATTTCTTTGGACTCCTTATGAATGTCTCTCGTACGCGCTTCACATTCACTTCACTCTCTTTGCCAGGCACAAGTGACCCGTCATAACGAATTTTTTGTGCCGGTGGTAAATGGCCTTCCTTGTTGGCGGCTTCTTACCGTACTTGGTTCTAAACATCCGTTGAGCAGCTGTGGCACACTTGTTTTTGTGGAACTCCAACACACACAAGGCTCGCTCCGCACCGGAACTCGCCATGTTTGAGACCAGCACTGACTATCAGCAAATTACTAAACTATGCTGTGGCGGTAAACACGAAAAAAACTTTCAGAGTTTCTCTTCAAAATGACATATGTATGATATCTGTACAATGTTTGCTTCTTGTGCAATAAATAATTGAAAGTGTTCCCGGACTCCATGTACACCCTGTAAAGACAACCGTTTTTTTGTATGCCTTCTGTGATAAGTCTTAAGGTCAGTATCGCCTTACATGTTTCCTCATATCTCCAGAACCCGAACTGATCTTCCCTAGCTTTTCATTCTTCTGTAAACAATTTCTATCAATATTTCACAAGAACGATTTATTAAACTGGTAATTCGGTAACGTTTATACTTTACAGCACCTGCCTTCTTTGGAATTGGAATTATCACTTTCTTCTTGAAGCCTGCCGTATTTCGCCTGTCTCATATACCTTGTATTCCAATTGGAATATGTAGTTTTGTCAAGGTTGGTTATGGCAGAGATCTTAACAATACTAATTGAATATAAGCAGCAGATTTATCGATGTAATTTGGCAGGGATTGAACAGATTCTACGGTTTAACCGAACTTTCCGTTTACCACATTTTCGAAGTAGTTGTTGTTGCGGTCTTCCGTCCTGAGACTGGTTTGATGCAGCACTCCATGCTACTCTATCCTGTGCAAGCTTCTTCATCTCCCAGTACCTACTGCAACCAACATCCTTCTGAATCTGTTTAGTGTATTCATCTCTTGGTCTCCATCTACGATTTTTACCCTCCACGCTGCCCTATAGTACTAAATTTGTGATCCCTTGATGCCTCAGAATATGTCCTACCAACCGATCCCTTCTTCTAGTCAAGTTGTGCCACAAACCTCTCTTCTCGCCAATCCTAATCAATACCTCCTCATTAGTTATATGATCTACCCATCAAATCTTCAGCATTCTTCTGTAGCACCACATTTCGAAAGTTTCTATTCTCTTCTTGTCTAAACTATTTTCGTCCCTGTTTCACTTCCATTCATGACTACACTCCATACAAATACTTTCAGAAATGACTTCCTGACACTTAAATCTATACTCGATGTTAACAAATTCCTCTTCTTCAGAAACGCTTTCCTTCCCATTGCCAGTCTACATTTTGTATCTTTTCTACTTCGACCATCATCAGTTATTTTGCTCCCCAAATAGCAAAACTCCTTTACTACTTTAAGTGTCTCATTTCCTAATCTAATTCCCGCAGCATCATCCGACTTAATTCGACTACATTTCATTATTCTCGTTTTGCTTTTGCTGATGTTCATCTTATACCCTCCTTTCATGACACTGTCCATTTCGTACAGCTGCTCTTCCAAGTCCTTTGCTGTCTCTGACAGAATTACAATGTCATCGGCGAACCTCAAAGTTTTTATTTCTTCTCCATGCATTTTAATACCAACTCCGAATTTTTCTTTTGTTTCCTTCACTGCTTGCTCAATATACAGATTGAATAACATCGGGGAGAGGCTAAAACCCTGTCACACTCCCTTCCCAACCACTGCTTCCCTTTCATGCCCCTCGACTCTTATAACTGCCATCTGGTTTCTGTACAAATTGTAAATACCTTTCGCTCCCTGTATTTTACCCCTACCACCTACATAATTTGAAAGAGAGTATTCCAGTCAACATTGTCAAAAGCTTTCTCTAAGTCTACAAATGCAAGAAACGTTGGTTTGTCTTTCCTTACACTAGCTTCTAAGATAAGTCTTAGGGTCAGTATTGCCTCACGTGTTCCAATATTTCTACGGAATCCAAACTGATCTTCCCCGAGGTCAGCTTCTACCAGTTTTTCCATTCGTCTGTAAAGAATTCGCGTTAGTATTTTGCATCCGTGACTTATTAAACTGATTGTTCGGTAATTTTCACATCTGTCAACACCTGCTTTCTTTGGGATTGGAATTATTATATTCTTCTTGAAGTCTGAGGGTATTTCGCCTGTTTCATACATCTTGCTCACCAGATGGTAGAGTTTTGTCAGGACTGGCTCTCCCAAGGGCGTCAGTAGTTCCAATGGAATGTTGTCTACTCCCAGGGCCTTGTTTCGACTCAGGTCATTCAGTGCTCTGTCAAACTCTTCACGCAGTATTGTATCTCCCATTTCATCTTCATCTACATCCTCTTCCATTTCTATAATATTGTCCTCAAGTACATCGCCGTTGTATAAACCCTCTATATACTCCTTCCACCTTTCTGCTTTCCCTTCTTTGCTTAGAACTGGGTTTCCATCTGAGCTCTTGATATTGATACAAGTGGTTCTCTTATCTCCAAAGCTCTCTTTAATTTTCCTGTAGGCAGTATCTATCTTACCCCTAGTGATACTCGCTTCTACATCCTTACATTTGTCCTCTAGCCATCCCTGCTTAGCAATTTTGCACTTCCTGTCGATCTCATTTTTGAGACGTTTGTATTCCTTTTTGCCTGCTTCATTTACTGCATTTTTATATTTTCTCCTTTCATCAATTAAATTCAATATATCTTCTGTTACCCAAGGATTTCTACTAGCCCTCGTCTTTTTACCTACTTGATCCTCTGCTGCCTCCACTACTTCATGCCTCAGAGCTACCCATTCTTCTTCTATTGTATTTCTTTCCCCCATTCTTGTCAATTGTTCCCTTATGCTCTCCCTGAAACTCTGTACAACCTCTGGTTTATTCAGTTTATCCAGGTCCCATCTCCTTAAGAACTCCTTTTTGCAGTTTCTTCAGTTTTAATCTACAGTTAATAACAAACAGATTGTGGTCAGAGTCCACATCTGCCCCTGGAAATGTCTTACAGTTTAAAACCTGGTTCCTAAATCTCTGTCTTACCATTATATAATCTATCTGAAACCTGTCGTGTCTCCAGGCTTCTTCCACGTATACAACCTTCTTTTATGATTCTTGAACCAAGTGTTAGCTATGATTAAGTTGTGCTCTGTGCAAAATTCTATCAGGCGGCTTCCTCTTTCATTTCTTAGCCCCAATCCATATTCACCTACTACGTTTTCTTCGCTCCCTTTTCCTACTACCGAATTCCAGTCACCCATGACTATTAGAGTTTCGTCTCCCTTCACTATCTGAATAATTTCTTTTATTTCATCATACATTTCTTCAATTTCTTCGTCATCTGCAGAGCTAGTTGGCACATAAACTTGTACTACTGTAGTAGGCGTGGGCTCCGTCTCTATCTTGGCCACAATAATGCGTTCACTATGCTGTTTGTAGTAGCTTATCCGCACTCCTATTTTTTTATTCATTATTAAACCGACTCCTGCATTACCCCTATTTGATTTTGTATTTATAATCCTGTATTCACCTGACCAAAAGTCTTGTTCCTCCTGCCACCGAACTTCACTAATTCCCACTATATCTAACTTTAACCTATCCATTTCCCTTTTCAAATTTTCTAACCGACCTGCCCGATTAAGGGATCTCACATTCCACGCTCCGATCCGTAGAACGCCAGTTTTCTTTCTCCTGATAACGACGTCCTCTTGAGTAGTCCCCGCCCGGAGATCCGAATGGGGGACTATTTTACCTCCGGAATATTTTATCCAAGAGGACGCCATCATCATTTAACCATACAGTAAAGCTGCATGCCCTCGGGAAAAATTACGGCTGTAGTTTCCCCTTGCTTTCAGCCGTTCGCAGTACCAGCACAGCAAGGCCGTTTTGGTTAGTGTTACAAGGCCAGATCAGCCAATCATCCAGACTGTTGCCCCTACAACTACTGAAAAGGGTGCTGCCCCTCTTCGGGAACTACACGTTTGTCTGGCCTCTCAACAGATACCCCTCCGTTGTGGTTGCACCTACGGTAGGGCTATCTGTATCGCTGAGGCACGCAAGCCTCCCCACCAACGGCAAGGTACATGGTTCTTGAAGTAACGAGGCCTATTGTAATACTTTGTGAATTTCTGAAGTCTAAGGCTTTAGTCTTGCTGGTCGACCTGTTAATATTGCATTATATATATATATATATATGCAAAAGTTCATTTCCGTTTCTCTGTATCATCTCTACTCCATCAACAATATTACCTATTCGTCAGCAATTGAAACTCATTATATATCTGACAGTGCACTCGTTGGCATATCAATCTCGTATGTTGTTATCAGTCTGAAGACTGGTTTAGTACAGATCCCTCGCTAGTCTAACCTGAGTAAATCTTTTATACTCTGTGTAGCTACTGCTGTCTCCATCCACCTGAACCTGCTTCTTCAACTCAAGCCTTGCTCTCCCTCTACATTTTTACTTCCCGCACATCCCCCTGTTATAGTCTGTCTGTAAACTGAAGAGCGAGCAGCGCCTTTGGTGGGGGAAGTGGCCTTTCCCGGAAGAACGCTGCCACTGGCCTACAGGGCCACCCAAAATCAGTTGCCCTGTTAAACGTCTAGCGGTGTAGTTCAGCGTGCAGTGATATACCGATATACGTCGTTTCTGTTTGTGGAATCTTTGTTGCCAGCGTCAGTCAGTTGACTTTGTGTACTCACTGATATACTTCAGTATCCCGAAGTGATGGATAATCGCCCTGCATTGCAAGAAAATGTGCGGAATACGAAGAAGAGGAGGTATTTGCGGAGTAACGAGCGTTCGATCGTCTCTAACGTTATTACAGCGTGTGTTAAGGAGGCAACACAAAAAGAACTGTTGGTTAACATTAACAGCCCCAATCAAAGGGCTGCAGTTTATGCAAACGTCAGCCTCGCCACTATAGGATGCATAAGGAAGGAACGTGAAAACAAGCCGCATGGTTTACTGGAATCGCCGCGAAGGAAAACTGATAATTTAGGGAGGAAACCCATCGTCATAGACAGTTTCACAAAATCAGTCATTCGACAAACGATGGAGGACTTTTACATAAACCAAAAAATAGTGCCGACATTACGGAAATTGCTTAATGCCGTGAAACAAAAAATACATTTTCCTTGGCAGAAAGATGTTTTACACAAGACATTGCGTGAAATGGGATTTACCTGGAAAAGATCTGTAACTAAACGAAAGATTCTCGTAGAAAGAACGGATATAATTGACTGGCGATGTAAGTATCTGATCCAAGTGAGGAAATTAAGGGAGCTAGGCAGAAAATTCTTTTATATTGATGAAACTTGGGTGGACAATAACATTACTTACAGAAAATGTTGGCAGGGCCCTGGCGTTGAGGGCATTATGGACAATGTTAGCGGAAGCAATAGGATTATAGTGGTGAATATTGGATCAAAAGATGGGTTCTTACCCAACGCACAGTTGGTTTATAAAGCGGGTTGTGCAACAGGAGACTACCATGGGCAAATGAACTACGAAAATTTTTCTAATTGGATATCGAATAAAGTGATTCCGAATCTGCCACCGAACTGTGTTATTGTTATGGACAACGCTTCATATCACAACAAGGAACACAACAAAGCTCCAACTAGGTCCTCGAATAAAAGCGAAATGATTGAATGGTTATTAAAAAATAAGGTGGAAGCTGAGTTGACAATGAGAAAAACAAAATTATTTGATTTAATTAAACAACATAAGCCGGAAGACAAAGTATTTGAAATTAATAAAATACTTGAAGCCCATGGACACACTGTGCTGCGACTTCCACCATACAACTGTGACTTAAATCCAATTGAAATGGCGTGGGCAAAGCTCAAGAATTTCGTCAGAGGAAGAAATATTCTTGGAGATATTTGCATGACGAAGTTGCTGCAGTTGGTGAAAGAAGGTATGTAGACATTTTCTGAGCTTCCATGTTTTATTCCGAACTAAATTTTGCCGTAACCGAAAGAGAGCGTATACAAAAACTTGTCCCAATTGTTACAGGTTTTGAAACGATAAGTCAAGATGACTGGAGTGCATACTGCCTCCATGTGGAGAAACTTGAAAGAGAATATTGGGTTAAGGATGGGGTTATGGAAGACATAATAGACGCTATAGTTATTAATTTAGAAAGTGATGACGACGAGGACGACGACGACGACGACAGTAATGATAGTGACAATGTTGATGATGACCTCTAAAATACGATGTATGTAAACAGGCAATGAATATTTTTTTGAAAAATATGTTGTGTGTTCTTTCAAGCCTGACTCTGCTCATACACTATGAAATTTCTTTTGGTAGAAATGTAGTACATGGTAGTAAAAGATTTTCCAAGATAAATACAGTCAAATGTTGTCCAAAGCAATAAATACCATTATCACTTGTTGTACAAAACCAGGAATAACTTGAGAGCTTCATGGTAAAATCAATTAACGTTTCGCTAGCAGAACGTGATTCAATCACGTAATACATTTAATGCCTAGAGAACAGCAGCATTTGAATATACTCTGTCACTAAAACTCTATCTCGGTTACTATTCACATGATTCTAAGGAATATTGCTTAAAACATGTGTGCAATAGCTAATCTAAACACTACTGAAATTTCTTTCGAGACACGTATACCGATTCTGGACTTCTATGTAAAAAGCTTGACATACAAGGTGCGTTCACATATTAATTTTTATTTTTTGGTAAGAACTTTACTTGTTAATCTACAACAATGTTATCCTATTCAAAATATTCCCCAGTACATGCTATACACTTATGCCAGTGCTTTTTCCAATTCCCAAAACACTTTAGGAATTATTTCCTCGGGATAGTTCATAGGCCTTTTGACTGCATTTTTAATCTCACCCATTCTTGTAAAACTGCTGTCCTTTAAGGCCTGCTTTGAAATGTTTATACCACTTGTGTGTTCTGGGTTTACTCATAAGAGACTCACCAAAAGCAATATTTAACATTCCTAAAAATTTGATACACTTTATTCCATTCTTATAACAAAATTTAGTACAGATTCTCTAATCTATTTTTATACAAAACAAATAATAGTTGATGCTACCAAAACACATATAACTTTTTTGACAACTGAGAGCCGGCCGCGGTGGTCTAGCGGTTCTGGCGCTGCAGTTTGGAACCGCGGGACTGCTACGGTAGCAGGTTCGAATCCTGCCTCGGGCATGGGTGTGTGTGATGTCCTTAGGTTAGTTAGGTTTAAGTGGTTCTAAGTTCTAGGGGACTTATGACCTAAGATGTTGAGTCCCATAGTGCTCAGAGCCATTTGAACCATTTGACAACTGAGAACTGGGTAAATACCCAATATGCAAAACATTGCACAGATACTTTTCAGACATGTTTACGAAGAGAGTGGCAAAAAAAGCAGTGCAAACCGAACTAATACAAAACACGGAATTATAAATTTCTGCTTACTTTTTAAACACTCTTCGTGTTGCAAGAATTGTTAAGTTCCAATGCAGACCCTTTAAAGAAAACTTCTACATTTTAGTAAGAACAAGCCTTAAATTCTACAGGTTGATTGCACTATATCTGGTTCGTCTTACGAATAGAGGAACATACATTCACATGAAGAGGCATTCGGTTCTATGTTTGTAGTAGAATACTGACTTCCGTTCTTATGTTAATATTATTTACTCTATAATGTTTTGTTTCGAAGAAGCTATCGTCTTTTGTTTTCCTTATACTCTTAATGCATTTGTCTAAAAATAAACACAGCCGGGACGTATCTGTACGCGGCGTCGCCACAGATACGAAGCGCGCACCGCCGCAGGGCCGGTACTACGTTGTGAAACAGCCTGTAGAAGCGCCCTGTGACGTAGCAGGGTAGGCAGAGTGGGGACTCGCTTGCTCGCTCTTCAGTTTACAGACAGACTATACTATAAACCCGTGTGACTAGCGCTACTCTTACGCGACTGGCACGAAATCTGAGTAGACATCATCTTTCAAATGTAGAAACATGCCTACCAATTTTCGTTTATGTCGCACAACTCCTTGTTATAGCGATTTTTTTCCAGTCATTGTATTATCCACCCCCTGCCCGAAAGCAAAACAACTGATCTACAGGCACCATTCGTGCAGAACAGTTGAACCAGCAAAACTGGGCTTCCAAAATCTGATGCTTCACCTACATATAATTCAGCACTCCAGACAAATATTTTCAAACGTATATCTCCTTTTTTTTCAAAAAAGCTTTTCTCGCTAGTGCCCGTCTTCATTTGATATATTTTTTAATTCTGTTGTCATTAGTTTATAGTGCTGCCCAAATAACAAAACTCATCTGTTCCATTTAGTGTCTCATTTTGTAATCTAATTCCCACACAATCACCCGACTTACAAGGGGAGTGACAGGGTTGGGAAATGAAGTTCGGAGTGGGACGGCGCGTGTTTGCAGCTCTACCCCATAGTGTTACAATGCCCCAGCCGTACGGCCAGACGGCCAGCCATTCACGAGAAAAACATTCCGCAACTTTCAGTCGTACAGTATATAACACCCACGCGTCCGCTCACTGAACCGAATGGCGCGGTGGGCGATGCAATATTGATAACAATTCGTGCTTCGTATTTTCAAAGTATCTATTTGCTTTTCCTTATTTTTTTTAAAAAAATCAATGACGTTCAAATTGAAAACTTTTGTTCTTTCAACATTTTCAACTTTTCCAACCAAATTATTTCCTTCAAATATTCGTTCGTATTGAATACTGACAATATTTCATTGCTATCATGTATATTATACATAACATCCGTCGAACGGGAGCGTACGGCTTCTATCCGACTAGTTCAGGTATACGATCGACTTCAATGTCATGAGACCGCTATAAACGAGGGTCCCCACAAAGGGGCATTTGACAAACTTGGAGAGCGAAGGGATAGCCGTTGCTTTTGCGCGCTTGGAACGAGTACACGTGTGTGAAAGTTTTTCCTGTTGCTAACGTTTTGTGGTTACAATGCTTCGAAGTGAAAACATCGCGAGTTCTGAGGGACTCGTAGAAGATATTACCGACGATTCTCTACACAGCGAGAAAACGAAGTTGCTGATTAAAGATGCAGTTACCCATTTCAATGCACTGCTGGTTGGACACGATTTACTGGCGTCAGAAGGTTCGCCGTCAATTCCACACGAAGCTATGCTGATGGCACAGAAGTTGTACAACACTATGATAGATAGTGAAAACACTATCGAAGAAGTTACAATAGACGATTGATTCTTCGGACGAGTATGAGCCCCAAGGGAAAAAATCCAAAGAGCCTGCGTATATTCAGCTAGAATACAAAATACAGTGCGTCAAGATTGCGAAAGCACATCCTCGGTGGAGCCTGCAGGCCCTGAAAAGTAAAGGATGTCATCGTTAAAAAAAAAAAAAAAAACACAATATGATGAAAATTTTACATTTAAAGCTTCTAGTCGATGGGTGGCGAGATTTAAGCAACGACACAGAATTCGTCAACGGAAAGTAACAAAATTCGTATCACGAAAGGAAACAGTGACATTGGAAGAAACCTTGGCTGTTGCAGAAACTTTCCGGCTACAAACTCGAGATTTAATACCGACTTTTGACAAGGAATATATTATCAACACAGATCGAACAGGCATGTGACACAAAATGAAATCACATTCTATAAACGGTATTTCAAACAACTAATACCCATTTGAATAATTTTCTTATATAATCATGTAATTGTACAATCGTTTCGGTCATTAAACATCGAGCTGTTTCATTTGCTTCCTGGAGGTCAGTACCAGTCTACTTTCAACCGGACTCTCACCCACAAAGGAAGCAAGACCGTACTTGTGAACAGAGTGGACATGAAGAAAGATAAGCATTCATATGCAGCACAATATGCTATTCCTTTTTCTGGACGTGTACTGCCGAGTGTTTTCGTATGCCTGCAGGAGACAACAGGTGCATTTGGACCCAGAGTCCAGAAGACGATCGATGAATACGTCGAAGCATACAAGAACGTCATTATGACGTCATCAAAATCCGGAAAGCTGACTACAAACACGTACAACGAGTTTCTTAGAACATCTTTGAAGCCCTATGTTGGGAACAAAAGGTTTCTCCTCATCGTCGACTGCTGCGGAGGGCAAACACAACCAGAACTGTATGACGAGGTTTTCCAGGACGACGCACAACGTCCCACCTGTACCCTCAAAGTTATTCCACCGAAGTGTACACCGCTAGTGCAGCCCTGTGATGTTTATTTTTACAGACAGGTGAAAAATTTCATTAAATGCCTGCAAAATTGCGCCACGTTAATTGAACAGGAACGAGGGATTAATTCAAGAGAAGATTGTATTAAAATTCACTCGATCGTTCACCATCAGTTATCATCTCCTGTTTTTCACAATATGATCCAATACGCATGGTTCGCGTCGAAACTAAGCGCAGAAAGACGCATCTTTAGAAATGTTAACGAGGAGTCTGCTTTTCGACAGATTATCCTCAAAACTCGCTGTTCGTGCAAAAAATCTTCATTTATTTGATGCGCAAATTGTTCTAACATCTTTTGTTTCGAGTGTTTTTATGACAAATATCATTCTGGCTCTTGTGTAATTTCGGAATCCAGCGAATAAACATATCATTATTCATAGTCTTCACATATGAATATTATTCTCCCATGCACACATTTTCAATATACAATACGAACGAATATTTTGAAGGAAATAATTTGGTTGGAAAAGTTGAAAATGTTGAAAGAACAAAAGTTTTGAATTTGAACGTCGTATTATTATTATTTTTTTTAATGAGTGAAAGCAATCTAGATACTTTGAAAATACGAAGCACGAATTGTTACCAATATTGCATCGGCCACCGCGCCATTCGGTTCAGTGAGCGGATGCATTAGTATTGTATACCCATGTTTCGGAGCGTTTTTCTCGTGAATGGCTGGCCATTGTAACTCAATGGGGTAGTGCTGGAAACACGCGCCGTCCCACTCCGAACTTTATTTCCCAAACCTGGCACTCTCCTTGTTAGTCCAACTGTACTCCATTACCATGGTTTGTTGATGTGTATCGTGTATATATTTTGTAAAATATTTGTCTTGGACATTCATGGGGGCGTCCACAAAAATTTTCTAAGAGTGGGGGGGGGGGGGGGGGGGAGGGGGAAATCAGTGAGTTTGGATATGCCATGCCCAAAAACCGAAATTTTACAGTAGATACACGAAACCTTATAGCTATAGTGATTCTCCCGATAATTATTGTAATTACATTACTATGATATCCAAGAAGCCCACATGAATCATTACCATAGACTAAATATATTTTTTCATGATAGTTTATGATTACATTCTTCATTTGTGTGGCCATACTGTCCGTAATTGCTTTACAATTCCTGAGGTTATTTTTGTTCCGTCATTATAACTACAAATGAGTGTTTTTCTCACAAGAAGCGTTTCAATTTATTAATGAGTGGTCTGTAACTAAAGATATTTATAATCTGATTTGTTTTTAGGGTCTAAAAAAAGTTGGTTAACAATTTGTTCGTTTTTACTTACGGTCATTTCTGATTGGTTTTTCGACTGCATCAGGAAATGCCTTCTGCTAGCACGTTTTTTGTTTCTTTCTTCAGAGCCAAACTATACTAAACCAAACCAAACACATGCCAGCAGATGGCATTTCCTGATGTAGGCGACAAACCAAGAAGAAATTACCGTAAGTAAAAACCAACAAACCATTATCGAACTGTTTTTCTTTCTTAGAAACAAATCAAATTGTAAATATCTTTAATTACAGACCACCTCAATAAAGTGAAAAGCGTCTGGTGAGCAGATACGCATTTTCTTGACGAAACAAAAATATCCTCAGGAATTTTGTGATTTTTGATGTCATATTTTCACCTCGATTATGTGATAGTATATTTTCATTACGTTCTTTCACATTTTAAATGCCTGCAAATATCCATCAACGTGGTTAACAAGTTTGTAAACAAAGGTATGAAATATTCGCAAATAGTATGTATATTCCTATAACGAAAATGTTTGGCTGACATTGAGCGTTAACAATCTGATACAGGAAAATTTAAGAGCAAATGTTGTAATCACATGGACATAACGTAACAACCACTTATAAAGTGCTATTGGCTAAAACTCATCAAAAGTAGAGGATGAGGAAATAAAAACTTTGATGTCAACATTTACAAACTTGGGGCGTATTCCGCGCGGGAAAACAAGAAAAATGCCCAGGTAAACACGTGTCTAACTTCCCTCCATTCAAAGTTATAATGATAGTTTACGACCAGCGCGTTCAAGGTAAATGCCAACAACTGAAGTTTGTAATCAAAAACTAAAATTCATTTTGTGAAAATATATATACACTTAACCCGCTGATGCACTCATTGTATTCTCAGTGTATGTATGTCGCTATGTGGGCCACGTTTGCATTCGAAAATTGTGTGTAAATGTCAGTCTGCACTGAAAGTTTCACGCGTGCTGTAGTGATTTCCAGAAAAGTGTTCCGGTTAACCAACACAGGATATTCGTTTTGTGGGGTAGTAAACTTGGTCTTTTATTTAAGGGCATGTGAATAATTACAGACTTGGGGCTGTATCAAAACAGTCGCATCAATATACCTTTACTGTCATTGACAGGTCGAACTGCTGAGACAGGATCCGTAGCGATTACGAATACCACAGTATTTTCGAATACGTCCACCAAGGTAATGCAAGAATAGACTAAACCTGGAGCTTAGTAGAACCACTGTCACTTCGAGAAATGCACGAGAATTCGGCTTTGAATGAAAATTCTGTAGTCCACATTCCAAAAGTTGGCTCCCCTTTTGCTGATGTCTACAGATAGAAGACTGCGCGGATGCGGTTACTAGCGGATATCCGCAGTAATTTTACCTTCCGGATAAAAGAGTGCGCGGTTAGCTGCTGTCAGCGAACAGCATTACTTAAATCGGCACCGCACGCCTGTTGTACTGGAAACAAGAAGTCTGTGGGCATTGTTCGAATGTTTGCAAGGGCCAGGTAAAGCGGAAGTCCGTTTCCGTCGTTACCTTCTGGCTACGACCGCTTTGCACCCATGTGTTGCCGCTATCTTATATATTTCGCGCAGACTGTGAAGCACGTTCTGAGATGGCCACTGGCTATGTGAGAGGTGCGAGGAGCCAAGTTTCTGCTGCCTTCAGCAGCTTCTGTTGATTTCAGTTAACGCTTTACTGGCTGAGTGGCAACGTGACGAGAATGTGGGAGTAAACATTAGTGAGACTGCTTTTTTCAAGTGAACGCCATGCACATGATTTCACGTGAGGTGAAACAATGTGATTTCACATTACTGCGAGAAACCAAACTGAAATCATAAAAAAATGGTTATGTACTTGATGACAAGAAGGGAATCAAAGATATAGTGATTTGTTTTGCGTGTAAAAAAAGTGTGTTCTTACACCGTACACGGAACTAGGACTTCAAATTTGTTAAAACATGCCCCTGAGGCTGGGCAAAGTACTATAATTACTTTTTCAAACACTACGAGAGACGTAAAAGTTTCTGAAGTCCCACAGAATTTGAAGGTAGCCCGACACACACACACACACACACACACACAAATCTTGTCAGAACATGCATTTCATCTTCACAAGCTGCGTGTAGAGTTGGATTTCTCGAGACGGCACGGCACAGAGGAAATGTTCGCATCGTATTCGCAACTCTGCTGACTTTCACAATAGACTGGCGTCACTACGACTCAGTGAATCGCGCTTACTATTGAAGTTTTGATGTCGCCTCGCTCATTACTAGGGTCCCTCTCACAGATTCGTTGTCACATCTCTGGCAGGTTCAAAGCCGGTATAACAGCACTGTTTCATTATGCCCTTAGCTTAACTTACTTTTTATTCAGTGAATATTTTGAACAAGTTGACGATTCGCCGAAGCTTAAACCAAAAGACAGAATTGGAAGGAAAATCAGCATTGGCCGCATTTTGTTGATTTATTGTCAGCAAAATCGATTTTCGGTCACTGAGTGACCATCCTCAGTGCTGTAATATACAATTAAAATTGGTAGGTACTGGTATCAAGCTATAACCACAAGGTTAGAGCGATCACGCGCAGGGGCCGGCACGCCTTCCTGCTCGGGAAGCAGTGCGTTAGACCGCACGGCTAGCCGGGCGGAAAAAAAAAGGTATGGTATATCTTGCGATAATGGGACAATATGAGAATTCCACGATGTGCACTGAACCGGTACCGCAGCGTGTTAACTGAATGAAACAATAGTTGCAGTACGGGAGGTCCCGGTAAAGGTTGAAATGGAACACACGCATTGTAGCTCTGTGTAAATTTATTGTGCACGAGTTCAAATGGAACACAAATAAATCCAAATCAACTACTGTGCTTCAAAATACTCCCGCACCTCATACACACAGTGTTGCCAACGGTGGGAAAGATGTTGAATGCCAATGGCATTGCCATTAATGTGTGGCACCTGTCGCCGAAATGTCGTGAGGACATTCGCCCTGTTTGCAAATCGCCTCCCACGCAGTGGTTTCCTCAGTTGTGCAATGAGGCGAAGTCGCATGGAATGAGGTCTGGTTGTAGTGTGGGTGGGAGAAGATCTATCTTGTAACATCGCCAACCTCAAAGGCCTACTGAATGTTTCAGGCGCTGGTGCCGAGCCATACTCGATGCGATCGCAATCTGTCGGTTGATTTCGGTAATGTTTACCGCGGGCTTTCTGATCTATTTACTGCAATTACGGTGATTCCACACATTCGCGCCATCTACCATAGTAGCCAAGACGTGTGGAATGACCCTCGCACTTCTGTAGCGTCGTCCCATGGTGAAGTAGAGGTGGCAAGATTTTTGCAACACCGTAATCCGAGAATATCCATTTTACGGTAGAAATGAAAAAGACGGCGATGTATAGTTTCTAGACGTCTTAGTAAGTCGGAAAGTGCATGCGTCATGATGGCATTTCCTTTACCTTAAGTCCACGCATATTTTCAGGCTTGTAGCTCTGTAAAGGTCTCAGACTATGGACGTCCTTCAAACGTTGGTACGATGGAGACTTGTTGTGTCTGATAGAGACACCATTGCAAAGGAGATGGAACACTTGCAATCTGCGTTCAGAGATAACACATATCCTCCACGTCATATCAGCACAACTTTAAGCGGAAATAAACGTGACCGCACACTAAATCAAGAGGAGGAAGAGCTCTTCAAATCCCAGGCTTTCCTCCTACGTATCGGCCTCGTCCAATTAGGCAGAATCCAGAAGAAACATTTTATTAAAGTAACCTTCCAGCCATCTGTGCTCTTCCCCGTTTCGGTAAAATGTGATCTGTGTTTGCGAAAGGCGGGCTACAGAATGCCATCTGAGTGTGGTACTGCCTGGACAGTACGTGAAGGTGCGTTAAATACAATCGCCTTTCGTAGTCCAGTAAGTCAGCCATAGCTGGGCATTGTATCCCAACAGGACACTGTATAGGTTATGCTACCATGAAAATATTGGCCACGACGATATCCTTATGTGATTAAGTTACTAGCGAATCTGTGAAAATACGTTTGGCACAACAATTTATTAATCGATATGGCGACTTTCAACAGTCTGCCTCCATAGCTGAGTGGTTGAGTTGGTTACTGACTACACCTGTTTGCTTATTATTTGCCACTCATTTCACGCATCACTAGGGGTGGATAGAGGTCCCCTTAAAAGAAGGTGGACAACGCGGCTGAATGCCGTATGGTGGACCCACGTTCGATCTTCAGTGCGACCACAATTTTTTTCTTGGTGAGAGGTCGAGAACGGGGCGCACTCATTCTCAGGATGCCAACTGAGGAGCGACGTGACCGAGTAGTAGCCGCTCCACGTGACGAAAAATGACAACGGCCAAGAGCGATGTATTGACCCCACTGCCGCTCCATTCTGCATCCAGTGACTCCACAGGCAAAGGACGACATGGCGGTCGGTCGGTCCGATGGCCTCGCTAGGGGCCTATGGACAGAGTTCATCTTTAATAGAGCTTTCAACTGTGTAAGGCGTGTGGCGAGGTGAATTCTTTAATATTTTCAAAAACAATACATTGCACAATTAATTGTCTAGCGACAGTTAATTTTACTACGCTGACACTTGAATTTTAGCACTGCAGGCCTGCGACTCGACAGAGGCCATGCATGCAGCATCAAGATCACGCCCAAGCCTGTACGCCTCAGATGGAGTGATGTTCGACAGGGGGCGCTAAACTCGACAAAGGCGCTCATACACGTGTAACCTATCTGCACACGCCTCCGCGCCAATTTTCGGTTTAAACCGATCGAGGTCCACCAGCAATCTCCAGTGCTAAACACTGACCCGAAGATGGCTGAATTGTTGCCAGCTGAAAATCGTGGCAAGATGTCAGTGCCATCTGGCTGCAATCCCGAAACCTTATGGAATACTCACTGTGCTGGGAAAACTTCATTTTTCTTAACCGCCTATGGGACAACATCGTGCAGCAATATCGAAACACTATGAAGTGCTTAATAGTACACATCACACATTCAGTTTTTCAAAAGTTTTCGTGTGTGGGTATTCATGAAATGTACCTATTGCTTGTTCTTATGTTCTAGCTTTTATTCTTAGAGGAAACTGCCAGGTCTTCGCACCTAAGAATACCTGCGATGCTCTACTTTTTTCGTTACAGACGGCAGTTTGAAGGCTACGTATAGTACTGCCACGTATCGGAACTTCGTGAAACTATAGGGACTGAAACGGGAATATTCTACGATGTCTCACAACAAATTCGGAATTTTTTCATCGGAAACTGGCCGAGGAAAAAAACGTGTTTCATTATTTATTCAAAGCCCCTCATATGAAAAATGTCCCGCGTCAGAGCTGCATACAATACAGCTTCCTGAACTCGCTGCCTTGAGCGAAACACACTTTCTTACTTTTCGTAAATTAAAGAACAGCCGCCTTCAGTCACAATCGTGATTTTCTTTCAATGCACGATGTATTTCGAGCACATGTGGGTCATATTCAGAGAGTCTACATCAATGTCTATCCTAATTTATGTTAATTCTGATCCGTTTGCAGTAATGGATACATGGTTTTGAAGTACAGTATGAATAGATACGTTTATGTGCATAAATACACTTTCCATTCTACCCTTCCATCTACGTTTGCTCAAGTGCTGCAGAACAGAAAGTATATATATATATATATATATATATATATATATATATATATATATATATATATATATATATACATATCTACAAATACTTTATTTCAAAACGATGTATCCACTACAAAAAACTGATCAGAAGTAACCTAAATTTGCAAAAAATTAATGTAGACTATCAAAGCACCTGAAGATAAGCCCCTAGGGCTCAAAATGAATCGTGTGTTGAAGTAAAACAACGATTCTGACTGATGGTGGTTGTTCTTTGTTTTACAAAAGTAATACATTCAGGGAATAAAAACTGTCAGCAATGGATAAAATGAAGATATTGTTTTTTACTTTTCCTGGGACTTGTTTGAACAGGTCTTTTTATTTATGTAAAATAGTAAATCGTTATTAACCCTAAATCTTACAAAGACTCGTATTATACAATTCCGAACAATTGCTGAAAACCTCTTTTTCCGCCTATGGCTGTAGAAGTTGTATTTCTGCTATTGCAATCTTGGCGTTTCAGCACTATCAAACACTACGTTTAAGTGCGACCCATTTTCTACAAGAAGAAAACCGAATTTCGGAAACCGTTTTACGCTGTCGCTTTTACATGTGAAGCTCTGAAACGGATCTCGTAGCCCAATTAAATATGGCGTCTGGATAACAGCATTTAGAGTTTGCGATTTAGTCGGCATAATCGCTGTTTATGTTCAATTAGATGAGGTGTAAACAGCTTCAGTCTAACATTTCTACTTATCCTTCATTGTACAAAAAGCCACTCTGTCCATATAAATTGAAAATTTGCAAAAACAAGACAAAACCTGACAGCACAAGCAAAACCATTTGCGCTTACATGGGAGCGACAATCGATTATGGAATTGGAGAACCAGCAACCAGAAGCGGATTTCCAGAATCGATTTTGAAGTGTGTACAAGTAGTAGGACGAAGTATGTTCTGGTCCATTTTGTTAGGGCGGGTTACCTACATCAGGGGAGGCCATACTCTCAGGAGCAAACCTGTTTTTCTCCTTTGATTGACAGGTACTTAACCTATTGTTCTCCTTTGATTGACAGGTACTTAACCTATTGTTCTCCTTTCATTGATAGATACATAACCTATTGTCCTGCTAAGAGGATCCTTCGATTGTCAGGCACTTAACCTTGCAAAAACAAGACGAAACCTGACAGCACAAGCAAAACCATTTGCGCTTACATGGGAGCGAAAATCGATTATGGAATTGGAGAACCAGCAACCAGAAGTGGATTCCCAGAATCGATTTTGAAGCGTGTACAAGTAGTAGGACGAAGTATCTTCTGGTCCATTTTGTTAGGGCGGGTTACCTACATCAGGGGAGGCTATGCACCCAGGGGCAAACCTATTTTTCTCCTTTGATTGACAGGTACTTAACCTAATGTTCTCCTTTGATTGACAGGTACTTAACCTATTGTTCTCCTTTCATTGATAGGTACTTAACCTATTGTTCTGCTAAGAGGATCCTTCGATTGTCAGGCACTTAACCTATCGCTCCATCACCCCTCCCATTCCCTCCCCCACAGGAAACCTTACCCCTCGCTGCTAGAGGTACACTTTCAGGTCTGAGTTATTGGATAGCCCATCTCACTCTTAACAATTTGATTGACTACTTAATTAAACTGATCAATTAATTAACCTCTCCCCCTCTGGTAAACCCTCTCCCCTCCCACCCACCCTCCCAGAAATTGGCAGGAAAATGACTCAGTTGATCAGTCATTTGGAGGGCATTCAGTTGCAGTGTGTGGAATATTGTTTAAACACTTTACACAATGTGTAGAATATTATTTAATTATTTATAGCAGTGAATGGAATACAGTTTATTTACTTAATTAAGAATTTGTCCAGAAATCGATTGCTGTGTATGGAATATTGTTTAAACAATTTAGATAATGTGTGGAATATTGTTTATTTAACAGTTTAGGGGATTAAAGTCAGTGTATGAAATATATGGAAACTGATGGCTCTTTGATGGAGAGGAAGGATCTCATAACAGGAAATTCAAGTGTATATTGTTTATTTATAAAAAAAAACTTAGTTTGTGGGGGATGGATTTCTCTTGCTCATCATTCTCTGCTGTAGGTCTTGTAAGAAGTAATTACATGGCGCAAATATGTTGCATAACCTAATGTTTGACACCGTACTCTGGGTGTCTTAACCTAATGTTCAGCCCTTTGTCGACACATTACCTATTGTTCTGTTAAGTGGTTTTCCAAGTCACCCCTGTTTCCTTAAACTGTTGTAACCCCTTTGATACCAAATTAAGTAATTAGTTATGTCCCCCCCACCATTTTCTGGTACACTTTTCGAATTTCACATGCATTTGAACGCCCTTTCTGGCGCATTCTTCTTCGCCACCCACCCCCTTAAACTATTGTACAGCATTTTAAATAAAAATTATGCAAATTAACCTAGTGTTCTGCACTTAACCTGCTGTTGTTCTGCTCCATGTCACCCACTCACGCACACTCTCCCCTAACTATTGTACCACTAACACCAGGTTGATATAAAAATGTATGCAAATTAATTAATTCGATATTCTGCACATGCATGGGGTAGTTTTTTTTTAATTCTCACCATCCTATTGGTCGGTGAAATCGATGGAATATAGTTTAAACAAAAGATCGCTAATAAAAGCACATCCCACCACTCAACACCCGACGCCGGCGCCGCTGACTCTGCACACATTCCCAGATGTCCGGATGCTATGGCAATCCCCACAAAGTGACAACGCAGCTGTAAGCTGACAAACCATGCGTAGGTGTTAGTTCAGACTCCGCAAGCATGATGCGGCGACATCTCTTTCATACATGACATCCGAGAAATACCTGTCGAAACAAGTGTTCACCTAGGCAACGTTTCTGGCGTGATGATGCATACCTGCAGTGCGCGTCCAGTGCCGAGAGAGATGTTGCAATGCTTCCCACAATAGTACAGGGTGCATTCTTCGTATCAATCCTAATGGAACAGCCCGTCCATCACTGAATTTACCCGTCAAACTGCTGCTGCTGCCAGTGTGGGAGCACTATATGCCCTTTTTTCCTGTAGATGAGACTTTCAGTGGCCAAACACTATTTTGTACACATTGAAAGGGTACAGTACCGCCCAACATTGAAAATAGGTACGAAATTCTTGTCAGAACAACACATTTTTTGTGTAAAAGTAACTCAATTTCAATTAATACAGCGAAGCCGGATACCAGTGTGGGAAAGAATGACAATTTATTTATTTAATTGATCACATGTGCACTCCCTCAAAATAAATCCCTACATCCAGTTTGGTGAGATCTGTGAAAGGAATGAATGTATGGTCGTCTGCTAACCACAGATAGTGAATCGGAATATATGATCATCTTTGAGTCGATCCTTTGGCTACCTTTGGTGAGACCAAAGAGATGGGAGTTACCAGAGCTTTGAGCGTCTGAAATGTGGCTGACCAATAAGGTAGCAAGGTGCTTCTCCCACTTCGAGAGAGGTGCGAGAGAATCAGAATACGGCCATGTTTCGGCACTCTGCCGCTGAACCTTCTGCTGTAAAGACCTGTTTTTTTTTGTTGTGCTCCGTGATGAAAGAGTGGAGGCATGGTATGGATGTGGAATATTTAAGAGTAGTTAGAATTAATACTTTCTCTTTCACAGGACCTTTTGTGGGGAAAATTACAAAGTGAGGCAGGTAATTTTAAGGGGATTGTAGTAAACCAACGGTCACAAAGAGCCCACGTGTAGTTGTAAGTTGAGATACTTCCGTGAGCTTAAGCTGAAATATTTAAGAATTAATAGCGTGTGTACAATAAGCTGAAATATTTAAGAATTAATAGCGTGTGTACAATAAGCTGAAATATTTAAGAAATAGCGTGTGTATCATAAGTTGAAGTATTTAAGAAATATCATTCCGTGTGACGCTGAATTTAAACTCTGAGAGAGAATCAAGGTGAGTCGGCCGTTTTTCCAGCAACGCCACTTGGCTTGCATTGCACAGGAAGACGTGCGTTTATCTCCAGAGTTCACAGTAGGAAAGTAGAATTACAAAGTGGGGCAGTGTCGTGTGAAACTGGGATAAATATTGATTGAAGTGGGAAAGCGGAAAGTGATGAAGTTGTAACCATTCTTTGTGTAATATTTCATATTGTTGTGTTGTGTATGTCGTGTAATTTGGGTATGTGTGTTTTGCATGGGAGTAGCAAGGTAGTTTCGAAAGATTTGTGGGTATGCCTGTTCCTTCTGTATCGCTCGATCTGGAGGAAAGTTTCGTGAGGATTATTGTGAGAGGCGAAGTGTGAGGTATAATAAAAGATCCACCATCCGATCCAGGGAGTGCACTGTTGCGGTAAATAGATTACGAGACCATAGTATAGAGATTCACTAACGTAAAGCCATGCCCACTGGGCGGAATTTCTCATGTGATTTTGTGGTAGGTTGTAGAATTTGTGTGTTTAGGAATAAATCAAATAGTGAAAAGAAAGAGATTGGTGGGTTTTTTTATTAAATTGTATGTTATCGTAATGTCCCAAATTTATATAAAAGCCGTTAAATCAAAGACAAAAGGTAAATGTGGTATTGCCAGTGCGTAGTGTACAGTCAGAGTTCTATAAATCACTGATAGTCAGATGCGTGTTTCCGTTGCGTATTATTCATACAGGAGGATAATTTGTAGCTAAATAGTAAGATACGAGAATTCATGTTGCTCGATAAATTAAGGAAGATTCCACTCGCTTGGCAAACCACTCATCTTGCAGGCCTGACTGCTTGATGCCACAGTATGAGAAAGGCAAGTGGGTGCCTCTCATAATTTCGACCCTGCCAGGATTCCGTTTTTTTGCCACGATAATTTTGTTACCTGGATATTTAATTTGTTGCCAGGATTCCATTTTTTTGCCACGATAATTTTGTTACCAGGATATTTAATTTGTTGCCAGGATTCCGTTTTTTGCCACGATAATTTTGTTACCAGGATATTTAATTTGTTGCCAGGATTCCTTTGCCAGGATCGTTTTTGTTAGGATATTTTGTTGTTAGGGTTTGCTGTTAAGATTTTTTTTATGGAATGTATTGTGATAGCGCTAAGAAGTAAAATTTTTTCTGTTTGGAAATTCTTTCTGGATTGGTGAGGATCTTTTATTTTATTTTATGTAATTAATTGCTATATCGCACAAGGCTGGAAGATCGTTTCATAATTTTTTTTGCGTAATGTCCGTAGTAGCTAGGTCGCAGTCGAAAAGTGTAGCCACCATGGAGAATAGCGATTCTGGGGTGGACGTAGCAGTGCAGCAGGAAGTAACTGTTGACCATGGGTTAATGAGCGAGAAAGACAAACACTCCGAAGGGGCTGTATTGTTCAGTGGACCGCTGCAAGGGGATCCTTTATGCGGCGGGCTTTGTCCACAAACGCGGGCTTTTCCCGACGACGCGGGCGAGCCGAGACTAGGCCAGGTGTGCGGTGAAAGTGCAGCTACCCTTAGCGAAGCTACGGTTTCTCAGGCGAACGAGGTGAGCGTGTCGAAAGTAGGAAATAACGATGTGATACTGCAGTTTTTACAAGCGATGAGTAGGGAGACTAACGAAAGATTAGAAGCAATCAATAGAGATAATAAGGAGAGAGATAGGGAGGCTAAGGAGAGAGATAGGGAGACTAAGGAGAGATTGGAAGCAAATAAGGAAAGATTGGAGGCAATTGATAAGGGAAATAAAGAGGCAATGAGGAAGCTACACACAGTTATCGATGAGCGTCTGTCCGCAGTTAATAATCGGTTAGATGAGGGGGAGAAGAATCTGGATGCGGTGCAGCAAGAATGTGATGCTGTGAAAGAAAAGGCCAATAATTTGGAGGTACGAATAAGTGCAATAGAAAGCGATATTACAGAACATAGGGGCGTGTGGCCGGATGAGCGAATCAAAGAGATAGTGGAGGACTTACTTGCAGATAAACAAGGGGCATTAGACAGCGTGGAAGCTCAAGTCACACGGCAGGAAATGGCGCTAAATAAACACAGGGATGAAGTTGCGGAGGTAGTGGTCAGAATGAATACGATTAGTGCAGATGTAGAAAAGCTCAGTATAAGAGGCGAGACAGGCTCTGACAGTACGCAGCGAGAGGTTTATGCCGACCAGGAGGAGATACAATCACCATTACAGTTTAAAGAGGCGCAATTACAAATAAGTAGGAAACATAGTGAAGAACTAGCACAGTTGCAATTAGCGTGCAGTAGCGAAGGTGACACACCACCAGGTAGATTGCAGAGGGAGAGTGAGATAAACTCAAAAAGCGAAAATAGGCAGAAAGAGGAAGACGAATTCAGAGAGTCAGAAGAACGGTTGTGTCGGATAAAACAGGTGGCAGACCCAACTGGGTATAGTCCAAGGCTTTCTCAATTTCAAGATTCATTACCTTCATCGAGGGGACTGCCCCTTAAAATGAAGTTTGTGTGTAACCATTTGAGGGACGAGGCTAGAGCGAAAATGCAGGAAGTTATTAAAGACTGTAGTAGCTATTTAAATGAATTCTGGTCGCAAAGTAAGCAGGATCAGGTTACACAAAGCATATTGATAATGCGAAATGGTAACGAAGGTGGTATAAGAGATCCAGTGGAGTGCTATCAGGAAATGCTGAGACGAAATAGGTATTTGGATGTGACATACGAACCTGGGGAGTTCATTAAGATCTGTATAGCGAAGTTGCCAGTGAAATTGCGCAGAGGTATAGTGATGGCAGGCAGAGGCTTAGACGATTCCGCGTCACTCCGGCACTTGTTACAAGAATTGGGTAATGAGAGCAACATTGTGAACGGAGACACGACTCATAGGTCACATAGTGTCGAGGATAGGAACGGCAGGAACTATCAGAATGACAGAAGAGCATGGAATCCTGGTATTTCTTTCTTGTCGTAATAGATTGATGGATAGGAGTAACAAATCCAACATATCAGCCCTTAGCATCTTGCCTTAAAACACATGCAGCTGGCACTGAAAATTGTCTATGTAGCAGACATACTCTACTGATATGTAGGAATGCAAATACCATACTTCTGATCAGAGAGTAAAACACCAGTAATGGAATCTGTTAGGCTGGTCTCTCAGAGCAAAATTTGCAAATTTTTTATTTCGAACAGTAAAGTAAAACGATTGTTTCCTCAAAGAAACCAGTTGCTGAAATGTTATGTAATAATGCCAATAAGTCCAGTTTAATTAGTGCGATTTGACTATTGCAGGTACTTAACACGTAATGTAAAAAAGTCAACATTGTGATCGAAGTTTTTAGATTAGCTGCCATCTGATGGGTAGTATGTCATTGTTATAGCGACAGTTATGAGGTGCTGCGTATGGATGTTCGGAGTCTGGTGTTAGAGAAAGAGGCCACTAGCACCAAAGTTACTAACACTTGGGTTGCCCATCTCTCCCAGCTTGTATATTCTCTGCACACATTTAATTTTCATGTAAACTTAGATTCCTAACTAGCAAATTCTTTACTGTGTATAGTGGACCACTCAGAGTGAGGCGGATTGTCCATGAAAATGCTGTACTGATTGAGACGATCAAGGGAAAACAATCGCGTGGGCTTCATCACATTTCAAACATCAAATTGTGGAAAAGTTAAGGATAGATCGAAAGTAGGCAATTTATGGTAGATAGTCAGTGTATTTATTTGTGGTGTGTAACGTTGTGCAGGGTCAAATCGAACATAAGAATTTTCAGGCGGGATGTCAGGAAGTATGACGGAATAGACTGGTCAAATGAGTCATGAACAGGAGTCGACAGAGTGGTGTATGTACGTATTTTTTGTCGTATGAATAAGGATCAAGCAGAAACGACGTGATGATTTATGAGGGAATAAAGATGGTAGATAGAGAAGCGACGTGATAAATAGTAGTGGATAAAGGTGATAGGTAAGGGAAGAAGCGACGTGAAGCAGTGTGATTAATAAATAGAGATTCGACGTGATGAAACAGTGGTAAATAAAGGGGAGTAGAATTGAATAATGTGGAGATGTCTTAGATGTATGTTACAGAGAGACCTGTGTATGCTGCAATAGAGATTGATGCGAATGGCGAAGGAAGACCAGGAAATGATGGAGTAATGGACGGACGGAGAGCCGAAATACGAATGAAGAGATGAGGACAACTGCACAATGTGAAAGGACATAAAGGGAGTATGAGATCCAGATGGTGAACGTTGTGGAACACTGACGTAAGATGTAATATAAGTGTAAGATCTAATTCTTAGCATAACATTTGCGATTTGGCAAAAATAATATTTATTGTTGTTGTTGTTGAAGCCTGGTACCAGGATAACTAATCAAAACGGTACCAAGAATGTGTACAGTTATTTTGCAGGTTGAATAATTTGTGTATTTTTGTTTCTTAGATGAAATGTCGCAATTCTAAGTTGATATTTAGCATGAAGTGAATGCGGAGGTAAGCCGATGGAGAGAGGTGCCAGAGTGAAAGGACGAATTCGGAGACTGGAAAGCTATCTCCGGAACAGCTTCATGTGTTATGTGGTTGAGTATAAGGGAGCAAAGGTATGGTATGTTGTCGTGAGTGTGGTGGTGTTATAAGTATAAGGGAGCAAAGGTATGGTATGTTGTCGTGAGTGTGGTGGTGTTAAGGTTAACTGACTTCTAGACCTATTCTGTTAATGTATTAATGGATTGAATGAGAAGGAAAATGTGATGTCTGGTGAGTGAGAGTCGTAGAGTAGTGTGATCAATGCGCCCACTCCTGTAAAGGGGATCCTACCGATCTGTAACTAAAACATTATTGTGTATTGTTTGATTTGGATGAACCTCGATGGCAGGTCAGGATTTGACATCATGTGGATGGTTCATACATGTCCTAGAAATGTTGTTATATATAATAAAATGTAAAATGTATAAAGAGATACTAATTTCAGTCTGTCACAAACACAAAGGTGCATTGTATGTTGTAGATTTAGAGTCACCAGTCTCTAAAATGTTTATTGTCTTAGGATGTTAAAGTAGTTTAATATTTAATAACCTGTGGTAGGTAATTGTGAGCGGTATAGATTATTTCTTATTTTTTTTGTTAGAACACTTTCAAGTGGTATTAATTTCAATCTGTCACAAGCACAAAGGTGCATTGTATGTTGTAGATTTAGAGTCACCAGTTTCTAAAATGTTTGAATGAGAGGGAAAATGTGATGTCTGGTGAGTGAGAGTCGTAGAGTAGTGTGATCAATGCGCACACTCCTGTAAAGGGGATGCTACCGTTCTGTAACTACAACATTATTATGTATTGTTTGATTGGGATGAACCTCGATGGCAGGTCAGGATCTGACATCATGTGGATGGTTCATACATGTCCTAGAAATGATGTTACATATAATAAAAAGGTAAAATATATAGAAAGATACTAATTTCAGTCTGTCACAAGCACAAAGGTGCATTGTATGTTGTAGATTTAGAGTCATCAGTTTCTAAAATGTTTGTTGTGATAGGAGGTTAAAGTAGTTTAATATTTAATAACCTGTGGTAGGTAATTGTGAGCTGTGTAGATTATTTCTTATTTTTTTGTTAGAACACTTTCAAGGGGTATTAATTTCAGTCTGTCACAAACACAAAAGTTCATTGTACATTGTAGTTTTAGGATAAAGTTTCTAATACTTACACTGTGATAGGATGTTAGAGTAGCCTACTATTTGATATTGTAATTATGAGCTGTATAGATTGTTTATTATTCTTTTTGTTTTTTTTTTTTACACTTTCACGTTTTGTATGAGGGACGACAGGTACAATGAATAGCACGGGTATGGGCTGTCTATAGAAAAGAGATAAATGTTGATGTTGTATGTGTAGAAAACTAGGGTGTATAATTTTAATGTAAGAATTTCCTTTTGTCTGTAATGTTGCGAGATGCACGGAAGGCTAAATGATTGGGTGTCGTAACGCCCATACCGCTAGCGGGCCGAGCTGACGATGCCATGGCGACAGGCGACAGAGCCGCGGCACTCCCCACTCCACTGTCGGACGGGGTACACTCCACGCGCCCGCTACAGCAGGTCAACGGCCTGGGGCGACACGCACGTACCACTGGCCATTCATGAGTTCCGCCACCCTTACGACTGGGGAAGGTATCCCGCGGAGGCAACAGCGGGTGGTTTCTTCTGCTCAACGGCGCGCGCAGCGGCGCTACTGCAGAATGGACGAGGCGCGGCAGAGCCCGGCGAGCATTTTTTTTTACCAGCAGCTAATAACTAGTACTGGACTGTGGAGCCGTGAAACAAGATGACTGCGACTTTCCATAATGTGGAAAGTGAAGGACTGGTGTTTCCACGTTGTGAGTGGTGGAAAAGATTTTGTCTTTAGCAGACAGGACGATCGTTTTGTTTTGTCTTGACCACTGAATGGTGGGATCCATAAACTTTTGGCAGTGACTGGTTAAGTGTGCTTTGTGAATTGCACGTGGGACACTTGGTACACTTAGAGGACAGTTGTCGTTTGGTGAACAATTATTGTATGAAGGCAAGAAACTAGAGTGGGACATTGACATTTGCGTCTGTAGTAGGAGACATTTCTTGAACTGGTGCGGGAATAAGTGCTGTTTGTTGAAACTTACGACTTTTAATTACACCATGAACTGAAAGGACAGAACCGTGGGTAATAGTAGTTGTAGGGCCATTTTTTTGGACGAACAGATTCGTGTGGATGGTACTCTGACAGTGACTATGACGTTTGTGTTTAATGTGAGATACAGTTTGCTGTCCAGTGCGTGTTCAAAATGCCGATTTGAGTGACTCAAAGACTTTCGTCCGGGTAACCATGGGAGAGCTTTGACACCGAGACAGTGGTTCTAGGAAAACTATCAGCAACTTTTTGACCACAAGAAAATCACAGAATGAAAGGTTTCCGTGTGACTCGCAAGATAGGAAATAATGTATTTGTAATTGTGTAAATGTTTTTTTTATGTGTTTCATTCCTGAAGGGACAGCAAGTGTAATTGTATTTCATCAACATTTGTGTTTAGAATAGTTAGTGTTTGTTTTTTGTCTGTTCTGGGTTATCAAGTTCACGTAGCATGTTTATTAGAATATTTCGTACAATGATGCTCTAATTATAAGCAAGTGGCGTAATACTAACGTAGCGGTTCATGTAGCATTGATCAGTAAGATTGTCACAGGGGACAAGAGTTTGCATTGCACAACAAATATCGGAATTAACTGATGTATTTTGATGTCGTCCATAGTAATAATCTTGTTGGTGTTTTGACTGAAGCCACTTATTTTTATTATCACAGTGGTGACATTTCACATTAAAGTGTAACGAAGGCTAGTCGAAATGCAAGTTCTTGTCGTCTATATGTGTGACAACAGAGAAAGTATTTTTTATTTGTTTTAGAATTATTGAAATTTGGATTACTCATAAAAATAACGAAGATCCCAGTAACTAAAGCAAAATTTTATCTCAAGATTATTTTTTCATTTCTATGATGTGATGTTTTATTTGTCATGTAGATTGTTGTAAATTTGTATGTGTACGTTACTCCGGATTGTGGAGAGTACAATAATGCAACAACTGCCAATTGCGTAAAGTAACAACATTTGGTCGTCTATTTGACGTCACCAGGGGCTAAGGTCTCCTCCTGGTTACTTTGATGATTTGCTACGTTTGTTCTAATACAGTTTTCTTAAAAAAATGTTCGGAACTACCCTCGCATTGCAAGGATAGTACCGTGCCATTTTTTTCTGCATGGGTAGCCGGTGGTGAAAGGGTACAGTACCGCCCAACATTGAAAATAGGTACGAAATTCTTGTCAGAACAACACATTTTTTGTGTAAAAGTAACTCAATTTCAATTAATACAGCGAAGCCGGATACCAGTGTGGGAAAGAATGACAATTTATTTATTTAATTGATCACATGTGCACTCCCTCAAAATAAATCCCTACATCCAGTTTGGTGAGATCTGTGAAAGGAATGAATGTATGGTCGTCTGCTAACCACAGATAGTGAATCGGAATATATGATCATCTTTGAGTCGATCCTTTGGCTACCTTTGGTGAGACCAAAGAGATGGGAGTTACCAGAGCTTTGAGCGTCTGAAATGTGGCTGACCAATAAGGTAGCAAGGTGCTTCTCCCACTTCGAGAGAGGTGCGAGAGAATCAGAATACGGCCATGTTTCGGCACTCTGCCGCTGAACCTTCTGCTGTAAAGACCTGTTTTTTTTTGTTGTGCTCCGTGATGAAAGAGTGGAGGCATGGTATGGATGTGGAATATTTAAGAGTAGTTAGAATTAATACTTTCTCTTTCACAGGACCTTTTGTGGGGAAAATTACAAAGTGAGGCAGGTAATTTTAAGGGGATTGTAGTAAACCAACGGTCACAAAGAGCCCACGTGTAGTTGTAAGTTGAGATACTTCCGTGAGCTTAAGCTGAAATATTTAAGAATTAATAGCGTGTGTACAATAAGCTGAAATATTTAAGAATTAATAGCGTGTGTACAATAAGCTGAAATATTTAAGAAATAGCGTGTGTATCATAAGTTGAAGTATTTAAGAAATATCATTCCGTGTGACGCTGAATTTAAACTCTGAGAGAGAATCAAGGTGAGTCGGCCGTTTTTCCAGCAACGCCACTTGGCTTGCATTGCACAGGAAGACGTGCGTTTATCTCCAGAGTTCACAGTAGGAAAGTAGAATTACAAAGTGGGGCAGTGTCGTGTGAAACTGGGATAAATATTGATTGAAGTGGGAAAGCGGAAAGTGATGAAGTTGTAACCATTCTTTGTGTAATATTTCATATTGTTGTGTTGTGTATGTCGTGTAATTTGGGTATGTGTGTTTTGCATGGGAGTAGCAAGGTAGTTTCGAAAGATTTGTGGGTATGCCTGTTCCTTCTGTATCGCTCGATCTGGAGGAAAGTTTCGTGAGGATTATTGTGAGAGGCGAAGTGTGAGGTATAATAAAAGATCCACCATCCGATCCAGGGAGTGCACTGTTGCGGTAAATAGATTACGAGACCATAGTATAGAGATTCACTAACGTAAAGCCATGCCCACTGGGCGGAATTTCTCATGTGATTTTGTGGTAGGTTGTAGAATTTGTGTGTTTAGGAATAAATCAAATAGTGAAAAGAAAGAGATTGGTGGGTTTTTTTATTAAATTGTATGTTATCGTAATGTCCCAAATTTATATAAAAGCCGTTAAATCAAAGACAAAAGGTAAATGTGGTATTGCCAGTGCGTAGTGTACAGTCAGAGTTCTATAAATCACTGATAGTCAGATGCGTGTTTCCGTTGCGTATTATTCATACAGGAGGATAATTTGTAGCTAAATAGTAAGATACGAGAATTCATGTTGCTCGATAAATTAAGGAAGATTCCACTCGCTTGGCAAACCACTCATCTTGCAGGCCTGACTGCTTGATGCCACAGTATGAGAAAGGCAAGTGGGTGCCTCTCAACATCGCCATATTGCACTGGCAATTAAATCCCAAAAACGTTGTCTACAGATCATCAAATACATACTAGACTCACAAGAATACTGGGAACCAGGAATACGAGGTGCGGCTAGAAAAAAACCAGACTGATGCTGGAAAAAACATTTATTTACAATTATTTACAATTTCATGTTATCTCCTTCAATGTACTCTCCTCCTCGGTCTCTACACCGCTCCATACGAATTTTCCACTGTTCATAGCAATGCTGTAGATCATTTTCGGTAAGTCCATACATTACTTCCGTCGCTTTTTCTTTTACTGCTTCAACAGTCTCAAATCTAGTTCCTTTCAAAGCTGACTTGACTTTAGGGAAAAGAAAAAAGTCACAGGGAGCCAAATCAGATGAGTAGGGTGGATGATCTAAGATGGGAATGTTGTGTTTTGCCAAAAACGTCTTCACTGACAACGCACTGTGAGCTGGGGCATTGTCTTGGTGAAGGATCCATGACTTTTTTCTCCACAAATCGTTCCGTTTTCTCCGTACTCGCTCACGTAGGGTAGCCAGGACGCTAATGTAGTAATGCTGATTCACTGTTTGTCCCTCTGGTACCCAATCAATGAGCACAATCCCTTTGATGTCAAAAAAAAATCATCATTGCCTTGAATTTCGATTTTGACATTCGTGCTTTTTTTTGTCGTGGAGAACCAGGAATTTTCCAATGCATCGATTGGCGTTTAGTTTGGGGATCGTAAGTAAAAAACCACGATTCATCGCAAGTAATAACATTTTGTAAGAAGGTGGGATCACTTTCAATGTTTTCCAGGATGTCAGAACAAATCATTCTTCGGCGATCCTTCTGTTCAATTGTGAGACACTTTGGAACCATTTTTGAACACACTTTGTTCATGTTGAAACTTTCATGAAGAATCTGCCTAACACTTTCCTTGTCAACTCCTGTTAACTCAGACACTGCTCTGATTGTTAAACGACGATCTTGTCGAACAAGTTTACCGATTTTTTCAATGTTTGCATCAGTTTTTGCTGACAATGGTCTGCCAGTGCGAGTGTCATCACTGGTGTCTTCGCGGCCATCTTTAAATCGTTTAAACCACTCAAACACTTGTGTTCGCGATAAACAATTATCGCCGTACACTTGTTGTAACATTACAAACGTTTCACTTGCAGATTTTCCTAGTTTGAAACAAAATTTGATGTTAACACGCTGTTCTTTCTGTACACTCAACATTTTCCGACGCACAGACAAAACGTCAACTACTTAAAACAGACGCCACGGGCAGACTGAGTGCAGGAGGCAGATGAAACTCGAGCAGTAGGCGGAGCGAGAGTCACGTGACAGGCCGCGCGACTTTCAGCCTTATTGCATTCGTTTTATTGTTTCACCAGTACTAGTCCGGTTTTTTTCTAGCCACACCTCGTATATTTACCAGTGTAACTACAATTAACTATTACGATTGCTGCTACAGTCCGACAGCTGTGGTTTTGGAACGAATCTCAGTATCTACGGTGCACATGATTTTCCACATAAAACTCTCTGTTACACCCTCGAGGTTATCAATGTGCTGAATATATACTTCCATTATGATAGGACACACACTCATATTCTCTGATAATGCCACAACATAAGCCACAGTAACATTACAATGCAATATATACACATTTTACACAAACAGTGCAGTTTTCTTTTATATTTGTACAGTGTTATGGTATACCTAAACTCACACTGGCTATATGTCTCGATTCTCCTCAGTCCTTCGAATCAGCGCTTCTGGAAGGTGCTGCATCCTGCCAAGATTCTCTCAAAGAACTATTATGAAGAACAGGCATCTGGCACTATGTGATAATGAATACTGCAACCACGAATGTAATGCTTGGCAAGACATCAGCGATACGGATTGGTGAACTATAATCAACATCACTATCGATAGAACAACAAGGAAAATGAGAGGGTAAGCTTAGGAGTGCCGATGAGGGGACGTATTGTTACAGCTGTACTGCCCGTTCTGTTTTTACACTATAGCAGGTCCATTTGAACACTTGCATTGCTATATTGTGCAGCTGTTTTTACATCATTTGCATTGCTATGGGCCGCCAGACACTCGGACATATACAGCAAAGTTAGACAGAAGAAGCACATGAACCGTAGGTATACTCCTCGCTGGACTAGATATTTCCTGCGAGGTCGGGCAGTCATCCACTCCCGACACGTGACCAGAGCGCCCTCAGCGGACTGAAGTCACCCTGAGAACTGTTCTCCAAATTCGGGGTCGGCCCCCCTCAGCACGAAAGCGTTTCTGCTTTCGGCCTCGACCTGTTTGCTTGCTCGCTTTTCTACACCCATCTCCAGACTCTGGGATTACAAGAACATATGTAATTTCGCTTGGTTTACCAGAATATCATACCATTTTCGCAATACTTCTCGTTATCATCCTACAGATCGCTCCCGCAACATAATTCCGAAGATATAGACTGGAATTTCTTTCTCTACAAACCCGAAACTTTAGTGAGGTGGAGCATGCTGTAAACCACTGAGTAACTAGAAACTTATCCCATCTGCAAAGACCTTTACATAGACGTACAATAGAATGCTGCCTTGATGGAAATAAGTGACTGTTTCCCTGGTTCCCGATGCTTCCACGTCGACGTTTTATTGGATTCCTCTTACCTTCGCATACTTGTTCCCATGTACAAGAATTGTTCTGTGTCAAACAGAAGACATGCAAGTACTTCCTCATTTTCCCCACATTTCAGTGTATATTCCCTCAATTTATACATATTTTCTACAATTCTATCGATTTCTTTTATGTCAGTTCTATCCATGCGATCATGACATAACGTCTCGTTCTGTGCTCAAAAATTGCGCTTGTAAATGTTGTACAGCTGCCAACACCTAGTGCGCCGGCCGCTGTGGCGGAGTGGTTTTAGGCGCTTCAGTCTGGGGCCGCGCGATTGCTACGGTCGCAGGTTCGAATCCTGCCTTGGGCGTGGATGTGTGTGATGTCCTTAGGTTAGTTAGGTATAAGTAGTTCTAAGTTCTAGGGGACTAATGACCTCCGCTGTTAACAGTTAACAGAGCCAACACCTAGTGCAAATGCACTGTACTCGATTGTATCCAGTCGCCTCCTCCCCAGATACTCTGCATTTGCAGAGCGTCTGCTCTGTTTTCTGTATGTCTGTGTATGTGCATGTGTTACAGATGGCTCCCAGGAGCAGGTCCTGCCGCTGGTGGACCCAACTTCGAAAACAGAACACATCTTCGGACGTAACGCGTGTCTGGTCCATCTGCGAGCCCTACCCCGTATATAACATATGGTGGACCTGCCTCTGAACATTGGTCTGGATATATAGTGGGCGGAAGATCCTCACTTGATCGCTAACTCGGATGTGGTAGATTGTGATTCTGCATCCCAACATTGCTCCATACATTGTGTGTTGCAAAGCCACCTTCAAAGCCTATCCCAGACATGGCACATTGTGGATCCGTGTCCCAATATTGCTCCAGATATAATGCCCGGTGGATCCACACTCGAACTCGAACTTAAGTCTGCTGCAAGTCCTGGGAGCCATCCACGACACATGCACATACACAGACATACAGAAAACAGAACAGACGCTCTGCAAATGCGGAATATGTGAGGTGGAGACGACTGGATACAATCGAGTACAGTGCTATACCATGCCTCCCGATCAGTGCATCTGAGCTAGGTGTTGGCAGTTGTACTACATTTAGAAGCAATTTGAGAACAAGGAACGAGAGGTTATGTCATGATCGCATGGGTAGAACTGACATAAATAAAATCGATAGAATTGTTGGAAATATGTATAAATTGAGGGAATATATGTAAAGGTATGTGACAGCAAGAGGCATCTGAGGAAACATCGACATGGAAGCATCAGGAACCCTGGAAACAGTCACTTTTTTCCATCAAGGCAGTATTCTACTGAATGTCTATTGAGGTAACAGTGATACACGCATGTTGACTACTGTATTTGACGCTTTTCTGGAAGACAGAGAACCATCTGTCTCTAAACTTGCTTGCATCTGCGTTAAAGGATGACAAAGAGTGGATGGAGTGGTCGGATGAGATGGAGTTCTAACGAGGTACGATTTAATGGTAGACTGATGATGCATTCTAGAGAGAGATATATAGAGGGAGAAGGTGCTGCAAGGTCAAGTTTTGCGCTGTTCTCTCAGGATGCAACAGTTGCGTGACATAGCCTGCGTTCGACTCTTATACAACAGCGTGTTCTGTGTGGGTCTTAGAGCAGCACCTACTTGTGATCGTTAACAGTAAACCTTTCGGTCATCAGAGGACTTCCATCTCATGTGTGATTAAAATGACACATTCCTCTAAACGAACGAAGATTTATGGGATGAACTCCATTCCCCTATCACATCTTGGGTATAAAATCAAGACTTCAGTTTCATAACTAAGATGATTCTAAGTTAGTGATACATGTTTGTGAGGCACTACAATTCCTGTGTGTACATTTGCCTGACAGATGTCCTGTTTACAGAGGCAGTGGCGGCATGGCGTGTAATTTCACGTGTCAAACGCCGCTGCTATTCATTTACCTCTTTCCTTGTAAGAGGTATTCTCCATTACTAACAATCATTTTATATAGGACTGATGAGGGCATAGTATAATTTCTGAACCGCGACTGGATGTGAACAATGGATGCAATACATCTCTGGAAAGCTATATTGTGCATATATCACACAGAATCGATATTTTAAGGAAGTAGTTTTTTCATTTTACAGTTTGTTACCATAGTTTATCGTAGAGAAACTCGAAAGAAGGATGTATGTCATGCGCTGGAAATATATTTCTTACATTGGAATATTAACAGTGTTACATTCCATACAACTAATGGGTTGGAAACTGGAGCGATCTAACACTATAGCCTGTTTTACGTGCGGAACCTTATAGCCTTAGGAGTGCGTTTTTTTTATGTTCTTTCTTACCAATACCTTCCAGGTACTGACCCCAGACTATGGAACAATACTTTAGCGTTGAGTAGCATGGTTGATCTGGGTAAAAATTCTTCGAACTCCATCAGCCAGGAACTCCAACATGCACAAAAACCAGCTGTTTCTTGTTCTTCTTAACTGTCTGCTATTACATCACAATACTTTCAAATCTGTTACTATACACCGATAAGGGGTGCTAACCTCCTCGAATGGGCGCATCTGGCGAGATCTTGTGTCCTTGGATGGTCGAGGATTCGGCTAGCTCCATTCATTCACAAGACGCAGAATGTAGCGGTCTACTTCTGGTCAGCTGCAGATTAAATCGGTAACGGTGCTGCAGGGCGGGCTGGTCAAAGGCAGTGCAAGGGGCCTTTCAGTCCCCTTAAGACTGTGAGAAAGCTCTGTGGCTCCCATCCGCATAGAGATAGATCGTAAATTATGCACTATGCTTGAGGTGCTAGAAATATGTAGGGCGCCGTCTGGTATGCTTTGATTATGTATGTGTTCTGGAATTAACAATGAATGGATGTACTGCAAAGTCATCTATCTATATTCGCAATGATACTCACAAAGTAGAGAAGGGATGGTTTAGCTATGATACTGAAACTGGGAAACATGCTGTCACATCACTGGTCGGTGTTGAAATTACTGAAAAATTGCTAAAATTGTTTGGACTGTCAACTGCGATGCTTATTATTACAGTAAATCGACGGAGCCTTTTTCTGTCCCGTCTGTCACTGGCACACTGTTGATTACCACATAATGACTGACTGACATCGCTTTTTTGAGATGGAGAGTTTTGGTGGAGGGACAACACCTTCCGGGGATAGCTAGCACCAAAACAGTGATCATGTACATGACTGCAATATGAGGAATCAGTCGAAATGGAATGCAGAGCCATCAGCTATTCCGTCACTGTGGCAGCTGAGATTAAATGTAGAGGTCGTCAATCACCTTCAGACAGCAGTTTGGAAACTCTCCACAATGCTGCCAAACTCTTCCAGTTTCCTTATGTTGTAACTGTCTTTTGTTTAAAATCATACAGTGTGTGTGGTGTGTCATGGTAGCAGCAGTAACAAAATGACTTAGACCGTGCGATGTCTAGTTTTCTGTGAGTGGCAATGGACAGAACGTGTTAATGTCAGTTCAGAACCTGACACAGACCTCGAAGTCGTGGCAGAAAAACAAAATGTGTGGCGGTGTTCAAAGCATGTTACAGCAGCAAAAATAATGTTTCAAACAACGACACAGGGTCACAGGGAGGGTCTCTTCGACTTATAGTATAGTTTGTGCAATACGGTCATCCTTCTAAAGTAAAGGTGATACAATGTTAACTGGTCCATGCAACAGATCAATAGCTGTATATTTAATAGGATCGTCACATGTGATCGATGCCAGCATGCAGACGGTATTTGTTTTCGATAGATGGGGGGAGAGAGAGGCGGTAAATATCTTTTTGAGTTCTCTATCGAATGAAGTTAGTGGAGCTTTTATAGTTCGTAATTTTTTTCTTTTGGATGGTTCAGAATAAGGAAGATAGCTTGTTGGGACGATAGATGTGAATGGGCCCTGAGGGACGCGGATCTGCTTTGGACAGCAATACCTGTATGTAGTTTGGGGGCACACCACGATGCAATAGCAAAATGCTCGTCCTTGTCCCCCTTCCCATACTGTCTTTTATACCACTTTCTGTTGCAGGAGCAGGCTTCATTTGGCGCTGACCTTACACATTGTTGGAAGAGCTATGACAGGATGTTCCCATTCCACCGAATGGTCAAAACACGGTCCTGTCGCTCTAATTCAGTTTAGCCTGTTTCTACATGGGTTGTAGAAGTTGGTAGACGTAGCTTTCTCCGACTTATATTGGAACGATCACATGCGTAAAGCTGCAGAAATGGCGGCAGTTGCAAGAGGCATAGGGTCTATCTAAAATTTTACTGTAGCTGATAGTTTCGAGAAAGGTGACTCATTTCGAGATATGACAGTGCCAGATATATGATTCACTAGTGGCTGTAATCATTAAAGGACTTCTCCATACGATCCAATGCAGGTATATGGTTGAATGGAAAGACTTGATTCCTAATCCCACACAGCATTTCTACCGAAAGCGTAGCACTAGAGATCTGAAAAGCTAGTGTACATTTCTTATGACATCAATCAGCACACCATCTACTACTGTTTGTGATCCTTCTCAATCAACCATCTCCTATAACCCAGTCGATATATCACAGAACCTCTGACGTGGCATGGAGACAGAATGCATTACAAATGCTGGAGAAATATCTAGCGGTGGCGGCGTAAGGGAATTGCAAATACCGGCTTCGCTCCTTAGCCGCATCACTTTCAAAATTCGGTAATTTTATTACGAGGTTGCACTGTCGGCGACGTGTAACCGCACTGTTGGTCTGATTTTATACACTCTGGCGATCACCATCTACATTCAGTGTCGCAGTAGTTGTCTGAAAAAACCAATTCATTGGGAGGTAATGCCATAAGTCGAGTTATATAGCCAGTATATCTTTTAACATGGATACTTGTATGCACCTGTAGAACCAAGACGACTTGTGACAGTAACATACAATAGTTGTTGCGATCGTGATTGTTTAACATCTGGCGGTTGGTAAGGCAATTACGACTCTCTTGCTAAGACACAGTAGTACCACTCGCAAGAAAACTTATGAGACATGTCCACTCTTCGTTGATTTCCGGTCAGTATTATTTCGTATCGCCAGCAATCAGTTATTGATGAAGTATTATACTCAGTAGTAGGGGATGTGGATTGGTTCCCCTTGAGAATCAGGCTTATAAAGTATGTGTGTGTGTTCCGACATGAATGACTGTGTCAAGTCGTGAGGAAGGTATGGATTTGACGTGGAATACTGTGAAGGGAAGAGTACGTCAAGTCATAAGAATGATGCAGATATTTCTATTTCCAGAGCCACACCCGTCAGCAGGGTTTATTTCCGATACTTCGCTCATTGTCGAATGTCGTTCAACTGAGACTGCAGGTATAACATTGAATTGTAAGTGTAGTGATCAAATATGTTTGTGACCGATATCCTAGGATGATGATCCTGTCTACGCGTGTTTGGCACGCAGCGACAGTGGCCTGTGGCGGGAATGATTCACGTTTCCGGCTAACGGTAGGAGCTGTCCGAGTGGAGAGGCCTGTAGGGATGCAGGAATGTAGCCGACTTAACTGTGTCGTCCTCTAGACGGCCGAATAGCAAACTAATACTTAGTATGTGTTGGGCAGCTTTCGTGATCACATGGAAATTTGAGAAGATTCAATATGGACGTGTGTTTGTGGTGGACCAGTATTCCCTCCCATGTAAATTGCTGGGTTGACTGTTCCTGCACATTTCGCTCCATTATTTAGTTGAGGGAACATCGATTGTGGTGTGTGCATCTAGCTGCTGAAAGACAGGTGGAAGATACGTATGCTGGTTCACTAGACATGATGAAGACCTTAGTTGACTTAGCAAATCATAGGGATGATTTGGTATGTGTTACATCACCGACATACGTATTCGCGAGTGGAAATATCAGGTTTCTCTATTCCTTTAGAGTTCTCACATAAAAGTCTTCGCAGATGGGATAAGTTTCTAGTTACTCAGTGGTTTACTGCACGCTCTACCTCGCCAAAGTTTCGGGTTTGTAGAGAAATAAATTCCAGTCTATATCTTCGGAATTATGTTGTGCGATCGTTCGATAGGACACTGCAGCATGCATGTTATCGAGAAGTATTGCGAAAATGGTATGATATTCTGGCAAACCATGCGAAATTACATATGTTCTTATAATTCCAGAGTCTGGAGATGGGGGTAGAAAAGCAAGCAAGCAAACAGATCAGGGCTGGAAGCAGTAATACTTTTGTGCGAGGGGGGCCGACCCCAAATTTGTAGAACAGTTCTAAGAATGACTTCAGTCCACTAATGGCACTCTGGTCAAACGTCCGGAGTAGATGACCACCCGACATCGTGGGAAATATCTGGTGGCCGGCCGCGGTGTTCTAGCAGTTCTAGGCGCTCAGTCCGGAGCCGCGCGACTGCTACGGTCGCAGGTTCGAATCCTGCTTCGGGCAGGAATGTGTGTGATGTCCTTAGCTTTGTTAGGTTTAAATAGTTCTAAGTTCTAGGGGACTGATGACCACAGCTGTTAAGTCCCATAGTGCTCAGAGCCATTTGAACCAATTATCTGGTGCAGCGAGGAGTATACCTACGGTGCATGAGCTATGCTGTCTCTCTTTGCGGTGTATGTACCAGTGTCTCGGAGCCGATAGCTATACAAATGATGTAAAAACAGCTGCACAATATAGCAATGCAAGTGTTCAACTGGACCTGCTATATTGTACAAACAGGATGGGCAATACGGCTGTAACAATACATCCCTCATCAGCACCCTTAAGTCTACCCTCATATTTTCCTTGTTGTTCTATCGATAGTTATGTTGATTACAGTACACCAACCCATGTCAGTGATGTCTTTCCAAGCATTACGTCCGCAAGTGCGGTATTCATTATCACATAGTGCCAGATACCTGTCCTTCATAACAGTTCCTTGAGAGAATCTTGGCAGGATGCTGCACCTTCCAGAAGCACTGATTTGAAGATTTTCTCAGATAATTTCCTAGGACTGAGGAGACTCGAGACATATAGCTCATGCGAGTGTAGCTATATCATAACGTTTTTGAGCACTGTACAGGATAAAAGAAAACAGCACTGTTTGTGTAAAATGTGTATATATTGCAGGGTATGAGAGATATTACTATGTGGAAAATTACGTGCACTATAGATACCGAGATACCACAGCCACCAAGAGGAGACATTAGCTGTACATCGATAGGTGTCAGACTCTAGCAGTAATCTAATATTTAATTGTAGTTACACTGATAAATATATTCCTGGTTCCCAATATTCTTGTGATACTTGTTTAAATTTGTTGATCTGTTGACAACTTTTGCGGGGTTTAATTGCCAGTGCAATATGGTAATGTGTACAAAATAGTTTTTGCTGGTGAAAGTCCCATCTGCAGAAAAAAAGTGCGGACAGTGCTCCCACACCACCACCACCAGCAGTTTGATGGATAAATTCAGTGATGGACAGGTTGTCCTGTTAGGATTGAGACGACGAATGTACCCTGTGCTATTCTGGGAAACGTTGCAACATCTCTCTCGGCACTGGACCCGCACTGCAGCTGTGTCATTGCACCAGCAATGGTGCCTAGGTGAACACAGGTTTTGGGAGGTATTCTCGGGTGTCATGTATGAAAGAGATACCGCCGTCTTATCCTTGTGGGACCCAAACAGACACCATCACGTGGTTTAGCAGCTGACGGCCGCATCATCACTTTGTGGGGTCTGCCAGTGCATCCCGAATCCTGGGGGCGTGTGTGGAGTTGGTGGCGTCGGCGTCGGGTGTCGGGTGTTGAGTGGTGGGATGTGCTTTTATTAGCGATCTTTTGTTTAAACTATATTCCATCGATTTCACCGACGAATAGGATGCTGTGAATTAAAAAAAACTACTCCATACATGTGAAGAATATCTAATTAATTAATCTACATACATTTTTATATCAACATAGTGTTAGTGGTACAGTAGTTAAGGGGGAGGATTTGCATGAGTCGGTGACTTGGAGCAGAACAGCAGGTTAAGTGCAGAATACTAAGTTAATTTGCATAATTTTCATGTAAAACGCAGTACAGTAGTTTAAAGGGGTGGGTGAAAAGAAGATTGCACCAGAAATGGCGTTCAGAAGCACGTGAAATTCGAAAAGTTTACTTAACTTGGTATCAAGGGCGGTACAATAATTTAAGAAAATGGGGATGAGATGAAAAACCACTTAACAGAACAATACGTTAAGTGCTAACGAAGGGTCGAACATTAGGTTAAGACACCCAGAGTACAGTGTCGAACATTAGGTTATGCAACATGTTTGCCCCATGTAATTACTTCTTACAAGACCTACAGCAGAGAATGATGAACAAGAGAAATACAACACCTACAAACTGAATTTTTTATAAATAAACAATATACCCTTGAATTTCCTGTTACGAGATCCTTCCTGTCCACCAAAGAGGCACCAATTACTATATATTCCATACACTTCCTTGAATCCCCTAAATTGTTTAAATAAACAATATTCCACACATTGTCTAAAGTTTTGAAACAATATTTCATATACAGCAATCGATTTCCAGACAAATTCTTTAACTAAATAAATAAACTATGTTCCATTCACTGTCATAAATAATTAAATACTATTCTATACACTGACTAAAGTGTTTAAACAATATTCCACAGACTGCACCAAATTCCCTCCAAATGACTGATCAACTAAGTCTTTTTCCTGCCACCTTCTGGGAGGGGAAGGGGTCTACCATAGGGGGAGGTTAATTAATTAATTGATTAAATTAAGTAGTCAATCAAATTGATGGGAGTGAGAGGGGCTATCCAGTAACTCAGACCTGAAAGTGTACCTGTAGCAGCGAGGGGTGAGGTTTCCTGAGGGGAAGGGGAGTGGGAGGGGGCGGCGGAGCGATAGATTGAGTCAATCAAAAGGAAGGATCATTTTAGCAGAGCAATAGGTTACGAACCTGTCAATGAAAGGGGAACAGTAGGTTAAGTACCTGAAAATGAAAGGGGAACAATAGGTTAAGTAGCTGTCAATCAAAGGAGAACAATAGGTTTGCCCCTGAGTGCATACCTGCTCCTGATGTAGAAATCTGCACTTACAAAATGGACACGACCATACTTTGCCCTACTACTTTTACATGATGACTAAGAAGCAGTATTGGGAAATGGGTTTAACAAATCCGGTTTTGTAAGCCCCATGTAAATAGGGAGAAATCCAAACATTTGATGCTGCACCCGAACTCCCATATGTAAAATTGCTCCAAACATCTGATTACTTTACAAATGATTTTATGTGTTAAACATGTGACATTAAGCATGATAAGCGAGAGAAAGTTTAGAAAAGATTTGAAATTATGTTTAAAGTCGCTAAGTACTCCTCATTATCAAATCCTGGATGCGTATAGTTGGCATAATTTGAGCTCTGCTTTAAGCAAAGCTAGCTTTTCACAAATTTCAACGTTTATGACGTCCTATTACTGAACTTTGTGCCACACAGTGATATAATTTTGCAGGTACATCCAGTAGTTATGTGGATACTGTCTCCATAATGTATTGCGAATAAAGTTAGTAGCAGAGAAGTAATAAATTAATACATCAGGCCTGATGCTGAAGTTTTATTATATGAACAAAGAAAATGTAGTGAACGATAACCTTTTTGCTTTCAACATATTTTGGGGACTGTCTGCAAGAAAAATTTTCGTAAAGGTTTGAAATGATGTGTAATGTTTGTTAAAACCCACTGAGTTCTCTCATTCTCAAATATTGGTTGAATATAGTTTCTAGCTGTAATACTGGGTGGTTACAATTAAAGTGCATCTACTCAGAGGCGTCCAGTGTGACCTGTAATTATTCTATGGCAACTGAACTTGCTAGATATTTTAATGTGTTAATGTGGAACCGATGTAGCCTGGAAAAAATTAATTCCCATTTTGATCATTGGACGCAAATCTGACGCTGTGAATGTGAAAAAAAGGTATAGAATTAATGTTTCCGTATCTAATGATGGGAACAAGACATAGACAGAAAAGGTCAAACAAGTGATAAAGATATAGCATTGATTTTATTAGTAACCACAACTTACACAGTTTGTTCATTACGAGCACTGGAAATGTTGACGAGACACTGTACAGTGCCAGATTTGCACCTGCTGGCCAAAATTGGAAACTAATTATTTTCCAGCATATATCAGTTTCACGTCAATCTATTAGTATATCTACCAAGTTTCGCTGCTATACGATAATTACAGGCCACACTGGAATTCCATGAGCAGTGGCACATAAATTATAATAACCCAGTACTTGTATTGTGTTAAACCTTGAAAGTAAGATTTAATTTCTTAATGAGTAGCTTTCGAAAGTATTTTAAATTACGAAATTCGGTCAATAATTATATGAAATATTTAAAAACAGTATTTTGTTTTCCCTGGAACCACTAGATACGCAACATGCAGCTGGGACCAAGCTGGGTAAACCGTTTTAGGCGTTTACTAACTTAGATAATGTGTCATGTAACTATGGAATAACATCGAACTGTTAATGTTCAGCAATTACAATGAAAAACGAATTTACCTCTGATAATATTATGTGCACACTTGATATACATCGTCTTTCAGCAGTAACTGTAATATATGTATAAACGATCAAGTGCCAGATATCGATTGCATGGCATTCAGAATGGGAAGATACATTCTGGATGATTTAGTTTACTTTGTTGTTTAACACACCCCTTCCCATACATAAGATATATCCAGTACAAAAATGGTTAAAATGGCTCTGAGCACTATGGGACTTAACATCTGAGGTCATCAGTCACCTAGAACTTAGAACTACTTACACCTAACTAACCTAAGGACATCACACACATCCATGCCTGAGGCAGAATTCGAACCTGTGACTGTAGCGGTCGCGCGGTTCCAGACTGAAGTGCCTAGAACCGCTTGGCCACACCAGCTGGCTATATCCAGTACAGACAAATTCCAGTGTCACTTGGAGATTGTATGCAATGCCCAAGTTGCAGAGAACAGTGAGTTCTTAAATAAACAATCTATAAAAATTTTGCTTTTATGCGAATTGTATGAAGCATGTGGTTAAATTTGTATATGAATTTTAAATAAGTGAAATAAGCTGTGATCCATGGGTCAGATATGGTAACTCTGACTCAAGGAGCAGGTAAAATACGACCTAATCCACACAACCAGTCATTTTGCAAAGGTCTTGACTGATCGTAAGTTTAATAAGTAAGACTCTACCTAGTTAAACTGACTTTCTTCTGAATTAGTTTATCTTTTGCTTATTAAATAGATTCAAACTTTGCAAAATGACAATCAACATGTAAAAGGATACCAACATTGTTTCATAGAGTAGTTTACGCTTTACACTTTTTACTTTGCCACCAAAGGGTACTTATTATTATTTGACATTATAATTTAAAACTAATAATTACCTGTTCACAGGAAATTACCGGCTTTTCTGTCTGTCACTCATATTTTCTAATGTGAAAACCTAGTTCAATTAAAATTTAGCATAAGGTGGCAAAGACATATATTGGGGAATGCCTATTGCAAAGTAAATTATTTTATAATACTCCTACAAAAGAGACATAATTTACGGTGCCTGCCATCCATCATCTATGTTTTCGATTGCATCAAAATCTTACGATCTTATGTTCCTAATGTTTCGAAAACGTTATGAAACAAACAACAATTATTTGTCAGAGATTCTCCATGGTCACAAAATTCTGGAAGTATCTTATGACTTAAGGTATATCGCAAGGAAAATTTGAATGAAGCAAGCTTTATTACACAAGAAAACAAATACATACATGTACACAAGAAGCAGCTCAGTTACAGAACATATGTAAAAAAATATGTACACCAATCTTCAATCATTTTTCCAGATATGTGACTGTATTTACACACAGATCACATGGCAGACACAATTGTGAAAACATATTTAGAAATTGTGTAACTTTCAAAATCTATCACCAGTTCCAATTTCAAAATGATCACATGAAAGATCTACATCTGAGCTCCACAAACCACCTTACTGTGTGAGGCGGAAGGTAGTTTGCGTATCAGTGTGATTTCACCCTACTCCTGCTCCAGCTGCATATGGTTCATGGGAAGAACGATTACTGGTAAGCTTCTGTGTGGGCTCGAATGTCTCTAATTTTGTCTTCATGGTGCTTTCGTAAGATATACGTAGAATGAAGCAATATATTAGTTGACTCTTATGGACAGTAACCATAATGTCATGGAGAACGCCTCCCTTGAAGGATCTGCCATTGTAGTTGGCTGGTCATCTCTGTGATGCTAAAGCACTTACTAAACGAACCTGTAACGAAATGAGCTGCTCTTCTTTGAAGCTTCTGTATTAACTATATCAATCCTATCTGCTACAAATCCCATACTAACGAGCAATATTCAAATATTGGTCGAACGAGTGTTTTGTAAGCTACTTTCTTTGTTGATGGACTACCTTTACTGAGGATTCTTAGAACGAATTTTTCAGTCTGGCGTCAGCCTTAACTGCGATTAATTTTACGTGGACGTCCCAATTTAAATCGCTCCATCTGCATACTCCTGCGTCCAGTGACTGTTTTTTAATTTTTTAATCATCCTATAATGTGCTTTTCTGTCTCTGTATTCGTAGTACATTACATTTGCTTACGCTGTGGGGCAATTGCCAATCCCTGCACCAACCGCCGACGCTATGCGGGTAGTCCTCCACACTGCTAAAATTTTCTAGTGTCGCGAGTTCTCTGTGTACAATAGCATCAGCCTCAGAAAGCGCCATGGAACTTCCGATGTAATCTACAGGTCATTTATTTACACTGAAGAGCCAAAGAAACTGGTACGTCTGCCTAATATCGTGTAGGGCCCCAGTGAGCACACAGAAGTGCCGCAACACGATGTGGCATGAACTCGACTAATGTGTGAAGTAGTGCTGGAGGGAATTGACACTGAATCCTGCAGCGCTGTCCATAAAACCGTAAGAGAACGAGGGGGCGGAGATATCTTCTGAACAGCTCGTTGCTTGCTTATATCTGTGGAGTTTGGTGACCAGTGGAAGTGTTTAAACTCAGAAGAGTGTACCTGTGCAACGCTGTAGTAATTCTGGACGTATGGGGTGTCGCACTGTCCTGCTGGAATTGGCCAAGTCCTTCGGAATGCACAATGGACATGAACGGATACAGCTGATCGGACAGGATGGTTACGTACATGTCATCTGTCAGAGTCTATCTAGACATGTCAGGGGTCCCATATACACCAATTGAACACACCCCACACCATTACAGGGCCTCCACTAGCTTGAACAGTCCCCTGCTGACCTGCAGGGTCCATGGATTCATGAATTTGTTTCCATACCTATGCTTGTCCATCCGCTCGATGCAATTTTAAAAAGGACTCGTTCGACCAGGCAACATATTTCCAGTCATCAACAGTCCATTGTCAGTGTTGACAGGCCCAGGCGAAGCGTAAAGCTTTGTGTCGTGCAGTCATCAAGGCTACATGAATGGGCCTTCGACTCTGAAAGCCCATATCGATGCTGTTTCGTTGAGTGGCGTTTGATGGCCCAGCTTGAAATTTGCAACAATTTGCAGAAGCTTTACACTTCTGTCGCGTTTAACGATTCCCTTCAGTCGTCGTTGGTCCCGTTCTTGCAGGATCATTTTCCGGCGGCAGCGATGTTGGAGATTTGATGTTTTACCAGATTCGTGATATTCACCATACACTCATGAAATGGTCGTACGGGAAATCCCCACTTCATCGCTTCCTTGGAAATGCTTGCCCCATCGCTCGTGTGCCGATTGTAACACCACATTCGAACTCACTTAAGTCTAGATAACCTGCCATTATAGCAACAGTAACCAATTTAACAACTGCTCCAGACACTTGTTGTCTCAGGTAGGCGTTGCCGACCGCAGGACCGTTCTACCTGTTCACATATCTTTGTATCTGAATACGCATGCCTATACCAGTTTCTTTGGCACTTCAGTGTATACTGTGAAAAGTAATGCTCCTGTAACACTCCCAGGGGCACACCTAAAGTTACTTTTATGTCTAAAGGCTTCTCCCCATTCGGAATTAGATGCAGTGTCCTGTTTGCTATTCTGAGTCTGACATTCCATACGTTCGCATGGTTTCATCAGGCAGTAGAGTGAAACTGTATCAAACACCTTTCGTAAGTCAAGGAACATGGTATCTACCTGGGAGTCTGTATCTACTGCTTTCTGTGTCTCATGGATGAACAAAGCGAGCTCAGTTTCACACGATCGTTGTTTTCCGAACACATTTTGGTACTTAAAGAGGGGATTTACAGCCTACAGAAATGTAACATTACGTGAGTATAAAACATGTTCCAAAATTCTACAACAAACCGACGTCAGAGATGTAGGCCTATAGTTTCGTGCGTCTGTTCGACGATTCTTCTTGAGAACGGGAATGACCTGTGCTTTTGTCCAATCATTAGAAATGCTTCACTCCTCAGGAGACCTACGGTACACTGCTGCTGGAAGGTAGGCAAGTTTCTTCGCATATGTGTAGAGGGTCAGCGGGAAGGAACTAAGTATTCAAAGTGACATATAAGTTTTATCTTTGCGGAGTTATTTATTTGAAATTAATATAGTATGTCCACTTATAATATGAGAATATGATTGCATACGTTAAAAGTCCATTAAATTTCTTTGGCGCTTCGGCATAATAAATCAGTGCATGTTCGTAATTTCGTTCCCCATGCAGTTCCTATTTTCGTTCCAGGGACAAAATCTGGAACTGTTATTAAAAACTGATTTTATTTGTTATTTATAAAGATTATTTTATTTTTTGATGTAGGATAACGAAAGGGGTGAGAAATGGATTCGTTGCATGAAATATTTAGTTTGTTATTACGAAACATGGTCTTCATCTACACAGACATACAAATTCATATGTGAAAAATCTTTAGAAGGCAAAATTAATTTGAAAACATGATTCATTCATAGAATTCAAGTGATTTATTATAGTGAAAGTGCTTTGCTATGTTAGAATGGGAAAATATATTCAAATTTATTGTACTTTTGGGAATTTTTATGTAGAATGAAGTTGCGACCATTTTTCTTGTATTTCTTGTTTTGCTGTGTTAACGTCTGTGACAAACACTGGTTTTACTACATCATACAAATTGAACTATAACTTGCCTAGAAGTGCACCATAAATTCAAAAATATATCTAAGAATTTGTAGCCTTTCCCATAATCTTTCAGGGCTTATAAGGTCCTAATGCACTAAAGTGACGAAATTTGTCCCCTAACTTACTCCAATGACATAGTAACTGCTTCCGACATCAGGCTAATACTACAATGGGGCCCTGCAGGGAGGGATAAATGACTTGTCACAACCACTCTCTGTATTCTGTATCTATTTTGTCATGTCTAACTTTATAGCAGTGGTGGCACCAGCAATGATTACTAACATAACAAACATAATGCCCGAAACCTGTGGTTGTGCTGTCCGTATGCAAGTTGAAATACTACACTGCAATTGGGAAATACAGTGGTGTAGTGTATGGGGCCAGGGTCATCGGAGAAATCATGATAGTGCACTGATTCTCGTTTCAAGGAGGATTATTTTGACATGAATGATTCTCCTCATAAGGAATACGTATGAGCTTGCGTGAAGAATGTTTATATGGTTTAATCCACGATGGTCAGCATCCTGAACACGACACTGGGAATGGTTTCATCAGCAATCACTTCACACATTCTTTTGAATTCCCCAATAACATCAACACTGCAGCTATCTTCTGACAGTTTTCTTGTCGTCACCATTCCCAGAACATTACACCCTTCTGCCACCGCAATGAAAAACCGTGAACAGTACCCACCACAAGCTGGCCTCAACACAAAGTCCCTGCTAACTGACAGCCAACAGTACAGCTATGGTTGCATTCAGCACCCTCTCATATACCTACAAGATTCCCATTTTAATGTTGTGCAAAGGGAACCACGTCACCTTTACTTATTTCAGTACACTGTCACCTAAAAGCATTGGATAGTACGCTATATAACACTAGCTATACTCGTTTGCTATGACACAAACTAGTGATACTCTCTGGGAGGATTTTGGGTTTTGACCCTGTGTGTGTCTAATGGATAAGGGATATCGGACAGTAATTTCGTTTATAATGCAATTTATAACAAACTAAACATGCTCTACTTTGGGGATAATGAAAACAGAAAAGTTCATACAAATGAAACAATAAACGGTCGCCAGCCTAAGTAGGAACATTAATTTGAAACATTAGTTCAACGAAATTGAAGATTAGCACTTGGAGTGATTTTCATTACAATTACCTTTGAGTACTACACTGGATACACACGATTACAGGATGGTCTAAGATGTGGGTAGCAATAGTTACCACTAATGCACAAACCAGTTATCATAGAAAGCAAGATTGTACTCCACTCATAATAATAACAGTTACGATCACAATCATTATGTAAGTCATTACTGAGATGTTACTGCAGGAAACAAGGAGCTAAAGTTGGGCATAAGAAGAGTTCTGATTTAACTGACAAATAAATACCACAAATAAAATTAAATAATGCTACATATACACTTTTTACACTCCCATTTACATAAGAAGAACATAGTGGAGACCCATAAACTGACATTGTCTCTCTAGGCAAACTCTGTGATGATTTCAGAAGAAACGCTCAATTCAATTAACATTAATTCTTAGCCCCACTTGGAATAGTTTATGTTTTCATCCTTTAAAGCAAATTACTCAACACTGAGCTCAATTAACCAAAAAATAATTTATTGTAGCAATCAAAACTAAATTACATTTCAAATAAGTTTAATTTAAGTGCCTTTTTCATCAACTGTGAAGCAGGTATTTTCGACAATAACTTTAACACTCTGTGGCACTAAATTTTTGCACATTTCATTCACAGAAACAAATCACTAGTTAGTTAGAAACGGGATACTCGGTTTTCTGCACACTTAGGAGGGTATAATGCTTCGGTTCATGATTAGGGTAAAATTAGCGTTAAAACAAGGGTTTATAGTACTTGGATTATTATTGAAAACACACAAATTTACTGGTCCATGCTATAATACATATCTGTGTGCCTGAAGCTGGTAGAGCAGTGGCGAAATAGTGGTGGCAAGCGACGTGGCGGCTAACTGTACTCACGGCTCTTGATGTTGAATGCTCTTTAGAATTTCTTTTTGGCAACGGATTTTTATTATGTTAGAGCCATTTCATATTGCCGAGAGTACTGTGCAACAGCCAAATCCACATCTGAGGCTATTTTCCATGCAAAAAAGCTTCCAAAGACCTCCCTTGGCACCCTTGATGTTTACCGTGCAATGGCTTGCCACTCTTTGCGTACTGTTCCCACCAAGAAGCCGCCCACTTCGACCTCCAAAGCCACCTTCTACATCGTGCCAAGCCACTTCCGTTGCGGAGGGACTTCCCTACAGCTTTTACCTTTCACAATACAAGTTCCTTAAGCATGAACCAGCTTCCAATATACAAATTTTTCTTTATGAACATACATATATTATAAAATGTCATTATTTTTAAACGTCATTTAGCTTTTACATATTACAAACTTTAACTTTCCTGTCACAAATCGGTGACCTTAACTAACAAAGAACAAACAGTTCATAATCACAGATACATAATTACATACAATAAATATATTTCTAATCGATATTGATGTCACAGCTACAGTGTGAAACTATGCTAGCAATCTCGTTGGCACATCAACTTAATTTAGTTAGTGTCATCTATGAGATGACCATTAAACTATGTTTCATGTGATTCATTTCCATTGGAATCGCTAAGAATACAGAGGTGCCAAAATACCACAAACTCGTTTTATATATTTCGTCGTTCCCAGCTCCAGATCAAACAGATTTTGTAACTTTGTTTAGCTCTTTGTGGCAAACGGTCTTTTATAAATCTTTTTATATTATTATTACCATCTTCCTGTTTGCTGTAAGGTCAACAAAATTCTCTGTTAAAAACTTATAATTAGCTGTCTTCTTATCTAAAGCACTATATTCCTTGCTCTTAATTTTCCACAAACACGTGTGACTCCTAGAAACTTCAGTAAGTTCAGCAATGAACTTTCTAGTGCGCTGACATTTATCTTTCATTTCAAAATTCACTATGTAAACAGAGTCTTGAAACACTACACTGATCAAACGACTAACTCATACATGTTTCACACACCAGATTTGTGATGATCTCCTGTTCATATGTCATGATTTCTCTGCACAGATTTTGCTGAAACCCTCACCTCCATCTTCCAGGTTTGTGCACATCTCATATGTACCCATAACTCCTGTTCACACACAATGATCAGCTGTGCAGATGTGATTTGCATGGACAAATTGTTGCTTGTCGATAGGCGTTTAGTCACATTTTATTCCAATGGCCATCAAACTTTTTTGCTCAAGAACCAATACTGACGTTGTGAGCTGCCACCTTGGACTGCACATGTGCCAACCTTATTGTAAATTGATGGCCTACATAAATTTGTATTTCTTTAACTCCTAATAGATCAGCTATAGTAAAGGTGTGGTACATTTGTCAGCAGCTCCCAAGTACTGATCATTAGCAGTGCACCATTCAGAATGCTTTGTGATGACTGTTCTCCATTTCAAATTGCTGCCACCCTCAAGGTGTGATATTGTAATTGCCTAACAAAGTGTTGCTTTGTCAGTGTGGATGGATTATTATCTAATTATCTAATTCATTAATAAATGCAATTGTATTCATATGTAAATGCATTATGCAATATGAGACACAATCACAAAAGCTTGCTAAATAATTTTTTTCTACACGTTGTGTAGTAGAAGTATATTTATTAGAGTTTTGGTGCAAAGAGCATATTGGTTAAAAAACTCCAGGATACAAACCAAGATTTTAATTTTGCAGTAACTCCCTACCAAAAATTTATCTGCACTGTTAAAATGAGATTTTAATTTAATTAAAAATCAAAAGTACATAAAATATAAAATTTATTCTAATTCAGTAACATGACTGGGACGATACTTATTTTGCTTTTTACCTTGATAAATAAAATGTAATCCAACAATTTTATGTAATTATGATCATCATTTGTAAAGATTTTAGTATCATGATCTAGAAGAGTAATCTTACATCTAAAAGTAATAAAACTATAACCTCAAATTTAGTTGGTAAAATTTCAGCTTTTTAAATGGCATAAGATTTATATTTTTTAAGCTCTGATAATTTAGTGAACACTTCTGCACAACCATCGCTATAATTATGTATCTTCTTTTGTTTTCTGAAAATATTTCAAAAGGAAATGAGGATATAAATTTAAAATTCCTTCCAATGTTACTAAACTTTTATTCATTTACTTAATTAAAATTTTTCAGTAAGCATTTGCAGTTGTGAATCAGAGGTTAAATTTTTTACCATGTATAAAAACATATGCAAATGTATCATTTTCGATATTGGCATTAAAGCATGCAGATAATTTCATTGTTGTTTTTTGAGTAGTTACAACACTCTTTTTCCTAGAGATTAATTACATAGATAAATTAGTGGCAAATAAAGTTGAATAGATTTGCATTTACATTGTTAGTTAAATTTCCTATTATTTTAAAATCTCTAAAGCCATTGTAAACTTTTAAAAAGGTATTTGGTGTTTCAAGATACCACAATTCTTGAGAAAAACTCTATTTCCTCCATTTTTAACATAGATATTCTATAATTTAACATGACTGAGTAAACGAGAATCATTTAAATGATTATTTTTTATTAGTTTGGAAAATGACATAAAGTAAGGTATATCTAATTTGGTAGAATTACAATATATAGTAATTAGTAATTATAATAAATTGTAATATCTAGTTCAAAATTTCTTTTTCCTTTTAGTCCAGCGAATTCAATTGTTTGAAGTTCAAAGAAAGAAATTTAAATTTTTGGATTTTTAAGTCTTTCTTGTTCTGGTTCAAGTGAATATTCTGGTTCATATTTAACAACAGGAACACAAATTTCCATACTTTTAACAACAAATTTACTTTCTTTAGAAAGCATACTATTATCATTGTCAGTAGTCCAACAAAGAATAGAATCCTCTTAATCTTTTCTAGAATTACAAGTAAAAATTGCACTTAAATCTCCTTTCCACATAATTTCATTCTAATCTTTAAAAATCCACCAACTAATTCTCAAAGATAAAGTACACTCCTGGAAATTGAAATAAGAACACCGTGAATTCATTGACCCAGGAAGGGGAAACTTTATTGACACATTCTGGGGTCAGATACATCACATGATCACACTGACAGAACCACAGGCACATAGACACAGGCAACAGAGCATGCACAATGTCGGCACTAGTACAGTGTATATCCACCTTTCGCAGCAATGCAGGCTGCTATTCTCCCATGGAGACGATCGTAGAGATGCTGGATGTAGTCCTGTGGAACGGCTTGCCATGCCATTTCCACCTGGCGCCTCAGTTGGACCAGCGTTCGTGCTGGACGTGCAGATCGCGTGAGACGACGCTTCATCCAGTCCCAAACATGCTCAATGGGGGACAGATCCGGAGATCTTGCTGGCCAGGGTAGTTGACTTACACCTTCTAGAGTACGTTGGGTGGCACAGGATACATGCGGACGTGCATTGTCCTGTTGGAACAGCAAGTTCCCTTGCCGGTCTAGGAATGGTAGAACGATGGGTTCGATGACGGTTTGGATGTACTGTGCACTATTCAGTGTCCCCTCGACGATCACCAGTGGTGTACGGCCAGTGTAGGAGATCGCTCCCCACACCATGATGCCGGGTGTTGGCCCTGTGTGCCTCAGTCGTATGCAGTAATGATTGTGGCACTCACCTGCACGGCGCCAAACACGCATACGACCATCATTGGCACCAAGGCAGAAGCGACTCTCATCGCTGAAGACGACACGTCTCCATTCGTCCCTCCATTCACGCCTGTCGCGACACCACTGGAGGCGGGCTGCACGATGTTGGGGCGTGAGCGGAAGACGGCCTAACGGTGTGCGGGACCGTAGCCCAGCTTCATGGAGACGGTTGCGAATGGTCCTCGCCGATACCCCAGGAGCAACAGTGTCCCTAATTTGCTGGGAAGTGGCGGTGCGGTCCCCTACGGCACTGCGTAGGATCCTACGGTCTTGGCGTGCATCCGTGCGTCGCTGCGGTCCGGTCCCAGGTCGGCGGGCACGTGCACCTTCCCCCGACCACTGGCGACAACATCGATGTACTGTGGAGACCTCACGCCCCACGGATTGAGCAATTCGGCGGTACGTCCACCAGGCCTCCCGCATGCCCACTATACGCCCTCGCTCAAAGTCCGTCAACTGCACATACGGTTCACGTCCACGCTGTCGCGGCATGCTACCAGTGTTAAAGACTGCGATGGAGCTCCGTATGCCACGGCAAACTGGCTGACACTGATGGCGGCGGTGCACAAATGCTGCGCAGCTAGCGCCATTCGACGGCCAACACTGCGGTTCCTGGTGTGTCCGCTGTGCCGTGCGTGTGATCATTGCTTGTACAGCCCTCTCGCAGTGTCCGGAGCAAGTATGGTTGGTCTGACACACCGGTGTCAATGTGTTCTTTTTTTCCATTTCCAGGAGTGTACTTAATTTTGTTTGGTTTAAATTTTTCCATTGTTAAGAATATGTCCTTCCATATTTAATTCAATTGGCAGTGATGAAGTTAATTGAATAAGAGTTGAGGAAGAAATAAAAGCATCTTCTATCCTAAAGAAAATATAGTTTCCTTTTTAATTGCAATGAAACTGAACAGTTTTAAAACATAATTATCAAGTAGTTTAATATTTGATTTACCATCAGAAGCTGAAAACCAGTTCCATCTGTTTGAGTAACATCGAAGGTAGTATAAAGTTGTGAACAAATAGGATGAATTCAACCATTACCATAATTAATATTAATTTCTTTTTCCTTCTAAGGCAGATTTAAATTATTTTTTGTTTTCTCAATAACAGGAAATGAGTAAAATTGATAACTTTCGATTTGGCTCATTTTTTATTAAGGGAAAAACTTATTAATTAATTTCTAAAACAACTGTTACATAAGCGCCATTGAAGTCAATCAAATTATCATTTTCATTAGTTATAGGTATTTCTAAATTCTGAATAGTATCAAAAATTTGAATATATATGGGGTAATTGGTTCATAAATTATTGGACCAGCAAATTCATCATTAGTTTCAAATAAAGCAATGATATTAGTTTCTCAATGAAAATGATCAATATGTTTAAGATACATTCCATTAGCTAGATAAAAATTTATATTTATTAATTCTAATAAAATGATTTAAGGGGCACCTTTAACTACAGTTTTTTCATTTCCATTAATAATTTAATTGTTAAATCCCAGCAGCCTCGCAATATTATCTTTGTTTGTATCCATGTACAATTTTTACATGACTTTCAAGAACAATTCTATTTATAATTTCATCTCCTTTAATATGAACACTTGGATTTTCGATTGAATAAATTTTTCTATATTTTTCAAACTGTATTGAATTACAGAAACTTCTATTGTTTCTCCACCACAGTAAAGTTTATTATTTTTTGATGTAATATAAGGAGTTAAAAAAGTAGAACAAAAGTCAACTAGTGAAACACTTTCATAAGTTTCTCTCATTGGAATAGTTAAATCTCTTTTTTGGAATAGACAAATTATCACTCAATTGAAATAGTTTACTCATTTACATTAATATAATATAAGGCAAATAAATGACTGATTGGAAAGCAAGAATAAGACTTCTGTAAGAAAATTGAAAAACAAATGTTGTAAATTTTTACAAAATTCTATTTTATGTCCGATCATATGACCTAGTGGTTGAGGAAAAACAACATTGATGACTGATAATTATATTATAGCTCCAGGAGGGTTCAACTGGAAAAAATTAAACACGTATATATTTATTCTAAAGGTGTTGCTCAACCAAAAAATCAAGAATTACTGAGAACATGAAAAGATGGAGAAAAAATTAATGAATATTCGGCACATTTACTGAAAATAACGATGAAATTACTCCAGTACATGAATGTGAAGACAATTCAGTTGTGGTTTTTGATTATGTCATTCTTGAAAGTCAAGATATACCTCGAGAATTTTTTACTAGATGCAGACTTCAAGAAATAAATTATTTTTATTTAAGTTAAACATATTGGAAAATTCCAAAACAATAAGTTAGATGTAGTTTACATTTTCAAATATTTTTAGACAAGGTGATACAAATTTCTATCATATTTATCATGAATCTGTGAGTACAGATTTAAAATTCAATAAATTCAAAGAAATATGTATTAAATGTTGGAATAAAGATAAGTTTTGTTTTATTACAAAAGATATGGCAACAAACATTAGTGATGGTAGAAAAGATTAAAAACTTTTGAAATGTTCAACATAAATGTTGAATATAAACAATGAATATAAATTCCCCCATGAACCATGGACCTTGCCGTTGGTGGGGAGGCTTGCGTGCCTCAGCGATACAGATGGCCGTACCGTAGGTGCAACCACAACGGAGGGGTATCTGTTGAGAGGCCAGACAAACATGTGGTTCCTGAAGAGGGGCAGCAGCCTTTTCAGTAGTTGCAAGGGCAACAGTCTGGATGATTGACTGATCTGGCCTTGTAACATTAACCAAAACGGCCTTACTGTGCTGGTACTGCGAACGGCTGAAAGCAAGGGGAAACTACAGCCGTAATTTTTCCCGAGGACATGCAGCTTTACTGTATGATTAAATGATGATGGCGTCCTCTTGGGTAAAATATTCCGGAGGTAAAATAGTCCCCCATTCGGATCTCCGGGCGGGGACTACTCAAGAGGACGTCGTTATCAGGAGAAAGAAAACTGGCATTCTACGGATCGGAGCGTGGAATGTCAGATCCCTTAATCGGGCAGGTCGGTTAGAAAATTTAAAAAGGGAAATGGATAGGTTAAAGTTAGATATAGTGGGAATTAGTGAAGTTCGGTGGCAGGAGGAACAAGACTTTTGGTCAGGTGATTACAGGGTTATCAATACAAAATCAAATAGGGGTAATGCAGGAGTAGGTTTAATAATGAATAAAAAAATAGGAGTGCGGGTTAGCTACTACAAACAGCATAGTGAACGCATTATTGTGGCCAAGATAGACACAAAGCCCATGCCTACTACAGTAGTACAAGTTTATATGCCAACTAGCTCTGCAGATGATGAAGAAATTGATGAAATATATGACGAGATAAAAGAAATTATTCAGGTAGTGAAGGGAGACGAAAATTTAATAGTCATGGGTGACTGGAATTCGTCAGTAGGAGAAGGGAGAGAAGGAAACATAGTAGGTGAATATGGATTGGGGGGAAGAAATGAAAGAGGAAGCCGCCTTGTAGAATTTTGCACAGAGCATAACTTAATCATAGCTAACACTTGGTTCAAGAATCATAAAAGAAAGTTGTATACCTGGAAGAATCCTGGAGATACTAATAGGTATCAGATAGATTATATAATGGTAAGACAGAGATTTAGGAACCAGGTTTTAAATTGTAAGACATTTCCAGGGGCAGATGTGGATTCTGACCACAATCTATTGGTTATGAACTGCAGATTGAAACTGAAGAAACTGCAAAAAGGTGGGAATTTAAGGAGATGGGACCTGGATAAACTGAAAGAACCAGAGGTTGTAGAGAGTTTCAGGGAGAGCATAAGGGAACAATTGACAGGAATGGGGGAAAGAAATACAGTAGAAGAAGAATGGGTAGCTCTGAGGGATGAAGTAGTGAAGATAGCAGAGGATCAAGTAGGTAAAAAGACGAGGGCTAATAGAAATCCTTGGGTAACAGAAGAAATATTGAATTTAATTGATGAAAGGAGAAAATATAAAAATGCAGTAAATGAAGCAGGCAAAAGGGAATACAAACGTCTCAAAAATGAGATCGACAGAAAGTGCAAAATGGCTAAGCAGGGATGGCTAGAGGACAAATGTAAGGATGTAGAGGCTTGTCTCACTAGGGGTAAGATAGATACTGCCTACAGAAAAATTAAAGAGACCTTTGGAGAGAAGAGAACCACTTGTATGAATATCAAGAGCTCAGATGGCAACCCAGTTCTAAGCAAAGAAGGGAAGGCAGAAAGGTGGAAGGAGTATATAGAGGGTTTATACAAGGGCGATGTACTTGAGGACAATGTTATGGAAATGGAAGAGGATGTAGATGAAGATGAAATGGGAGATAAGATACTGCGTGAAGAGTTTGACAGAGCACTGAAAGACCTGAGTCGAAACAAGGCCCCGGGAGTAGACAACATTCCATTAGAACTACTAATGGCCTCGGGAGAGCCAGTCATGACAAAACTCTACCATCTGGTGAGCAGGATGTATGAGACAGGCAAAATACCCACAGACTTCAAGAAGAATATAATAATTCCAATACCAAAGAAAGCAGGTGTTGACAGATGTGAAAATTACCGAACTATCAGTTTAATAAGTCACAGCTGCAAAATACTAACGCGAATTCTTTATAGACGAATGGAAAAACTGGTAGAAGCGGACCTCGGGGAAGATCAGTTTGGATTCCGTAGAAATGTTGGAACACGTGAGGCAATACTAACCTTAAGACTTATCTTAGAAGAAAGATTAAGAAAAGGCAAACCTACGTTTCTAGCATTTGTAGACTTAGAGAAAGCTTTTGACAACGTTAACTGGAATACTCTCTTTCAAATTCTGAAGGTGGCAGGGGTAAAATACAGGGAGCGAAAGGCTATTTACAATTTGTCCAGAAACCAGATGGCAGTTATAAGAGTCAAGGGGCATGAAAGGGAAGCAGTGGTTGGGAAAGGAGTGAGACAGGGTTGTAGCCTCTCCCTGATGTTATTCAATCTGTATATTGAGCAAGCAGTAAAGGAAACAAAAGAAAAATTCGGAGTAGGTATTAAAATTCATGGAGAAGAAGTAAAAACTTTGAGGTTCGCCGATGACATTGTAATTCTGTCAGAGACAGCAAAGGACTTGGAAGAGCAGTTGAACGGAATGGACAGTGTCCTGAAAGGAGGATATAAGATGAACATCAACAAAAGCAAAACGAGGATAATGGAATGTAGTCAAATTAAATCGGGTGATGCTGAGGGGATTAGATTAGGAAATGAGACACTTAAAGTAGTAAAGGAGTTTTGCTATTTAGGGAGTAAAATAACTGAAGATGGTCGAAGTAGAGAGGATATAAAATGTAGACTGGCAATGGCAAGGAAATCGTTTCTGAAGAAGAGAAATTTGTTAACATCGAGTATAGATTTAAGTGTCAGGAAGTCGTTTCTGAAAGTATTTGTATGGAGTGTAGCCATGTATGGAAGTGAAACATGGACGATAACCAGTTTGGACAAGAAGAGAATAGAAGCTTTCGAAATGTGGTGCTACAGAAGAATGCTGAAGATAAGGTGGGTAGATCACGTAACTAATGAGGAGGTATTGAATAGGATTGGGGAGAAGAGAAGTTTGTGGCACAACTTGACTAGAAGAAGGGATCGGTTGGTAGGACATGTTTTGAGGCATCAAGGGATCACAAATTTAGCATTGGAGGGCAGCGTGGAGAGTAAAAATCGTAGAGGGAGACCAAGAGATGAATACACTAAGCAGATCAGAAGGATGTAGGTTGCAGTAGGTACTGGGAGATGAAGAAGCTTGCACAGGATAGAGTAGCATGGAGAGCTGCATCAAACCAGTCTCAGGACTGAAGACCACAACAACAACAACATATAAATGAAGAAGGTAAACAGTGAACATAAAATAAATATGGTTATCATGTTTTTTATCCATAATAGATGTTTGCAAAATGTGATCTAGAAGTTGTTAAAAAAACAGACAAAAGAAGAGTTTATGATATGGAAAAAACAATAAAGAACAATATAAAAAATTTAAAAAAGAAGATCAATCAGTTATCGATATAGATTGAAAAAGTTAACCAAGGAATTGAAGGATTAGGTAAAAAAATTAATGAACAAACGAAGAAAATAGAGAAGTTGAGAACCAAATGATTCCTCATGATCGATATGATTTAGCAGTCGGATTAGATTTCGATAAAAATTGATGTGGATTATAAAAATTCCTTATTAATTTTAATCTATGTAAGTGAAAAGTGATTATACTTTGCTAGCTAGAGGAAAAATTAAGCCAAAATCAATTAAACTCAATAATGAACAATGAACTAGTATGGTACCATTTTAACTCATGCACAAAAAAGAAAAGTAGAGAGAAAACTGATAAAAAATTTCCTGTTTCATCAACTGTTCCAGTTGAGATAAAGATTTTGAATATCTAAGATAAAGGAAAGAAGGTAAAGATCTAACAAAGGTGCATGTGGATTTTTACCATTACACTTAGCTGCAATGACCATATTTATTTGCAATTGCTTCGCTTGTCACTGGTTCTGCAGCAATTGCAAATGAATTTGTAAATGAGAAAAAGTGTGATAAAGAATTAAAAAAAGCAAAAAGGCATAATTTAGCAGTGGAAAAGAAAGGAAATGGAAAAAATGCAAAGAAATAATTCCGAATTTAAATAATCCTTTATCTAATACTGGGACAGAAGAATTAGTTAAACAATTAATAATTAAATATTTTGGTTGCATTTTTGTCATTGATGAATTACCTAATGAATCTAAAACTTTATAATGTGGAATAGTAAATTTAGATACATCTGAGCATATTGGTACTCATTGGATTTGTTATTATAAAACAAAAAAATTGAATTTGTTTTTGATTTGTATGGAAGAAATATACTGAAACAACTAGTTAACCATTAGGGAAAAATAATCTATCCTACAATATCAAGAGATATGATGAAGTAATCTGGGGACATCTGTGTTTATATGTTTTAAAACTATCATGCATGAATTATAAGCTTCATAACATTTTAAGTTCAATAATAGGATGTATTTGGAAACAAAGTTTAGAAAAAATTAAAAATTTTCAAATATTAGAACCAAAAACTAATAACGAAATAATTTCAAACATCAAAAATATGCAATCATCAGTGGAATCAAAAATAATCAATGTAATTAAACAATTTCAGAAAGAATCAAATGCCATTTTTAAGTAACTAGAGGATATATTACAGAATGAGTTATCAAATCTTGTTTGAAATCCGAATGCAGAAGTCCTCTAACACAGCTGAATAATTGCATTACAAGAACTAAGTGAAAACTTTACAAATAAGGAAACTGAAGAAGTTATTTCAAAAACTCATTTTAGTAAGGAGTGAAATCTATTTTTGAAATACAGATTTACTTTTATGACTGGAGGCCAAGAAAACCGCAAAATTTTAATTAATATGATCTTATTCTTAAAAAAGTTTTTGCTGTTAGAGAAAACATGAACAGAGATTTAACATTTAATGGTTTTGATACTTGGATGAGTGTTCTTCACAAACTTTAATAACTGCTGGAGTCCAATTAATAAATATAGTGCACAAGCGAAATTTTCGAACTTTACCATTAAAAGATTCTGTTCAAATTGTTCTGGTTGATGTAAAGATAATTCTGCTGGTCAAATAATTTAACTACTTTTTATTCTGTATAAATGATGAACGATAATTATATTTACTACTTGAATACAAAACGTTTACTGAAACGTGTAATCCTTACAGATTAACAACTAAAAATTGAAGACAAAAAATCTAAGGTCTTTGTGCAGCATGTGAAAGTAAAAGGAGATGATTAATGGCAAGCTAATTTCGTCGAAATTGATTCAGGTAATCTGAAAAAAATTTCAAAAATAAGTAAAGAATATAGATATTTATTTAATATTATAGATGTTTTTTCAAAATTTGCTCCCAGTATTCTAGTTAAAGGTAAAACAGGTAGAATAGAGTTGATTATTTCGAAAAAATATTCATCGCTAGATCGCCGAAAAATTGACAAACAATTAATGGTAAAATTTTTATAGAAAAAATTAAAAGATATTACTTTAATCAGTATTTATCTTTTAGTGGATGATAAGGCTCTATTGTTGAAAGATTTAATAGAATATTGAAGGAAAAGATGTGGAAGAAATTTGCTCTTCAAGAAAACTGTAAATAGGTTGACTTAGTTACTAAATTAATTGTTGAATATAACAACACAAAACATTTAATGATAAAAATGGCGCCAAAAAAGTAAACAAATAAATAAAAAATCTTATTGAAAACTATTTACATAACAAGTTTGTTAGATATTGATGCTAAATATAAAATTGGTGATAAAATACCAAGAAGTAAATTAAAAGAAATTTTTGAAAAGGATATACTGCTAACTGATCAATAGAAATATTTGAAATTGGCGATATTATTAATTTTAATCCAGTCACATATAAATTGAAAGATTTAAATGATGAACAAATGAAAGGAATTTTTATGAGCAGAAACTACTGTAAACTAATAATCCATTTGTTGATTCATGTTATTGAAATGTTTTAAAGTATAAAGGTAATAAAGTATATGTTAAATGGTTAGGGCTTGGCAATACACACAACGGTTGGGTAAATAAAAATAATGTAATTTATTAAAATGTTCAAGAAAAATTTTATCTATAAATGGAGAGTGTCACTGAGATTTCAAACTATTGAAAATTAAAAATTTAGTAATTTTAATTCCAATAACTTTTTCCTTGTCCAATGTGCCTTATAGAAAATGAAATTAATAAAGGAATTAAAATAAGAAAACGTAATATGCACCCAGAAAAAGGTTGAGATGATTGTAAAAACAGAAACACAAGGAATAGCTGCTTATTTACCATAAAAAAACATTTATTTGTGGAAAAGACAATTAAAAATTCATCTATACATACTCTAAATATATTCGTAACAGTGATAAATTACAAAATGCGAATACAGCTGAAATTTACTAACAATATAAAGAAAGAGGTTATCAAAAAATTGAAAATTTGTCTGTGAAATATATTTAGAAAAACACTGAAAATTACCCTATCATGAAAGAACATGACAAATAATTCATTTTTTATTTTATTTAATCTCCTGGCAACTGTTTAATTCTCGTAAGAAATCACTCTTACCATATTTTATTTTATTTGGGTTTAATGTATAATGACCTTATGGTAATGTATTAATTCCATCTTGTTATACAATACCTTCATTATTATCAGAACTTAAAAACACTTATATTACATTCATCTGTATACATTTCATGTTTTAATGACCTAATGAAATTCATTTTTCTATATTGCTTTACTTTGTCAGTTAAAATTTTTTTATAATTATCGAAAGTAATTGCATTTTTCAGAATGGATTTCTTAAATGCTTTAGGTTTCTTTCTCTGCTTGATTGACAACCTTACAGGGATACGTTTTCGATCTTAAACAAATGTGCTCTAATAGAATTTTTGCACAAGTTTTATCTTTCATTTTTGCTAAAAGTTTCTTATTGACTAGCAGAATTCTATAAATGTAATCATTTGGATAATCACTTGTTTCAAAGTAATCAGTCATCGATTTCATTTCTTTATAGAATTCTTTAGTTCTTATATCATAAATGAAAGAATCACTATCTACATAACATAAACCTATATTACCATCTTATTTCGGTTTCATAACGTAATGTTGAAAATCGTACATTTTTATTTTTGAAATATGTAGTTTACTCGTTCCAATATAAATTGATTTATTGAACAATATTTTTATTCATATGAATCACATTTAGATTTATTGAAACAAAAAGTAGTATGTTCGAAATTTTGTTTTGAAATATGTTTCATATATTTTCTTGTATTTGTTATTATTTTAATATGGTGTCTATTTCTAACATTTTCGATTTTCCTCCAAATACGGAATTATTCATTAACTTGTAGAAACCTTTCTCACAATTGTAAGCTGCATTCTTCCTTATTTCTGTTTTAAAATGTTTGTATTTCTTCAACCAATCTGATTGTTCAAATGATATAATTCTATGACTTTTCTTTAATTTTAATCCAAGATTTAAACATTGTTCAAGATATCTATCATGTAAAACATGTGTTTCTTTATTATTTAAAATTGTTATATCTTCTTCTGGTGCTAATGGTAAATTTTTATGTAAGTTATGTAAATATCTTCGATATTCTAAATAAACTTCTAAAATATAACCATGTTTATAGTCATCTGATACTTTAAGTATTTCTTAAGCATGAAAATATTTTATTCTAACTGATCTAAGTCTTTAAATGTTAAAAACTGATGCATTGACCAACCATATAAATTGTTTGCATCTAAGTATGCAACATAATTTCATTCGTTTGTTGGCTTATAAAGTTTCATATTTTTATTATTTGACTTAGCATATCTTTAAATACTTTGAGAAATTCTACCTTGCATTCCTTTTCCAAGAAATAGAATATATCATAATTTTGTAATAACTCTAATCCAACTTTTGCCATTTTCCATACAGCATCCTAAGGTAAGTCTGGTGCATTAAAAAACCAAGATGGATTCAGTTTATAAGATTTAATACATGTACCTGTAAAATTTTCGAAAATGTCTTCTAGTATTAAAACATGAGATTTGTTATATAATTTTGTATAGTCATCCAAACTTTTAATATTTCATTCATCACAAACTGTATTAGGTTGGTTGTAATCATCATCAGAAATATTATCTTTATTAAGTCTTGAATAAAAATATTCTTCTTTAGGTGATTTAGTTTCTTGTAAGGTTTCCTCAGAATCCTTATATTCATAAGGATAAACTCCTTTTTTAATTATTAAATTTCATTGTCCACCTGCAAAAAATTTTGCTGTTTTTTTAAATTGTTCTTTTGCAAGGTTAGAAGATAATTTATCAACACCTGAAGCCATAAATACGAACATATCTAAAAATATTAATATCAATCCATCTTCAACATATTTACAAAAAGAAATATATTTTTCTCATTATTTGGAATAGCATCAGTATATTTACTATCTATTGGTAATTCTTTCATAAACAAAAGAACGTAGTGATTTGTTAAATTATGAATATAAATTGGAATAAATTCAGGATTTTGATAATTAAGATTACAGTCTTCTATAGCAGGCTTTTGAGAAGAATGGGTAGTCTAGTAAGGAAATAAATAGAGTTTTGTGACCAAATAACAGGAGGCCTAAAGACAACAATAGGACACAACTATGGAAGAACATGGTTTATCTACCCTTCATCAAAAAAGTAATGGATCAAATTGGCAAGATTTTAAGGAAACATAATGTTCGACCAATTTTCAGACTAACTAATAAAATAGGCCAAGCACTTCATTCCGTTAAGGATAAACGTCCCCCTCTGTCTGCAAGTGGTGTGTACAAGATTCCGTGTACATGTGATAGGGTCTACATAGGAACTACGAAGAGAAGTGCGAATACACGGCTGAAGGAACATAAAAGTCTTTGCTGACTAGGGAAAACAGACAAGTCAGCTGTGGCAGAACATCAATCGGGTGATCACATAGTGAATTTTTTGGAGACTGAAGTTTTATGTACTATGACGAACTATTAGCCTCTATATAGAGAAGCCATAGAAATATCTGAATGTGGGGATAATTTTAACAGAAAAGAAGAAGCTATAAAACTCAGCGATATATGGAGAGTGGTGCTACAGAATCGAAGTTTTTGTCTTTGACATACTATGATCGATGGTTATATTTTATCCTTGACAAGGTTTATCTCTGCTATGATGTGAAATCCAGACCACGACCACTTTCCACGGTTCTTCGACATCCGACTCGTCAGTCGGCAAGACTCAGCACAACCAGGAGCACCTCCAGAAATGTCCAACGTAGCTTTGGACGAAATGTCAGGGACAGAAGAGTTCCATGGACCACTGTCATACAACCCAGAAGATATGGCCAGCCATTTATCTTTGTCGTTTAGAATAAGAGTATGCAATACACCTCTACTCAATTTTTGAACCTTGCCCAATTAACGCAGATGTCACATGAAGATGAATCAGTCTCAGTTCTTCACATTTGCAATTCATCACAATGAGTGGATCATCGTGGATGAAACAATGTAAACGTTCTTCATCCAAGCCTGCAGGTCTCGCTGAAGGGAGATCGTCTTTCACTGGAAAACGGTTTTCCTTGAAACAAGAAAACAACTATCTTGAATGGCACTAGCCCCACCCACGGCCAACTTTTTTCAGCTCCCTCCAGTGCCTCAACTTCTCTATTAAATCAAAGTGGACAAAATGTCATCTGATAACCCGTTTTCTAACAGTAAAATAACACTCATAACCTGTAAACACACTGCATCCAAAATGTAAATGCAAGAAAAATACTAGAATCTCAAGTAACAAATATTATTATTTTTTCTTTTTATTTGCTTTGATGAGAGTTAGAGAAGGCTGTTTGCATTTAACCCATTGTAGAATAAGGTTCTTTCCACACAAATACTAGGCGAGGTAATACTGAGACATGAGTCCCAGCTGGGGCATAGCCAAAGCAAGTGGCATTCATTCACTTTCTCACAATTACAGGATTTCTACCAACATCTTAGTTTTTATGATACATCTCATTTTTTTAAACATCGTTTTTGTGTGTCTTATGTACTCGGTTAACAAATGTGCATTATGAGTTCACTAACCAAGCATAACATCAATTATTTCTGATGGCAGAGCAAGGGTGCCTGCACGACAAGAAGAACATTAAACAGTAGCCATTGTGTATTAAAAATTTTCAAACAAAACTTCGAAACGCTTACTAGAAAAATGTTTTTTGACTTGCTTGTTATACAGGGATTGGATAAAAATATGGAATGACAGGGAGAAATCCATCCTTGAACACAAATCGCCAGTGAAGAAACAATACTGTGTAACTGACAAGTTGTCGGTTTTGTATTTTTCAATCAACTGCTATTTCTGAGTCCCAGCGTATCTGTTCTTACCAACAAAATGCCGAATTTCTATTTATGTACAAAGAAAATGAACTAAAATAGCAGCAAAAAAAAATTGATGAAATTACTGTCTAACTATTATAGTGTGTTTTGGATGCGGTAAACACTACTGTGTTAAATCCAAAACTGTATGCAGCCACAGCACATTGTTATTGCTTCCTACGTACACTGAAGTGACAAATGTCATGGGATAATATTGTGTTGGACCTCCTTTTGCCCTGTGTACTGTAGCAATTCGACATGGCATGGACTCGACAAGTTGTTAGAAGTCCCCTGCAGATATCCTGAGCCATGTTGCCTCTACAACTGTCCATAATTGCGAAAGTATTGCCAGTGCAGCATCTTGTACACAAACTGACCTCTCGATCATGTGCGTTAAATGTTCTGTGGGATTCAAGCCAGGCAATCTGAGTGGCCAAATCATTCGACTGAACTGTCCAGAATGTTCTTCAAACCCATCAAGAATAATTGTGATGCAGAACATGGTGCACTGTGAACCATAAAAAATTCCATCTTTGATTAGGAACATGAATTCCTTGAATGGATGCAAATGTTCTCGCAGTAGCTGAACATAACAATTTCCGGCCAATGATTGGTTCAGTTGATCCAGGGGACCCAGTCAATTCCATGTAAATATGGCCCACACCAGTATGGAGCCACTACTACATATGCACAGTGCCTTGTTGACAACTTGAGTCCATGGCTGCCTGGGGTCTGTGCCACACTTGAACCCTACCATCATCTCTTACCAACTGAAATCAGGACTCATCTGACCAGGCCACAGTTTTCCAGTCATCTAGGGGCCAAATGATATGTTCACGATCCCAGGAGAGGTGCTGCGGACAATCATGCTCTTAGCAAAATTCCACCACACTGTCCTAATTGATATGTTCTTCGGACGTCCCAGATTGGTTTCTACAGTTATTTCACGCATTGTTGTTTGTCTGTTAGCACTGATAGCTCTACAAGAATGCTGATGCCCTTGGCCATCAGCCACTGCTTTGTCTGTGGTGAGAGATAATGCCTGAAATTTGGTATTTTTGGGAGATTCTTGACACCGTGGATCTCGGAATATTGAATTCTCTAACGATTTCCGAAATCGAATGTCCCATGCATCTAGCTCCAACTACCATGTCACATTCAAAGTCTGTTAATTCCCACCATGCGACCATAATCACGTTAGAGACCTTTTCACATGAATTACCTGAGTACAAATGATAGCTCCATCAATGCACTGCCATTTTATAAATTGTGTACGTGATTCTGCTGCCACCTGCATATGTGCGTATCGCTATCCCATGACTTTTGTCACCTTAATGTATCTCCCAGCGTTCGAATGAGGTTCTTAGTTGTAGATTCAGTTCATGAAAATGGACAGATTTTACGATACGATCTTTTTACTAAGAAAAAAATTGTTTCTTGGCTGAAAGTAGCGCATGAAAGCGATGATTCATTCCTGAGAGCGATTGACTGCGGTAACAAAATTGTTTCATTGTTTACCTTGCATTAACAGCAATCCGCCAAACTGTGAAACTCAGTAGTACCACAGCTACTTTGGTGTGGTATAAATCAGGACGCCACAGTTCACCCATTCCATGCTTTTGTCATTTCTCCCAAAGATTTTTGGAATACCTGCTTAATTGTAGCTCTCCTACAAATCCAGAAAAAACAGCAAGTGAGAACAGTAGTAGCAGTGAAGTTACATGCACAGAGTAAGAACTAATTTCGCATTTAGGGTTCTCAGTCTCTTTTTCCTGGACTGTCTAATAGTGGAGGTAATGTTTCTTCTTCTTCTTCTTTTTATTATTATTATTTCTTTACTTTCTCAGACGTTAAGTCTGGTTAAAAATGGGACGTGACGCGGACCTTGATCAAGCGTCACTTCCTTTTAACTGTACGGTATATGTTATATTGCATTTAGGAACTTTCGGGTAATTGAACATGTATCAATAATTACGGATTTCTGTAATTGTATATATAAGTTTGGATGTAGCTGTATTGTATTGATGTAATGGTGGATATTGTGTGGTATGACTCCTGTAGTTGATAGTATGATTGGTATGATGTCAACTTTATTCTGATGCCACATGTCCTTGACTTCCTCAGCCAGTTGGATGTATTTTTCAATTTTTTCTCCTGTTTTCTTTTGTATATTTGTTGTATTGGGTATGGATATTTCGATTAGTTGTGTTAATTTCTTCTTTTTATTGGTGAGTATGATGTCAGGTTTGTTATGTGGCGTTGTTTTATCTGTTATAATGGTTCTGTTCCAGTATAATTTGTATTCATCATTCTCCAGTACATTTTGTGGTGCATACTTGTATGTGGGAACATGTTGTTTTATTAGTTCATGTTGTATGGCAAGTTGTTGATGTATTATTTTTGCTACATTGTCATGTCTTCTGGGGTATTCTGTATTTGCTAGTATTGTACATCCGCTTGTTATGTGATCTACTGTTTCTATTTGTTGTTTGCAAAGTCTGCATTTATCTGTTGTGGTATTGGGATCTTTAATAATATGCTTGCTGTAATATCTGGTGTTTATTGTTTGATCCTGTATTGCAATCATGAATCCTTCCGTCTCACTGTATATATTGCCTTTTCTTAGCCATGTGTTGGATGCGTCTTGATTGATGTGTGGCTGTGTTAGATGATACGGGTGCTTGCCATGTAGTGTTTTCTTTTTCCAATTTACTTTCTTCGTATCTGCTGATGTTACATGATCTAAAGGGTTGTAGAAGTGGTTATGAAATTGCAGTGGTGTAGCTGATGTATTTATATGAGTGATTGCTTTGTGTATTTTTCTAGTTTCTGCTCGTTCTAGAAAGAATTTTCTTAAATTGTCTACCTGTCCATAATGTAGGTTTTTTATGTCGATGAATCCCCGTCCTCCTTCCTTTCTGCTTAATGTGAATCTTTCTGTTGCTGAATGTATGTGATGTATTCTATATTTGTGGCATTGTGAACGTGTAAGTGTATCGAGTGCTTCTAGGTCTGTGTTACTCCATTTCACTACTCCAAATGAGTAGGTCAATATTGGTATAGCATAAGTATTTATAGCTTTTGTCTTGTTTCTTGCTGTCAATTCTGTTTTCAGTATTTTTGTTAGCCTTTGTCTATATTTTTCTTTTAGTTCTTCTTTAATATTTGTATTATCTATTCCTATTTTTTGTCTGTATCCTAGATATTTATAGGCATCTGTTTTTTCCATCGCTTCTATGGAGTCACTGTGGTTATTCAATATGTAATCTTCTTGTTTAGTGTGTTTTCCCTTGACTATGCAATTTTTCTTAGATTTGTCTGTTCCAAAAGCCATATTTATATCATTGCTGAATACTTCTGTTATCTTTAGTAATTGGTTGAGTTGTTGATTGGTTGCTGCCAGTAGTTTTAGATCATCCATATATAGCAAATGTGTGATTTTGTGTGGGTATGTTCCAGTAATATTATATCCATAATTTGTATTATTTAGCATGTTGGATAGTGGGTTCAGAGCAAGACAGAACCAGAAAGGACTTAATGAGTCTCCTTGGTATATTCCACACTTAATCTGTATTGGCTGTGATGTGATGTTACCTGAATTTGTTTGAATATTAAGTGTGGTTTTCCAGTTTTTCATTACTATGTTTAGAAACTGTATCAATTTAGGATCTACTTTGTATATTTCCAATATCTGTAGTAACCATGAGTGGGGTACACTATCAAAGGCTTTTTGGTAATCAATGTATGCATAGTGTAGCGACCTTTGTTTAGTTTTAGCTTGATATGTCACCTCTGTATCTATTATCAGTTGCTCTTTACATCCTCGTGCTCCTTTGCAGCAGCCTTTTTGTTCTTCATTTATAATTTTGTTCTGTGTTGTATGTGTCATTAATTTCTGTGTAATGACTGAAGTTAATATTTTGTAGATTGTTGATAGGCATGTTATGGGGCGATATTTAGCTGGGTTTGCTGTGTCTGCTTGATCTTTAGGTTTCAGATAGGTTATTCCATGTGCAAGTGTATCAGGGAATGTGTATGGGTCTGCAATGTAACTGTTAAATAATTTAGTTAGATGTGAATGTGTTGAGGTGAACTTCTTTAGCCAGTAATTTGCTATTTTATCATTTCCAGGGGATTTCCAATTGTGTGTAGAATTAATTGCTCGGGTGACTTCATGTTGCAAAATTATTACTTCAGGCATTTGTGGTATCATCTTGTATGTGTCTGTTTCTGCTTGTATCCACCGTGCATGCCTGTTATGTTGTACCGGGTTTGACCATATGTTGCTCCAGAAGTGTTTCATGTCTGTTATGTTAGGTGGATTGTCTGTTTTAATGTGTGTGTTATCTATTGTTTGGTAAAATCTGTTTTGGTTTGTGTTGAATGTTTGGTTTTGTTTCCTTCTATTTTCACTTTTTTTGTATCTTCTAAGTCGTTTGGCCAATGCTTGTAATTTCTGCTTCTTTTCATCTAATTGCTCTATTGCTTCTTGTTGTGAGATTTTACCTAACCTTTTTCGTTTTTTGTCTGATATTTCATTTCTTATAAATTGTGTTAGCTGTCCGATGTCTTTTCTCAGTTTTTCTATTCTGATCTGTAGCCTGTGTTGCCATGCTGGTTTTGTGGGTTTCTTCTGTGTATTGGTTTGTTCTGATCTCTGCCTAGTGTGTATATTTAGTGTAGTGAGTGCTCCTATATAAACCAGTAGTTGTAACTCTTCCATAGTTGTATTTTCATTTATTTTGTTGTGTATGATTGTGTTGATAGTTTTTATTGTTGTTTCGACTTGTGGGTTATTTGGCGGTCTATGCAAGAATGGTCTGATGTCTGTATTTGTGTCTTTGTATTCTATATATGTCAGCTGAAATTTCTCTTCTATATATAACACGTGTGTCTCTTCGTGTTCTATTTGTGCTTGTTCTGGTGGCTGTCTTAAGATTTCGTTTTCCTCTGATTGTTTAATTGATGCGTGTTGGTCTTTGTTTGTTTGCTCTGGGATGTTTGAGTCCATTACTGTATTTTCTTCTTCTTCTGATTGCACATTATTTTGTTCCAGTATTTCTTGTACTTGTTGTTTGATGTTTTCTAATTCTGACTGGGGTATCCTGTTATTTTTTATTATTACACGGATCTGATCAGCTAGTCGTTGTTCTGTTAAAAATTTTAATTCTGGGTATCTGGTAATAAATGTTGTGTATACTTGTGATCTGTATCCAGTTGTGTTGGTTCCTAGGTTTGTTGCTTGGTAATAACAGAACATGAGGTGTCGATTAACTTCATCTGACCATCTCATCCTCTGTCTTTGTTTTCCTTCTAGGGTGGTTGCAGGAAGCATATCCTGCAAAACACCTCTATTTGGATTTAAATCATTTTCCAGTTGGCTAGCAGTGTTGTTACCATTGTGGGCGGGCATAGGGTTGAAGCGTCGTCCCCGACCATGACGGCGCTTGTCCGAGGCTTCTTTAGTTCTGTCCTGAACCAACTAATCACACTAAAAGGGGGGTTAGCCCTATTAGTGGTTTGTTCTTTTCGTCGTCTTTTACGACTGGCAGAACATACCGGAGGCCTATTCTTTTCCCGGGCCTCCACGGGGTTTATTATTATTATTGTTATTATTATTACTATGAAATTTCGCTTCTACTTTGATCTTGCGAAGTTGATTTACAAATATTTTTATCTAGAAACTTCGCTGGCTATGTCCAGATTTGCTCAAAATGATACACCCATTACAGTTGCCACTGAGTCTACAGTACTACTTCACACTCGTTGCTACACAATAGGGCAGGTTGGTTACCAAATGACGGGAACAAGGACGTCGAAACCAGAGGAAAAGAATTTTATGGTGGCTTCAGCAGTGACAGGAAAAGAAAGTTTTAAGCCTGTCCCCACAAAAAGTACTGGCAAGCATATACTAGATATATAAAAAGGCGAAATGATAAAATTACTTATAATACTCCAAGGGGGGGGGGGGGAGGGAGGACAAGGAGGAAAAGGTGGAGGAGGATATTAGTGTTCAATGTCCCGTCTACAACGACGTCATCAGATATGTAGTACAAGTTCGGATTAGGGAAGGATAGGGGAGGAAACCGGGAGTGACCTTTCAAAGGAACCATCCTGGCATTTGCATGAAGCGATTTAGGGAAATCACAGCAAACTTAACATGAATTAACTCTCCTCGGTTGAGCAGCCGAGTGCTGGCGTCGTCTTGTCGCAATGTTTCGGTGAATTTCGTACCCATCATCCTCAAGCGAGATGTCAGGACTCCCTCCCTCTCCCTCTCCCTCCCTCTCTGTCTCTCTCTCTCTCTCTCTCTCTCTCTCTCTCTCTCACACACACACACACACACACACACACACACACACCTTTTACTTTCCCCTCCTTGGGGAAGTGTTTGGAGCAGTTTGTAGACTGTGGGCTTTTATTCCACAATGTATGTTGTGTGTGTTTGATGTTCTTGGATTGTTTTGACTGTCTGGAAGAAGGCCAGTATTCACTCTGCTTGCCGGGGGGTCTCATCCGAGATGTGGAGGAGGCCCTGCCGGCGGCGATAGAGAGCACTGGGTGCACCCGACTGCAAATTGTTGCTCGTGTCGGCACCAATGACTCCTGCCGTCTGGGTTCAGAGGTCATCCTCAGCTCATATAGGCGGTTGGCGGAGTTGGTGAAGGCGGAAAACCTCGCTCGCGGGGTGGAATCTGAGTTAACTATTTGTAGTATCGTTCCCAGAACCCATCGCGGTCCTCTGGTTTGGAGCCGAGTGGAAGGCTTAAACCAGAGGCTCAGACGATTCTGATGAGATCTGGGGTGCAAATTTCTCGACCTCAGCTATCGGGTGGAGAAATGTAGAGTCCCCCTGGATAGGTCAGGCGTGCACTACACGCAAGAAGCGGCTACAAGGGTAGCGGAGTACGTGTGGAGCGCACATGTGGGTTTTTTAGGTTAGAGAATTCCCTCCCTAGGCCCGACAAGACGCCTCCTGAGACGTGACAAGGTAGCAGTACGAAAAACGCAACAGGGAATAACAATATTAATAGTAAACTGCAGGAGCGTCCATAGAAAGGTCCCAGAACTGTTCTCATTAATAAACGGTCACAATGCCCACATAGTACTACGGACGGAAAGTTGACTGAAACCAGATGTAAACAGTAATGAAAATCTAAACTCAGATTGGAATGTATAATGCAGAGACAGCTGGACAGTGAAGAGGGAGGCGTGTTTATAGCGATAAAAAGTACAGTAGTATTGAAGGAAATTGACGGAGATGTGAAATAATTTGGGTGTAGGTCACGGTTAAAGCAGGCTCAAACGTGGTAATTGGATGTGTCTATAGGCCCCCTGGCTCAGCAGCTGTCGTGGCAGAGCACCTGAAGGAAAATTTGGAAAATATTTCGAGTAGATTTCCCGACCATGTTACAGTTCTGGGTGGAGATTTTAATTTACCAGATATAGACTGGGAGACTCAAACGTTCATAACGGGTGGCAGGGACAAAGAATCCAGTGAAATTTTTTAAGTGGATTATCTGAAAACTACCTTGAGCTGTTAAACAGAGAACCGACTCGTGGCGATATTAGACCTTCTGGTGACAAACAGACCCGATTTATTTGAAACAGTTAACGCAGAACAGGGAATCAGCGATCATAAAGCTGTTTCTGCATCGATGATTTCAGCTGTTAATAGAAATATTAAAAAAGGTAGGAAGATTTTTCTGTTTAGCAAATGTGACAAAAAGCAGATTTCAGGGCACTTGACGGCTCAACACAAAAGTTTTATCTCAAGTACAGATAGTGTTGAGGATCAGTGGACAAAGTTCAAAACCATTGTACAATATGCATTAGATGAGTATGTTCCAAGCAAGATCATAAGAGATGGAAAAGAGCCACCGTGGTACAACAACCGAGTTAGAAAACTGCTACGGAAGCAAAGGGAACTTCACAGCAAACATAAACGTAGCCATAGTCTTGCAGACAAACAAAAATTACACGAAGCGAAATGTAAAGTGAGGAGGGCTATGCGAAGGCGTTCAATGAATTCGAAAGTAAAGTTCCATGTACTGACCTGGCAGAAAATCCTAAGAAATTTTGGTCTTATGTCAAAGTGGTAGGTGGATCAAAACAAAATGTCCAGACACTCTGTGACCAAAATGGCACTGAAACAGATGATGACAGACTAAAGACTGAAATACTAAATGTCTTTTTCCAAAGCTGTTTCACAGAGGAAGACTGCACTGTAGTTCCTTCTCTAGATCGTCGCACACGTGACAAAATGGTAGATACCGAAATAGATGACAGAGGGATAGAGAAACAATTAAAATCGCTCAAAAGAGGAAAGGCCGCTGGACCTGATGGGATACCAGTTCGATTTTACACAGAGTACGCGAAGGAACTTGCCCCCCCCCCCTTCTTGCAGCGGTGTACCAGTACCGTAGGTCTCTAGCAGAGCGTAGTGTTCCAAAAGATTGGAAAAGGGCACAGGTCAACCCAGTTATCAAGAAGGGACGTCGAACAGATGTGCAGAACTATAGAGCTATATCTCTAACGTCGATCAGTTGCAGAATTTTGGAACATGTATCATGTTCGAGTGTAGTGACTTTTCTGGAGACTATAAATATACTCTGTAGGAATCAATATGGGTTTCGAAAAAGACGATCGTGTGAAACTCAGCTCGCATCCACGAGACGCAGAGGGCCATAGACACAGGTTTCCAGGTAGATGCCGTGTTTCTTGACTTCCGCAAGGCGTTTGATACAGTTCCCCACAGTCGTTTAATGAACAAAGTAAGAGCATATCGACAATCAGACCAATTGTGTGATTGGATTGAAGAGTTCCTAGATATGCAGCATGTCATTCTCAATGGAGACAAGTCTTCCGAAGTAAGCGTCATTTCAGGTGTGCCACAGGGGAGTGTCGTACGACCGTTGCTATTCACAATATATGTAAATGACCTTGTGAATAACATCGGAAGTTCGCTGACGCTTTTTGCGTATGATACTGTAGTATATCGAGAGGTTGTAACAATGGAAAATTGTACTGAAATGCAGGAGGATCTGCAACGAATTGACGCATGGTGCAGAGAATGGCAATTGAATCTCAATGTAGACAAGTCTAATGTGCTGCGAATACATAGAAAGAAAGATCCTTTATCATTTAGCTAGAATATAGCAGGTCAGCAACTGGGAGCAGTTAATTCCATAAATTATCTGGGAGTAGGCATTAGGAGTGATTTAAAATAGAATGACCATATAAAATTAATCGTCGGTAAAGCAGATGCCAGACTGAGATTCATTGGAATAATACTAAGGAAATGCAGTCGGAAAACAAAGGAAGGAGGTTACAGTACACTTGTTCGCCCACTGCTTGAATATTGCTCACTGGTGTGGGATACATACCAGATAGGATTGATAGAAGAGATAGAGAAGATCCAACGGAGAGCAGCGCACTTCAATACAAGATCATTTAGTAATCGCGAAAGCGTTATGGAGATGATAGATAACCTCCAGTGGAAGACTCTGCAAGGGAGATGCTCAGTACCTCGGTGCTGGCTTTTGTTGAAGTTTCGAGAACATACCGTCACCGAGGAGACAAGCAGTATATTGCTCCCTCCTACGTATATCTCGCTAAGAGACCATGAGGATAAAATCAGAGAGATTAGAGTCCACACAGAGGCATACCGAAATCTTTCTTTCCACGAACAATACGAGACTGGAACAGAAGGGAGAACCGATAGACGCACTCAAGGTACCCTACACCACACACCGTCAGGCGGCCTGCGGTGTATGGATGTAGATGTAGATTGTGGTCGTGTTCTGATGGTGTCTTGTACTTGCCTGAAGTTGGCGAGATGTTGTGTATTTTAAGGATTAAGGATTGGTATTAGGATTTGGAGATTTTGGGATTTTTCTCTTCGGCTTAGTCTTTGAAGATCGTCATAGGGCGTTTGTGCTTATCACGGGACAAGTCATACCGACCTAGGGAGTGGATGAGGTTATTTCCAGATCTGGAAGAGCTCTCATAGAAAGCCCTTACCAGATCTTGGAATCTTTCTTTGAGGAGGGGGATTTTGGCAGCGGCGTGAAGATCGTCGATGGGAAATCCCATGGGTAGATGCAGTGCCCTCCTGAGGGCGTGGTTCTGTAGCCTCTGGAGTTTGTCCAGATGCTGCTTTGGCGCTTATCCCCAGACAGGGCACGCATACTCCATTACTGGGAGTATAAGTGCCTGATAGACATTTACTCCTACAGAGCAGGGAAGGGAGCTGGTTGTATTGAGGACTGGGTATAGGGTAGACATTCTGGTGCAGATCTTCCTGTGGACCTCGTCTATGCGGGGTTTCCATATTTTCGCGTCTCGTGAGCCTCTGGGTGATCAGCATAGCCTGTGTCTTTTCAGGGTTGATGGTAATGTGCCAGCGACAGGCCCATGTTTCTGTGTTATCTAAAACCCTCTGTGGTCTGTGAATCACCAAGTCCTTATTCGCAATACGAGTGTAAAACACTGTGTCGTCAGCATACTGTGCAGTGTGCACCAGGGGGGCTGTGGGAGTGTCTGAAGTGTACTGGCTGTACAAAACGGGCCCCAGGACAAATCCCTGTGGTACCCCATCACCAATACGCCTTTTGGTGGAGGTGACTGTTTCTACCTTGACAGTGAAAGTACTGTTAATGAGATAGCTTTGGATTAGCCTAACTATGCTCCTGGGGAACCTCTGTACGTATAACTTGTATAATAGCCCTTTATGCCATACTGAGTCGAAGGCTTTGGCTACATCAAGTAGCACTATCCCACAGTAGCCTCTATGGTTGAAGCCCTCTGTGGCTGCTTCCACCAGTGTCATGATCTGTTGGGGGCAGAGTGCTTCTGTCAGAATCAGAATTGGAAATCTGGCAGAAGTCACTTGTTGGTGATGTCATCTCAGAGGGTTATTAATTAGGAGGAGGTGCTCATAGATCTTGCTGAGAGTTGGCAAGATGCTAATCAGCCTGTAGTGCTGTGGGAATAAAGGGTCTGGTTGGTGTATTGCAACCACTTCCGCACGTTTCCAGTAAGCTGGGAACTCGCGGGTACGAGTAATCTTGTTGAAGACATTTGCGAGGGTGGAAGGTTTTTAACTATCTGGTTGGTGACACTGTCATGTCCTGGCGCCTTTTTTGTTGGGAGGGACCTAATTAATTTTGCAATGTCTTTGGGGACGAAAAGTGGGGGTTCGTCCTCTGGGTCTGGGCATTGAGGAAGACAGCCAGTTGACGATGGACTACCTCTTTGTCATCTTGGGATTCTGCCGCTTGGAACTGCTTCTCAAAAGTGTCGGCAAGGGCGTTGGCCTTTCCAGAATGGCTGTAGGCCAGACCCCCCTCACGTCGTGCAGTGGCGGCAACCTATTGCGACTTTTGGTAAGTTGCTTGGTTGCTTGCCATAGTCTGTGATCGTCTACTTTCAGGGCTATGAGGCGGTTTTGCCATTGCTGGTTTCTATGCTCATTGAGCGCTACCTTCAGCTCTCTCTGTAGACGATTGAGCATCCTCCTGGTGACCAGGTTGGTTGGTTTGTGGGAGTAAAGGGACCAGACTGCTATGGTCATCGGTCCCTTTTTCCAAATACTAAAAACACCCACAGAGAATAAAAGCGATTAACAGAAGAGAGCACAAACGACACAGAACAAGAGAAATTGAGACAAAGACCAGACAAGACGAACTAAAATCACACAGAGTGTGACGGTGGTTGGCCGACCATAGAAACAAAAAAGGAAAAGCCAACCACCGAGAAACGCAATAAAAACTCAGATTAAAATCGTAAGCCAATGGCCAGAATCAACACAAAAGAACATAAACACTCAGATTAAACGATAAAAACCCCCTGCCTGAATAAAACGTAAAACTAAGCCAGCCATAGCAGGGTCATCAGATAAAAGGGCAGGGAGCGTATCAGGCAGCGCAAATGTCTGCCTGACCACAGCTAAATAGGGGCAGGCCAACAAAATGTGGGCCACTGTCAAAGCCGCCCCGCAGCGACATAGAGGAGGGTCCTCCCGGTGCAGTAAATAACTGTGTGTCAGCTGGGAGTGGCCAATGCAGAGCCGGCAAAGGACAACTGAGTCCCTGCGAGTGGCTCGCAGGGATGACTGCCACACAGCTGTCATCTCCTTGACAGCACGGAGTTTATTACGCGCTGTCAGTTCGCGCCATTCATCGTCCCATAGCGCAAAAACTTTGCGGCGTAAGACTGCCCGCAAATCAGTCTCGGGGAGGCCAACATCCAGAGATGGTTTACAGGCAGCCTCTTTCGCCAGGCGGTCAACATGTTCATTGCCCGGGATACCGACATGACCGGGGGTCCACACAAAGACCACAGAGCGGCCGCAATAGGCAAGAGTATGCAGGGACTCATGGATAGCCATCACCAGACGAGAACGTGGGAAACACTGGTCGAGAGCTCGTAAACCGCTCGGGGAATCGCTACAGATAACGAAGGACTCACCTGAGCAGGAGCGGATATACTCTAGGGCACGAAAGATGGCGACCAGCTCAGCAGTGTAAACGCTGCAGCCATCCGCCAAGGAACGTTGTTCGGAATGGTCCCCTAGAGTTAGCGCATAACCGACACGATCAGCAACCATCGAACCGTCAGTGTAAACAATGCCAGAGCCCTGATACGTGGCCAGGATGGAATAAAAGTGGCGGCGGAATGCCTCTGGACGGACTGAGTCGTTCGGGACCTGTGCCAAGTCGAGCCGAAGGCAAGGGCGAGGAACACACCATCGGGGTGTACGCAAAGTGGCCCGGAAAGGAGGTGGAACAGTGAAAACCCTAAGCCCGGAAAGAAGCTCATTGATGCGTACCACGATCGTACAACCTGACTGGGGCCGACGTTCTGGCAGATGGACGACCAATTGCGGGAACAGGAGACGATAGTTTGGATGCCTGGGCAAGCTAAAAACATGGGCAGCATAAGCGGCCAGCAAACGTTGGCGCCATAACCGCAGGGGAGGTACAGCTGCCTCCACTAGTATGCTGTCCACAGGGCTGGTCCGGAGGGCACCAGTGACAAGTCGAATTCCGCTGTGTAAGATTGGGTCCAGCACCCGCAAAGCAGACAGGGATGCTGAGTCATAAGCCAGGCTCCCATAATCCAGACAAGACTGGATTAATGCCTGGTAGAGCCGTAACAGAGTAGATCAGTCGGCGCCCCAGCTGGTGTGGCTCAAGCATCGCACTGCATCTAGATGCCGCCAAAATGCCTGTTTAAGCTGCCGAATATGAGGCAGCCAAGTCAACCGGGCATCAAAAAGTACACCCAAAAACCTGTGGGTCTCCACCACTGCAAGAAGTTCGCCGTCAAGATAAAGCCGCGGCTCAGGATGGACCGTTTGACGCCGGCAGAAATGCATAACGCGGGTCTTGGCAGCCGAAAACTGAAAACCATGCTCTACAGCCCAAGACTGCGCCTTGCGGATGGCGCCCTGTAGCTGACGTTCAGCAGCTGCAATGCCAATAGAGCTATAGTAAAGGCAGAAGTCGTCAGCATACAGGGAAGCGAAGACAGAATTTCCCACCGCTGCAGCGAGACCGTTTATTGCAATTAAAAACAGGCAGACACTGAGGACAGAGCCCTGTGGTACCCCGTTCTCCTGGACTCGGGAGGAACTATGGGAGGCTGCGACTTGGACGCGGAAGGTACGATACGACAGAAAATTGCGGATAAAGATCGGCAGAGGGCCCCGAAGACCCCATCCATGAAGCGTAGAAAGGATGTGATGACGCCATATCGTATCGTACGCCTTCTGCATGTCGAAAAAGACAGCGAGAGGGTGCTGACGGCGGGCAAAGGCAGTACGGATGGCTGACTCCAGACTCACCAGATTGTCGGCGGCGGAGCGGCCTTTACGGAACCCACCCTGAGATGGAGCCAGAAGGCCCTGTGACTCCACTACCCAGTTCAAGCGCCGGCTCACCATCCGTTCAAACAACTTGCAAAGAAAGTTGGTGAGGCTAATGGGACGGTAGCTGTCCACCTCCAAAGGGTTCTTCCCAGGTTTCAGAATGGGGATAACAAAACTTTCCCGCCATTGCGACGGAAACTCACCCTCGACCCAAATGCAGTTGTAAAGGTCGAGGAGCCGTCGCTGGCAGTCCACGGAAAGGTGTTTCAGCATCTGACAGTGGATGCTATCTGGCCCAGGAGCGGTATCAGGACAAGCGGCGAGGGCACTGCGAATTTCCCACTCACTGAATGGAACATTGTAAGATGCAGGATGGTGGGTGCAAAAAGAAAGGCTCCAACATTCCATCCGCTCTTTAATGGAGCGGACGGCCAGTGGGTGATTGGAAGAAGCGGAACTCAGAGCAAAATGCTCTGCCAAGCTGTTGGCAATTTCGTCGGAGTCTGTACAAACTGCTCCATTCAGTGAGAGCGCAGGGACGCTGACAGGGGTCCGATAGCCATAGAGGCGTCGGATCTTGGCCCACACCTGCGATGGAGAGACATGGAGGCCAATGGTGGACACATACCGCTCCCAGCACTCCTGCTTGCTTTGGCGGATAAGGTGGCGGGCCCACACACGCAGCCGTTTGAAGGTGATGAGGTGTTCAATGCAGGGATGTCGCTTGTGACGCTGTAGCGCCCGCCGGCGATCTTTAATCGCCTCAGCGATCTCAGGTGACCACCAAGGCACAGTCCTCCTCGGAGGGGACCCAGAAGAACGGGGGATGGAAGATTCTGCGGCAGTAACGATGACGGTCGTGACGGAGTGAACCACTGCATCAATGCTGGCATTAGAGAGAGGCTCAATAGCGGCAGTGGAGGAAAACAAGTCCCAGTCAGCCTTATTCATAGCCCATCTGCTGGGGCGCCCAGAAGAGTGACGCTGTGGCAGTGACAGAAAGATCGGGAAGTGGTCACTACAACACAGGTCGTCATGCACTCTCCATTGGACAGACAGTACGAGACTAGGGCTGCAGATCGAAAGGTCTATGGCGGAGTACGTGCCATGCGCCACGCTGAAGTGTGTGAAGGAACCATCATTTAAAAGTGAAAGATCGAGCTGTGCCAATAAATGCTCAATGGTGGCGCCTCGACCTGTCGCCACCAACCCACCCCACAGAGGGTTATGGGCGTTGAAATCGCCCAATAACAAGAAAGGTGGCAGTAATTGGGCTATCAGCGCAGCCAGGACATGCTGCATGACATCACCATCCGGTGGAAGGTAAAGACTGCAGACGGTAACAGCCTGTGGCGTCCACACCCGAACATCGACAGCCTCCAAAGCTGTTTGTAGAGGGACTGGCTCACTGTGAAGAGAGTTAAGGACATAGATGCAGACGCCACCAGACACCCCTTCATAAGCTGCCCAGTTCTTATAATAACCATGGTAGCCACGAAGAGTGGGGGTGCGCATTGCTGGAAACCAAGTTTCCTGAATAGCAATGCAGAAGAAAGGGTGAAGGCTGATAAGCTGTCGGAGCTCAGCTAGATGGTGGAAAAAACCGCTGCAGTTCCACTGGAGTACGAAATTGTCCATGGCTGAGAAGGCGTGAAGGGACTAGGAAGGCAATTTACGCCGCTTGTTCACTCGCTGCCACCGATTCAGAACCTGCACAAGTGACATCCATGGCGTCTGAAGGACCGGCGAGATCCAGGTCGTCAGCAGACGCCAGAATCTCGGCCTTGTCCTCAGACACTGAGCGTGTTGGAAGCGGTGGGACAGGTGCCACTGCAATGTCATCGGTCTTAGGGACTTTCTTCTTTTTCTGCTTCTCTCGCTGTGCCTTCGGTGGTTCAGGCTGGGACTGCTTCACTGGGTCAGTCTCAGGGATGGACGACGACCGTGAGGCCCTACGACCAGGGACCAGTGGTTGTTTGAGCCACTTGCAGCTGTCTGCTTTTGTACTGGTCGGAACTTGCGAAGGGAGGTCTCCAAGGGACCCCTTCCTGGCGAGAGGAGCCGAAGAAGTCTTACGCTTCTCCGGCTGGGAAGGGGGAACTGATGTCCCTGATGGTTGGGGGGGCGTTGCTCCTGAAGTAGATGAAGCAGGAGCAACAGGGAGCTTAGTACCCCCCACCATCAAGGGGGCAGGTGTGGTCCTTCGACTCTGAGAGCTGACTGGAGCTGATGGAACTGTAGCAGGAGTGACAGTTGCGGCATAAGAAGATGTCATACGCACTGGATAAAGCCGATCATATTTCCACTTAGCCTCAGTGTACGTCAGTCGGTCCAGGGTCTTGATTTCCATTATCTTCCTTTCCTTCTGCAGAATCGGACAGTCCAGCGAGCAAGGCGGATGGTGCTGTCCGCAGTTGACACAGATGGGAGGCGGGGCACAGGGAGTATCAGGATGGGATGGTCGACCACAATCGCGACATATGAGGCTGGAAGCACAGCGTGAAGATGTATGGCCGAACTTCCAACACTTGAAGCACCGCATATATGGCTTGACATCACACCGGTACACCATCACCTTGACCTTCTCAGGTAATGTGTTCCCCTCAAAGGCCAAGATGAAGGCATCGGTGGCAACTTGATGATCCCTTGGACCACGGTGGACGCGCCAGACGAAATGGACTCCTCGTTGCTCTAAGTTGGCGTGCAGCTCATCATCGGACTGTAAAAGGAGATCCCTGTGGAAAATAATGCCCTGGACCATATTCAAACTTTTATGGGGCGTGGTAGTAACGGAGACATCCCCCACCTTGTTACAAGCGAGCAAGGCCCGCGACTGGGCAGAGGATGCAGTTTTTATCAATACTGAACCGGACTGCATTTTGGACAAGCCCTCCACCTCCCTGAACTTGTCCTCTAAATGCTCGACAAAGAACTGAGGCTTCACGGATATAAAGGTGTCCCCATCAGCTCTTGTACAGACGAGATACCTGGGCGAATACGTCTCACTGTCATTAATTGCCTTTCGTTCCTCCCATGGTGTGGCCAGGGACGGGAACGATTTGGGGTCATAAACGTTACCTTTAAAATGAGCCCTCGAATGCTTAGAGACTGCTGGTGGCTGGCCACCAGCAAGAGAAGATGTGCCACGCTTCATTGCGTGTCATCCACCCTGATGCCACCTACTCCGACCAAGGGCCCTCCCCACAGGCGCCACCCAGCCACAGCAAAGGCCACCTGGCAGGATGGCCATTGCCAGGAGTCCCGATGCCCCAGAGAGATGGGCATCTACTCCTGGGCATACGTGGGGAGTTAACGGCGCAGGCATCAGTAGAGCGATCCCTGTGTTGTCAGGGGGCTACAACCAACAGGGTAGATGGCAGCCCCACCACAACGGACTGGCTACCGTGCTGGATTTTAGGTGACATGTCGTCCATGGTTTTCATCCATGCAGAAACTGGCACTGCTCATCGCATAGCAGAAAGCGCACGCAGGAACAGATCCATGCCCAAGAGATGGAGATTGGGCAGGACTGCAATGCAACGATGAATAAGCTGGCGAAAGTTCTCAATGAAAGTTGGACACAATGCACCAAGTAAGGCGCCTTTCCCCAATCGGCTCGCTCTTCGGATAAATTTTGAAATATGGAGGTCAAACCCGACAGGGGACCATCACATAAGGCCGAAACGTTTGAGACTCCTTTTAGTCGCCTCTTACGACAGGCAGGAATACTGCGGGACTATTCTTACCCCTGAACACGCAGGGGGGACTCCTGGTGGCCAGATTTCTGGTGATCTTCTACTCTATTGCCACTCTGTTCTTGTGTAGGATTTGGGCTAGCAAATGTTCCGAGAGTTGTACTTGCGGGGGCGGGCCATTCCTTTGTGAGGGAGTGGCATCTTCTGCTGCCTGCAAGATGGTTCCTGTTAGGTCTTGTAGCGCTTGTTCTACTGTTTTGGCAGTAAGTGGCGGAGTGCGAGCAACATAAGAGGCGACAGATTCTCGGTATCGCTCCCAGTCTGTACGTTTGTAGGACGTCTGGAGCCATGGGAGTGCTACCCATTCTCCCACATCGACCTCTAGAATCACTGGGTTGTGGTCAGAGGACAATCTGTTGATTGTCCTTGCGGCCACAAACCCCATGACCCTTCTAGTGAAGGCTATGTCTAACACATTGGACCTACCTACATTTTTTGAAAATGTGTGGGCTCTACTGGACCCCAGTGGTGGTCGCACGCTAGTTGTTGCAGTTTGGCGCCTGCTCTGGAGGTTACTCTAGAGTTCCAATTGGGGTGTTTGGCATTGAAGTCGCCTCCTATTTTGAGTTTGCCATCAATTTGCCCTAGAGCAGCTATGTCTCCCTCGTCTATCTCGGCTTGTTGGGGTCGGTAGATTGCAAAAACTGTTAGGGGTCCAGTGGCAGTGGTTACTTCCACCGCCACTGCTTCGATTTTATTGGTAGCTGGTAAGAATACCTGGTGGTGGAGGATCCCTCTTTTGATGTATATGGCCACTCCTCCACCTTGGGTTGGCTTGTCTTTATGGTAGTTAACGTAGTTGGGAACTGTTGCTTTTATTCCCAGTTTTAGGTGGGTTTCCCCCATCATGTATATGTCGATGGAGAACTCCTTCATGAGTTCTCTGAACTCGACCTCTTGATTAACAATGCCATCTGCATTAAAGACTCACATTGTCAGGCCTTGGATAATTGGTCATCTATCCATGATGGGGGTTTGAAACTACTGAGGAAGTCGCAGAGGGGAGTGACTGCTGGACTGCTGCCTGAAGGGCAATGGGGATCTGAGTGTTCTGCTTCTGGGCCTCTGTGAATTCCTTCATCATTTCCAAGATGAGGTTCACGGTCTTGACCATAATGCCTAACAATTGATCTGAGAGGGTGGATTGAGTGTGGAGTTCCCTAGAACTTCCTCTGTCTTGGTGGAGCTGGTCGTTGTGCTTTTCCTGGTGTTGTTCTTGTGTGTGTGTGTGTGTGTGTGTGTGTGTGTGTGTGTGTGTGTGTATGTGTGTGTGTGGTGATAGGGCTTGTGTCGATATCTCGACGTTTCCATAGTTTTTGGTGGGGAAACCACTTCTGCATATGTTGCTCTTGGTGTGTAAGGCCTTGGTTTTGCCCAAGTTTTGTCTGTATGTGTTGTCCTGTTTTGTATCTCTGTGTAGTTTGATGGGGTGGTGGTGTCTTGTTTACATGTGGGGAGGGGGGGGGGGGCGGCCTTCGCACCCTTTACCTTCTGTGTGTGTTTTTTGTGAACCTCACAGCTTTGGTACCCTGCCGCGTGGTTTTTCCCACACAGTGCACACCTTATCAGCAGGCCCACGTGTTTCATGTTGCAAGTCCTGGTGTCATAGGGTTCAGCCCATTTTCTGTGCTGTACATTTCTATATAGTTACTTGACCGTCGTCCTCTTCTGCAGGCGGGTACCTCCGGAAACGGGTGAAGAGCTGCGGGGCCGGTGGTGGGGGTTCACAGCGGGGCCGGTGGCGGGGGACCACGGCGCGGCTCTGATGCGGGCGTTGGGTCCGGGTCGCTGTCCATTCTGTCCGCGGATCCCGTCACTTTCACAACTGAGCGTCCCTGACGTATCTTCTCAATTGCATGAAACTGAAATACGCTATTCCGGTTGGCCAGATTGTTGTGGAGATGTATTTCCACTGCCTCTTTGAAGGCGGAATCCCAGAATCCGTTAGCACTGCATATATTTTTCGTTTCTTCATATATAAATGTGTACCCCTCGTTAACGCTATGCTCTGCAACCGCAGACTTGCTTATTTATCCTAAGCGCACGTTTCTGGTGTGCTCCATACAGCACTGTGATATACACCATTGTGTTTGTCCGATGTACTGCCTTCCATATTCGCACTTGATACTGTAGATGCCCGGCATCTGAAATCCTAGTGTGTCTTTGGTCGAGCCAAGTATGTCCATTACTTTTCGAGTTGTGTGTAAGATGGCTTTGATACCATGCTTTTTCAATATTATGCGACTTTGGCTGCTGGCAGGCCAGTACAGGGCAGGAACACTACTCGATTTGGTTCGTCTTCTCCTGGCTTGTCCTCCGCCTCTTGTCTATCTTTAATGCGCATCTTATCTGCGTCTCTCTGTAGCTACTCTTACGGAAAGAGTCCCACAGATGCTGCAACTCCTGTGGCAAACTCCCCCCGTCACAGATGGACCTGGCTCTATGTACAAACGTGTTTAGTACCCAGTTGCGTTGTGCTGGATGGTAGCAACTCTGAGCATTAAGATAATGGTCCTTGTGTGTCCTTCTCCTGCAGACCGAGCGTCCCAATGTACTGTACGGATTTCTCTCAATTAAAATATCAGGGAAGGGTACACATCCATTCTCTTTTACTTCCATGGTGAACTTGATATTTTCATGTATGCCACTGAGATGACACAGAAACTCCTGTAGGCTTTCCTTGCCATGTGGTCACACCACAAGAGTGTCATCAACGTATCTATAAAACAGGCAGTGTCAAGTGCTACATCTTCAAAGTGCTCCATGTAAAGGTTGGCAATACTCGGAGCTAAGGGAGAGTCCATGGCAACCCCGTCTATTTGCTCATAGAATTTCCCCACCAGATTTGAAATAATTGGTAGCTAACATGTGACGGAAGAGTCTCTTTGCGTCTTCATCGAAGTGCCCCTCAAGAAGCGCTAAGCAATCGTCCAGCAGCACATGGGTGAAAAGGGACACGACAGCAAAGCTGACTAGTAGGTCCTTCTCATCTATGCAGAGCTCTTGGAGTACCTTAACAAATTCTGTCGAGTTCTTTACATGGTATGGGCTGTGACTCACAAGTGGTTATACACTCCTGGAAATGGAAAAAAGAACACATTGACACCGGTGTGTCAGACCAACCATACTTGCTCCGGACACTGCGAGAGGGCTGTACAAGCAATGATCACACGCACGGCACAGCGGACACACCAGGAACCGCGGTGTTGGCCGTCGAATGGCGCTAGCTGCGCAGCATTTGTGCACCGCCGCCGTCAGTGTCAGCCAGTTTGCCGTGGCATACGGAGCTCCATCGCAGTCTTTAACACTGGTAGCATGCCGCGACAGCGTGGACGTGAACCGTATGTGCAGTTGACGGACTTTGAGCGAGGGCGTATAGCGGGCATGCGGGAGGCCGGGTGGACGTACCGCCGAATTGCTCAACACGTGGGGCGTGAGGTCTCCACAGTACATACATCGATGTTGTCGCCAGTGGTCGGCGGAAGGTGCACGTGCCCGTCGACCTGGGACCGGACCGCAGCGACGCATGGATGCACGCCAAGACCGTAGGATCCTACGCAGTGCCGTAGGGGACCGCACCGCCACTTCCCAGCAAATTAGGGACACTGTTGCTCCTGGGGTATCGGCGAGGACCATTCGCAACCGTCTCCATGAAGCTGGGCTACGGTCCCGCACACCGTTAGGCCGTCTTCCGCTCACGCCCCAACATCGTGCAGCCCACCTCCAGTGGTGTCGCGACAGGCGTGAATGGAGGGACGAATGGAGACGTGTCGTCTTCAGCGATGAGAGTCGCTTCTGCCTTGGTGCCAATGATGGTCGTATGCGTGTTTGGCGCCGTGCAGGTGAGCGCCACAATCAGGACTGCATACGACCGAGGCACACAGGGCCAACACCCGGCATCATGGTGTGGGGAGCGATCTCCTACACTGGCCGTACACCACTGGTGATCGTCGAGGGGACACTGAATAGTGCACGGTACATCCAAACCGTCATCGAACCCATCGTTCTACCATTCCTAGACCGGCAAGGGAACTTGCTGTTCCAACAGGACAATGCACGTCCGCATGTATCCCGTGCCACCCAACGTACTCTAGAAGGTGTAAGTCAACTACCCTGGCCAGCAAGATCTCCGGATCTGTCCCCCATTGAGCATGTTTGGGACTGGATGAAGCGTCGTCTCACGCGGTCTGCACGTCCAGCACGAACGCTGGTCCAACTGAGGCGCCAGGTGGAAATGGCATGGCAAGCCGTTCCACAGGACTACATCCAGCATCTCTACGATCGTCTCCATGGGAGAATAGCAGCCTGCATTGCTGCGAAAGGTGGATATACACTGTACTAGTGCCGACATTGTGCATGCTCTGTTGCCTGTGTCTACGTGCCTGTGGTTCTGTCAGTGTGATCATGTGATGTATCTGACCCCAGGAATGTGTCAATAAAGTTTCCCCTTCCTGGGACAATGAATTCACGGTGTTCTTATTTCAATTTCCAGGAGTGTAGTAGTTGGGCTAGATGTTTGGCTATCCCATAAACTCATCAACATAGAAAACGCACTGCAACTGTAGAATATGTGGTTGGAGGTGGCTGGATGGATTCGACTACAGTGCTGTACTATGTCACCTGACCAGAAAAATAGTGCATTGGGTGTTGGCAACTGTACTACATTTACAAGCAATTTTAGAATACGGAACAAGAAGTAATATCATTTTAAGGGGAAGAAGCTACATAAAACCGATAAAATTACAAAAAATAAGTGTAAACTGAGGGAAAATACGTCGAAATGCGGGAAACTGAGGGAGTACTTCCATGCCTTCCGCTTACTGCAGAACAATTCTTACATGTGGGAACGAGTACGCGACAGCAGGAAAAAAGAGAACAATCTGCCGCTAAACAGCATTGTAATAAAACTGGTAAAACTGCCAAAATTGATCGCACTATCAATTGTGATGCTTATTATTACAGTACAAAGATGGTGTCTTTTCCATCCTTTTTGACCACTGGTATGCTGTTGATTACGACATAATGACTGAGTGGCATCACTTGTTTGAGATGGTTCAAATGGCTCTATACACTATGGGACTTAACATCTGAGGTCATCAGTCCCCTAGACTTAGAACTACTGAAACCTAACTAAACTAAGGGCATCACACACATCTGCGCCCAATGCAGGATTCGAACCTGCGACCGTAGCAGCAGCGCGGTTCCGGACTGAAGCACCTAGAACTGCTCGGCCACAGCGGCCGGCGTTTGAGATGGAGAAAGAGTCTTCGTGGAGGACATTATCATCCGGGGATGGCTAGCACCGAAACAGTAATCCTGTAGCTACATGAGTGGAATACGAGAAATAAATCAAAATGGAACCCCGAGCAATCAGCTATCCCTGTGAAACAAGAGTCTAAATGTAGAAGGCGTCCAGCACCTTCGGACAGCTGTCTGGAAACACTCCACAGTGCCATAAAATTCTTCCCGTTTCCATATGTTGTGAATGTCTTATTTAAGACCATCCAGTGTGTGTGTTTTGGGAGCAGCAGCAGCAACAATATAAATTACACTGTGCGATGTCTAGTTTACTGCGAGAGCCAATGGCTTAAAACATGTTGGTATCAGTTTAGAACCTGACACAGACCTTGAAGTTGTCACAGAAAAAGAAAATGTATGGTGGCATACAAATAGTGTTACAGCAGAAAAGATGTATCAATCAAGAAAACAGGACCCTCTCTTGCGACAGATAGTGTATGGGATGTGGTCCTTCTACAACACAGATGATGAAACTTTGCACTGGTCTGTGCAAGTGACTTCGATCACGGGCCACCAGCTCCAATACCTGTATATTTAATGGGATGACCATATATACTCGATGCTGGCAAGCAGACTGTATTTGCTATCGGTACATCAGCAGAGAGAGTTGCAGTAAAAATCTTATCGAGTTCTCTGAAATGAAGTTAGCGGAGCTTTTATAATTCGTAGTTTTTCTCTGTTGGATGATACAAAATAACAATGACAGAATGTTTGGATGACAGACAAGAACGCACACTGAGGGACATAGATCTCTCTCAGACTGTAGTACTGTATGTACTTTATTAACACATTGTAATGTAGTAGCAAAATCCTCGTCCTTATTCCAGTTCCTGTATGATAACTCTTCCTAATTTTCTCAATAAGAAACATCACTGTAATTGTTCCTACTGACTTTTATACTACCTCGTGTCACTGAAGAAAGCTTCGTTTTGGCGCTTACCTTACACAATGTACACGGTTGGCGAAGCTAGACAGCCATGTTCCCATTTCCATCGAATGGTTAAAATACAATCCTGTCACATAAACTCAGCTTACCTTCTTTCTACATGGGTTGCAGAACGTGGTAGATATAGCACTCTCCGACTTCTCATTCCCGACTAGAATTGGAGCGATCGCATGTGCGAAGCTGCAGAGGTTGTGGGGGCAGAGACTGAGGAACATTTACAAGTTGCATAGGGACTATTTAAAACTACATTATAGTTTTACTGTAGCAGATAGGATCGAAAAAGGTGACTCGTTTAGAGATGTATGGAGGACTCAAAGTGTGAGGACATGTTGTACGTGATGTGTGCTGGATATGTATACTACTCGCTACGGACAGTAATGATTTATTTGTTTGCAAGATACTACGATGTTTTGTGACTGTAGAAGGAATTTCAACAAAAGTTGAACATCATTAAGGTAAAGAAAGTTGTTTTGTTACAAATGCAATGTGCGTATTCATAACTGATGATTGAGACAATGTATAGCTTTCATATCCAACGATTTTGTAAAGATAATTGTTGATGTATAATCAGCTAATCGAGTGTGTTAATTTTGAACATTATTAATTTTCAGTGTCAAAATACAAGTTTTAAAGTTAGTGCCATATTGTTACTTACCCCAAGTCAATACCACTTCCCAGATCCACATCATTTTTGATTCACTATTTTTCTCAGTAAGTCACTTCCTTGGTCATATTCGATTTAATTAAAATGTATGCTACAATAGCTGTTTGCTAACTATGCAATTTAAAGTACTAACAGACAGTACTGCAAAGAGCGTTACCATTTCGCAGATAAAGATAAGAAATTTTATTAATTCAGAGATAGCATTCATTAAGCACAAGGACCACTATTTTCAAATTGACAAAGTTTTTTTTATTATCAAGCCCAATTTCAAATCAATAATGTTGTATGGTTCAGTTTTTGTGTTACATAATTCATGTAGTTTTGGTCTGGTTTAAAGCTATTGACAGTTTACATACTCGCAGTCAGAAAAATTCAATACTGGGCATAGTGCGTATAAGCGACAAGATAAATCACACGTTCATGTGCCGTTCCCATTGTAACAGTTGTGTTTAATGTCAGTTAAGTAATTTCAATCATATTTCAAATCCACATGTTTCAAAGTAAGTGGCTGAATGGAGAGACTTCATTCCAAATCGCTGACAGCATTTCTACCAGAAAGCGTTACATGATCAGCGGCTTGTGTGTACCTGTAGAAGCAAGACCGCTTTTTATGCAGGATGACAACATAGTTGCGATCGTGTTTTTAATAGCGCGACCCTTACGCGTAATATTTGTTGGCGGTGGTAGAACCCTTCTGTGGTCAGCTTCAAACGTCGGTTCTCTATAGTGTTCTTCGGAAAGTACCTGGTGAGTGCAATCCAACTACTGAAAAAGAAAAATTACTCGCCATGCAAAGTGGCTCATGATCAATTTAATAAATTAGACTATTAGTTTGATATCAGTGACCACGTATAAGGTTCTTGAATTGGTGTTTTTTCGTTGCGGCGATATCTTTTAACGATATTTGAACCTATACAGGGAGAGACAACTGTGGTAATAAAATGTGTTACCGGATTTATGAAGCGATATGTAGCATAAAACTTATATTTACAACTTTACTGTGGTCTTACCTTAAGAGAGTCTGAAAGTGAGGCTTCCTGTGGCTGTGGTAGATCTTTTAGCGCTCCATCACGAACCAAAACTGTGTTAATATCCTAGCCCTGTGATGCATGTAAAAACAGAAAACGAAAGATATTTTTCTACGTGATGAAAGAATACTTAGAGAATACAACCTATGCCGTAGGTCTGTACAAGATTTTCACTAGTAACAATACTTCAGCGGCGTCGAAATGTGTTTATTTCTTCTATCTTCGAAAATAACTCGTATAAACGGGAGGAATCTACACTTTGCATGAGATATTTGAGGTGTGTGGTCAACAACATCGCTACCTTGGGTTGGGTAAAGTGGGGTTTTTAAACTGTATGCTCTACGTCGGGTGGAATTATTTAGAACTACTGTATACGTCCAAGCTGCAGCTGCTGCTTTCATAATGCACCGTGGCTGGCTTCAGTGGTCGTCACGAGGAGTCGGCAACCGGGGATAACAGATTAGCTCAGCCTTTGACGTGCACAAAGAATGCACTTTTCTGATCTTGCCCGAGGCAGCAAGGGTTGGCGAAATTACCAGTGTGCTGGGTGAGTGTGGCAGAAGCGGACGTGTGTGTCTGACGTGACAGGAGATACAAAACAATGGGCATTTACAGTTGACGTATTAATAGCATCTAGATTTATATCACTCCAATCAGCCCTGGATGTCCTCCACGGCCAGGGATGGTGCACTCTGGCATACATGCGCGCCCACGAGTGCAGCCACGACGGAAATTTTCACTGACCTCTATGCGGCGCTGGTGTTGTACATGGAGACCTCGGGAAGGGAGCGCGTGGGGTGTGCGTGTTTTCAGATATCTCCAACATCAAGCCATGACAACTACTGCTATGGACTGAATCATGGTTTAAATGTGTCGTGTTTAGCGCCTCTCAATACAATGCAGTGGGCTGTCTCTTGCAGTGGTATTTGCTGTTCTCTCTATTGCATCACCATTTTTTTCCATCAGATACGTTTCGTTGAAACATAGTGGTGGTGGAGGGCGCGTACCAAGACCTTTGAGTGTTTAGCGCCACGATCTATTTGTGACGGAAATTTCATTACTTGATTCGCATAATGTTTACGTGTGAAAATCGTTGAAAATATGCTTTACAGCGAAGAAGGATCCTTGTAAAGTTGGAAGTGAATGTTGGAAGTGACCTGTAAATTGTTAAACAATTACACAGGTTAGTGCACATGATTATTTCACTCATTTTTGATATCAAAATTGTGTCAGCTTTCCCTTTGTCTCCAGCATTAGCCAATAGGAATACAGTATTCTGAGGTGAGATGAAAACCTCCATCTTCATGTTTGCAGATGTTGGTTCACACAAACAAGCAGGGACTAGATTCTTGAGAGTGACAGAGGCAAGAAGTGAGTCTGGAATTTGCCAATCAACAGAATGCTGCCACTTGATGCTCTGTTTGGTGGCCGTGAGATCAAAGAGGTCGATATCCGGTCTGTGGTATTCAGTAATGTGATCTGTAATTAGGACATTGGGCTATTTTGACCTTCATGGCAGCATCCTGATGACACACACACACACACACACACACACACACACACACACACACACACACACGGGAGACCGCTAAACAGAGGCTATTATATCGCACTTTATTCCATTCCCTTGTGATTACAGTTATGTCATCGGGAGAAAGAGGTGGGGGTGCAGTAATGATGCCTACCGAACTTGAGGGACCCCATCTCCTGCAAGCTGATTAAATAAATATGTATCACTGTATTATTGACTTTGATTTGAATTTCGTGTCGTGAGATCCTTCTTCTCCAGCACAGTGAGTCTTTTCCCACTAATTTTTTCTGGGAGAGGTTGGGAGGGAGGGGGGAGGGATGGGGGGCACTTCCCATGGTGGTGGCACTGTCCACTAGCTTAATCTATCCCTGCATGTCAAGGTGAAGGCATACAAGAAAATGTTCCAATATGAAGACACATTCAATCTTCAGCAGGGTAATTACATAATTAGAACATGTAGTTACTGGATCCTAAGCTTTTCCCACCAAATAAAAGTGAGATCAAGCCCCTGCAGATTAAATTTTGTAAATGAACAGTATAGCCTATGCTATATAATTGAAATTCTTGTGATGAGATCCTCTCTCTCCAACAGAGATGGTAACTTAGAGCCCATGGCGGAATCCAACCTTGGTCAGGAATCTGTCTTGGCAAGAGTTCCCGCATGCATTGGTATTCAACAGGGCACGTGTTTCGACAGGAATTTCTCAAGTACTTTTGTTCCGGGATTAGCGTGGCATCCAGTGTGTCAGTCGCAGGGCCCAAGCACACTCTCGCTTGGGTTGCGAGGTCCGGCAACATGCACGGGTGGTGGTGTGTCGTGCAGTGGACGGTGAATGCTTCGTGATCGAACAGTTTTTAAAAGTTTAATTATGTGTGATGTGTGTTTCATGATGGTATTCCTTGCACTGTGCGATCGGAATGAAAAAAGCGATCGATTTAATTATTTCTCTACAAGTCCTGCATCTTCCCAAATAGCAGAGAATGATGAGCAAGAGAAATCCAACCCCCACAAACAGATTTTTTTTTTAATAAATAAACACTATGCTTTCTGCTACATAATTGAATTTCTTGTCGTGAGATCCTTCCTCTACAACATGGAGCCGACGATTTCCAGATTGGGGAGGGGAGAGGAGGGTTTACCAAAGGGGTGTGATTAATTCATCGATCAATTTAATTAAGCAGTCAATAAAATTGATTAAGTGAGGGACTATTCAAATAACCAAGCTATGGAAGTTTACCTGTATCAGCGAGAGAGAGTTGGAGGTTCCCTGAGGGGTTGGGACGAAGGAGAGGGGGAGGGGTGGGGCAGCAGTACGTTAAGGACCTGGCACTCAAAAGGATTATCACCAGGGGTATGAAGTACCTGGCAGCACAATGCACCTAATATGAAAAACGTATATTTTTTGGGGTGTCCGGATACTTTTGATCACATAGTGTATATACGCAGTCGAGTGCGGCAGCCACCAAGCGAATTTTGCAGCTGCTTTGTTTGACGCTGAGCTAAAAAACAAAAAAAACGTAACCTTTGGGACCGAGAATCAGAGCAGTGTCTTAGGGGGTCCCTTGCGCCTTATCCAGCATTAAGGCAGACTGTTACTGAGAAACTGACGTAGTTTTTAGTGCCAGTCTGTATGGTTTTACATCAAACGACACCTAACACTCGCCAGATGGTTGTATGAGGCATTGCCATCTCTCTGCTTGCCCAACGAGTATACTTTTTTTCATGGACTGCGCTCAACCATTTGCCGAATTCTTTCCACGATGTCATCAGACGTGCGAGCTGACCTTTGCGCAAGCATCCTGTCTCTTAAAATTGGCGATACCAACGATGTATGTTTTTTTATGCAGACGGGTCAATACAGAAACGCCAATGAAAACCACAGAAATCACTGACTCACTCTTTGCGAGCTGCAGTACACCATAACGTCTTCTGCTGAGCGGACGGCCTTTCTTCTGACAGACTGCAAACTGGGGGGAGGCATTGACTGACATCTAAAGGCGAGTTTCTGAATCTCTAAGCCACGCCCATTCAACATTCCACTTCCTTACTGGCATGTCCCGTGTTTCGTAACTATTACCGTCCAAAATCAGGTAATTCTTTTTGAAACACCCTGCAATTTGATTATTAACTGTGTCTGTGCACTGACCTGAATACGTCACAATGTTAGTCGCGATCATATCAGTGTTCTCTATGTCGAAGCTAAGTGAATCTGAACGGGAGTAACTTGATTGTACTCGTATGTCGAGTAACCAAGGGAGCCGAGGTCTTTGGTGGAGAAAGCGTCATCCATTAGAGTACGACGCGGACGAAAGTGTGTGTTGAGTGATCCTGACAGCCACTGAAGAGGGCTGCAACGAGAAAAGACGACGACAGCTGCTAAAAGTCACTGCAGAACCGAATGTTGCACTATCAAACAGTGTGAGCACCAAAAACGTCATAAAGGAAGCTTCAAGCAGGGAATTCAGAATGAGCTGGAATTCCAAAATCACTCACTAATGATGCTAATGGCCATTTACAGGAAAACATGGCGCCAACGCCATAAAAACTAAACTATGGAGCAATGGAATAAAGTCATTCGGTCGAATGAGTCTTGTTTCACACCGTTTCCAAGTTCTGGCTGAGTTTGTGTAAAACATCTCACGGTTTCATTGATAATTCGTGAAACATTGCAGGGTTTCATTGATAATTTGGGCTACCATATCACTGTATTCCATGGGTCCCATGGTCACTCCTGCAAGGTCGCATTAGTACCCAAGGATTATGTGAGCATTTTCATTCATGAGATCCGTCCCATTGTACAAAGTTTGTCACAATGGTTACCCTGTGTTCCAAGATGACAGGACCCCTGACCACAAAGCTTGCATCATTCAGGGCTCATTTTGTAAGCACAAGGATGAATTGTCACATCTTCCATGCCCACCAGTCATCAAATCTCAAAATTATTAAGCCTTTATGATCTACTTTGGAGGAAAGGCTGGGTGAAACATCATCGCTACCAGAACTTGCCACTGTTTCGCAGGAAGACTGGTATGAGATACCCTTGAAAACCATACAGGACATGTATTTATCCATTCTGAGATGAGTGGAAGCTGTTTTGAATACCAACAGGTTTCCTATGCTACAGTACACATGATAATGTGTTGTGTTTTTGGTGTTTCCATATTTTTGTCCAACCCCTGTACTTTCATTTTTTGCAATCAAATGGGGGCCTACTATTGCAGTCACAGTAATGTGTTATTCTGCAGTGCATCCCAAGCCATAACACGACAAATAATTCATAACTGGAAGAGAGGTAAAATGAAAGAGAGAGAAAACAAAGGAATGAATATATTGCCATCCAGTTAATACTAAAATACTTTTATCTCAGATACAGATATAATTACAGTTCACTTTCCAACAGAGCCAGTCTTTTCAACTGCTCGTGGATAGAGTAGTACATTGACACAGCAGCCACTACAGCTAAGCTTTCTGGGAAAGAGGAAAGGAAAAAGTCTTAATTGTGATGCTAGTCAGCCTGCAAAAGTATAGTTTCATCACATCCTTCTAAACATTATCCTAACTAGCCTAAAACTGCACTGTGCAAGCGAATCTCAGCCTCTCTCTTTTTCCCTTAATGGTAAATGATAGACTGGCATCTACTGTACCACTAAAATATTTTCACCATATTTTGACACCCATGCTCCACTTAATAAAATAATTGTAGCTGAACACTTACCTTACTGCAATTTTTTCCCTTTAAATGTGGAATTATGGAGCCACAGTAGATACCACAGTGCCTACACATGCTGGGGCAACCACTGCAACCACCATCATCCCACTATTGATGAAAAAAGTGTGAAAGAGACTGCAAACCGATACTTTAACTCCCTTTCCTGGAGTTTTTGTTGTTATGAAACTGCCAAATAATTATAATGTCATGTGCATGATTTGTATGTCTGATGAAGGACTTAGTTTAGTAGCAGAATGTATCTAGCATTATTTTTCATTACACCTGTCTGTAACTCGACACCTTTTATGAAAGTTAAAGCACTGCCTTCTTGTGGTTTTCTACTATGTAATACGAGTACATATCTAACTTTACTTTCAAGGATTTCACTGTTAACAGTGTAACCCCATCCCTTGTTATTTCATTTTCTTAGAATAAGCTTTTGGCCCCCCCTTAATGAAATGCTTTTGGCAAAACTGTTCTGTCACTTATAGACTGTTACTGTACTTTTGACAGATGTCAATTCTTCACAATAAAAGTTTAAAAATAGGAAATATTAAATGTTACATCATGATTTGATTTGTATGTAGCAAAGCTTTTTAGTATATAAAGATGTCACCAACACATTATAGTGATATTAAAACAACTCACGAGTGACAATTTTGCATGTGCTAAAAGGCGTGTTAATGCCACCACATCACACATTTACCACTGATGCTGGACATCATATGCTTCTATGTACTGATGGCATGACTACTACAGGATCCACCAACCAACCAAGCTATTTGTGGTGTGAAGGGACAGTTTATTCACCACTGACAGCAGAGAGAAATTCTGTCATCTCCTCTCTAGGGAAGTAAACGTCCATTTGGCAAGTTATTTTAATAACACTATAAACATTAGTGTCCTATTGGATCACAAATTTGCACAATGATATAATTGTAAGATTTTTGTCCACATAAACAACCAGGTAATACAACCTTCTGACAAAACATCTACTCTGCAAACCATCATGAAGTACATGGCAGAGGAACAGATAGGGGGAAAAAAAACACATAACGGACAAACAGATTTCTGAGTTTCTAACAAAATTTATTTAGAAACAGTGTTTCTACAAGTCTTATACAATGAATATGCACAACAGTGAAAACTGAATATTGTTTTGAAATGACTGACAGCAGCAATTAAATTATAAATATGTACTTGCCTTTCATTTTGGCAGTTAACACACATCTTCTTTTCTTAACTTTTCAAATCAAAATCATTTAATACAAACTATCAATCGCCTGTCATGAGACAGGGGACTTAATAGTCCAACAGCACTCAGCTGTGATTGGTCAAAAGCAATCGCCTGTTCATAACAGGGGACATTTCTGTCCAACAGCTGTGAGCTGTGATTGGTTAGATAATATGAAAATAATCACCTGTCGGAAAGCAGGGGGCAATGTCCATTAGCACTTTAGCTGACAATTATAACTGAATGAAAGATAATAAAGACAATCGCCTGCCTAAATAAGGCAGGGGACTTGGAGTCCAACAGCTTACAGTGCTGTGATTGTTGCTACTACCTTGTGAGTGGAATGTCTGATCTTTGCCACCACCACCATTATATTACTATTTAAATAATTATTCCCTCTAACAGGGAATAGGACTCCTCAATCTTATTTTTCAGCACAGTACAATTTCACAAACGTGAAACATTAAGTTAATAAAATTTAGTTCACACCACAAAGGTTTCAATCCAATTTGATCAAAAACAGTGTTTACTGGAACATAAATGCCGCAGTAGATGAATTTCCAGTAAACTGAGTGATACACTTAACAATACAAAAATAGTGTACAGTGATTTACATATGAGCTACACTGTATATGATAATTAGGTAACAAAGGCTGCTTATTTGATACTAACATCACACTATAGTACACGGAGTGCTTCTAATATTTCACAAACACACAACAAATAAGATAAAATGGATTTCCTGGTGGCTAGATGCTTGAAGATGTAAGTTGGATTAAGTTGATCGTTTATTCTTTTTATTGTTAAATCTCCAGGACTAAGTTTGGCTTGGCTGGAAAAAAATGGTAAGATAGCATTTGAAGTTAGCTTATCAGTTTTTAAGGGATGTTAAAACAGAAACACAATATGTTTTTGAAAATGAGTAAATATATTTCAGTCTTTGAGAAAATAGAGGAAATTTGTTATTGACGTGTAAGCTGTTAAAGAATTACTTGAAAACTGTTTGGTGCTGGCAAAAGTAAAAACTTATTGCAAATGCAAGTGAGAACCTACCACAGTGTTACAAAATAAAATTTGGAAGTAAGAAAAAATAAAGCTAAACAAAACAGAGTGTCCTATTCCCTTAGTATATATAATGGCAGTCCAAAGTGTCAAAAAATTAAAAATGATTCATAAACATGTAGCATGACAAGAATAAAAAATAACAACAATACAGATGGGTCCATCCATGTTACACTGAAATTTTTACTATTATGAAATTTTCCTCTTTATACACACACAAATTAGTCTTAACATTAATTATATTTTTCAGTTATCACTCAGTGGGTGACAATTGCCTACTTTTTGGAGGTACAGTGACAAAACTGCAAATTTCATGAACAATTTGAAACTCTATAACTCAATTTATATTTTATGACACAAAGGACCCCAATGTCTAGATAAATGATATACACGAGCAGTAATGTAAGCTTACCTCAACAGTGGAGATAGCTGAGGTTTTGTTTACTGTTTTGTAAACTAAAAATACAGAAATTTACTATAGTGCAACAAAAGCTCTCAAACAACTGCAGTAATAACAGAGACAGAATACAAAATATTACTTCAAAAATTTTAAATGCTGTCTAAAAATGGCTGTTGGGTGATGTTACTGCAATTGAGTACAACACACAACTTACTCATACACGAGGACACAAACAAGGAGAAGTAAGCAGCTTCAGACAAGTGTCAGCCACAACAGAATTTAACATATACAGGAAACTAAAAAGAGCTCTTCATCTGCTTTAACCAGTTTCAACAATGCATCAGACTTTATTTTCAACAGGAAAGGAGGGCACTTTGATGAGTCTTGATAACAGTCTCTCATAATTCAGCTATGTAACAGATCAATAGCCCCTACTGTAATGACATCAAAAGCTATGAAGTTCTACACTAACACTTTAGGGTAATGCTTTGCTACAAAGAACTATGACCAAAACACCTATATGTTGACAAACATATGGTTGATTTCTGTAGCCCTCTGTTTTTGAATTCCACCCGTTTCTAACAAAACCACATAAGCTTCCTCAATTGCACATTACACATAGGAATAATGTCATACAAGATCTGGACTGATCATTATTAATCTCTTGTTAGCTATGAAAGATTTACTCCTCTGCAATTAATATCTGTTACTTATCCTTTTCTTCTCACTACTCTGTCAAAATGAAAACTACATTCTTCATTTCTGCTTCAGCAGAGCTAAAATGATTTCTTCTTTTGCCTTGCTGCTTGCAGAAATTATCCAAACACTAATGTCACAATTTTTATCACGTATCAACTTCTTGCTTACAGTGAAAAAAAGTTTTTCTACTTAACATATGATAACTGACAAGAAATAGGTCAACAGTTCTGTAGTTAGTACTAAAAAAAAATCAATTCCTATGCACATTTAAAAGAAGCTGCTATAGACAGATCTTACAATGCTAACTAGTGAGTGTATGGATAGTAAATACTACCCACGGTCAATAGTGATGACAATCAGTAACAAAACTCCCGACAAATTCTTCATATTCTGCATTAATCAAGTCATTAAATATGATCCTTGTTGTTGTTCTGTGGACTACCTGATAAAGGGCTAGGAGATGGAAGTCAATTCTCCAAACCTTAAAATTCACTTCTCTGTAAATGCCAATAAGAAACCTATTTTTCAAGTTTTACTATAAATGCTTGTGTTGTCATTTTCACTGTAGCTATCACACAAGCAAAGTGCTAAATATGGACACCTATTGCTAATGTGGTTTAAGTGGCTTCACTGTGCTTTATGCACACAGCTGCTGCGCCATGCCTCACTTGTTGCTTATAAAAGAAATTGGACTGTATTTGTGCCAAGGTTGTAACTGACATGCAGAGCAATATACTTAAATGTTTCATATACCTGAAGTCGAATTTGCTTTATAAATTGACAGATGTGCAAAAGTAGTGGTTTTGCTATGACATACAATAGAGTTCTCACAAAAATACAAAATTAAAAACGGTAAGGATCAACAAAGAAGCTTTAGCTACTACTATGCTAAGAGTATTGATCCTTTGTAAAGACTAGCAGGTGCTATATCAAATATACTATGTACCCGGTGGCCTCTTATTTCAACTCAAAGGCTTGAGATAAGAATGTGACAATGTAAGAAGTATGCAGGAGAGAGGCAGGTGAACTCTCTTTTACTTGCCTCTCCAACAATCCCCTCCACTGCTGCTTGTACCAGGAGATAGTGCTCATGAGTATGGTGTAACTGTGTGTGTGTGTGGGGGGGGGGGGGGGGGGGGGGGAGGGGGGGGGGGCGGTGGGGAGGATCAGCAAGAGGGAGAGTAGACAGTGTACAGGGTCAGCCAACAATGGACTGAACAGGTAATAAAATAATAGGACCCTAAATCCCAAATAATTCCCATGGGTAGGAAATTTAACACTTAGCATGCAGTTGCATAACCGCAAATTACATTACAACTATTCAATTAAATCTGTATAACAAAACATGCCTCTTACATTATGGAAATTTAAAAGAAAAAAAAAAGGTTAAATGCAGAGCTCACACACACCTCACAGGAGGCTCAAGAACAAATGAAGCAGAAAATTTGTGACTTTACAATGAGAATATCTGTGGGGTACAGCCAATTCATCAAAGTTACACTGATCAACATACAACGTATGTTACTCATTTCTTGTAAATGGTGGACTTTATGCTCCAACTCTATTGGTGTTTACTATAAAATTTGGAGGCACACTAGTTTCCATCTCAATAAGCAGAAAGGGAAATATTTGTCACTAACTGGAATTGAAGCTTGTAGGACAACTCAAATTATGACCAAGGACCCCGTTTTTTTAAGTGCTCAACCATGCTTGAATAGAGGGAGAGAAGTAGCGAAGGAAACAAACGCTATACATCTCCCTTAAACTAATTAATAACTACTTCATCCCATCACAGTATTTCCCTTCAGTCCACTGTGACAGTGCACTGTATAAATTATCTGATACAAACCCCGGTAGTAGAGTTTTGAAAGAAATACATATAGTGACACAATTTGTTCCTTTTTGCAAAAGCATAACAATGATGGTTAAAACAATGTTAGTGATTGGATAAAACAAAGCAGTAATGTGATAGTGGAAAGAGAGAAACATATAGTCAGAAGAGACACTGGTTGGAGGGAAAGGGGTGTGTGTGTGTGTGTGTGTGTGTGTGTGTGTGTGTGTGTGCGCGCGCGCGCCGCGCGCGCGCGCGCATGCGCTCATTTACTCACTAAAGCTATCCAATATGTGGTTTCTAAGTGTAATGCAAAATCCTTACTAGCAGTCTTGCTCTATTTTTACACGCAGGGAGCCAATTTAAGCAGAATCAAGGGTTTCCCATTAGAAATCCCACCAAACGGAGGAGACAACTGACCAACCCTAGCATTATGTTTTCCTTCTTTTGTCCAGTTCCTTTCTTCCTGGAATTTGATTCAAACTCTGTTCTTATTCTCTCCCGTTCTTCACTCTATGCAAAAACTACTTCCATTTTCACCTCTTATGTTTTCAGCACATTTGTATATTCTGTATGTACTGTCTTCCCGTAATACAGAATTCACACACATCTCATAGGAGGCTCAAGAACGAATGATGTACGTAACTTATGTCTTTATAATGGGAGTATTTATGGGGCATTTCATGACTGTCCTTCACACGGAAATACCTGTTTATATAATTCCTTACACTACACAGTTTTCATATACTGGCTGTTACAAAACTCACTCACACACAGACTGAATTTTCACTCTGCAGCGGAATGTACACTGATTTGAAACTATCTGGCAGATTAAAACTGTGTGTTGGCACATGGTTTTCAAATGCCAGGAAATTTCAGATCGGCACACACTCCATTGCCAAATGAAAATTCATTCTGGAAACAATCCCTTCAACTGTGTCTAAGTCGTATCCACAATAACTTCTGAGAAATTTGGAAGGTACGATCTGAGGTACTCTCACGGCTGTAAAGCTGGGAGGGCAGATCATGTGTCATGCTTGAATAGTTCAGTTGATTACGCACTAGTGCGCGAAAGGCAAAGGTCCTGGGTTTGAATCCTAATACGGCACACAGTTTCAATCTGCCAGAAAGTATCCCCTCACCCCTAGCCCTCAACATGTATCTCCTCTGTGTGAACACACACACACACACACACACACACACACACACACACACACACACACAGTTTCAATCTGCCAGAAAGTATCCCCTCACCCCTCACACACAGCCCTCAACATGTTTCTCCTCTGTGTGAACACACACACACACACACACACACACACACACACACACACACACACACACACACACACAGTTTCAATCTGCCAGAAAGTATCCCCTCACCCCTCACACACAGCCCTCAACATGTATCTCCTCTGTGTGAACACACACACACACACACACACACACACACACACACACACACACACACACACACACAAGGGGGGGGGGGTGTATTAATGGTTTACATACATTAAGAGACCCCCTAAAAAAAAATCTTGACTACTGCGCATGTAGATGTATGCTATAATGTACGAACAACAGATCACGTAAATGCATCATGGATACATCAGCAGCCACCTTATTTCACTTCTGCAGTCAACTCTTGCAGGTGACTGGCTGATACTTGGAGGAACTTTTTTCTGTGGATGACTGACAGAAGTGCATAACAAAACAATGTCAAAACTTGAAGGAAAGATGTGCATTCGATGAATTTTTCTAGCTGTTTTCTAGCAGCAATAACAACCAGGATAATCACTTCTTACATCAATATCTGATAGTCAAATATGTGGACCTAAACCAAAGTGAACTTACAAAAAGGTGATGAAGGAAAATCATATTGTAAATGCCATACAATGAGATATCATTTAAAAGCAAACCTATTATCAATATAACTTGGGGGGCCCAGATTAATAATGGTCACATAATGTTTTTGTGTTTTCATACTGTAGATAAGATACCCGTCATTCTTCATTCTATGCATCAATGAGAGTGAGGTCGGTGTCTGCTTTATTGCTTTGCTCTTTTTTAAAGTATAACATCAGGACGTATGATTAACAATAAAAATAAGTATACATAATATACTGATAGTTGTTTTCATTGAGATACATAACACGCTAGGATAAGACTCTTCTAGATGATGATGCTCAACTGACCTGCATCGTGAAAGTAATGCCACTGAAATGTACCTAGATTTATTTGTTTCTGACAGCAATAGAATTTCACTGCACGACTTCAAAATTATGCTATGTCACAGCAGAGCACAGAATTACAAGACAGAGTGGATGGCATCAAAATTCATGCACTGTCTGTGTCTATCTACAAGACAAACTCTCACAAATAGATGATCAGTTAGGATCACACAATAATATACTTATGGCCTATTTTTATACTAGGTATCATAATGAAAATAACTGTCAATACATTGTGTACACTTTAAAAATACTGATGAAAATAGAGCGACGACCAAGAATCAGACACTGATCAATGATTTGGTAGTCGAATGCCTTGACTACTCGACGGCCGAGCTTGCTCTTGTACATGCCTAAGAGTGATGCTTACCCTATATACAGTATCGAAACACAAAAGTGTTAATGACTCTAGATTATTAACTTTGGAGCCCATATAACATTAATAAAAATTGTTTTTTGACAATCTTGCAATGTACTGCACTGAAAATACAATTTTCTGCCATCAAATTTGACCTCGTTTTGTTCAAAAACTAGAATGTCTTACCAAAAAATCAAAACACGTGTCCCTCATTTTCAATACAGATCGTCCTTGCAAAACTTGATCAAAATCGCTGATACACGTCAGAGTCTCCCCTTGTCAGTAATGCACAATTTCTTGTAAACTATAAACAGTAGTATGTAATAAGCACCATAATCTGATAGGTTACATTTGGAATAAACTATTTATGAATCTTATACCATTGCTGTAACAACAATTTTCCTATTATTGGTTGACTTTGTTATTTGTTGTCTTGTTTCTTGGAAATGCACTGCTAAACTGTTTGTAAGTAGTCAGAAAACGAGGCAAAAGGTAAAGTTCTTTACATAGTGACAGTCAACTTTTATTTTGTTGTTAAATTCGTAACTATTTTACAAGGTGAAAGTAGGTATGTGTGTGTGTGTGTGTGTGTGTGTGTGTGTGTGTGTGTGTGTGTGTTTTGGGATATAAGAAAGATCTCAAAATCATGGATTCAGTCCAATATATGATGAGCACATCTTATGGACTTGCATCTGTATTTGTATCTGAAGTATTTGGGGTGGGGGATGGGGGGGATGGGGGGGGGGGAAGGAGAACAGCTACAGAAAAAGGAGATCCCTAAGGAATGCAACAATTAATTTTACCACAAAACTTAACTCTGTCAAAGGAGATACACATGTTATTTTGAGTGAAATTCCTCACAGGCCAACAGTGTCCGAAGTAAACGTTCATGAGAGGTTATAACTTTCTGCCAGGCTGGGACTTGAAGCAGTCTCTCTAAGACATGATAAGCATTATCACTATGCCTACCTTTACGCACTTAAGCTTCCTCATTTTCATGTTAACCAATAGAATGAGAAATATACGCAAATAACGGCAGGCTCTATTCAAGACGCTTCATTAATTTCAAGCATGTAAGGTGGTATGCAATGCCCGCAAATTTCTTTTCAAGTTCCAGTCCAGCACATGGTTTAAACCTGTCCTGAAGATTCAAAACCTTGATATTTCTAAATGTGATAGGATACTCAATGCGTATTCCAACTGCCAATAATTATAGTAAATAATTGAATTATTGCAAATGAAGTAGAGAAGTAAGTTTACTGGCTGAAAACATAAACTAGTATCTTTGACATTGTTTGTACATATGACTATGGATCTCCCTAATTGTATTTGATCTTCAAGGTATATACAGTTAACTATTAGATTTATATACTTAATTAATACACAGGTTTTCCTTGTCTTCAACTTCTTTAGTTATTACTCATTATAACACAAATGATAAAGGCCATTTCTGGGATTTATAATAAATGAACAGAAAAATTACACAGGGTTTTAAAGAAAAGTGGCCCTTACCTGATCCGTTTTCATTTAAACTTGCAGCTTGCAGACTGTATAAAAACAATGTTACATTTGTTACCTGATATAATTTCTCCACAGTGAAGACAAGAGAACCATGGATTCTACATGCGGCTCTCCCTTCAACACACAAAACTCGTGCGTACATGCCCACACTACAGTTGCTGGGGCAGCTAATATATCAGATTATTCTCTTTCAGCATATGGATGATTTTTTAAAATTTCATGATGCAATGCCAATACAAAATGCAAATGGTGCAAGCGCACAACAGTAAAGCAAGTGAGGGCTTATTTTTTTAATCAATAATCTTCTCGTGGCATAGCTTCTGCTGTATGATTACAGACCAAGTTTCTAAACATGAAACAAATTTACACTGTTTTTGTTTCAACTGCTTAAGAATTGCCATACTTTGAACAGTTTATGAACTTCTTTTGTGTCTTAAACACATTATCTCTGGGATTTACTGAACTCTTCTGTAGCTGAAATACTTCAAAATTCACATGCACAACATGCACATGGCTAACCAATACAGAGTTGCTTCAAGGATTTCCAAATCTGTTAGATATGTGTACTCTAGAAGTCACCCTTGTGTATCTAAGTAGCAACAATACATACAAACACTCCATAAAAACTGTGCAAGATAATTCTTGAAAAAACATTTCAATGATTACAGATTCAACATTTTAAAATTTTTCAGAAAATTAAGGTACATAGCTATATTACAAAACGTAAGAAAGTTTTACAATACCAATCAAACATTGTCAAAATAGTAAAAATTTCTTGCATCACTGAAGAGTTCAATAAATATAAAATAGTTTTACTGGAAAACAGTGCAGTCAAAGGAAAGGACCAATACAACCACCAATTTCTATGGAGTTTTTCAGACAGTTGTTCCATCTAAGCAAATAAAAAGAAAGAAAAAAAAAAGGGCACAGCAAATTCACAGCTGATACCGGTGTGTGTGTGTGTGTGTGTGTGTGTGTGTGTGTGTGTGTGCGCGCGCATGTGACGCATGCGTGAGTGAATAAACATTTTGGTACAACAGAAACATATGGATAAACTGTTACCCTAACAGTAATGACGTAGTTTACAAGAGTTCCATTTCTTTCCCTCAATTAAACATGCAGAGAGGCTCAGATCGGAATAGTTACACTTTCTTGAAGCTCTACTCATGATGAAACAGGGAAGTTTTAGACCACCACAAATTATGATGGAAAAACAAACCACTTTAATGGAATATTTTTGGGCTATTTTTAACAGTCTGCACTGTATCTTCTCTTCTTACAACAATTAAGAGAGCATTGGTAGATTTTGACATAGTGTCGACATGGGAAGGTATGCAGATGCAGTTACTCAAATCTGTATGTGAGAGACTAGAGACCGTAATCACCTTAATGGCAGCACTGAAGCCTTAGTCTCTCCTTGTAGCTATCATAAATGATTTATAGGCTTCATCAGCAACTTCGTTAATTATACATTTATGCAGTTTTTGTGAATCTCTTTCTGGCATAACTACAAGCAAAATTATTGAATTTCAAAATTTCAGTGCATATGTCTATTTCATTATTTACTTCTATAAAACAGATACACGTTTTGAAATCATGGCAATTATACACCAAGCACTGTACAGGTTTTAAAGCATCATTGGCTACAACAGGGAGAGGGTGATGAGAACAACAAAGTATTCAGTGACAGCAATAGAATAATCTTACCTCCCCTTTACAATATTCAATAAGATAACTCGAAAAAATTGTTACACTGATAGTGTACGTGAAAATGCTCCCATCATCAATTTGTACCATATACTATGACACAATTATGCAATTAACTTATTAAAAAAGTGAGTTCGCGTTCTAGCATTGCCAAATGTTTTTAGTTCACAAAATGGACTAATGAAATCAGACTTTCCTTCTACATATCCTGGAAATATAAAATAGATTACATGGTATTTCACAATGAAAGGACAGACACACACACACACACACACACACACACACACACTCACACACACATACACACACATTGTGCCATGTTACATTTACCTTGCCTAGATGGACAACAAGTTTATGGAATGTATTAATTGGTCCATTCCTTATGTGCAATAAGATTTACAACTCGTGACAGGAAAGAGAAAAAAATGCATATAATTATGCCTTTCATTTCTGGTGGCTAGCATGCTGTTATCTGCTTACAGGTGGTTTCTTTCAACAGGCACACAAATGAGCTGAAGGGAGGGGTGAACCTAAAGGCCACCAGACCACAGAAGCCAGAGCCCCCCCAACAAACCTGATCATCTGAAGCGTGGATGCATCATCGGAGTCAGCATAGGTGGACCAGGAAATGCCATAGGTGGCGTTGCATATGGGTGCATTGCTCCCGGTGGAAGTGCTCCAATGATGCCTTTAAAATGTGCACAGAAAATACTATTACTTACACTGTTAATGAGAAAAGTGCTAAAGTAAGCATATTCAAGTCAATAAAATACACTGCTGAAAGTGACAAGAGAATGAATCTGGAAATAAGTCTTTGAACAACCATAATATACGCAAAACTTTAAATAAGCTCTCATGAAAGATTCACACTGCTTTTGCTGAATGAGTACGTCTAAAAATATTCTGTTGTTACTGGATACACGATTTTTTAAAAATGAATCTCCTGACAAATTAGATCTTAAAAAAATGTTACTTTAAACCAGAACCTTAATTTAAAGCACTATACATCATTGCACAAGTCTTCACCACAAATCAACAAAATTAGTTGCATTTACTTTGCACAATCTTTCTGTGAATTTCATTATTACAGACTGTACAAAATGAATTTTTTACAGAGGAATCTGGTTAGTTCGTTCCTCATTACCATGTTTTTCCACATAGTAAGTCCATTTTTGGAAGTTCCAATCCCAATTACATTAAGTGCATGTTAATATGGTTGGTTGATTTGTGCGGAGGTTGAAGGGACCAGACTACATGTTAATATGACTCATTTATATGTTCAGCCTCCCCATTTAGGATGTTGAAATTCAGTGTTCTTTATTTTTCAGTGTTGGCAACTGTGCACATCATAAGTTATGGTAAACATGACAAATTTGGCACACAGAAGTATAGTGCAGTACTGTAGTTCAAATAGGCTGGCAGCAGCACCAAAGACTTGCAACCTATCGACAAGTGCAGGTCGGAGGCAGGAGTGATGTTGCAGTGGCCATATATAAACGATAAACCACATATAAATCAGTTGCTGGTTGTTCTTTGGTTATGTATGGTATACTGTGAATGGATGTTTGGTTACCTCTCAGTGTGCGATTTTCTTTTTTGTGTCAGAAAGTGTACGGATACATCATGGATAAGAAGATAGTGAGGCGATTCATTAATGAAGAGAACTGGAACATTATTCAGAAAGTGGACAAAACTATATACATGAAGCATGTTGATATTCCTCCGTCAACATTAAACTAAAATAGTGAGCAAGCAAAAAATAATTGAAGCTGCATAGTCGGAAGGAGGAAACAACAAAAGAAAACGAGCACAATTATCAGTTTCCAGAACTGGGAACTGCCATACTGAAGTGGTTTAAACAAGCTGGCACAGCAAAACATACCAGTTGATGGTACTATGGTTTTTGCTAAAGCTACATATCAAGGCATCCAATGGTTGGGTCGAAAGGTTTAAGAGCCGACACAACTGAGCCTGTAAATGTGATCGAGGTGAGGCTGGAAGCGTGAATATTGAAACTATTGAGTCACAGAAAAATATTCTTCCATGTATCATTGAGAGATACAGTTCCATTGATATTTTTAATGTAGACAAAACGAGCTTATATTTTTGCCTTTTGCCCAACAAAACTGACGAGTTCAGAGAATAGAAATGCCACAGTGGAAAATTAACCAAAGGCAGGCTCACTGTTCGCCACTAATAACTGGCATGGTGGGAAGTCCACTATGTTTCAAAAATGTGCTGACATTCCCATGCAAATATACATCTAATACAAAATCTCAGTTAACGACAAGTATATTTGAATGATATTTGTGCTTTTGCGATGCAAGGTTGGGAGTCAAAAAACAGGAAAATCATCCTCTTTATTGAGTACTGTGAAGCTCATCCTCAAGATATGTTGTATCTTTGTAATAAAAATGTAGTGTTTTTTTCCTACCAATTGCACAAGACACCTTCAGCCACTCGACCAAGGCATGAAATAAAAACACAGAAAATTCTTCTACAGAAGAGGCTCGCATATTTTCATAATAACAAGTAAAAAGAGACAATCTCAGATGCTAAGCATTTTGTAAGAAACGCATAGGATTCCGTGCTAGAACTGTTTTCAGAGGGCTAGCTTTAATGGATACTGGCACTCACAGGAGGGATCACATCATAAAACAATGAAATCGCAGAAGAAGACATCAGGTCAGAAAACAATGAAACTGCAGCTGAACAGTGGCAGCAAATAACGTGGCAAGAAGAAAATACTGTGAGCCTCTTGCCATCTGTCATTCCATAACGAAGTTTTACAGTTGCAGATGGCAGAGAAATGAGAGGTAAAGATAGATATGAAACAGAACCTTCACCAGTTCCTACACTGTCAAAAGCCATTGAAGCCGTGGACACAAACATCATGAGTTAAGCTTTGAAATTGATGAAGTTGTGGTGAATGCATTAATGATGGACAATATGGTATCAAAATCAGGACAGAAGAAACAAGTAATGACTGGCATGTTCTTCAAACACCTGTAAAGACAGGGCAGTGTAGTGTAGTGTAGTATAGTTAGGTTAATATGTACAGTGTACCAATAGTTTTATCAATGACTATCTATATTATCAGTGGTGATTCACTAATGGCAAGAAGTGAAATGAACGACTTTTCTTTCTGTTAAGAAAATCTGTGTAAACTCTGCCTGACTGTGTATAAATTCATATTTTGTATTTATTTATTCAAACTGTTTTGGGTGATGGTATTTTTATACATAGTGTTATGTATTATGAGACACAGATAGGTATTGGTGTTACTATCCACAGTAAAACTGAAATTGGATGTTAATGTGTTACTGTATACTAAGGGCAAATATTCACATATAAACAATCGACTCACATATAATATATACACAGATACATATTCACATATAAACAATCAATTCAAATTGAAATTAAATGTTGATATATAAGTCTTTTAGATAAGTTCCTGAACTATAGGTTTGTATTTTGGAGACTAGAGGCTATGATCTCAGTCACATGCATCCCGATTGGCTGTTAGCTTAAGTATACATGTCCGGCAGCTTGGATGTCGCCAATGTCACTATATTTAAAATATTTTTGCTTCTTGTATACTAATGGCTTGAGTTTCTTGGTGTGATATTCCAAATATATTCTCGAAAAAGAGTGTTTAAAATTATAATAGAATTATAATTTATGGATCTAGCACGTCAGGGAGTGTGCTGTTATGGGATTGCACATTACCCCAAATTACGCATTTTCAGTCTCAAAAAAAATCAAATCGTTACCAAATCAGGTATTATTTTTGTAGTACGTTTTCCCACTTATGACATTCAGGGCATGTGGTTCTTTTAAAAACATATTAACGAGACACCACTATATTCTTGATACTTAACAGAATGTAGCAATACTGATATTCAAGTATTTCTACAGGATGCTACATCTATTCACCCACTTATCAATATTTGGAACACGTGGACTGTAACCTTCTTCAGTAAGATTTCTTTCGTTTTGGGGAGAACATTTGAACATTCAGCTAAAGCAACTGAAGAGTATATACACATCAAATATCAAACATCTCCGCAATCTATAACCTCTGTGGTCTCTTGATGAATGCATTCTACATTTACTGTAGATAAGCAGCAGTCTAGTGGCCCTGTTCAAACTTTAAAGTTCTACAGAATACCCACCAAACCAGGCATAAAAATTAGAAACAATTGCTGATACAACATTTGAAACCAAGAGTGCCAAAATGTAATGCTGTGTCAGTAGTTAAAATGAAATTCCACAGTGCAAATAGACTTCACACAGATCTAAGAAATAAGCTGCATTTCATCAAGAAAGTACTGTCTCCAGTTATGCCATTTTCGTTGTGCCACTTGCAAGTGAGTATAGTGACTATTTACTTGAAACATATATGCTTGAAAATATCCCCTTAGTAACTAACTCTTATTCTTAAAGAATCTTTGGTGTGCCTTTTCCCTCCCAAACACAATGTCTTCAATTAGCATTGTAATGATTATGTCATGCTGACTGAAATGGAAGAATTTCTCTCTGCTTTTAGGTACCCTGAATTGAAATGATCATTTCAGAATTTTACATTTATTCACAACAAGGCATGGAGTGAAATGACAAATAAAACCTGAATAAACTCAAAATGAATGCAAGGTGAATTCAAGGGCAAGTTTTTCGGTTCCCAATTTGACAGATAACCACAAGATAAAACATCATCATGTAAAGACAGTATAAAAATTAAGATACACCACCTTCCCACTACTCTCAACAGTGATTGTACTGACACAAAACAGATAATAACAACACAAAGGCCAAAACACTTAGTTCAGTCCCATTGTTTCACAATGGATGATAAGTTTTCTATCACTACACATATTCCAAAAGACAGACGTCGAGATACGAGCCTGAAGAATTGAAAATAAAATAAAAATACTAAACTAGAAAGAACAACCGGACTTTTCACAAGATAATACGCATGAGAATTTGTTTATAACACAAAGTGCATGAACATGACCTATCAGTGCACTCGATCATGTCAGTTGCTAGTGGCTGAGTGGTCTCTTATGATCACTGGTCTCTATACATGCCATGTAATGCAATGTAGGACTCAGCCATGGGACCTAGCACCTTAGAACAAAGAAACACATATTTGCCTGCTAGTTTAGTTTCAAAAGTTCGTGCAACCACTATCCATGAGCAACAAGCACAATGAATGCGACATCTGGAAGGTGAAAACTGAATTTTGGGAACCGTTTATTACTGTCATGTATACATGTTATGGGCTGAAATAGTTTTTGTCAGACCATTCAATTATTGCATCCACAAATCAACTGTTCCAGTTTTTGATTTAGTCAGCACAGTGGCTGATTCTCTTCAATTAAATATTGGATGTAGCCAACTTTATACTCAGTCTAATATATTTACTTCTCCTTCACAGCACAAGTCACTCCCTCCACATTAGCTGAAAATTTTAAGCAACAAGAAGTAACCTGACAAACCAAGTATGTTTCAAGAATGTTTGTGTGTTTAAAAACCCAGCATGGGAGCAAAAGTCATTACCAAATGCTTCGTGTTGTGTGATGCTCATTTTTTCATTTCTTATTTTAAAAACAGTGAAGAAACTGCTCCTAGTCCATCAAAAAGTTAGATTAGGGCCCCCCCACAACACCAGAAATTATCGGTAACCTCTATGACCATCCCCTCTGGCTGCCATAATTATAGTTTGTTTGCACTCGTGACTAACTGCTGGTTTATACTGTCTGCAATATACAGCCTGGAAAACAAAACCTTGCAATGTATTTTATCCAAGCTGAAAGTCTTATTCTGACACATGAACGGAATTAATTTGGTCCTACTTCGACACTAAGTACTTTTACCACTTCTATAAGCAGTGTAGTGTAGAGATCAGACGGCTATGAACTGCCACAAAGTGAAATAAATATTCTCTCTATTTCATAATTATCAAATTAGGTGGAAAAGAAAAAATACTGTCAAGAGACACATTAAATAAAAAAATTACTACATTCACCAGCAGGAAAATGTTGCTGACTCTCAACCTAAACAATCGTTTGTTGGAAGCTTAAGAAAAGCCAAAAGAAGAGAAAAAGCATTGACTATTTTTGAAAAAAACTGTTGAAGTTTTTGCAAAAGCAAACATTCCAGTCAAAAAGCTTCCCAATCGCCACTCATTTTAATAGTAAATTTCAATACAATAAGGCTGGCTCCTCGAACACGTAGCATGATCTCCTTTAATAAGTTAGCATACTCAGCTCGTACAGCCCCATTTAATAAATTCAAGAGTGTATTGCAAAATTGGTTAAAATGCAGTGAATTCTATAAAGTTGAAGAATTCCTAGGAGATACTCATTACAATATAAGCTTTTAATGGGTGATAAAGAGATGTTTTCAATTCTTAAATAAGCTGAATAATTCTGTGTATGTAAATGTTTATTGTGCTTAACTGTACTCCATTGCAAACTTTGACGAAGCCAATTGTATGAAAAATACTGAAAGGCAAATAAAAATATTCTTTTCTTTGAATCTATGGATATAATTATTTACAATAAATAAATAGATTAGAATTTTACCAAAAATAGGTGCTAACTTTGGAAAACACAGATGCTACATCTTCAGGTCCCTATCATGGGTTATCAAGAGTTCTGCGCGACTGGAGAAAGGTGCAGGCTCTCTTGGTGCTTAAGAAGGGTTGTCAGGCAGAGGCGCATAATTACAGGTCTATGCCGCAAACATTTTTCTTTCTTTCTTTTTTTTTCTTTTTAAATTATGGAACATTTTGTGCTCATATACTATTACTTGAAATACAAAGAAAGTCTTGGAAGATGTTTAACAGTTATGCACTGTTGCCTCGAGAACAAAATACGAGATTGTGGAACACACTGCCACCTCTACGACTGCGCAGAGGGCTTCCTAGCATTTTATTCTCAAATGAGTCAAATCAACACATGTAACATTAACTCAAGGTGCTCCCCAGTGGAGTGTGATGGTAACCTTAGCTATTCATGCCAGATACAATCTGGTGTATACAATTGGAAGCTCTATGAAAATGTTTGCAGACTGCCAGGATCCATAGCATTAAAATTAAACATTCAATTTTAATAATAATGCACCCTGTATTTTTTTATACTCCTCAATGAATTACTTTCTTTATTGCATTCAATAGAGACAAGTCACTTTTGTCCCATATAAATTTCTATTCAATCTCTGCAAAGGAAAATAAAAGGAACTATAAAACATTGTGGTTTGTGGGCCTTTTTCCATTTGTGCTTAGTGCATTGGTAGCTTCTCCTTTCGCTAACGCTAAACAGTTCTCCACACAAATCGTTACGAAACACACACTTTGGTTGGTCAAATACCATACGCTCTTGCTTCTCGAAGCTACAGAAAAAGCCCTTGGCTACTGTTATCTGTCACTGTCCTGTGCTTACGCATATGATGAATCTCAGAAAAACATACTTCAAACTGCTGTCATTGGAATGCAACATCAACAGACTGCAGGATCATGCTTTAAAACCAGGTGTTCGACATGTTGTGATCATCGGTTACTTGAAAGGAAGGTCATTAAAGATTGAACACTATTTAAGATTAGGGAGGGACGGGGAACTAAATCAGCCATACTTTCTCAATGGAACCATTTCGGCAACAGCTTTAAGCAATTTATACCAAAATCACACAAAACCTGCACAGCTGGATGTCCTCACTAATTCAAGTCAAGTGTGTTAAGCACTGCACTGCCTTGTTCGGTGGTCGGCTGAAGTATGGCACAAACAGAAACACAGCAAATTACTAGTTTATATTGTTATTAAAATATTTATTGCTGAATAACCACTGCTGATCAATAACATTTCCAACTTAACTTTTATGCAAACGAGGACATTATCTACGGGACAAATTCTGTTATGCATGTTACACACACACAATTACACAATGTACAACAGATGGGGCTGCCAAATAACCATTACTTCCAAGGCAAGCATGCACAGCAGAGGCAACTGCACTCTAGCAACAAACACAATAACAGCTTGTGCACTACTTCGCCTTATCGTAAGTAAAGACTCCAGAACCAATTTTAACAAAATCGTTAAATACCTCTGCTTCAGTCAAAAAACAGTTGAAATCAGTGGTGAATTTACAAATATTTTATGCTACTGAGATTTCTCAAAGTAATTCAGAAGTCTCTGAGATTTTTTGTGCCTGTTCCAGGTAAAATCAATTTTTAACTACAAATTTCCCAGACAAATTACCACTCCTTTAGCCATTCTATACAGTGTAATTCTCTTGAAGTAATTGTTCTCTACAGAATACAGTCAACCTCTCCGAACAAACCAGGCAAATATGACAACTTGCGTAATTGCTAATTTTGTAAAACCTTAAGAGTATATAACACAAAAAGTTAACGCTGTAACTCTATATGGTTTTCTTGGACAATCAGAACTATTCATTTCACATTACTAATAGAACAACATTGGTTAATGACATTCAACACAGATTTCCAAATAACTGTGGTAGTGTGAGGAGGTTAAGGAACTAAGATACTTTTAATATAAAAATTGTTCCACTTTCTACATGCATTACAAGCACAATAACACAACTGCCCATAATACACTCGATTGTTTTCAGATATTTAAAATTACACACCTTACCTTACCAAAATTATTAATCCACAGAAAACAAGCTGAATTAAGACATTTGGAAAAGAAAATGGAATCAAAATGAATTACCTGGAGGGAGCCCCATGGGGGGTGGTCGCATCATGTTCATGTTACCTCCAATCATTGTTGGGGGACCTAGGGGCACAGCGGGCCTCATTATAGGTGGTCCAGCCATTGGGGACATTATAGCAACACTGCTCACTGGAGGAGCTATTGATACAGGTACAGCTGCCACAGCCATTGGCGGACGCTGAAAGCGAGGCATAACTGTAGGTCGTTCAGCCTGAAAACAGAATGGGCTCGTCATAATTTAATAATAATGAAGGTATGACAAACATTTAATTTTATAATAAATTCGTATGTTTTAACATATATTTTAAATACTGTATACTTCACATCTAAAAGTAGATGATTCTTTCTTTGAATTAAAATTTGATTTTAGGGTTTTATTTAGTCACTTAAAATGACAATTCTTGTTCAGTGTTTATCTGCATTTCCAAAGAGATCATGAAGCAATCAGATTTTTGTATGTTTTTCTGATATTCAAAACTCAGATATCTATCTTCAAAAGTATTTTGATGTAACTCTCAAAAATTTTCAAGAAAACTGACTTCTAAGTTTTCTAAGGAACTTTAATTCACTAAAATTAGGACAATTTTTTATCACAGACCGCATGGTTCAATCAGTAACACTTGAGACGGGCAATCATTAGAGCGCTGGTTAGAGTCTTGTTTTGGTTGTTATAATCATTATATATTTTTCAAATTTATCCCATTCAATTCAAATACCTATTTCATTTAAATATGGAAGTCCTCAACATTATGCTAATTAATAGATATCTAATTATCATTTTTTATGAAAAATGGACGTCGTCTTATTTCTAATTACACACTGCACAGCTATATCCTTCACTTACTGTGCCATAACTCTGTAAGTCTACATAAAATGTATAAATAAAGGAAACCATCATCAATTAATAGTAAAGCATGTATTGTATGGTTTGTAAACACACACAGATAGCAAGTACTGTTCCCTTGAACTCTCATGTTTTTTCATAAAGAAAATTATAATCAGATGTGTTACTTAGCACGTACTTGACGAACTTCATATTTAAATGACTTAGGTATCTGAAATAAACATAAAAACTAATCAGGCTGCCCTCCATGGGGTGGGTGCACGCAACGACAATAAAAACTAATAATTGAAATGAGACTTAAATCAGCGGTTTCTAACTATTACAAGTCTTGAGTGCTATCAACTGAACCACACGGCCCATTGAAAAGTCATCCTCACTTTAGTGAGTTAAGGTTGCTTGAAAAACCTCAGAAGTCAATTTTGAGCAGAATTTTTGAGAGTTGCATTGAACTGCTTTGAGAAATTTTAACTATAAAAAATTACAAAAGTTTGATTGTGGTGTGACGATCTTGCTAATTCCCCATGTTCTGATTCATTACAATATATTCTTTGCCTGCTCCCACCTCTTCCACTAACAAGTTCTCAGTTCTTCAAATCTTGTCAATACCAGCAATATTTTATTTCTTCTCCTTTCGCTCAATAAGTCTCTGCAGTATAGGGTGAGTTTTCCTACGATGATACTTGTCCCCGTTCCTCCATCCTCATACCTTCTTCTGATAGAAGCAATCCTCAGGTCCACAAGTTATCATCAGTACGACTAACATTTCCCATCTAAAGTCAACTGAGCAAACTTTTCTGTGCACATCAAGGCCTCAACAATAACTTCTAAGCAGAAATATTCTATATCTTGAGAACAGCCCAGTTGCAAGCTTATAAATTAATATTGGCCTCAGATATCTTTATGTTGCGACACAAGCTTTAGGAAAATAGTGCCAATGAGAAGTAAATCATACAATGAATGGCAATGTTGGTGTATCATCTTCTCCCTTTGAACATTATATTTACTGTGCCTGAGCAACTAATAGTACTAATTAGTTTAAAAACTACATTCAGCAATGTAGAGGTTTAAATGAATTATCCAAAAGCAAAAACTGTATCCGCCCCCCCCCCCCTTTTCTTACTACTTCTCACTATAGAATTTTTCCTCTATTGATGGTACTTTCAAATGTCGAACTGCTTGCTGACGCTCATTTAGGTAAGGCGCAGGATTTTTCATAAACCAGCATTACAGTGAAATGTACATGAGTTGTTAGACGAATTCCTTTGTTGTGACCCAATAAAAAATTGTGCCATTTTATTTCCCCACCAATCGAAAATGCATTGAAACCTCAAAACATTCATTTAAATAGTTTTTCTGCCATTTTCCATATGACCTTTAAGATCTATTCTACCTATAAACGAATTACACATTGAATAATGGTATGGAGCTTTCTTACTTGTTTCCATTCCTGTAACATCTGAATCCATGCAAAAGATAAACCAAACCAACAACTGATTCTTGTTTGTTGACTTAATTTGTGCTATTGTAGGTAAACGAGAAGCAAATTACAAGCTCACATATCTTCAGCATCACATTTTTTAGAGCATTCACCTACTATTCCCCAAATAATCTAATAATTTGCCAAAAAGGTAATGATTTTTGTGAAAAAGTGAAAATTTTGTATTCTCCATACTTGTGTTACCGACCTAAGTTCATGGTCAGTTTCATGTCAGCATTGGTTTACTTCATGAGATATAAAAATTCCAAATTTGCTCTTTTTTCATTCCACGATTTTCACGTCCAATTTTGATTCAAATTATTTAGCATTGTTAGTCTGCAAAGAACAATGAAATTTTTTTGGTAGTTACAACCATGGTCTTTCTAATGAGACAAGTTTGAAAAGTTACACGAAACAGTTTTTTTTTTTTTTTTTTTTTTTCAAAATGCGGTTAATTTGTCTTTTTGCATCATCACTATCTTTGCACTTCATTTACATTATTTACCCGGTTATAAATCAAAGCTTTTTCCGACATTCGTTATTCAAAAAAATATGAGGTCATATTATATTCACAGATTAAATCACTGCTACTCAGGTCAACATTTTTAAACTGTTCACCAGATACAGGTCATCTTACATTTAGAAATGAAGCTTTCACTACTGAGGTTTCATACAAATTTAATTTGAAGAAGTGTGAAGAGTGGGGCTTAGCAAACAACACTTATGTCTGAATAGGCTTGGGATTTCACGATATGTTGAAGCGCTTGAGTCAGTATCGACCTCGCTTGAACCAGTACTGACCACACTTGAAAAACCACACGACATTTGACTAGCAGCAATAGCGCACGGGATGGATACATGAGAAACTACGAATTAGCCACAGCAACAATCTAATGCTCTGCTTAAAAACTGACAATATTGTGAAACACAGGAGGAAACAGCATTAAATTCCATCCACTTATAAGCTTTTGTTCTATTTGAAGAGGTCTGCAATAAAAGTTATCATACATGTATGAACACCATATACCTGTGTTTATGCTTTTTTTAAACATTAAGGTAACATCGAAGGCGAAAACCTTGTCATTCAAAAACCAATGCATCATTCTGAACCAAAGTTAGTATTTCATTTGGTTATGAGAAACTAATGATTTATCAAGTGCATTGCTAATGAGAAATTCTGCCACGGTTCAAGATTACAGAGGAAAAATGTTACCAGCTTTTAATCAGTTTTCACCAACAGCAATGACCAAATCGAGAGACGATCAAAAGTTCGAGAATTGCACTGAATTGTCATTACAATCTCATATTTCTGCATTAGTTGCTGTTGTTACATGTGACCTACACCCAAGAAGATATTGCATCTGTGTTTCACTGTTGCTCAAACTTAGCATTACAGAACATTGAAGGGGAAACAGTGACACCAGCTTAACTGAGTTGAGTGCAAGGAGCCAAGTGTTGAGTAGGCAGAAATTTTGTCATGCTGCCAACCTCAGGAATTTATACTGTGTACTTTGAGATTTTATGAATGTCTACTATGTTTAAATTGCAGTTTGCCTCAATCGATTTGTACATGGAATTGAATTGACTTTAAAATTGGACAAATACTCATATTTCGCAGGAAATGCTGCAAGTTTGGATTGGGGCCAGTGGAATACTTACATGTTTCCTGCAGCAATCTTGTCAATGCTCACCGTAAGGTACGACGGGAACGTTTGGGGTTATATCAGTTGCTGGTTTTATACAGCCAATGACAGCACGGCAGGCAGACAGGGAGTATGGAAGTAAGAGACATTTTAACATTCCCACATCAGTATGGGAATGGAATCAGCTGTGTGTTTACAAAAAAAACCAGCAGTAGGTCCCTCTGTAACAACCACCTGAGAAATCACAACACATTCGGAAGAAATAGCCAAATATTTGTGACAATGAAGATTTAAATTTCACAGCTGTCCTGGTAGGATGATAAAAATAGTGATACCACATACAATAGGCTAAGTAAACGAAAAAGCCAGTGAGCATAAAAATTAATGTGATCAACTTCTTTTTGTTTCTTTCATTTCTCCTTGTATTATCAAATTGCAAACAATAAATACATGGCATAAGTTTGGAGTATGTGTAATGTTAACATTTTAGGAAGATATTTTATGTCAATAAAAGTTTGTAATGAACCATGGACCTTGCCGTTGGTGGGGAGGCTTGCGTGCCTCAGCGATACAGATAGCCGTACCGTAGGTGCAACCACAACGGAGGGGTATCTGTTGAGAGGCCAGACAAACGTGTGGTTCCTGAAGAGGGGCAGCAGCCTTTTCAGTAGTTGCAAGGGCAACAGTCTGGATGATTGACTGATCTGGCCTTGTAACAATAACCAAAACGGCCTTGCTGTGCTGGTACTGCGAACGGCTGAAAGCAAGGGGAAACTACAGCCGCAATTTTTCCCGAGGGCATGCAGCTTTACTGTATGATTACATGATGATGGCGTCCTCCTGGGTAAAATATTCCGGAGGTAAAATAGTCCCCCATTCGGATCTCCGGGCGGGGACTACTCAAGAGGATGTCGTTATCAGGAGAAAGAAAACTGGCATTCTACGGATCGGAGCGTGGAATGTCAGATCCCTTAATCGGGCAGGTAGGTTAGAAAATTTAAAAAGGGAAATGGATAGGTTGAAGTTAGATATAGTGGGAATTAGTGAAGTTCGGTGGCAGAAGGAACAAGACTTCTGGTCAGGTGACTACAGGGTTATAAACTCAAAATCAAATAGGGGTAATGCAGGAGTAGGTTTAATAATGAATAGGAAAATAGGAATGCGGGTAATCTACTACAAACAGCATAGTGAACGCATTATTGTGGCCAAGATAGATACGAAGCCCACATCTACTACAGTAGTACAAGTTTATATGCCAACTAGCTCTGCAGATGACGAAGAAATTGAAGAAATGTATGATGAAATAAAAGAAATTATTCAGATTGTGAAGGGAGACGAAAATTTAATAGTGATGGGTGACTGGAATTCGAGTGTAGGAAAAGGGAGAGAAGGAAACATAGTAGGTGAATATGGATTGGGGGACAGAAATGAAAGAGGAAGCCGACTGGTAGAATTTTGCACAGAGCACAACATAATCATAACTAACACTTGGTTTAAGAATCATGAAAGAAGGTTGTATACATGGAAGAACCCTGGAGATACTAAAAGGTATCAGATAGATTATATAATGGTAAGACAGAGATTTAGGAACCAGGTTTTAAATTGTAAGACATTTCCAGGGGCAGATGTGGACTCTGACCACAATCTATTGGTTATGACCTGTAGATTAAAACTGAAGAAACTGCAAAAAGGTGGGAATTTAAGGAGATGGGACCTGGATAAACTAAAAGAACCAGAGGTTGTACAGAGATTCAGGGAGAGCATAAGGGAGCAATTGACAGGAATGGGGGAAATAAATACAGTGGAAGAAGAATGGGTGGCTTTGAGGGATGAAGTAGTGAAGGCAGCAGAGGATCAAGTAGGTAAAAAGACAAGGGCTGGTGGAAATCCTTGGGTAACAGAAGAAATATTGAATTTAATTGATGAAAGGAGAAAATATAAAAATGCAGTAAGTGAAACAGGCAAAAAGGAATACAAACGTCTCAAAAATGAGATCGACAGGAAGTGCAAAATGGCTAAGCAGGGATGGCTAGAGGACAAATATAAGGATGTAGAGGCCTATCTCACTAGGGGTAAGATAGATACCGCCTACAGGAAAATTAAAGAGACCTTTGGAGATAAGAGAACGACTTATATGAATATCAAGAGCTCAGATGGAAACCCAGTTCTAAGCAAAGAAGGGAAAGCAGAAAGGTGGAAGGAGTATATAGAGGGTCTATACAAGGGCGATGTACTTGAGGACAATATTATGGAAATGGAAGAGGATGTAGATGAAGATGAAATGGGAGATATGATACTGCGTGAAGAGTTTGACAGAGCACTGAAAGACCTGAGTCGAAACAAGGCCCCCGGAGTAGACAATATTCCATTGGAACTACTGACGGCCGTGGGAGAGCCAGTCCTGACAAAACTCTACCATCTGGTGAGCAAGATGTATGAAACAGGCGAAATACCCTCAGACTTCAAGAAGAATATAATAATTCCAATCCCAAAGAAAGCAGGTGTTGACAGATGTGAAAATTACCGAACTATCAGTTTAATAAGTCACAGCTGCAAAATACTAACACAAATTCTTTACAGACGAATGGAAAAACTAGTAGAAGCCAACCTCGGGGAAGATCAGTTTGGATTCCGTAGAAACACTGGAACACGTGAGGCAATACTGACCTTACGACTTATCTTAGAAGAAAGATTAAGGAAAGGCAAACCTACGTTTCTAGCATTTGTAGACTTAGAGAAAGCTTTTGACAATGTTGACTGGAATACTCTCTTTCAAATTCTAAAGGTGGCAGGGGTAAAATACAGGGAGCGAAAGGCTATTTACAATTTGTACAGAAACCAGATGGCAGTTATAAGAGTCGAGGGACATGAAAGGGAAGCAGTGGTTGGGAAGGGAGTAAGACAGGGTTGTAGCCTCTCCCCGATGTTGTTCAATCTGTATATTGAGCAAGCAGTAAAGGAAACAAAAGAAAAATTCGGAGTAGGTATTAAAATCCATGGAGAAGAAATAAAAACTTTGAGGTTCGCTGATGACATTGTAATTCTGTCAGAGACAGCAAAGGACTTGGAAGAGCAGTTGAATGGAATGGACAGTGTCTTGAAAGGAGGATATAAGATGAACATCAACAAAAGCAAAACAAGGATAATGGAATGTAGTCTAATTAAGTCGGGTGATGCTGAGGGAATTAGATTAGGAAATGAGGCACTTAAAGTAGTAAAGGAGTTTTGCTATTTGGGGAGCAAAATAACTGATGATGGTCGAAGTAGAGAGGATATAAAATGTAGGCTGGCAATGGCAAGGAAAGCGTTTCTGAAGAAGAGAAATTTGTTAACGTCCTGTATTGATTTAAGTGTCAGGAAGTCATTTCTGAAAGTATTCGTATGGAGTGTAGCCATGTATGGAAGTGAAACATGGACGATAAATAGCTTGGACAAGAAGCGAATAGAAGCTTTCGAAATGTGGTGCTACAGAAGAATGCTGAAGATTAGATGGGTAGATCACATAACTAATGAGGAAGTTTTGAATAGGATTGGGGAGGAGAGAAGTTTGTGGCACAACTTGACCAGAAGAAGGGATCGGTTGGTAGGACATGTTCTGAGGCATCAAGGGATCACCAATTTAGTATTGGAGGGCAGTGTGGAGGGTAAAAATCGTAGAGGGAGACCAAGAGATGAATACACTAAGCAGATTCAGAAGGATGTAGGTTGCAGTAGGTACTGGGAGATGAAAAAGCTTGCACAGGATAGAGTAGCATGGAGAGCTGCATCAAACCAGTCTCAGGACTGAAGACCACAACAACAACAACAACAACAACAACAGGAATAATTCAGGGTTGTCTTATACTAGGATAAATACAGTATTCACTATTGGCATGTGGCACATAAATGAGACAGAGAGCCTTGTGTTAGGTTACTACATGCTGAGGTATAAGATGCCAAACTTTGAAATCTTTTTGGGACAAATTTTTTTGGACAATTTGTCTAAAACTTTCTGGCCAACTATGATTCGTAAAATTCTTTCCAGTATTATTCCTAAGAGAACGCAAAAAGTTGTACAAAATGGCCAAATTTAATTTCTTTCAATGAAACATTGTCCAAAATACAACAGCTCAAATTTTCCAGAAATTCATGTTCCCTCTGCACATGGTATCAAACAAGTTACTACATCGTTGCCAATATTATCTTGATGTACGTTAAACTTTACTGATGTTCATTGGGGACATGTGTGAATGTTTACACAAAATTTCATCAAAATCCATGATGGCAGAACAGGGAGGCCTATACCCAGGTTGCTGACACTTTGCACTTGACGTATGCGTTTCAAGCTGGCAACGAAACAGGTTGACAAGTGAAGAACGAGAAGCAAGGGGCACTAGGTGTGGGATGTGAACCAATCTCAGCATGGTAATCGCTGCCAGTCGTGATGTCAAAGCTCCCATGTGGCTGGTTTTGTTTGGTGTGAACATAAACAATGTGCATTGCATATCACTTCTACCATGTGCTTGCGTTGCGCTGTGCTTTCATACATGGTGGTTCAGCAAATTCTGATAAAACTCTCGAGTCTTACGAGAAGGAGAAAGAATACCAAAGTAATAATGGGAAGCCATCAGTTCCTGCCAATAAAGTTGTGGAATGGACATCAAAAAGTTCTTGGAAGAGTAGTAAGCAAGGGTGTGTTATTGCAAAAGTTGAAAGATGTAGACATGAGCCCTAACAATTCGGAGCCATATGAATCATATAATGTATTTTTAGTGACTCTTGGAAAGAGGAAAAGCAGTCTCACACTGTCATCGACTTGGATTCTTTTCAGACTGGTCCAATTCTGAGGCATACTTACGGTTACTACAGCTGGAAAGAGAATCCTATGACAGTGTCATTAAAAGAAAGTGAACTTCTCAGGGGTGAGAACGTCACTAAAAATAATGCTGAGAAGTACGGGTTTCCCTTACAAATCACTACATGAATGCAAAGTCCTGTCAGAAGATGTGCATGATGTCGTGGCTCGTTATTTGTTTTTGTGATGACAATCATGAAGCTGGTTTTGGCGTTGATTCCATCTATAGTAACAATGGGGAGCTGGATCGAATTGTGCCATTGTTGCCATAAAATGGTGAGTGAAAAGCTAGGAATATCAATTATTTATTGCATCATCATCATCATCAACAACATCATCATAAGATGTAGAGCAAGCAGTTACAGTTTCAGTTATTACATATTTTGTAAATCTTGTACTGCATGGTTTTCAAAATATGGGTCATAACAAAATGCTTATTTTCTGTATTTCTTTGCTCCATTATCGGAAGCACGTGTTTCGTTATAATTATATAGACATTATTACGTGGTCGTTTATTTGCTCTTATTGTGGTAGCAAGCCAAAAATGAATTCTTATATATAATGTTATTTCTCAATAGCTTACAATTACAAGATGGAACAGAAAACTTATTGTCTGCTATGTGTGTAGAGACCACTGTTGCAACATCGCTATTGCAATGTAGTCAACTTCACTCGATGTAATGCAAACTGTGTAGTGCCATGTTTTGTTGGCGCAGGTACAGATGAGTTGACACGGCCCCATAGCTGTGTTAGATACCATCATAATGCACAATAGTGTGCAAAATTAGAGACAGAAGTAACTTTCTCATGATGTGTCACTGCCAAATAACATAGCCCAATGAAACTTGGACCTTAGATGAAACTCAGACCATACATAGAACTGCTACAGTACAGAAGATAATTCGAAGAAATAAGCAGGACTGGATACATGTGAATAATGGAAAATCAATTTTCCATAATGTTATTAATTTCTACAGCCTGTTCTAAGTACTTTGATATATATGTTATTGTATTTGGAATGAGGAATGTCCCCTATATACTAAATTTCAGAGTTGACACCATGTACACTGCTATGCCCCTTATTTCAATCAATGAAAATTCATTACTATTTCTCACAAGAACTGAAAAATGTTTGCTTCCAGTGTTTCTGTTTGATAGTGTATAGTGGTTACACTGCTAGATTCCTAAACCTGTAAATGTTATATTAACAGTGATGCTGTCTGTAGTGGAGTTGTTATTGCTGATGTGGGCATCTTATTTCTGATATAAGAAATAATGAAATGTAAACAATGTGATGGTGTAGACCACCTGCGAGTAACTAAAAAAAAAGGGTTGAATATCAAAATTAGTTGTTCTGCACAGATCCTGCAATAACAATGGAAGCGAAGTGCATGCAATGTGTGCAATAGGGAAAGGGAAAGAAAGAAAAGCTTCTCCCCCCCCCCCCCTCTCTCTCTCTCAGCTATTTGAGACCTTACCAAAAAACTTAGCATTTCACATGGGTCCGTGCAAAGCATTTTAACCAACAGTCTGCGAATGTGATGAGTGCAAAATTTGTTCCCAGCCTTTTTAGTGATGAACAAAAGGAAAATTGTGTATTAATTTGCACGAAGTTGAAGGATCATCTTCATTCAAATCCAGACTTCCTGTCTAAAACATTAACAGCAGATGAAACATGGGTCTATGTGTGTGACGCTGAAACAAAAATTTCCAGTTCCCAACAGAAAACCCCCAAATCTCCTTGCCCTGTACAGGCATGTCGGTCAAAATCAAATATAAGAATCATACTCTCTCTGTTTCTCCAATACTGTAATACTGACGGCACAGTGCGATCAAATTTCGTTTCAAGGGTAACAACTGTAAATGGCAAATTTCACAAGGGTGCATGCAACATCTGTGAATGTGAAACTATGTACAACGTACGAGACCTGAAAAATTGGTTAATGGATTCCTCCTCTATCATGATTACGTGCCGTGCCACACTTTATTTTTGAATCACGAGTTTTTGGCCAGGAAAAGTGTTTGTCTGTCTGTCTGTCCGCATCCACCTTACTCATCAAATTTAGCACCATGCATCTTCTGGCTCTTCCAAAAAATTAAAAGCATATTTGAAGGAAAATGTTTTGACACCATTCCTGACACTAAGAGGGCCATGACAGAGCAGCTGAATGCCCTTTCAAAATAAGCCTTCCAGAAATGCTTCCAACCAAGGATTCACCTCTGAGCTAAGTGCTTGCAGCCAAGGAAAGTACTTTGAATAAGACAATTTCAAATTCCATGTAAGCTCATTACATTGTTTATAATAAAATTAGTCACTATATTTTTTGATCACACCCTGTAGGTGGTTTCCTACAGGGAAATCCCTGAGCCTCATAGCCTCACTGAAACTAAAGTTTATAGCCCGTAAAAAAAAAAAAGGGGCGGGGTGGGGGGTGAGGAGGAGGAGGGGTGAGGAGGAGGAGGGGTGAGGAGGAGGAGAAGAAGTTTCATAGTAGAATCATAATCTTTGTGTTAACTATATGTAGCAATTACCTCTGCACTTGTCTGTGGAGTAGATGTTGACGTATCTACAGTCTTGGGTGGTGGTTGACGTTGATACTTAGGCAGCCTTGCACGGTATTCCTCCTGCAATCCAACAGCAAGATAACATTTATACACGCATATAAAGTGAAACAAGTTATATTTACATAATAATATAGTTATTCATAAATCTGCAGTTATTATTTGCTACGCTGTCAGAAAATACATTTCAGAAACTTTCTTTTTATCAATCTTTCTAATGGTCTGACACTTTCCTCCATATTTCCCAATCTTCTGTGAATCTTATAATCTCCACATAATTACATCAAATTTCTTCAATAATTTTTCTGCTTACACTATTGTTGGTGTGTCAATACTGCTTTACCTACTACCAACACCATGTTAACTATTCCCAGATGCCACAGTAACTGCCTTTTCTTCTGGAACATGTCTTCCACACAGATTTCTTTCCTTGCATATTCTTTTCAGTATTTTGTATTTTATCTGTTCACTGGATTTGTAAAATTCTTTATTTCAAATGTTTCAAATTTCTTCTTTGGATTTCTGAGGATTAATGTTTCACTTCTATGGAATGTTACAAAAGACGTTCGATTTCAGGAACTACTTTTGCTAATTTGATACTTAACCTCTTCAAAACTATTCAGTCTACACCTTACTGGAAGCAGCCGATGTATTCAACTTTGATTCCACAATCATCAAAACAGGTTACTGGAAGCAATAATATATAGTGGGTCCCAAGAGCAATGGTCAATATGAAGGGATACGAACGCTAATTCGAAACGAAATAGTCCAGTAATGATGGGCTCTAAAATAGATCCCTGAAGAGTTACAAGCACTTGCCCATCACTGCTATTGTGAAAAATCTTTTCTACTGAACAAGTGATTGTTAAGGCATGCATTTTAGAGCCCATTTTCACTAGACATTTTTTGTTGTTTTGGTCCATACTACTTCCTCCCAAAATATGGAAAACATAGAGCTTGCAGTAAGTGATTTGTTTCATAGTTTCAAAGAAGTAGTAGTGTTCATAGCTCTTCACGCATACATTTTTGAGCACATTTTATGAGATTATTTTGCTTTGAATGATCGTTCCTATCATATGCTTGGGTGTTGACCGTTCCTCTTGGTACACCCTGTATAACCTGAGAGAAGTTGGGACAGTAGACTGTTGCTTCTGACAAGAGAGCCACAAAGTTTGGAAGCAGCTTTTGGTAAACATGCATAGCTAAAAGCTATTTCTACTAAAGGAACATTTAGCAACACTCATGAAATGTTTCTTAGTGTTGCGCTATATTTCAGCATGTTGCTGTTTATTTTGCTAACAAAAAGAAAAGGGGAAAAAAAAAGATTCTTTTGCATGTTTTCTGTGGAAGCAATTAAGTATCAACATACCTCAGATACTGTTTGTTTCTGTGATGGAAACTATCCATCTTTGTAGACCTCTTTTGATAGTAATGAAATGCAGTATAACCCTGATTTCACATTCCCAGAATTAACGTTTTCCTGCCATTTACAACTTTTTTTTTATCACACCTGTTAAATTTCTTATGTTTACAATGTCAATTTGCACCTGTTTTTGCATTTGCGTTTATTATTTTTTTCCACGATTTACGCTTAATGAAACAATTTCCCTGTAGAAAAAACTGATGAAATTGACATAAAATGACACTAGCATGGCATTGACCTTCAAGCACTGTTTACAAATGTTACACGGTGAAGTTTATTGCCGCCAGGGCACTCCACTCAGCTTATCTGAATCGGTGAAAGTCTGAATGATTTTATGCCTTGTCACCTGCCGCTGGTAAGCTCACTTGATGTGGTGGCTGATGGGAGTAACGAGGTACATTTGAATGAAGTTATCAGACTGTTCATAACCGTTTTCAATTCAACCTGTCTCTACGGTGTACACGCAGCTTCGTGATTGTCAAGACATCTTTGCGTTTCTTGAAAGTATATTTCGCATTTGTTGTCGTTTGGCCACTAGTAGCACTAGGTGACACCTTTGCTCTCTTTAGAATCCACATGCTTCTGGTGTAAATAATGAAACACTGCACCAGTTAAGTATTTTTTCATGCTTAGCATAACACATTTCGATAATTTATTCTCATTGTCAAGTACAAATACTTACATAAATTTTTTTTTTTTTTTTACATTCCACAAACTGTGTGTGTGTGTGTGTGTGTGTGTGTGTGTGTGTGTGTGTGTGCGCGTGCGCCAATGAAGGTACATTTTTCACTTAATGCAACATGTACTTGTTAATACAATTATGTGAACCAAACATAGATTCTGGGGATCCACGGAAAACTAATATCCTTCCGTACAAACGCAAAATCAAATGATGTAAGTTCAGGTGTTGTGCCTGTCTGTGATTCAATGCCACCTATATGTGGTAAGTAGCACCCCATCCTTTCAATAGTGTAGTTATTCAATAAAACACAAAAAAAATTAGCCAAGATGCAGATCTAAGAAGAATTACAAAACAAAGAAGAAGAAAGAATTAGGCTTTGGAAAGATATTTAACATGAGCATTTTTTCTTGAAACAGTCTAATTATAAGAGCATGCTATTTTTGCTTACATGTCGAGCCACATCTCTGCAGAAAGTTGAATACACGAAAAAGAGACAAGTTATATACAAATTAATTTTTTCTAGATATATCTAAAATTTCAGTGATTACTTTGGTAAGAAATTGTTTGATTTGCTATTAAATACTCCCACTTTAAATAGCTTAGAAGCTGTAATGTCCGACAATTCTAGCAACTGGAGATTTAAAAGCTGTGCACTGTTCTTGCTTTAATTTTTCCTTAAGTGCTTCTGTTTGGCTAAGTTCATGCGTATTTGACTTTGTAGTGTATCACCAGATTTGATATCAAACAGTGAATGTTAAAAACTGTCAGTAGTGCTTCAGATCCCATCGCATCAGCACTATGTACAGTGACATTAGTAGCAGCAAACTTAAAATCAGACAAACAAAATACGAAAGAAATATTTTAAACCTTTTTGAGAGCGTCACCATTGAGAGAGGGATTATGATTCACAATGCTATTACAGGAACAATGACCGCAAAAGATAAAGGGTCATCATGAATGCCAGGATAGGACTGGTTTTACAACAGGCACAAATAGCTTATTAATCAGAGGATAAAAAAACATTGCTGATTAGTGGGTTATCTTGGAGCTTGGTTCAGCAAATTTTAATGGAATATTTGGAAAAGAAAAGGGTTGCTGCCAAGTTCATTCCTTGGGTTCAGAGTGACAATCAAAAGGAATGTTGAGTTCAAACATGTCCTGCTTTAAAACAACAGCTTGATCCAGATTTTCTGTCAAAGGTCATTACTGGTGATGAGCCATGATGCTATGGTTACGACCTAGTAACAAAGCAACAGTCAAAGCCACTGGCAGACATCATCACCCTGTCCAAAAAAATTCCATTCAAATATCAAAACAATGATTATTTGCTTTTTTTATGTCAAGGACGTAGTTCATTAAGAGTTTGTTCTCCCAGTCAGCCCGTCAATCAAACCTTTTTATTTGCAAATTTTAAGAAGAGCGTGCAACAGTGTTCATAAAAAAATAGACCTGATTTGTGGCAGACAGGAGACTGGTTCTTCTGCCACGACAACACACATGCACACACAACCATTACTGTTAGACAGTTTCTGGCTAAAAATTTGCGTGTTTCTGCTGCCCCATGCACCTTATTTGCCTGACCTGGCTCCGTGGAACTTTTTCTTATTTCCATGCATGAAAAGGGACATGAAAGGACACCAATTTGACAACACTGCAGAAGTCAAGATAAAATGAGGGAGGTGCTGACAGACATTTCTAAATATGACTATACAAAAATGTTTTGAACAGTGGAAGCATCAGAGGGACAAATGGATTAGTTGTAATCAAAAGTATTTTGAGGTGGATAAGGATGTTTTGTAAAAAAAACTGAAAACATATAGATTTTAAAGAATAATTCAGGTTTTCTGGGTACCCCCTTGTAAAAGATAAGCCATAAACACAAAATCATTGTGGTTGAAGCTGAGAGAAGTTACAAACTGCACTACCAATACATAAACACCATGTAAAGGAATGAAAGAGGGCAAAGACCACCTTAGCTTAATGGTACCACTGTGGAGAAAATTGTGAGAACATGACTGCTACACTTTCACTATGATAGACACTGGTAATACAGAAAACACAGTAGCAACTCATGAATTAATAGGGGCTGTGTGTGAAACGTACAATAATTTTCACTGCATAAGCCTCACAAAAGATCTATCCGAAAATCCTAAGAAGTGCTGGTCCATTGTATCTGTAGTGGCTTCATCTGCTGTTGAAACTGAAGACAGTCAACGAAAAGCAAAAATATTAAATTCCACATTTGAAACTGTATTTACGTATGAGGATACTGCTGTACCAATATTTCAGCACTTCACTGACTCACAAAGGAGAAATATTGATACTAGCACCCTCATACTCAAAATCAATTAAAACTACTCAAAACAACCCCATGATCAAGTCATGACAGGATTCCAGTTAGATTTACAGATGTTGCAGAATTAGTTCTTTTCATAGCTCATATTCATCAAGATTTTCCTAAGCAGCAGAGTCATTGGAAAATAATACAAAAAGGGTAACAGATTGGATGTACAGAATTATATATCAATATTGCTGAAGTCCACCTGCTGCAGGATCCTAGAGCTTATTCTAAGATCAAAAACTACAATGTTCCAGAACAAAAATAAGCTTCTCTTAAAGTATCAGCATAGATTCAGAAAACACCTTTTGAATGAGACAACTTGTTTTATTCATAGACAATATCAAATGCTCATGAACCAGTAGACTGTAATATGGTGTTGAACACTGTACCACATTGTTGACTAGTAATGGTGATATAATCATGAAGAGTATCTTTATAGATATATGACTGGTGTGATGGATATTTGAATATGTACATGACAGTGGCTGGTGAATGTTAAACATGCAAAAGTAACATCAGATGTTCTCCCCGGAAGTGTAACTAGATTTCTAATTTTCTCAATATGCATTCATAATATTCAGAAATGATCAGCACCACTGTAAGACTGTTCAGTGATGATGTTGCTATCTTTAAGGAAGTACTGTCTCATATGATTGTAAGGAAATGCAGAAAGATTTGGACAAAATTTTCACTTAGCGTGTAATGAATAGGAGCATTCTAAATATGGATAAATGCAAGATAAAGCCAACTGCAAAGACAAGGAACTCAACAGTGTCTACTTACAAGATAAATGGTGAACATTTTCAGCACATCATATTTTGCAAATATTAAGGGGTAATACTAAAAAGTGATGTCATGGGTTTTCAGGTAAAATCAGAATTGTGGAAGGCAACTGGAAGACAGAATGGTTAGAAAGGTTCTGGGAAAGTGCAGTGCACCTCTATAGGAAACTATGAACAAGACACCAGTGTGACCAATTTCAGCAGTGTGACCAATTTTAGAGTCCTTATCAAATATGCACGACAGCCAATACCAAACACATTCAAAGACATGTAGCTAGGTTAAAAACAATTCAGTGCAGGTGATATGAAAGTGTATTAGAGATGCTTGGAGAAATTATACAAGAATCCTTGGTAGAAAGCCAACAGTTTTCACAAAACCATATTGGATGAATTTAGGAAACCTGTATATGAGGAAGACTGGGTGACTATTCTGCTGCCACCATCACTCTTCTCACACAGGGATCTTGTAATTATGATTAGGAAGATTAGGCTTATAGAGAGACATGGGGCAACTAATTTTCCTACATCAATACACAAATGAAAAACAACACTAACACTGGTACAAAGTATCTCAACACATGCACTGAACAATGGCCTGCTGATGAGACATGTGCACTATGTGATCAAAAGTACCCGGACACCTGACTGAAAATTACTTACAAGTTTGTGGCGCCCTCCACTGGTAATACTGGAATTCAATATGGTGTTGGCACACCCTTAGCCTTTGTTCAATCAGGTGCTGGAGGGTTTCTTGGGGAATGGCAGCCCATTCTTCACAGAGTGCGCCACTGAGGAGAGGTGTCAATGTCTGTCAGTGAGGCTTGGCACAAAGTCAGCATTCCAAAACACCCCAAAGGTGTTCTATAGGATTCAGGTCAGGACTCCGTGCAGGCCAGTCCATCACAGGGATGTTAATGTCGTGTAACTACTCCACCACAGGCCCTGCATTATGAGCATGTGCTCAATCGTGTTGAACGATGCAATTGCCATCACCAAACTACTACTCAACAGTGAGAAGCAAAAATGTGTTTAAAACATCAATGTAGGCCTGTGCTGTGATAGTGTCACGCAAAACAACAAGGGGTGCAAGCCCTCTCCATGAAAAACACGACCACAACATAACACCAATGCCTCCAAATTTTATTGTTGGCACTACACATGCTGGCAGATGACGTTTACTGGGCATTCGCCATACCCACACCATGCCATTGGATCGTCACATTGTGTACAGTGATTTGTCACTCTACATAACATTTTTCCACTTTCAATAGTCCATACACTCCTTACATCAAGTGAGGCGTCATTTGGCATTTACCGGCGTGATGTGTAACTTATGAGCAATCTCTTGACCATGAAATCCAAGTTTACTCACCTCCCGCCTAACTGTCTTAGTATTTGCAGTGGATCCCGATGCAGTTTGGAATTCCTGTGCGATGGTCTGGATAGATGTCTGCCTATTACACATTATGACTCTGCCAGTCAACAGACGAGGTCGGCGTGTACACTTTTGTGCTGTACGTGTCCCTTCATGTTTCCACTTCACTATCACATCGAAAACAGTGGACCTGGGGATGTTTAGGAGTATGGAAATCTCGCGTACAGATGTGTGACAAAAGTGACAGCCAATCACCTGACAACGCTCGAAGTCTGCGATTTCAACGGAACCATTCTGTTCTGTCATGATGTCTGATGACTACTGAGGTTGCTGATATGGAGTACCTGGCAGCACAATGAACCTAATATGAAAAACATGTTTTTGGGGATTACTGGATACTTTTGATCACATAGTGTATATGTACTGATATCTCACTTGAAGACTGGGCAAATCCAATTTAAGTGCCCCCTCCCTCCTTTCCCTCAATTTGATTTAAGCTGCTCCTGCTGACTAATCTGAAAAACATTAGCTTTGTGAAACAGAGTCACAGTTCACTAGTTCTCTGACCTATTACATTACAATATTTTCAATTACAGATCACAGACTAGCAGATGCTATTCCAGATGCATGTATGCAGATATGGTGAAAATGTGAACAGAATTTTACTTGTCTATGCAATTTCTATTTGTAACCACCAACATTTAAAAATGACATGATAACTTTAGAGCATCTGAATGAACACATACTTTTACATGACAGGACAACAAAAGCAAATGTATGAATTGAGGTTGCCCCCAACCTTCTTACAGAAGTTGCGACAAATAATGTACGAGTTTCTGTCTCTGTAAAAATGGCTCAACACACTTGTGTGAGACTGTTACATACTAAAGCAAAGCTGAAATATGGACAGAAACACTCCGCAAAAATGTACAAAAAACAATCACACAATTAGCCACAGAATAATGATTTAATCCCTTCCTGGAACAGCTATATCCCGTGCCCAATTTTCATTACCCATAAATGCAAATTACACCTTAATCACTGTGCTACTTACAAGGGAAATATCCTCTTGTGGATGGATAATTTTGCTTGAGGCACCAGTTGTGTTGATAAGAGCAACCTTTTGTGGGCTCTCATTAACAGCAGGTGAAGCCGTAGTTTGACTGCTCTGAGTCGTTGCCGTACTGCAGAGAGAAAATTCTGTACACATTACCAGTAATAATGACAAGCAGATAATTTCTGAATACAAATTACCAAGACAGTCACACTGATGCAATTTGCAATTATAAACTGCATCATATAGTTTGTGTACCACGATACTAACTACAAACTTATATTAACTGTTTACCTGTAGGCTGGAAATGTGGGTTTCACAGGCCCTATGGGTGCATTAGCTGTGGTGGTAGTTCCTCCAGGTGTAGCAGTCGTGGTAACTGAAGTTGTTGGCTAATGTGGAAGGTTTATAAAGAAAACATTTACAAGTTGTTTACTGGCATCAGAAATTAGTTATGTTATTATAGACAATGTTTGATTAAAAACATAAATATTCAAAAAAAATCATTATTTCATATGTATTCAACATATTTTAGAACACTAACAGAAGTTTTGGGAAAAAAATATTATTCTTGATAGTGAGTAACGTAAAGGTATGTACAATAAGAAAAACCACATTTAATAAAAGTTACCAATATTTATAATCAAACATAAATTTATACATATAATGATTTGTTGTATCAATATACAATGATACAATTTACCTGACAACTATCAATAAGTTAAAAATTATGCTTATCCATAATTAAACATACTCTATCCAAGCATTTTCCAACAATGCAATACACAAAGTTTTCTTCACTGGAATCGTTGTCTATCTTTCTAATGAAGTTTACAGCAATAAAATACCAAGTAGACACAGCTGCTGTTCTCAAACACTTCACATCTGCTGTAGGTAAACATGTCACTGTCCTTTGTCATGATCCATACATACAGGGGTTTTCTCAATTACATAATAAATAATTCAGTCATTTTCTCTATGGAGTTCATTCATGTGTATCAGCAGTACTGATCTGTGTGCCACCAGTTATAAAATGCCTATCTTTATAGAATTCCCATTCTTCTTATTGTCACTCAGATTTTGTGACCACTTTTACAAACCTGGTTGGTCTCTCTAATCAATGTTACTCAAAAGAGTTACGAAAAGGTGGGAGGGATAAAAAGGGTGGTAAGTGCCATTTGGGAGCATTACATCAGATGCAAATCTACTTGACATAACAAACAAATAGAGTATATAATGTAGACAAAAGAACACCACGAGAGAGGGAGTGTTAAAGTTAATGGAAATCTTGAGAAGGTGTAACAGGTAACAAATACAGCAAAGAAGACTGTGTGTGTGAGTGTGTGTGTGGCCAAAACATCCTATATCACAAGAGTTTTGAGATACATCTGATTTAAAAAACACCTCAGGTGAGTCAGGCATTCATGTATATTTTTGTACTACCTGCGGAGGTAACATGGACAAAAAATCTACAATACGGAAAGTGGAGAATATTTCAATCCACAATTATTTGCTTACATCAATGGTCAAGTTTCTAATAAGGTGAGTCACTGATTACTGATTAAAGACTTGTGTATGACACAAACAGCCTTTCTTGTCCCTAAAATATTTTAGAGAGACAGCAAAATCTTTTATACTTGTTTCTGAATACACTCAAAAATTATCTATGGTAAGTTGATCTTACTTCCAACAATTCTCTTTTAGGATCTGGATATTTCCCATCCATCAAACTGATGAAACTAGCCCATTACAATAGTAGTACTATATCTCCTGTTTCATGCAATGGACCAATCCTGTGAGAATTCTAGAGCTATCACTGTTTAAGAACAAATTGCAATCACCATCTCCCAATGGCATAGACTGCAAAGTAAAGAAGGTGTAGTCATTTACAATGGTAGAGTCTAAAATGTTGGCAAGTTGCTGTGAATGATGGTATTGGGGAGGGGGGGGGGGGGGGGTGCAGTGATATTTAGTATGTAGCACTTTCTTGATTCTGTTGTTTATTATTCATATGGTCACAAACCAGCTCTCAGCTTCAAAGCCATCATCAGGTGGCAACTGAATGTCACAACCACATGTAACATGATGTGTGACTTATGCAGATGCTGTATTACTTAACACAGATACAGAAGATACATAAAACAATGAGATAGAGAGTGTTTCCAAAAGAAATTATTAAAAAAAATCACTACAGAAATCATAACCTTCCAATTACAACAAAAAAGTTTTATGCGGATCTTGTCACCTGTAATAAATCGCACACGATTTGATATGTGGTTGTGATGTTCTGTTGTTACCCAAGAAGCCGAAAACCCGTTCCTGACCAAATAAATAATATTTTGCCACCTGCACTAGTATGTCTATTACTAAGCTTTCAAGACACAAGAAAGCCAAAGGAGCACTACACTGTCATGACCAACACAACAGCAATGCCTCAAAAGTGCATTCTGTCACTTGCATTACAAGTGTATTTCCTCTGACAAATCCTTGCTTCAGAACTGTTGATGAAGAAAGAAATCCTCTTCAACACTTCACAACTTTTAATTCAATAATTCTTAAGCTACATGTTTTTGGTTTTGCTTCAATGGAAAGGAACATCTCCCTTGCCATTACATTATTTAGAACATTATTATCTTTATTTGCAACTGAGGCTGACGTGTTATATGTATATGTTTATTATCTTGTTACCACAGCTTGTCCTCTTCCTCCATTATTGATTTTATTGTACTGTCTCTCATAACGGCGTAAGTATCAATGCGATGATCACCCATCCCCACTCGCTACGGTACCTTTCTCTCATTTAAAACTATTTCCCTGAAATGTTATATACCTATCAGAGTAACATAATAACAAATATACTTACAGTGGCAGTACTTGGAAACAGTGGTTTGTTCTGAGCTGCTTGAGTTGTTGTTACTGATGCATTCATACCCATGTTCACTGGAGGAGGTGCCATGGACCCCATGGGTCCCATCACTGGCATACCACTAAAAATGTAACAATGAAAGAAGGTAGATAGAATACCAACAACTAAAACAAGCATCAACTGGAAAGAAAAAGAAAGATAGTCATCTTACCCTGGTCCCATAAATGGTGGTGCCATATGAGGTGCCATAGGTCCCATCATATGATGTCCCATGGGAGGTCCAAATTGTCCCATAGGTCCCATATGTGGTGGCATAGGGGCCTGAGGGTGTGGTGTCATCATACCTGGCATTACAGATCCAGGAGGAAGAGCTCCTGGTCCATTACCAAGCAGGCCTTCTGGCTTTGTCTTCTTTGGTGGTGGTTCTTCCTCACCGCTGCTTGGTGACGTCCTCCCTAAACAATTATTTAAGCACTCCTTGGCACATAAATCTTTTTATTTTAGATGGCTTAGTATGTTTGGAAGAAGGAATCAGAAATTGAGGGAAGTGGGGAGGGTTCAGCCACTGATCACTGTAAAACAACTGATAAAGATGTTTATGTTAATAATGAAGTGATCCTATAATGTTGCAACTTCGCCAAAAATTATGGTGGTGCTCTTCTAACATGTTATATATTGTGTGTGTGTGTGTGTGTGTGTGTGTGTGTGTGTGTGTGTGTGTGTGTACAGCACCCACAAAAACCTAAGAAACCTATAAATATTTCATGCTAACTTGGTTTTGAAACGGAATTCAGCTATTTCAGAAGACAAAAAATATGAACTGTATTCAATTTTTCGCCACATTTTTCCATGAATATGTTTCTTTAGAAACAATGGCAAACCTTTTGCTGAATGACACTAATTACAAAGTACCATTCTAATATATGTGACAAATGTCTAAATAATACATTCATCTAAATATTTTATACTGATTGTTGCAGAAAATGAAGGAGATCTATAACTGTTTTGCTGATATATAAGCATAATGATGCATAATTTCTTGAAGGATGCTATTATGAAAATGCCGATCAATTACATTGAACATTGGCAACAACACCTCATTAGCACAAAATGCGACTGCAACAGTAGCCCACAGCACGTGTGCGCTGCAAATGTACATGTTGGATAATTCATGTTCACATACCACAATAACAACATGGAAAAATCGAGGTCTTATGCTTTAAAACAATAGCTTTGCTTTAACCACAGTAATACTTCATTCATGTCTGAGAACTGTTTCAAACCCACAGATACGCCTTTTTATGAGGGATGGGAGGGGAAAACTGGTGGCACCCAGTAGGGTACTCAGTACAATTAGTTATGAAACAGCCCATTTTATTTTACTTTGGGGACATGGAATACAAATATTCAAATAACTAGGGTACCTTAAGAGTACTAACAGCAACTGAGAATATTATTTACCAACAAATTCACACACACACACACACACACACACACACACACACACACACACACACACACACACACTCTCACAGATACACTGAAAAACAGCTTTATACTAGTTGCTTCAAAACTTGCTCTTTCGCCTTCAGGGATTTCTAATTATCGACCGAACAAGATTGTACTGACCAACTCACACCACAATTTAAGAAAATGTGCTCGTTATTCCAAGTGAACTCTACAGTTTCATTTATATGTTAGACCATAGTTCAGCTCCCTTTCTTGTTTTGTGTTTGATTTATTTATTTAGTGATGTCACTTCACCAGCCCTTTGTCACACTTTCCTTATAATTAATGATATGAATATAATACAAGGAAACATTCCACGTGGGAAAAAATATATCTAAAAACAAAGATGATGCGACTTACCAAACAAAAGCGCTGGCACGTCGATAGACACACAAACATACAAACAAAATTCTAGCTTTCGCAACCAACGGTTGCCTCGTCAGGAAAGAGGGAAGGAGAGGGAAAGACGAAAGGATTTGGGTTTTAAGGGAGAGGGTAAGGAGTCATTCCAATCCCGGGAGCGGAAAGACTTACCTTAGGGGGAAAAAAGGACGGGTATACACTTGCGCACACACACACACACACACACACATATCCATCCACACATATACAGACAAACAAGCAGACATATACAGAGGCCTATGTATATGTCTGCTTGTGTCTGTGTGTGTGTGTGTGTGTGTGTGTGTGTGTGTGTGTGTGTGTGTGTGTGTGTGTGTGGGCGTGCGCGCACGCGCGCGAGCGTATACCCGTCCTTTTTCCCCCCTAAGGTAAGTCTCTCCGCTCCCGGGATTGGAATGACTCCTTACCCTCTCCCTTAAAACCCAAATCCTTTCGTTTTTCCCTCTCCTTCCCTCTTTCCTGACGAGGCAACCGTTGGTTGCGAAAGCTAGAATTTTGTGTGTATGTTTGTTTGTGTGTCTATCGACATGCCAGCGCTTTCTTTTGGTAAGTCACATCATCTTTGTTTTTAGATATATTTTTTCCTTATAATTAAGTATATACTTTCTCAGAGTACGGTAAAATAAAGCGAATATGATCAGGTGGCACGAATCCGATATTTTACCTATTTTTCAAGATTTGGGTATCTTAGTGAGGTATCTTAACAAGAACACCAATGACCACTGTTGTGAATTCTTGACTGATTTGTCTACAACAATGGCATGTTGGGGCATGCGATACAGACTAATGGCACCGTCAGTATATATGTAATTCATGTCCTGCACTTGTGAAGTAAACATATCAGCATGAAAACTTCTGCTGGCATCATGTAGTTCTGGTAAGCAGTATTATTTTTACTCGCATATGAACATCAAATGCTCCTGCTTTATATATATGTTAGACACTATTCATGCCGAATTACAAAATTACATTTTTGTAGGGTGAATTTTATAATGTGAGTATACAAGACGGTTCAAGAATCTAACTGGAAATCCAACAACAACCCAGAATTTCTTCTAAATACTACAAAGTCTGTCAAATCAGGAATATTAAGTGCTTACTAAGCTTTAGTCCAGCATTCAGTTCCTTATACAACATCACATGACAAACTCAAGAACACACAGGAAAAATCTAATTGAAGGCACATTGTGTTGTGTAAAACGGGGGTTTCTTTTGAGGAATAATTATGTTAGGGACACCACATAGCATCTTTAAATTGAGCAAGGTGGACTGAAAAAAGATTTCGTGACAACTGATGTGGTTGCAAGTGAGTATAAAGTTTTCTGAAAAGAAATAAGGAACAAATGGTTAGAGTAACTGAAAATTTAAGGAGGGCGAGGGGCAGCAGTTACTTGAGAAACCTCGAGTAATTATTTTAAGAACCTTTAAGTGTCCTTGAATGGTGTTCCTCCTTCCAACATCATAAAGTATGATGAGACCAATTTTTGCAATGGTCCTGGACAAGTAAAGGTAATAGTGAAGTGAGGTACAATACATTCCAAAAGAACTGTGGCTGGCTTTAAGTCAAGCATCACTGTAATCATAACAGTGCTGGTGATGGGGCAGTCATCCCACCACACACAGTTTATGGGGCAAAATACCTCTACAGTACTTGGACTGAAGGAGGTTAGGTGGTGCAGGTTATAACAGGAATCAAAGTGGTTGGTTTACCCTCATAACATATGAAGCCTGGTTTATTCAAGTGTTGTGTACATAGTTTCGCGTAGTCAGTGCGTACACAACTTTCTCCCTAGAGCGCGCCCCGCTAAGCACAACAGCACAGGCGCAGCACTCATCTGTCTCTGCACTACGAGATGGCGCTGTCTTAGAGACGGACCAAATTCTGCTTCCGCCGATCCGCGTATTAATATGTAACGCAGCCAATGAGATTGCTGCTAACGTAGAACCTTTTCTCCTCGCGGATCACACTCGCGCAGTGATACCTGAATGCGCGAGGTATTATAACGAGTGTACAGACCTCCGATTAGTCAGTCTGCACCTGTCCGTACCAGTCTGCATTTGTCTGTACCAGTCTATAGTCAAGTTTCAGTCTGCGCCTAATAAGATTATCATATTCCTGTACATAGCCATGAAGAGAAATGTACAGCCACTTTGTCAAGTATCAGAGATATGTGAGAATAAGATTAACGTACCAAGACCAAAGGAACTTCGGATTGTCAGTTGTAAACAACATCCAGAATCAAGTTACATAATGTCTATATTTTTTATTATTTTAATAAATGTGTGTGAAAATTAATCAAGTTCTGTTTGAAGTTGGTCACCGTCAATCTGCTACTCTAAGCGTGCAAGTGGCATTTCTATCGTCTGACCTAACGGCAGAAGATAAACACGCCACGATAAGACCACGAGACATATTGCTGACACTCGCCTACTTCGTTAGAGCGACAAGTCAAATAATCTGCTGGTGTGTGTACCGAAGGTCATACAGTACACACACCACATCAAGTCATCTCTTATGCCCGACATTTAAAAGGACAATCTCTCGAGTCATCCATCAGTTAACGTAATTAAACTGTGCCAAGAACTTTACATTCAATACACCAAGCGCTATGTATCGGTGTCAGCCACTTGATGTGGGCTTTTTTCAGACCACTAAAACTTGCCTGGAGAAAAATGCTACACGACCAGAAAAGGAAGAACAGAGGGGTTGTAGCAAAATCCAAATTTCCTAGGTGGTTGAAAGCAGCCTTTGAAAAGGTAACTATCACTTAGATTAATGTTATATCTGAGTTCAGAAGAGTAGGAATTTTTCCTTTCTTCCCTGATAAAGTAATTTCACATTATCCAGAAAGAACAGACACATGTAACACCGATTCACCAAAAGTTTCTTTGACAACAGCCGTCACAATGCAACTGAAACAGGCTTGTTCTAATGAAACGAAAGGACTCTGGCGCCGGGTAAAGTGCTTAGAGTTAAATTCAGGAAAAGGTATTGTTATCACAGACTTTCAAAGTGGCAGTGCCAGTGCTGTGAAAACCCATTGTTCCATGTCTTCCTCACATCAGAAGAAAGTGTTAATATAAAGCTATTTTTAGATAGTTCACAGGTACAGAATTTTTCCACTGTGGGCGTTTTGATACTTGTTTTTGCAGATGATGGTCATTTATACTTTGGCATCACAGTTTGGCAGTATTTTGGAAGGCAAGAGCAAGTACCTCTGCTGACAACTTAAAGACAGTTGAAGATACTTAACAAAATATTTCACTAACTCTATACTAGTCCACTATGAGAGTGGTTTCGCACTGAGAAACAGTTCAAGCATAAGTTAATAAGAGATTTGTCCCCTAGCATTGTAAATCATGGACACAGAAGTGATTACACAATTTCTTAGCTAATTTATATAGTTTGAACCTCTCTTACAGCCCTCAACACACTGTAAGCAGCAAAGTAGTCCCATGGCACAATTAGCGACACAGCACAGCAAGTTAAGCATCAAGAAAACGTGAGAAGGTGACTGTAAGAAAACAATCAAAGTAAAAGTTCTCATGAGAGAATTAGGATGACAGATCATTACTGAAGTTGTTCGTTTAGTTACATTATGTGAGGCCTTTTTTTTTAACGTTACATTTTGGCAACTGTGACAGGACACGGATGAGGTGCTGACAGAGTTTTGTAGTTATCAATAGAATTTCCAAAAAAGTAACACACGAAAATACGATGTAGCCTAGAACAACCTATTTAAACAGCAATAATAAGCACACACTGTACTGTAGTCCAATGCGAAAATATTTAAGAAGAATAAGTAATTCAACCAAGTAAGTGTCAATTATTACAACAGAATAGAGAAATGAGATTAGTTGACTTCAGGAATCAGGTCAAGAAATATTTGTGTGTTGAAATAGCCGCATAAAAAAAATAAATAAATAAATAAATAAATAAATAAATAAAAAAATTTACGTCGACAAAATATAAGACCTCTGTGTCCTGATTCTGAGTCTACAAGGGCAGCTGCAACTTCTGACACCAGTCAATCAACACGACGGCAGCACAGCATCACTTGGGAGCGCAGTGGTTGGTCAGTTGACTATAGAGATATTGCTGTGCACATGAACAACACAATAGCAATGCAGTGCAACTACTAATACGAGGGTGGTTTGAAAAGTTCTCAGAATCACCATGAGAGGTCAGCACTAGCGCAACAAGTTGTTCACGTGATATTCATTGGACTGTTGCCTGAAAACATGTGCCACATTAGTGCTCTTGGGAGAGCTGTGGCAGTGACGTGGCTCTGTTGTTGTTCCCACGTAGTGATTTGCGAAGGTGTGTGTGTGTGTGTGTGTGTGTGTGTGTGTGGGGGGGGGGGGGGGGAGGATTAAAAAAATGCAATAAGGGAAATTAGAAGAATTATTAGAAAATAGTAAGAAAGTAGACAAAGTGATTAATAGTGTGATAAATCTTATAAGCCAAACACACTCCCATAAAGAAAGACAGAATAACTTCAATGAAGTATGTCTGATTTAAAGGAAGAAGAACACGAAGTATCTTCTAAGATACACTCTTTTGAATAATATATATACTTTCTGATGCAGAAACACACTAAGTAAACTTACCTAAGAAGTTAAAAATTGAGCTGGACAACTTGGAGGGCGAAAGAATACGGTAACCAAATCTCAGGTACACGTGGATATGTAAACACATTAAAGAATTTAGTGAAGCAGATGTTGTTGTGGTCCTCAGTTCAGAGGCTAGTTTGATGCAGCTCTCCATGCTACTCTATCCTGTACAAGCTTCTTCATCTCCCAGTACCCACTGCAACCTACATCCTTCTGAATCTGTTTAGTGTATTCATCTCTTGGTCTCCCTCTACGATTTTTACCCGCCACGCTGCACTCCAATACTAAATTGGTGATCCCTTGATGCCTCAGAATATGTCCTACCAACCGATCCCTTCTTCTAGTCAAGTTGTGCCACAAACTCCTCTTCTCCCCAATTCTATTCAATACCTCCTCATTAGTTATGTGATCTACACATATAATCTTCAGCATTATTCTGTAGCACCACATTTCAAAAGCTTCTGCTCTCTTCTTGTCCAAACTATTTATCGTCCACATTTCACTTCCATACACGGCTACATTCCTTACAAATACTTTCAGAAACGACTTCCTGACATTTAAATCTATACTCGATGTTAACAAATTTCTCTTCTTCAGAAACGCTTTCCTTCCCATTGCCAGTCTACATTTTATATCCTCTCTACTTCGACCATCATCAGTTATTTTGCTCCCCAAATAGCAAAACTCTCTTGCTATTTTAAGTGTCTCATTTCCTAATCTAATTCCCGCAGCATCACCCGATTTAATTCAACTACATTCCATTATTCTCGTTTTGCTTTTGTTGATGTTCATCTTATATCCTCCTTTCAAGACACTGTCCATTCTGTTCAGCTGCTCTTCCAGGGCCTTTGCTGTCTCTGACAGAATTACAATGTCATCGGCGAACCTCAAAGTTTTTATTTCTTCTCCATGGATTTTAGCACCTACTCCAAATTTTTCTTTTGTTTCCTTTACTGCTTGCTCAATATACAGATTGAATAACATCAGGAATAGGCTACAACCCTGCCTCACTCCCTTCCCAACCACTGCTTCCCTTTCATGTCCCTCGACTCTTATAACTGCCATCTGGTTTCTGTACAAATTGTAAATGGCCTTTCGCTCCCTGTATTTTACCCCTGCTACCTTACCCCTACTACCTACAGAATTTGAAACAGAGTATTCCCGTCAACATTGTCAAAGGCTTTCTCTAAGTCTACAAATGCTAGAAATGTAGGTTTGCCTTTCCTTAATCTATTCTCTAAGATAAGTTGTAGGGTCAGTATTGCCTCATGTGTTCCAACATTTCTACGGAATCCAAACTGGTCTTCCCCGAGGTCGGCTTCTACCAGTTTTTCCATTCATCTGTAAAGAATTCGTGTTAATATTTTGCAGCTGTGGCTTATTAAACTGATAGTTCGGTAATTTTCACATCTGTCAACACCTGCTGTCTTTGGGATTGGAATTATTATATTCTTCTTGAAGTCTGACGGTATTTCACCCGTCTCATACACCTTGTTCACCAGTTGGTAGAGTTTCGTCAGGCTACTCCTGGGGCCTTGTTTCGACTTAGGTGTTTCAGTGCTCTGTCAAACTCTACACGCATTATCATTTTTTATTTATAACCCTATATTCACCTGAGCAGAAGTCTTGTTCATTCTGCCACCGAACTTCACTAATTCCCACTATATCTAACTTTAACCTATCCATTTCCCTTTTTCAATTTTCTAACCTAACTGCCCGATTAAGGGATCTGACATTCCACGCTCCGATCCGTAGAAAGCCAGCTTTCTTTCTTCTGATAACGACGTCCTCTTGAGTAGTCCCCACCTGGAGATTCGAATGGGGAACTATTTTACCTCCGGAATGTTTTACCCAAGAGGACGCCATCATCATTTAACCATACAGTAAAGCTGCATGCCCTTGGGAAAAATTACGGCTGCAGTTTCCCCTTGCTGTCAGCCGTTCGCAGTACCAGCACAGCAAGGCCATTTTGGTTAGTGTTACAAGGCCAGATTAATCAATAATCCAGACTGTTGCCCCTGCAACTACTGAAAAGGCTGCTGCCCCTCTTCAGGAACCACACGTTTGTCTGGCCTCTCAACACATACCCCTCCGTTGTGGTTGCACATACGGTACGGCAACCTGTATTGCTGAGGCACGCAAGCCTCCCCACCAACGGCAAAGTCCATGGTTCATGGGGGGGTAGATCGTGAGACTAATACTTGACTAGTTTGGAGGAATGGACACCCCCATAATGGAATAGAAAGTACAACAAGATGAATCTGTCACCGTAACACTTAGTTCTCTATGCAATACCACAGGAACCTAAACAAAAGTTAGATTAAAACGGTGCATTGGGCCGATACTCGAACAGGAGACCTAGGCAAAGTTTTTACATGTTCTGTTATTGTAACTACTTTTTCAAGTTAACTGTTATGGTATTTCACTTTCCATTTTCCCTGGAGCTGTTTCTACTACCTTCACTATACTGTAGTCTTTAATTCTACATTAATCTCTTCCTGTCCTACACTAGATTGATACGAAAATATAAATACAAACAGAACATGTCTGATCTTCTTTGACATAAAGGAAATAGAATTAACATCATAGACCAAAACAAATATTTACCCATTGTTAATGATTAAATTGTGTTGCTTAGATGTGCACATAAGCAATGAAACAATTTGCCATACCAGTGTACGTCTCACGGTTGTTATTCCTTCTGGATTTATTGTTATACAGATGTTCACCTGAAGATAAGGTTTTTAGTGCCATGAAAACAATAGTGATCCAATAATAAAGGACTAAATACAGCTGAAGCAGTTATTAATACACAAAGTGACTACTCATAGCTGTGGTTGCACCACCTACAAGGTTGTCTGCAATAATTACAATCCTTTTATAACCTCTATGAAATTACCTTTGAATAAAAATAATGAACCAAGGATTGAGCAGAATCAACCACGAATTTTTTTTTTTTTTTATGAGAATGCACTGATTGGCTGTTAACAATAATTTGGTAGAATTACGAAGGACATAATCATTAGTTAGATTATAATAACAAAAACAACCACACATCTGAATCAGTTTTTACTATTAATCTGAAAAAGTTCAGGTAAAAAAAAAAAAAGAATGGACATATTAAAATGATGTGATAATCTTTTCTGTCAATGAAGCTGAATACCATGAACAACTATCCAAAAATTGAAACATAAACTACGCCTTACTCTAGGTAAACCAAGCGATTACTAATTAAAAATGACTGACTTAAGAGGTGTGTTCATACACGTTCTGTTGTGTAGAGAAATAAAACTGAATTCAGTCTCATGAGACATTAATTTTAGTAATCATAATTTATCAAAAGGTGGATGTTATAAAAGGATTGTAATTAGTTAAGTAAGTTATTTTACACCACATCTTTTATCTTAGCGGCGAGGCCTGTGGTGTAACATGTTGTTCCACTTCTTCCTCACAATCGGATGATAGATGATCATGCAAAAACATTATTTAGGTAGATAATTGTTAACTGTATGAGCTTTTATTTTGGTTTGTGCAGTTACAATGGGAAGCAGATGAGAGTACAGAACACTGGTAAGGCATGATGCTGTTAATACTCTCCACCAGCTACGGAGGTGGCATTTATACTATAGTGTCAGCGGTGACGCTGTTTTGGAAGGGACAGAGTAAACAAGGGACAATGTAAACGTCGGCATAAAACAGTTGAAGAGACTTCACGAAGAACGTCAATATAACTCTGAAATAGTCTAGTACGAGATTCGTTCGATACTGAGATGCTGTTCATAGATTGAGTTAATACGAGATTCGTCACCTAATGCTTCAAATGTTAAATACAAGAAACACAATACTAAAAAGTGCTGCAGAAGTGGTTACATGATTTTGTTCAAGTTTATATAGTTTGAAGCTTCTTACAGCCCTCAACCCTCCACAGATTGCAAAGAAGTCCCACTGTACAATTAGTGGCACTGCACAGTAGGTCCACTGCGTCAAGGAAGAACTAGAAAGCAACCATTAGAAAATAATCAAGGTAGGAGTTATCACAAAGGCCATTAGAGTGACAGACTGTTAGTGAAGTTGATGGTACAGTGCTATTTTCTAACACTTCAGCTGAAAGAGTGTCCCTACCTTATTATTCTGATTCAGTCTCCAGAACACCTTAACAATGATGTAGGACAGCACGAGTCAAATGAAAATGAAGGATTCAATAAAAATTATTTTGCCTTAGAGAAATTTAATATAAAAAAAAGGTTCAAGCTTTTTATCGGTGAAACTGACAAGTCTTTAAAAACACTTATGAAATAACATTTATGAGAAAGAAAGTTCTCAGTTGTAATAGTTATTTTGTCTTTCTGGAAAATGAAGACGCAACTGAGGTAGCAAGAGCTCAAATTATTAAAGAAGTCGTGCCAGAAAAGGGAAGGCAAGGTAAATATATATTTGAATGGGTAAATGATTGCGATTACTGAATAAATATCTTTCACATTGACAGAATCTTTGTCACCTTTCTTGAACGCATGTGTTTTATAGCAGCAATATTGGAATTTAATCCACCTATAAAAACTTGTTTAGGTTACAAATGTCATATGCCGTTGAAAATGAACCCAATATATTTTATTAAAATCCAAATAGTGATCAGATTCACTGCACTGGAAGCTGATTCTATTTTTGTGCACCCCACTTTGCAAGGCGAAACCGATCAATAATTAAAATAATGAGTGCAATTGTGGATTAAAAATAAATTAATATGTAAACCAAGAATGTACTGTTAACCAACATTTCAAATTTGTACTGCAGTATCACTACAGTATATGGACGACATGTTGGAAAAATGCTGTTTTTGACTGGTAATTCTTCCCAGCTTACCGTACCTCTTCTTCCTTCATCACATAAGAAATGCTTCTACCATATTCGTTACAGCAACAGGTCCAAAACTGATACTTCATGTGGGATTTGACAACTGGACCGGGGAATTCATTAATCTTCTGTTTCGTTCTGCAGAACCCAAGTTGGTAGTGTTAATTTCTAGGGTGATAAGAAAGGAGGCTCTCTACCACTGCTGGGGATTAACCACACAGGTTTTCCCCTTACTGAAAACTAGGTCCCCTTTGACAAGTAGAACACATAGGGAACAGAGAACGGTTCTCCTACTTAACTGACTTTTCTGTTTTTAATTACTGATGAAAAAGAACACGACTAAGTTTGAGGTTTAGCTTTAGGGGTAGCAGTTTCTTTTATTATTTTTTTATTGTTGTAAATTACTTATCTTAAAACATGAAATAAACACTCCTAACTGCAATTTTTCTGTATTTTTTTCAGAACTGGCATCTTTTGTAGCACTTTCTTCTTCCACACCTTTAGCTCATGACAATAATTTTTTACCCAATTTTTGAGACCCACAGCTGAATGTATTTTGACCTGATAGTTTCTTATGGAGGACATCATCCAGAAGTTTGGTTTTTGAAATATAGTAAGACTGACAGGAATATCACACTGGATTTTGAGTGAACTGTTATGCAGAGAGAGTTTTTTCTGAAAATTTGCATTGTCTAATGAAAAACAAATGATTTTAAACATTTCAATCATCACTAATAAACTGCAGATATTGACACTATTTCCGACAGTAGTAATTCAAGTTTCATTTACATTTGTTTGGCAGAATATCATAAAATGTCCACTTGCTGGCAATATCAAAATGAGGCGGTGGCAAAGAAAACATTTTACTACCAAGACCGGGTCAGAGCAAAACACAATATCGGCTTTTCTGGTGAGCCAGGCAACAGAATTCAGTGCAATGTAGTGGACCAGAGCAGCCAAACAGTGTCGTGTCACCTTCATTATGTGATGAAAGAAAGGCTAAGGCAATTGCAACAAATAGTACCAAGAGCTCTTACAAACCGGTTCTATGTTATAACAAACTCGTTAAGCAAGAACTGCAGAAGAGAAACTGCTGATACCTTCATATTAGTAAGCCCTATGCGGTCATGACAAATGATGTCAGGTAAACACTGGCTACTACTTTGCTCCATGAACACCGCAGTGGTTTAGCTCATAAGTAAGTCAGTCAGATGGATCGAGGGGGTAAATGATGTTCACACTCAATTCCATTATTGCAGCGAAGTGACGTCTGGCACAAGTCTGTTTTAGATTTCTTCCACGCTATGGACACAGCCACTACTGGGTGAGAGGGCTACTTCGCCATAGTCACCAGGCACAGAGTTCAGCACCAAAGTTTGCCTCTGTCACAGGTGGGAGCACCTGGAGGTCTTTCAGTCCCACCAGGATCATGACACCAGCATTCCTGACCTTCCAGTGGACTGAATGGGACCTAACTGGACGGCAGGCCATTATCACCAGAATTGCATGGCTAGATGGCAACCGCCATCATGGTACAATGAATGATGACCAAGGGTGGTGAGTGGGAGGGGACAGAGCACCTCTGAAGTCAGCATGTGTTAAGTTCAATATACACATTGCCATCACTCGATGCCACAACATCATGGTACAGACAGAGCTGTGCCACTGCAAACAGCACGGCACACCACCAGTGCAGCAACCAGCTAGAATGAAGGGTGCAGCATCAGCTGCCGTGATCTGGCTGAAGGCCACTTATGATGTCATTCCTCGGCGGGCATTGACAGACAATGCCAACCACAAGTCAAGGCACTATCCGTATTTTTATGGAAGTAAATAAAGAATTCTGAATCTTCTTTCACTGTGCCTACTGGAGACCACAGGTCACTATCATCTTTCTGAGGAAAATGGGCAAGGAGTGAACAGGGAGAGTGCGTCCTGACACAGAACCATGCCCTCCCAACAGTCACCTCTTGCAAAATTGGTAACAGAAAGTGGTCAAGCTTCTGATGCTTGCAGCATGTACATCAGGAGGCTGTATGAAACGTTTTGTACAGAAGAACACCAGCAGTTACAACTGTTGGGCAAGTCGCTGAGAAGCTTTCTCTCTCTCAGAAGTATGTTTTGGTGGTGGTCACGTTCGGAAAATGATACAGTGAGTTCAGAGTTACTTTTCAGGAAATTGCAGTAAAGTGTATTCTGTATCGGTGGATTATAAAGTTTATAATTTGTATAGCCATAGAGCACCTCGTGACAGGTTTATTCCACTAACAGTATGGTCATGCATAAGAGAGCTTTGTGAAGTGTCACTGAGTGCCAATGAAGTGAGTAATAAGTAAATTTTGACATTTAATATAGTGTGTATTGTGTGTGGTGTATAAGGCTTACTGTGATAGACACGGAAACTGCACAGATATGGCACAAATGTGAGCAGCTTCTACAGCATACACTGTGTCAGCTTTGACGGAACACAAGAAATTATTAAAAGAACAGAACTGGGAGATGAAGAAGCTTGCACAGGATAGAGTAGCATGGATAGCTGCATCAAACCAGTCTCAGGACTGAAGACAACAACAACAACAACAACAACAACAAGAGTAAATGTCACAACAGTTACGTAGCCAAATGGGAGATCCTTCATAATCAGGTACCAGTAAAGTCAAATCAATACTGGCAGTACCTTCCGCATCCATGAATTCTGTAACCGCTTGTCTTATTTTGCTTTTTTCTGGCGAAACATCGGAAGATACCACTATTTTTATTCAGGAAGTGTTATCCACAGCCAGCTTGTGCAACTGGTCTGAACAAACATCACTGTGGGTGGGCAAATTGCGCTAGGTGGGTGAGGCTAAGACGTACATCACGTACCGTGAGGTTTTAAGCAAATTAACCACATTTACAGAGTTGGCAAATGGCTTAAGGTAATAGTACAGAAAAATAAATAATACTCATTTCTTTAGAGAAAAGTTAAGTAATTTGAGACAATTGCCAAATGAGACTGTAGAAGCATTTTCAGACAGGATACACAAGTTGAGCACCCAACCTTATGAGCTGGGTAACAAACCAGATGTTGACGCAGTCTTGTTGAGGAAGGCTGAGGATAGTGCTGGATGTTTTCCTAAGGGGGATTTCTCCAGAATTTTCTTGCAATGAGAATGGAAAATCCACGCAATGTAGAAGAATCACTGCACATAGCCAATTATCTGCAAGAGATAGATAGTGCTGCTAAGTCTCGGAATGATCGGAAAATATTTGTGTCGAACAAAGAATGTTATCGTTTGGAAGAAAGGATGATTTTAAAGCACAGTGTTTTCAACAGCATTGTTTTAACTGTCAATGTATTGGTCTTAAGACATACGAGTGTAGGTCACGAAACAGGGCATAATGGGAGGAAGAAATTGTTAAATAACAGGAATCTTCCTTCCATTGAGAAACATTCCTATTAAATAGAAGTGCATTGAATGCACACTTGGAGACGAATCGTTTGTAGCTTGTTTGAAAGGGAAATAATATGAATTTTTGGTAGATGCAAGGGTACACACATCGGTTGTTAGTCTGGAACTCGTGGATAAGAGCTGATAACAGGAACCAAGATACAGGTTGTGCGCAATAGGCAGCAATGCAGTTGATTCTGACGGGACAATATTGCTTGGGTTTCAAGAGCAAATGGAAGAGTTCCCAACTGTTGGACAAGATGTCACTGCAATACTTGAGTTAGATTTTCTGGTTAGGCATCACGCAGAATCAACCTTGGGCTATGGGGCGACTGAACTCAATGGTAAGTATTTCTGTTGGGTACAACAGCTGCAAATGTTTCTATATCACAAGATGGACCCATTGCAAAGGTGGCATTGAATAAACTGTTTTTAAGTGCATTACAAGTTGTTCTACATGGCAAGAGTACCAACCAGCAGGTACAGGAACACTATTCTGGGTACCAGTATTAGACAGTAACATTCCACAGGGTGCAGTGTGCTTGGGAGAACCACTACCAAGTAATGACATGTTGGATGAGCTACATTGTTTCTTACATGGATGTATAACACGCAGAAGGGGTATTAATGGTCAGGTTATGGTGCCAATATGCCTGGATAATTTTGGGGGAGATGAAGTGAGTCTTCCAAAAGGATTACTGGCAGCCACATTAGATGTTTTCAAAGATGAAGACATTGAGGACTGCAGGGTACAAGGTAGAACAGAAAAAACCGTCGACATACCTACATGGCAAAAGAACGTTAAATGCCTTTCGCGTAAAGACAGGGCATTAATGGAATCAGTGGTACTATGGTATAACAGTTTGTTCAGTCCACAAGGAGTGTTACATGCTACACCAATCACACGACATAGAATACCGACAGACAATAGTCTGCCTGTATTTAGAAAACAGGATCAGCTACCTAAGCATTTACAGCCTTCAGTAAAGGAAAGGGTGAATCAGCAGTTATCTAATGGAATTATAGACCATAGTGATAGTCCAAGGTCAGCAAGTATCGTGACTGTGGGTATGAAACCATCAAATGGAACAAAGAAATAGCAGTTTTGTTGAGACTGTAAATTGTTAACTGAAAAAACAGTAGCAGATGTGTACCCGATCCCAAATATTATTGACACATTAGATAATCTGGGTCAATGCAAATTCTTTTCAACCCTAGATTTACGAAATTGATATCATCACTGTGAGGTACACCCGAGGATAGACCTAAAAAAAAAAATAGATACAAAACAGCACTCACCACAAATTCTGGTCACTACCATAATTGTAGGATGGCTTTTGGGTTGAAAAATGCACCAACTACATTTCAAAATTTATTAGATGGAGTCCTCAGAGGTTTAAAACCAAACAAATGCATGGTGTATCACGATGATATAATTATATTCGCGAATGCCTTGGAAGAGCATGTTTAGCGCTTGGAGATGGTATTAGACAGGTTGAGACAGGCTTGCCTTATGCTTACCATTGATAAGTGTCATTATGCAAGATCAAAAGTAAACTACCTGGGGCATATAATAAGCCAAGATGGTTTAAGGGCAGATCCACACCTTACTTCAGTAAAATATGACTTTCTGGTCCCTCAGACCGTTAAACAATTACAGTATTTCCTTGGATTAGCAAATTACTATAGAAAATTCGTGAAGGGGGGTTTGCTGAAGTGGCACAACCCCTAACAAAATCATTGCAGAAAGGTATTACATTTAACTGGACACCCGAGTGTCAGACATTTCAAAATTTAAGAAATATATTAACTTCAGATCCAGTTTTGATTTTTCCTGATTTCACAAAGGAATTCATATTGTCATGTGATAAATAGGGTACATCACATTGTCATGTGATAAATGTGGTACAGCTTTGGAGTGGTTTTAGGGAAAATCACTGATGGGAATGAACACCCAGTTCCACATGCATCTCGTCAGCTTAATAAGGCTGAACTAAATTATTCTACCAGTGAAAAGGAGATGTTAGCATTATTAGAGGGTATTTCATATTTTAGATGGTATGTTTATGGACTTAAGTTCACAGCGATTACTGATCATGCAGCTTTAAAATGGCTACTATGAATAAAAGAGCCTGCAAGTCATCTAATGAGGTGGGCTTTGAAACTCAGTGAATTTCAATATTATGTGATTCACAAACTGGGTGTTATACACAGCAATGTAGACACATTTAGTAGTGACCAATTAGGAAGCTGGGAAAGAAAGAGAGAGAGAGAGAGAGAGAGAGAGAGAGAGAGAGAGAGAGAGAGAGAGAGAGAGAGCAGGCTTCTTATAAAACTCTGAGCTGCACCCAAAATTAGTAAAACTGGTGAAACTCACTTAAACCGACACAAGGTCTCGGGCATTAGTTCTACCTGATACACCCAACTCCCCCCCTTGCAGCCCCAGAATATCTCATGCCTCCTAAAGTTTGTTTCTTTTTATTTTATTTGACCTTACTCTTCTCCTCCACAGCATTCAAGAAAATCAAGTTAAATCACTAAAGAAATAGTACAGAAAATAAACCCAACAATGTCATTTGCAAATACAGAAATTATACTAACTGATGCAACACTTGCAAACAAAACCACAACAGAATAACAGGAAATCAAAACTGTGACAACAGCAGAACAGAAAACATGCAACAAAAGAGACCTGTCAGTATACACATACTTAAAATGCTACAAAGCAGATACACATTCAAAAATAACACATTCAAGTGAAACAACTTACACTGCAGAAACAGACTGAATAATCCACTTACAGAGAAATCTAATGCATAAACAAAAGATACCAAGAAAATGGACTGGCGACTAAATTCTAATGAAGAAAACAAGGAAATGGAACTGGTAATGAGCACAATCAGGAATAAATATATTTTGATCTTTGGACATCCGATCAGGTTACTAGAAAAAAGAGTCATCACAAAAATAACAGATTTTATGGGACAGTAAGTGCAACATTGGATGGATTACGGAAATCAAGGTAAACATGAGAGAACTAGAAATTACATGAGAGAACTAGAAATTACAATGAAGATTTAAAAAACAAAAGAGACAAGATAAGGAAGTCAAACAAACAATTATTCAGATGAATAAATTGAGATCCAAGAGAACAAAAATGTACCGGACCAAAAGGAAAATGAAAAACCTGTTTTTATAAATTAACTAAAGCTGTCCAATAAAGGCCATGAAGTGTAAACAAAGGTGTTGAAGATGCATTCAAGGCATCACTACAGAAACCAATACGTATGACACACGCTATTAAGGCTCATGTGACAAACCGGATTAATTTAGTAACACAAACACCTTCTATATAAGAGTGTGATATTTAAGGTTGGTGCAGAGGCAGTGGCAAACAACCTCCACTATACTTCTACCCTACAGTTTTCACTTACACACTCTGCCAAAATGCCTTCATGTGAAAAGCAGGAGATCCAGATACGAAGACCTGAAGTGATTAACAAATATTGAATACTAAACTGAGGTGACAAGAGTCAGGGATAGCCACATATACCAGTAACAATAGTATTGTGTACACAAGGTTTTTTTTTTTTAGGTGGGGTTTAAGGGCGCTCAACTACTGAGGTCATTAGCGCCCAATGTGTACACAAGGTATTAAAGAGCAGTACATTGGCAGAGCTAACACTGTACTCAGGTGAATCATATGAAAAGGTTTCCAATGTGGTTAGGGCTGCACAATGGGAATTAACAGGCTTTGAATGTGGAATGATAGTAGGAGCTAGATGCATGGGACATTCCATTTCAGAAATCATTAAGGAATTCAATATTCCAAGATCCACAATGTCAAGAGTGAGCCGAGAAAACCCATTTCAGGCATTACCTCTCACTACAGACAACGCAGAGGCTGACAGCCTTCACTTAACGACCAAGAGCAGTAGTATTTGCATAGTGTTGTCAGTGCTAACAGTCAGCAACAATGAGTGAAATAACCACAGAAATCAATGTGGGACGTATGACGAACATATACATTAGGACACCGCAGCAGAATGTGGTATTAATGTGCTATGGCAACAGACAATCGACAGGAAAACTGTGGCCTGGTCTGATGAGGCCCGATTTCAGTTGTTATGAGATGATAGTAGGGATCGAGTGTGGCGTGGAGCCCACAATGCCATGGATTCAAGTTGTCAACAAGGCACTGTGGAAGCTGCTGTTGGCTCCATAATGGTGTGGGCTGTGTTTACATGGAATGGACAATGTCCTCTGGTCCAACTGAATCAATCATTGACTGGAAATGGTTATGACCTGCTACCTGAAGACCATTAGCAGCCACCCATGTACTTCATGTTACCTTGACAATACGTCATGTCACCGAGTCACACTTGTGCACAATTGGTTCGAAGAGCATTCAAGAAAATTCGAGCAAATGATTTGGCCACCCACCAAACATTTATACAACTTAATCAAGAGGTCAGTTTGTGCACAAACTCCTAAACCACAATACTTTTGCAAGTATGGACAGCTATAGAGGCAGCATGGCTCAATACTTCTGCAGGAGACTTCTAACAACTTATAAAGTACACGCCACATTAAGTTGTTTAATTGTGCCGGGCAAAACTAGGTGATCCAATATTAGACTTTTGTCACCTCAGTGCATCTACCCTTTCAAACAAGAGGTGAAGATAACCTCAGCTCGCTGTAGCCACAGTTTGGCTTATTAATTAAATGGCAGCTACTCACTTTAGTGTGTCATGTGGCAGCCTTACAACAGAAGCAGGGTGTGCATTATGCCTTTTGCAATTACCTAGTTTCACAAACAAATAGTTCACCTACAATGTGAAAACTAAATAATAATGAGCAGAACTTTGGGTGCGTAAAAAACTGGCCACAGCAAGTAGCACACGAAATACAGATGCATATCATCTTAGGAAAAGGGATAACACTTATTACTTCAAAACTGGACACAAAAATTCTCTTTAATGTCAATGAGTATTAATTCTGTACAACTACAATAAAGAAGCATACAAAAATGAATAATGTAAGAAACGAAAAGCATATGAAAATTAATAATGCAGAAAAGGGAAGTGTGATGTTTCTATTCACATCAGTTTCCTTTTCTTTTGTTTCCAGTGTTCCCTTACAATTTATTTAGTACTGTTGCTTGTGTGAAGTGTGACTCTCATAATTTTGGTTGGTACAGAGAGACAGGATATCTGATCATTATAATCACAGAAACTTTTACTGCTACCACCTGAGAAAACAGCAATGTACAAACATTTTGTGCCAAACCTGTGTACTTTCTTTGTTACCTGATAATTTCCAGGTAAGACAAATGGAATTTTCATTTCGTTTGTATCAATCGATGAGTTAGTCAATACCTGAAAACAAAATAACATGCACAACAAGCAAATAAGATGAATTCATATAGTCATTAGTACTTTTTACAGACTGAACTGTAACCAATGGTCAGAAGTACATACATAGGACACTTACACAACCATAAGTCTACCACTGAATCAGTATTGTGAAGTATAGATACATCTCCCTATCCACCAAATCCATGTTGCTACCTGGTGCGAGACAAACACAAATGATCTCAATCTGCAGGAATAACATGACGTAGGCATGAGGATCTGCTGCCGTCTACATACAGCCCTTGCCACAAAACTTTAAAATTAATGTTACTGTACATTTGAGAATTAAGCTTTTTTACAGTTATTGTAATGTTATATTAGGAACAGACTCACATTACAGTAAAGATAACTGGAAACATGCGCATGCATGCAATCCCTCCCCCCCCCCCCCCCACTCTCTCTCTCTCTCTCTCTCTCTCTCTCTCTCTCTCTCACACACACACACACACACACACACACACACACACACACACACACACAGAGAGAGAGAGAGAGAGAGAGAGAGAGAGAGAGAGAGAGAGAGAGAGAGGGGGGGGGGTTGCAGGATTCACATTATTAAAACGATTTTAGGGTAAATAAAAGTGGATACAGACAAAAGTACTTACCACCAGATGTTTTCCCTTGCTTCTGCCTCTCGTGTTCTTTAATGTCCTCTGGTGGTATGCCTTCCATACCATAAATTTCGATTTCTATGTTAGATCTATTTGGTAATGAATTTGGTACTTTATCAATAGTTTCTTTATGGACCTACAACAGAAAATTGCAGTTGGCAAACATGCACACGAAGTAAATTAGAACTCCCTAAGAGTGGAGGTTAAGAAACCACTACTCAGAAACACTGTATTACGCATGCAAACAATTAAGGCACACCCTGAAAGTTAGCAAACATTAATCCCACTGCGACACCAAGAAAGAAATTATACGCCCAAGAAAATCCAAACATACACAATTTTCTACAGAATTCTGCTCAAAAATAAATGTTTACACTTTCCAGACGTGTATAAATGACAAATTTTTATACCACTAAGAAATGTATAATAAATGCATGGGTTCAAGGTAATATATACCAACAAAATTTGAGCTTCCATCTGGATCAAGTGGATCAATGTTCACTTGAGAGCAGCCGGAAGTTTGAGACAATTTTATTATAATGTATAACAGGTCTTCAATATGCTGGACACACAGAATATACTGTTTATAAAGACCTTGAACTGCTTAGTTCGAGCAATATTTTACTTCCATTTATTGTGGACACAAAGAAAATTCTGTTATATAGCAGGTTTTGATTAAATTTCATTATGCACAAAGAACTCTTCTCATAATTTATACACTCAATAAATGTACAATGAGTTGGTGGAATTATAAAAAATGGAGTAGCAAAAAGAAAACGGGTACAAAAAGGAAAATGTGACCAAGAAACCCATATTCCAAGACAACAATAAACATTCTTAACATAAAAATGTAGCCAAATATTTTATATTAAACCAGTTTGTCCATTTAGTTATCATATACTGCCAAATTTATCATATACTATGATACTGCACAACACAGTTACGATTTGTAACACTTGAGATACAAAACAGTAAACATAAAATTTGAATGTAAAGTATAATATTAATTCATACATCTAAAAGTGATCTACAGCTCTGCTGAAATTAAGGGCAGTACATATACACAGAAAATATTTTATGACAATGTTCTGTTCATGACTGTGCAGTAAAATTATCAAATTATTTGCCTGTAATCTAATCTATTACACTGAATTCAATGGACATAGACATAAATGCAATATTAATCCTATACATTGTGTGTTTCCATAAGATTTGCTAGTTTACTTTCCAAAATGGCTATCAGAAATTTAAAAAAAAAAAAAATTACACTAAATCAAAGTAATCCCAATTTTCCTAATTTACTCACAGTAAACCCCACCAAGCAGAAAAACATCTATAGTGCCTAAAATGTTACAATGTTCTTAATACAAAAAAGCGGTGTGATTCAAACAAAGCCATAAACAATACAAGTCACATAAATTCTTAATATCATGCTTAAAAATTCTTGGTAATAATAGCTAAAAGTTTCTCAAAAATATGAACTTTCTCGTCAAACCTGCGTGGCAACAGCAAGTTATAGAGTGATAATTCTGGGTGGTGTGCTAGATGACGTTCTAACCCCTGTAAAAAAGAGGCCAAAAGTGAATTTATTCAACTTTGGCATAAGGTGTTTAATATTATTTGCCATATTTTTTCAGTAACTACTTTCAATGAAGATGAACAACGGTTAAAAACTTGCACGAAAGGGAACCCTCAATTGTCACATACCTTACCTTTACCAACCTGCACTACTAAATGTGCTCTTATTCCATTAAGTGGAGCTTTTGTCCCCTACTAAAACAATGTAATTCTAAAACATAGGCACATGTTTTCCTGAACAAAACATATTTTAGTCAAAATGAACATTAGCTGAAAAGTGACTTAGCACAGTATTTGAAATTATGTTTATACAGCTGCACTTTGCAACCAATATGAATTAACATTTCATAAACATAAATTGTGCCACAAACATTCAATGACAACAAACACATCCAACAAACTCTAATGCCCAAAAAGACTGCTTTATAAATGCAACAATATACCCATGAAGTGTTGATACAAATTGCTGATGCCAACATATAACTGATCAAAATTTTATGTTCCCAGTAACCAGTTCCAAAACATCAACAGATGCCAAATAATTGTCACCCCACAATGGACAGGTAAACAAGGCAGTGTACAATCATACAGGGTAAACAAAATACTCTGATGATATGAGACAATCCACATTATAAAATGAGGGTGGGGGGAGAGGAGCAAACTTTTGAGGCACTGACTTTGCAAATGTTTGTAGTACTTATTAAATGAACCACAAAGAAAACACTGCAAGAATTCAAGGGAGACTGTTGGTAATGAAGACCAGTTACATAAAATGTTACTTTGCAATAGCATGCACACTGATCACTCACAGCCCATGATACATCTGAAATGAGCACTTCATTTTTTCCCCTCTTTACTATGGATTGCACAGCCTAACAAATAGTAGTATGTTCCTGTCTCTCAAGGTTGCACTAGGCTGTGTTGTGTTGAAAAATGGGAACAGGTAGAGCTATTTCAGTACTCACAGTAAATGGAAAATTGAGCACAGTCCATGCAAGCAGCCTCCTACAGAAAAATGCAATAGGAGATAAAGAGGCCTGGATAGACTACTACAGGTACTTAATATTCCAAAAGTACACTCACTACTGCCCCCAAATTCACACTTTGCCCTATTGAATTAGTCGAAATTCTTCATGAAATGTTCATTCATAGTAATTCATAATCATATTGCCAACTGAAAAAAACCTGTTTAAAGCATCAACTGGGAAACATTAAAAAGAGCATGTCTCACTCAGGTCACTACAAACTCAATGTTCTGTACACTATAAAATATTGGCAATCATGAGTAACTCCAGGTTTAAAGAAAGATAACTTGGTATGTAACTACCACCAAAATAACGAAAGGCTGCAGTGTAGAACCAACAGTACCACCTGGGATGAGATAGTCTTGCTGCGTAACATTTTAAAATATAATTTCTTTCCTGACAAAGTTGGTAAGAAAATATTGATTTACTAGGTTATCTTTCATTTTAAAATGAATGTTGGTCATATAACAACAACTATTTAAATTTTAGGAGACTTCATGAAAGGCAGCACTAGTGTGTTTTGGCTTGATAGTTTTTCATTGCAAGAAAAGCACCAGAGGTGAGATCTCATATGTATGATCCAGAAGATGTGACGTGTTAAGCATTAACTGCTTAATAGTGCATTCAAGTGCCAGTTTGCATATTAATAATCAACTCTAATAATGTTTCTCTAATAACTGACAGGTAATTAAGAGCCTCCAAGCTATTTCAGGAACATGAAGGGTTGGCACGTCATGCTACAGGAGATGCCTTTCTACAATACTCACAAGAGAAATGTTACAACCCGAATTCCTTTTCCTGGCGAGCAAAGAAGCAGCAGCTAAGTGCACCTGCTGGGCAGGGTATTACTGTTGATGATTTGAGGAAATGTTTGAAGGAAGTATGCCAAAGAAGTATGCTGGACATTTAAAGAAAGCTGTGATCTTTAATCACAATTATCATTCAACTGAAGTACAAGAACTGAAACTGGGATCTGATTACCAGAGTGGGTTCTTCAGTTATGTATAAAGTGAAAAATCAGCAAATAATGTTGATGCATCTAAACTTATAAAATATAAAATTGTTCTTGCAAGAACATAAATTTAGTTCAGGAGCTCAAGCCCATTCCTTTCTCTGCAACAAACTGACTGCAGACAATTCATGGCACCTTTTCATTTGCAGATGTATTTAGTCATTTCTTTATTGTGTGTTGTCTACAAATTAATTTTTTCTGTTGTGTTTATCACTGATCCTAAGAGTTAATGCAACCCACTAACACTAATAAACAATAGTTATTACAATTTCTTAACTAGATCTTTTCATATTGCATTACTTCTATTTTACATTAGATAAATCAGGACTCAATTACAGTGAATGCCATTATGTATAGTATGTGGGGGATTTGGCACTGTCCTGCCTGGCTGTAACAATGTCTACAAAAGTGTATGTCAATGTAGCAGCACTAAACTGAAAACACATTAGAATTAAACGAAGAGAACTTTGACTATTTACAGAACTGTTTGCCTCTACACTCAAATACAGGTGAAAGCTGTGGCCCAAAAGTCTAAAATACTGTTATCGAAGGGTCAAAAATAACTAATCTCTCAGCAACATGTCCAAGTTCTATAATAGTCGAGGTTTCCATCATGATTAGTGTCCAGTATCTAGATACCTTTTTTGATTGTGTGCGTAACAACGTTATCTTTTTCCTAAATGATAGCAGAGGTTTTTTAAACTACCAATCTTTGACAGTTGTCAAATTTGTTCTAATGCACATCAGGGGGTAATGAATGATTTCACAGCCGGAACAACTGAAGCTAGTTGACACAACTACTTTTCACACTATACTGGACAATACCACAATTAAAACTATGGTATCGTACTTTAAGGTTTTTGTATCATTTACACGCTAGCAAAATATACTACTCTGAGCTCCTGGCATGTTACAGATATCAAGAAAAACAATTTTTGGTATAAATTTTTACAATAAAATGTCTGGGTCAGGTGTGTCACCTACAGTAAATATGGGTTTCTAAATTTAAACCACAGCCACTTTCACTTCCAGATTTAGGCTACACTTTAATGTATAGCAGGAAAGCTGAGAAACTGCGTTAGAAGGCTATGCCTGTTACTACATGATAAATATATAATATGAACATACCAACAGGTAGCTATTTCAGAGTGTTAAAACAGTGTTCCAAGACCTTAATGTTTCTTTATATCACTGAAATGAATTTATTGTAGCACCTTGTCAATACCCCAAATTTTTTATAGAGTGTTTCTGTAACGTAGCTAACTACTGAGCAACAAAACAACTATTTCATTTAGTCAAAAACTTTTGTGAACTCCAACTTTAAGAGAATGCTGCTAATTTGATGAAATTTGCTACATCCTCAGCTATAATGTTTATGTTCTTTCACAAAGTCATGGGCACGCTAGTACAAAGGTAATCATTAACCAACGAAAGTCCATGTTGGAACATCAACACTATTATGAAAAGTATAGACTGCTACTCACAGTAAGAATGACATGTTGAGTTGCAGACAAGCACAACGAAAAGACTATTACACATTGAGCTTTCGGCCAAAGCCTTCTTTTAAAAAAAACCCACCCGCCACACACACACACACACACACACACACACACACACACACACACACACACACACACACACGCCAAGGACACATCATGCACAAGTAACTGCTGCCACCAGCTACTCGGGCCAGAGATGGAGATCATCCGTGCATGCTTTTGTGAATGTGTGCGTGTTTTTCTTTTCGTTTCCAAAGAAGGCTTTGGGCAAAAGGCCAATGTGTAACATTTTTTTCTTTGTGCCTGTCTGCAACTCAACATGTCACCTGTACGGTGAGTTGCAATCTATCCTCTTCAAGGTAATGGTTAAGTAGATAGGGGAATAAGTGTTTACGAAAGATATAAAACAATACACCAAACAACGCAATGTTGTGTAAAAGAACACAATATGGTATCAATCAATCATTTTGAAACAATGAATTCAGATATAATAAATTGAGGCATATTGGCAAACATTAAGAAATAAAATGTGACACAGCTAGAATGTTCTACAAGATCTTAATGCTTGCTCCCCTCATAAAATGGTAATTAACAACAGATTAGTAAACTCTCGTAAAATTTACAATTGCAGTTGGTACAAATTCATGGTTCCCCAGTCTGGTATTTCGGTATAGGGTGTAAAGCAAGACATTTTGTACCTATTTTGTATGTTACATGCCGTTGGAGGCCTTATAATTGTATTTAATTAGTGCATAAACTATAAATTATGGCTTCCTTTGAGTAAAATATGGAGTAGTACAATTAACGACAGTTTAGTAACTATGTAATGTTCCCCCTTAGTGTTCTAGGGTAAAATGAGGAAAGTCTAATTCTGACAATTTTCAACTAGTCAATAACAATTTGAGTGGCTGCACTAAAAGCTTCATTAGTTGCAAACTTTACTATGCCACATTCATTCCGAGCACCAACTGCTCGCAGGTGACAATTTACACAGCTGTAATATCTTTCATGATTACAATGGTGAAAAGAAAATTATCTTAAATCGTCCCATAATCTAGTAGAGCTTGAACCTAACCAGTATTACAGGACTTCAAACAATGTTCTAACTATTCAAATCACGTTCCACTCTGAAAGGTTATGCTGAGGAACACAGTAACTGCAACATTATTTTTCGTATCTCTGGACTACTGACAGCCTATCACACAAAACCAGTTGTTATGCCATGGGCATGACACTGTACATACTATGAACAAAACTTTCAAAGCACCATCTTCAATTAAGTAGCTTACAGAATTGTTTAATACTGTTTACTGATGCTATTATCACACATTTGCCCTCTTTACATCTGTATATCATTTACACAGCTCTTCAGGTAACTCAACGAAACAAATGAATAACTGAATCTTTTGCTAACAAAAGGCCTTATGTTTATAATCCTTGTTTCTCTAGTCTACATTTAATTTAACAAGATTAAAATGAATTTCACATCTACCAAGGAAATGACTGCCCTCAGAAGATAGAAATTTTGTCTAGCATGCTCTGATCAACATTTCTTAAAAGTTTGTTTTGAAATTTTGAACAAAAATTTTAACATAAGTGAGTTTCTATTAAGCAGTACAAACACCTTTAGACAAAAGCCAATTATTTGAGAAGCCAACATAATCTGCACCCAAAATGTCACATTGAATGAATTAATTCTGTAATAACCAGTTTCCTTTGTGAAAAATCAAGCTAGGAAATCATCTTAAACTTTAAACTGACAATGTATGTTCCAACGTCCACTGTGCAACACATTTATTACCGTAACAGCCTACTGCCATATTGCATGACGATACTGATAAAATTTGATAGCATAATGAAAAAGCACATACATCTCTCAAAAATATACAGATAGTGACCACACAGAGTGCGACAGTACTCTTTTCTTTCCAAATGCTCACAAAATTTCTTACCTGCATGCAATGTATCGATAATCCAGGTCCAGTATAGAGTTTCTTGTGACAAATGTGACATTTAAAATGCTTTGCCTTTTGATGCTGGATGAGAATTTTTTCATCATCAAATTCTCGGTTACAATACCAAAGTTATTAAGGAAATAACATAAAAAAAGTTTACAGAGCAAAACAACATTCTTAAGCTGAAGACAGCACTGTGACATTACAATTAATAAAACCTACATGTAATAATAATAATAATAATAACAATAATAATATGGGAAGGGTGGACTAGTTCTTACCACACAGAGTAAGCATTAAGTATTTATTATACACCTTAACATCCTACATGCTAGAAGGTGATCAAACTGAATTTTTATGGAAAACCTTTCATTTGCATAAACAAATACACACTAGCACATAATAAATTATTAGTTGAGTTTTAATTTCCTGTGAGCAACGGCTTGGCATTTCTGTCACTGCCACATATACTGCAGGATTCTGGAGCAAGTAAACAGAAAATATTGGAAAATGAAGCTATTAGCTTCTGGACAAAAAAGACCTCTGGCTACACTACACATCAGACCATCGCCTCAACGACAATTTCACATTCACATTCATTGGCTTCGGCAACAGCCAACCTAGTTGTCACTTTCCAACCTAACCTATACCTGGAACAGAACAACAAAGTAACTGTATGTTGAGCACATTAGTGAGCTCATGGTCTGTTCACCATTATGCACAAGTCTAATATGGCTTCAGAACAGCACATGTGTGTTTCTATACCAATTATGTTCAAGTGTCCCCTGTTAACGTGCAATATTAAGCTCACTTCAAATGGTACTAATAGAAGTGCCACATACCTAAACACTTTCAGTTGGCTTAGCACGTTCAGTAAACAGAACATACTGTAAAGAGAAACTAAGCCAGTACAAAAAGAAAAATTGTGTTGAAGATTGTAATTGTCATTCCCAGCTGACTAATAATTGGCAAATGAGGTAGCCAACTCATGTTCTGATTGGTTGCTGCACTGGTAGATGTACTGTGAACAGCTAGCTCGGATCTGGTCTAGACCTCAAACTACACTACAATTATACTCCGATAAAAATAATTTTGTGACTAATTTTTCAGTGAGCTGAATGGTAAGAGCCAAGTGTTGTTCTTTCTCTAGAGCCACGTACTTTGTGTTTTGCCTGTACATAAAGAGCATTATCTAGCATGGCTGAATGCTTGCCAGATCGTGTCATCACCCCCCTCCCCCTCCACAATACAATACACATTTATACTCTGTAAACTACTGTTAAGTGCAGGGCAGGTGTATGTTCCATTGGACCAGTTACTAGGTATTTCCCCTGTGCAATTTGTGTGTGCAGTGTGGGAAGAATGGTTATTTAAATGTCTGTGTGCATGCTGTAATTAATCCAATCTCATCCTCATGATCCTTATGGGAGCAATACATAGGGGGCTGCAGTATATTCATAGAGTCATAATATAAAGCCAGTTCTTGAAAACTTTGTTAGTAGGCTTTCTCAGGATTTGTTACATCTACCTTCAGAGTCTGCCAGTTCAGTTTCTTTAGTCTCTGTGACTCTCCTATGGGTGAAACAAACATGTGATAATTCATGCTGGCCTTCTTTAAGCAATATTCTAAGGTATGTGACTTTTCTATTCCACAATCTTAAGATATCACGTTCTTTTCATTTTGTGAATTGCACAATTTTATATTTCTGAACATTTAAGAAAGTTGCCAATCTTTTGCAACTCTTTGAAATATGACAGAATATTTATGCAATTTCTTTCAGACAGTACATCATTATAGATAACTGCATCATCTGTGAAGTGTCCAAGATTATCAATATTGTTCACAAGGTCATTAACATAAAATGTGAACAGTAAACATCCCAACACACTTCCCTGGGGCACACCCGATGTTACATCTACAGTCTATGTGAACAAGAAAAAATATTTCCCACGTAAAAAAAACTTTTTGACAGGCAACTGGTTGGTTTGAGGGAGGGGACCAAACAGAACTGTCATCCTCCTGTATGCAAGCCTAGTGTGCTAACCACTGCACCACCTCATTCGGTCTGTCGGATGAAAATATACTTTTTTCCAGGTGAAAATACACTATACACCTGGGGAAAATACTTTTCTTCTGTGTCGAGCGACAGAAAAATCCCCGTAAAACTTACACATCCTTTGAGTTGTAAAGATTTTATACACTGGCATAGAGCTTCCTGGCACTTTCAGAAATGAAACCCAGCAAAAAACGAGGAAAAGATCTTTGATGTGTGGCAACATTTCCACAGCATATTTTCGTATTATGAAAGTATACACATCAATTCCATGAAATACAATACGATAACTTCCGAGGCACTGTAATCTATGTTGCCATATGTTTTTGTCAGCCAATCATAGCTCATGTCACGTGATCTCACCATCCAGCAGCAACATCATTGTTAAGCAGCACCAACACTAAATGGGCAAAGTTAATGGTTTAAATATATAAACATACAGCACAGCTACAAGAGAAGCTAAGCTTTCACATATGATATGGATCATCAAAAATTTTTTGTAGTTTTTTTCCCTGAGGGTGTGGATAGGCAGTATCCCAAGAGCACAGCTTCAATTGAAGTTGAAAATCTCTGAGAAGCGGGATTATAAATTTCACTGCAGTGCACTTAGGATTTCATGGGTTACCGGGCTGAATACATTTTCCATTGACCACTTCAACTTTTCCATGGGAAAACCAATTGTGTGAAATTGTTCAAAAACTCACTTCACGCTTCTAATATTCAGCATTCTTCTGTAGCACCATATTTCAATGGCTTCTATTCTCTTCTTATCTATACTTTTTATTGTCCGTGTTTCACTTCCATACCTGACTACACTCCATACAAATACTTTTAGAAAAGACTTTTTAACACTTAAATCTACATTCGATGTTAGCAAATTTCTCTTCTTCAGAAACATTTTTCTTGCAACTGCCAATCTACATTTTATATCCTCCCTACTTTGGCCATCATCAGTTATCCTGCTGCCCAGATAATACAACTCATCTATTATTATAAGGATCTCATTTCCTAATCTGATTCCCTCAGCGACATCTGATTTAACTCTGTTACATTTGTCATCCTTGTTTTGCATTTGTTGATGTTCATCTTATATCCTTTCAAGACACTGTCCATTCTGTTCAATTGCTCTTACAAGTCCTTTGCTGTCTCTGACAGTATAACAATGTCATCAGCAAACTTTAAAGTTTTTATTTCTTGTCCCCGAACTTTAATTCCTTCTCCAAATTTTTCTTGGGTTTCCTTTAGTACTCGCTCAATGCACAGAATGAATAACATCAGGGATAAGCTATAACCCTGTCTCACTCCCTTCTCAATCAATCATTGCTTCCTTTCCACGCCTCTCCAGTCTCATTTCTACAGTCTGATTTCCGTACAAGTTGTAAGTGGCATTTTGTTCTATGTATTTTACTCCTGCTACCTTCAGAATTTGAAACAGAGTATTCAAGTCAACTGACAAAAGCCTTCTCCAAGTCTACAAATGCTATAAACACAGATTTGCTTTTCCATAACCTATCTTCTAAGATAAGCCATAGAGTCAGAACTGCCTCGTGTTGCTACATTTCTCCAAATCAAAACTGATCTTCCAGTCTTCTGTAAAGAATTCATGTTAGTATTTTGCAACCACGACATTAAACTGGTAGTTCGATAATGCTCACACTTGTCAGTAACTGCTTTCTTTGGAACTGGAATGTTTCCTGTTCTCTTCCACGTATACAATGTTTTTCATGACTCCTAAAACGAGAGGTAGTAATGATTAAATTATACTCTGTACAAGATTATACCATGTGGTTTCCTCTTCTTTCCATTCTCCCACTCCATTTTCATCTCATATTTTTCCTTCTCTTCCTTTTTCTATTATTGAATTCCAGTCCCCCCATCACAAATTTTTGTCTCCCTTAACTACCTGAATGACTTCTTTTATCTGATCATACATTTATTCAATCTCCTCATCATATGTGGAGATAGATGGTACATAAACTTATACCACTGTGGTCAGTGTGGGCTTTCTGTATATCTTGGCTAAGATGACGTAGTCACTACTGTTCATAGCAGCTTACCCACATTCCTGTTTTCTTATTCATTATCAAAATTACTCCAGCATTATCCCTATTTGATCTTGTATTTATAACCCTGAATTCACTTGATCAGAAATTCTGTTCCTCCTGCCACCAGACTAATTCCCCCAATATCTAACTTTAAACCTATCACTTTCCTTTTTTAAATTATCTAGCCTACCTACCCAATTAAGGGCTCTAACATTCCACTTTCCAATTTATAGAATCCCAGTTTTCTTTCTCCTGATGAGAACATCCTCGAGAGTAGACGCCACTCGAAGCTCCAAATGCGGGACTATTTTACCTCCAAAATATTATACCCTAGACGATGCCACCATCGTTTAACCAGGCAGTATAGCTGCATGTCCTCAGGAAAAATTATAGCTGTAGCTTCCCCTTGCATTCAGCAGTTTATTTAAGATATAACAAACACAAATAAGCCAAAAATTTTAAGTAATGCCGTACATGACTGGTCTTATGGGTTCAAAATTTTTCCAAGTGTCTGGCCCCCAGTGTTTAGTTTTGCATGAAAGTCTAACGCTCCGTGGTTTAAAAAATTAATCATTCATTCTCAAATGTAACATAATTCATCTATCATAAAAGGAAATTTACTTTGAAAGTAACACTTCTCAAACCACTATTACAATATTTTCCTGCAAACTGTTGAAACTGTAAACATTTGCGACATCACACTCATTGAAACGAGGCACTGAAAGCAGTTTGTTGTTACAAAGTATTGCATATCATTTTACACATTTTGCTGTTAGCAGACACTTTTATCTCCACCACATTTTGTTGTTGTAAATGGTGCATTTTCTTTGCAACAAAAGTTTTATTTTGCTGTTATTCTCTCATTTGTGTTTTATTGCTGCAGTATTATTCTGCAGTAGTGGGCTAAAGCAAAACTGTTAAGAGTAGCAGTTCTTACCAGTCAAAATTACAAAAATTTAACTGGAAACCAAACCAATCAGAAATTCCCAGGTCTTTCCCAGACGAAAAAATGAATGAGATTTTTCTCAGATTTCCCAGTTGTCCCGGAGCATATACACCTTGTTCTACGCCTGTTGGTGGGTCTCCAATATAACTTGTAGCGTCCTCCATACAAAAAAATCCTCAATCTAGTAACAAATATTGCTTGTTACTCCATACAATCGTACTTTTGATGAAAAGCATAAATGTGATATTGACTCAGATGCTTTTTGGATATAGAGAAATACTGCCTCTACCTGACTGTCTTCATGTATGGCTTTCAGTACAGCATGCGAGGAAAGTGCGAGTTGGGTTTCAAATGATTGATGTTTTTAGAATCCATGTTGACTCGCCAGGAGGAGGTCATTCTGTTTGACATACCATACCTCAGCATGTTTGAGCTCAGAACATGTTCTCAGAATCTACAACAACAAACTAATGTCAAGGATGTAGGACAGTAGTTCCAGGGGTCATTTCTGCTACTCTTGTTGTAGACATGTCTGAACAGTGATTTCTTTCACTTACTGGGTACTGTTTAATGTTCCAGGAGTTTACGATACATTATAGTTATTTTATTCCAGTTACAGTCTGTCACCAGAACATTGATTTGGTAATCATATCTGTTGTCTTCTCCAACTCACAGCGAAACACTCACCTTTCAACATAACCCAGATCTCTAGCTATGGTACAGATCATTGTCACAACAACGTAGATTCCACCTCTGAGAGAAAATCATTTATTTATTTCAATGCAGGCTGTGCAGCAGTACTGAATACATCAATCAAAGGAACTCCTGTACATAGCAAAATCAGAAATAAAGAATGGCTGTCCATGCAATGTGATTAAATCATAATTTCGTCACCACAACAAAGATTCTCATATTTCAGAAAAATTCATTTACAATATTTCAACATAACAAGTGAATATCTTAATTTTTTACATTTGTATACAGGGTAAAAGCAGTGTGTGATAAAAGATTATCCACAAAATGAGATTAATTTGTATGTCTGAGGCATGAAGACATATATCGTTAACAGATGTTGATTGGCTATCTCCAACCAGATGCATTAGCAACATCTGCTCGATACCACCAAGAAATGGAGCTCTTTGTGAAGTTCACCCAAAAATGTATCACAAATTGGATATCAGAAGAGGCCTGCCTACTGACAGTAAAAATCTATAATTATAAACTTTCCTTATGTTTGAACCCACACTTACAAATCAGTTTAACATATTTGAGAAGTATTTGTTACATGACAAAGTACAGTGCCCACTATCTAAAACAACAATACTTTCCTCTGAAATACTTAGTATATTACCACTTCATCCAGTGTGCACAGTGGTTAACTGTTAGATTTCAGCAACATAGATCCAAGCTTCGGGCCAAGAAAAACAACAAGAAAAGGATCATCAGCTTTGCCTAATGACATAATGCTAATGATTGCTGTGAAGTCACATTTCGGTGTGTGTATTAGCAGTTTTGTTATTAGTTGGTAAATCAAACAAATGAGAAATTAAAAAAACCTTGTTTTGGTGAAAGACTCATCTGTAGCTTTGCTTGAGGTCTAGGTTAAGTTGGTAAGTTGTTGGTGGTGTTAGTGAAGCCACTGAATGTGATACTAAAAAACCTGGTTGCTGTGCAGACTGATATGTAGCTTAGCCCATTTGGAAAATCATCACTGGTATGTTCAGTCGCCACGTTGTTTATGACATTTGCTGCATGTTTCCTACGTCAATGGTCAGGAACAAAAGTTTCAATCCCTAGTCAACACTAGGATGTTTCCTGTCACTCACTGCTTCTTTCACACATGACAATGAAAAATGCAAAGTTGAACCAGGGTTCAGAGTCCACTTTAAACAACAGAGCTTTCACAAATGGGCACATCAGACACTTCCAGGCAAGTGCATACCACAACCGATGATACCATGTGTAGAAGATTCTGGTGTTCCTGTTAACTATCAGGTAAAAAGTAGTGCTCCCATTTAAAGACATTTAATCACTGTTTTAATTTTTCAAATTTGGTTGCCCCAGTAAATAATACCAAACATTTAAAGCCAAAAATAACAGTTTAAAGGTAATGTGTATAACAAACAAAAAACTCCTTTCCTCAACCCATATTTCCCAGCAAATTGTCGTGAACTACTTAAAAATACTTTAGTCAAGAGGTGAAATATAGCGAAAAATCTGCTCTACTTCAGTCAATTGGTTTGCATTCTTTGAATATCCTAGATATTTAATTTTCGGCCAGAGTCTGAAAGGTTTGGAAACTTGACCTGTAAAACTCATGTCTTTGACAGAATCCACTAAAACAATTTCATATTGCATCCTATGCAACCTTCAAATAAAAAATGACTTCCCTCTCAAAATATATTAGCAAAATTCTATACTTCTAAATACCAATCACTCAAAGAATGAGCAATGTATGTACAGGTCCTGCTATTAACTACAGGCCAACAGCATCTAGTGATGTCACACAAAGAACTGCTTTCCTCATCGTGTCATCAAAATTTGCCTTACAACTTAACAAAATAGTCGAATTGCATCTCTGTCCACAAGAGTTTGTGCAACATAACTACTTTCTTTGTCAATAACAAAATTGATCACATCAATCACAAACTCTATAATAAATGTTTCTTATATTTACAGTTCATCAACTATCTGAATTGACTAATACCCATTAGCAGAGATAAAATTATAATTTCGAGATAATCACTTTATAACTCCAATATTCCACTTACACCAACCAACAATGCCTCTGTCATAAACATTCTACACCACTAGTACGTAAGAATCCATTAGGTCTACTATATGCCAGACAGCACAAAACCACTGAGATGAACTCGGACAACTTTAATACAGCTTGAGCACCACAAAACCAATGGGATGAACACACAAAATTTAAATACAGCTTTAGCTCTCAAAATAAATAGTTATACAACACAAACACTGTCTATGATAGTAAATAATACCCTCCTTCAAAACTACACATATTAGCACTCAAAAACTTTGCAACGGATGCACAGGTGTTAATTATTAATTTGAAACATCCCAGTCTACAAACTACCTCAACTTGATTACACATAGTTCTATTTACTAATACTAAAATTGGAGCTAATGCGGAACAAATACGCAATTACAATAAACATGTATAACTTCTGCTAAAGGATACCAGCACCAAGGTTTGGACAGCTTCTTCTTCTTGCGACCCATATCAGAAAAAGTTAAATTTTTACACTTTATGAAACTATATTAAACTAAATCTGTTAACAACGGCACCCAATATTCCTGAGTAACATGGCGTCCAGGATATACTTAATTTCGCATCTTTGACGTATGCCTACACATCCAAAGATAAAAATTATACACTCAAGGATTTTAGCGTTGACACGTTTCAGCAGGCATTGTAAACTTGCACATGCATACGCAACAACTACTTGTTCCAGACTTATTGCCTGGCGTCTCATTACATTCAACGATCTATTCGTGTACATAACGTCTCTGCAGACAGATTGTTGCATATGAACAGGAGATTTGCGCAGATACGAGTTGTGTGCAAACTTGGAAAACTGCACAAATCTGTGGACACCAGTCACATAAACGTTGCATGTCGGCATAATGAGAGAGATTTCAAAATACATAACTAACATAGATAACTAACATACATAACAAAAATACATAACTAAAGGCCCGTCCACACGCAACGATCTGTCTGCGCAAATGTCTGCGCACAATACATCTGCGCAGACAGATCGTTGCGTGTGGACAGAAGATTTGCACCAACCTGAGGTGTGTGCAAACCTGGAAGTTGGAGTTGGAGGTTTGAGCGAAACCTCTCAAATCTGTGGGTTCAAACCACATCTGCGCAGACAAGTTAGAGCGTGTGGACAGGAGATCGCCGCAAATCTGGCACGAAACAGCTGTTTGCTCAGTCTAGTGTTTGTATTTGTGCGCATAGGGCATTAAAATGGCTGATACTCGTCAGTGTTCTCGAGAGTTTGTAAGTGAATTCATTGAAATATATAGAAACCACCCATGTTTGTGGAAGATTAAAAGTAAAGAATATAGTGACCGAGACAAAAAGGCAGCAGCATACAATGCTGTAATTGAAAAATTGCGGGCAGTTCACGCCTCGGCAAACAGAGAAACGGTAATAAAAAAAAATAAAAAAAATTCGTTGCGAACTGGCGAAATTATTTGCGGATGGATGTCGAAACTTATAATTATCTCTTATAGCTTGTAACCCCTCATACACTCTTGGAAATTGAAATAAGAACACCGTGAATTCATTGTCCCAGGAAGAGGAAACTTTATTGACACATTCCTGGGGTCAGATACATCACATGATCACACTGACAGAACCACAGGCACATAGACACAGGCAACAGAGCATGCACAATGTCGGCACTAGTACAGTGTATATCCACCTTTCGCAGCAATGCAGGCTGCTATTCTCCCATGGAGACGATCGTAGAGATGCTGGATGTAGTCCTGTGGAACGGCTTGCCATGCCATTTCCACCTGGCGCCTCAGTTGGACCAGCTTTCGTGCTGGACGTGCAGACCGCGTGAGACGACGCTTCATCCAGTCCCAAACATGCTCAATGGGGGACAGATCCGGAGATCTTGCTGGCCAGGGTAGTTGACTTACACCTTCTAGAGCACGTTGGGTGGCACGGGATACATGCGGACGTGCATTGTCCTGTTGGAACAGCAAGTTCCCTTGCCGGTCTAGGAATGGTAGAACGATGGGTTCGACGACGGTTTGGATGTACCGTGCACTATTCAGTGTCCCCTCGACGATCACCAGTGGTGTACGGCCAGTGTAGGAGATCGCTCCCCACACCATGATGCCGGATGTTGGCCCTGTGTGCCTCGGTCGTATGCAGTCCTGATTGTGGTGCTCACCTGCACGGCGCCAAACACGCATACGACCATCATTGGCACCAAGGCAGAAGCGACTCTCATCTCTGAAGACGACACGTCTCCATTCGTCCATCCATTCACGCCTGTCGCGACACCACTGGAGGCGGGCTGCACGATGTTGGGGCGTGAGCGGAAGACGGCCTAACGGTGTGCGGGACCGTAGCCCAGCTTCATGGAGACGGTTGCGAATGGTCCTCGCCGATACCCCAGGAGCAACAGTGTCCCTAATTTGCTGGGAAGTGGCGGTGCGGTCCCCTACGGCACTGCGTAGGATCCTACGGTCTTGGCGTGCATCCGTGCGTCGCTGCGGTCCGGTCCCAGGTCGACGGGCACGTGCACCTTCCGCCGACCACTGGCGACAACATCGATGTACTGTGGAGACCTCACGCCCCACGTGTTGAGCAATTCGGCGGTACGTCCACCCGGCCTCCCGCATGCCCACTATACGCCCTCGCTCAAAGTCCGTCAACTGCACATACGGTTCACGTCCACGCTGTCGCGGCATGCTACCAGTGTTAAAGACTGCGATGGAGCTCCGTATGCCACGGCAAACTGTCTGACACCAACGGCGGCAGTGCACAAATGCTGCGCAGCTAGCGCCATTCGACGGCCAACACCGCGGTTCCTGGTGTGTCCGCTGTGCCGTGCGTGTGATCATTGCTTGTACAGCCCTCTCGCAGTGTCCGGAGCAAGTATGGTGGGTCTGACACACCGGTGTCAATGTGTTCTTTTTTCCATTTCCAGGAGTGTATTATGAGAAAAAATACTTGTATGAGAAGGGCAATTTCTCCTCATGAACGGCTGGCGGTAACATTAAGATTCCTAGCAACAGGAAGGAGCTACAAGGATTTGGAATTTTCAACTGCAATATCGAAACAAGCGTTGAGTAAAATAATACCCAACACATGTGAAGCTATTTACGCTGTCCTGAAGGATGAGTTCATGAAGGAAAGCTAAGTAAATTAAGTCTGTCAGCGAACTGTTTACCGAAAAGAGTTATCCAAAGTTCAGAAATCTAGAAGATCTGGTGTAAGAGTAGATCAAGCATACCAGCCAACGTTATGGTATTTTGATCTGCTTGGCTTTCTTAGTGATCAAGAAACGCCGAGACCAAGCAGGAGTACAATTGAAGATGAAATTGGAGTGTCAATGTGCCAGGAAATGGAACACGAGGTAATGTAAAACAAAACAGGTTCGCCCTGCAACTCTCGCAGTAAATGTACGTGAGAAAACTGCTTTCGCTTTAGCAACCACTGTCTACACCATTTTGACCGCCTTCTCTGTTTCCTGCGGTTGGTCTGAATGTTTTTTGCAACACAAGTTGCGAACACAGACCACAACAGAACTTCCTCCATTTCTATATTTCAAAATAACTGAATTAAATTTTTGACGTTTACGGGGAGCGTAGTCGCTTGCCACGGATTTTTCTTTTCTACACCGACAGATGGCGGGCGAGTAGTAGATTGGGGTTTGTGTTGTGTGAACACACCAAATTTGCAGCGATCTTTTGCATGTACAGACATCTGCGCCAATGTCTGCGCAGACAGATCGTTGCGTGTGGACCGGGCTTAACAGGAGATCTCCAGAGATCTGGTGTGCGAGTTGCGTTCGAGTGAGTTATTTGTCCAGCCTAGCGTCACTTGTCTGTATGTGAGCAGTGGATTTTAAAATGGCGGATACATGTCACTGCTCTACAGAGTTTAAGCTAAATTTATTGAACTGTATAGCTGAATTCTTATAGATCAGAAAGACATCTGCCTTATAGAGAGCTTACATTGGAATCGGGTGCCACATTTTAAGTTAGATAATGAGCTCACCGACTTGATAAATATCTGTAGAACTGTCCTACAAGCACACATCAATTTGTCCCGAGAGAGATTTTTCAAGAAGCATTTGACGATATAGGAAAAGGGAAAAATGTTAACGGAGTCTTCATCAACAGCATTCGCTATCCTGCCGATATAGTATTTGTTTCTGATTGTTTAAATGAACTTCAACAACTAGTCTAGTAGGACATCAGGGCTACAGCAATGTTATAGGTTACAATATTACCACCAAAAAGACGAATATTGTGAATGTCACACGGCAGCCTGGCTCCTCTACTAATGCAAATCTGCGATTCAACGACTCCTTAATACAAAGAGTAGACGAGTTTAAGTAACCTGGAACGTCGCTCTGTGAGGACTTCAGATCAGAAAAATGGAGAGAAAGTGCTACATAGAGAACACGCATAAGCCATTAATAAATTTTCAGAAAATTCTTACAAGTACATACTTTGACCTAAATCTTACATTTCAATGGTCTGTGCTTCACTTCGACGTATTTCTAAAGGACCGACACTAAATATGATAATGGTAAGGCAGATAAAGGCTTTTCTTGTGAATTTACCACAGAACACCTAAAATAGCATGGACAGCAAGAGTAACCATCACCAAAGCATCGCAAAGAAAATGCAAACAGAGAGAAATATTAACAGCATTTAAAAGAAGAAAAACTGCATACATACAACATACCTTTTTTAACATCAAATACACGTTTATGCCGTCGATAATAGACGAGGTGATTGAGGAAAAAAGAAGAAAAGCGCTAAGAAGAATATCTTAGTTAGATAACATAAAGTAGTGAATAGGATTATCAAGTGCAGATCGACTAATACATACTGTGGTTCATAGAATAAATAAAAATAAATGCATCATATCGTCGCTATCTTCTATTGATGGATAAGGAGAAGGAGGAAGAAGATAGCAGTCACACGTTCATGAGAAACTAAAAGCAAGGATGAGGGAAATGGCTGCAGACATCAACACAGAGCTTTATCCAATTCCTCTTTCAATGCTACTGATAGAAATCTCTTTATAACTGAGGTGACAGCACATACATAACTGAAGCAAAATTCTCAATGCTCCTTGCTTTGTATTTTGCAATCTCTCTCATTATGCTGACATGCAAAAGAAGTTGCTAGCATAATTTCCCTCAGTACTGTCCTGTGACACAATCTTACATAACAGTATTGAAAAAATTAGTAGGCCCTGCTATAAAGAATGTTTCCCAGCACACACTGTTTCGAATTTGACAAGCCAACAAGAAATGTTCAACCAAGTTTACTAGAAGTCCACGACTGGAGCACGTAAGTTGCTGGAATCACATCAGATCAAGTACATAATGCTTACTATGATACAACACTCCACTGTTTTTTCGTGAAACTCCTAAACCCTGCGTTGCTAGAAAGGATTCTGCTTACACATGGAGGAAAGATTCCGTCAACGCAAGGTCCCTGTGAGCAAGATTTCAAAGGCTGACATAGGGCACAAAAATGTACACGCATTTAATCTACCTCCTATAGTTGAGAATAGTTACCATACTTAAAAGAGGTTTTAACCAATTATGGAGAAATGTAACAAATCTGTGATTAATGCTGGTACAGGCAACATAAATTTCAAACTTTTGGCGGTATCAGGTCGGCTGAAACGCATGTCAGGCAAAATGTTCACTGTCATCTATTTGCTTGTGTATACAAGGTGCTTCTTACTTATGAATGACAGATAAACACATGTTTTATCTATAATGAAAGTGGTCATGAAAGAACGAATTGCCCCAGACGAGTTCTCGTTTTAGAAAAAAATCGTTACAGCAATGCAACATACTGACGCTAGCTGATCTCGTGATGGTGAACCAAGTGGTAAATAAGGAAGGGTCAAGTCCTAGTGCAGCAGTACAACAGGAGCCAACATTACCACCTGCATGTTTTCCTCTGTTATTCTCAAATCCAGAAGCAGAAAAGCCACTCTTTATACCTGATGCAGAACTGCTTGAAAACAAGAGGCGTCGAGCATATGACATAAGCAGAACGGACAACGACTTACCCAATTTAGAACAGATCATGCAGCAACAGAGTCCAAAACTAGTCCATGAAATGAACGGATAAAAACCTATAGTAGTGACAAGGGAGGCAACAGCTCAGGACACCACACTGACCAATCCACAGGCAGGTGTTGCGCCATAATAGGTCAGTTTGAAGCTGCACATGCAACTGCAAGTCGCCAAACCAAAAAAGCACAACCGCAAGTACGATCCCTATAGAAGCAAAACAAAGATATCAGTGCTTGTGCACTAATAGAAAAGTGTCCCTTCCAAACCCATAACCACCATGACAAAAGATTTAGTGAAAACAAACAAGAAGGAAACGAAAGGGAAAGTGTAAGAAGATTACCTGTTGAGGAAAATACATGTGTGATGATTACACAAGAAAAGATTCGAGAACAAATGGATTCTGACATTGGTCAAGGCCCTCTGACACCTCCACCTGCTGAGAAGTTCATGAATGGTGGGTGGTGTAAAACAAATACAGCCACTTGTCAAAGTAGTACAGAAGAAAACAAAAACAAAGACTCTAAAGATGTTAGTACTGCAATTCACAGAAGAGAATTCCAGTCTGAAACTCAAATGGATATGAATTGAGAGAACGATCGATTAGTCAACATTACTGAGCTTCTCTGTGACTATGAGTCAAGCTTATGAAATACTCTCCCTGAATATTAATGGAATTAAAAACTGCATGTTTACAACAGTTCATTTATGATTTAGAAGCTGATATAGTTATATTAAACGAAGTTACTATTTTCCATTTATCAATACTTGGTTTTAAAACAATATCGAATGCAGCACTTGAACACTGCACATTTATCAATACTTGGTTTTAAAACAATATCGAATGCAGCACTTGAACACTGCATAGGTACAGTTATCTTATCAAGAGATGGAATTCCAGTATACATTATCAGGACTTTATATTCAGGTCGAGTGTTAGATTGTTCTGTTTATGATGTCCACTTAACAAACATGTACATGTCATCTATTGACAGCGAAAGGTTAGAGAAACTCATTTTTTTACAAAGAAGATATTATTTATCTTGGAGAAGAAACCCCCAAAACCTTTTAATAGCCAGCGATTTTTACTATGTATTAAACAAAAAGTACCAGTCTGTGAACTTAAACTTTTTCAAGGAGCTGCATCACCTAGTTACCTACATGAAACTGAATGACACTTGGGAACTGAAGCATCTCACCTTAGTGAAATACACGTTTTTGAAGCATCTCACCTTAGTGAAATATAGGTTTTTCACTTCAACTTCGTGCAGCCAGCTAGTCAGAATGTATGCATTCTAAATTACATGTGAAAGAATCCTTGCAGCTTGTTTCTCTGACCATTGGGACTTAAAACCATTGGAAGCCTAAACAAGTCTGTATTTGCAATCATAATGATGTCAGATATAGGAAACACAAAACAAAAAAACCTTGCAAACTTTGCTTACTATCATTCTATTACATCATATGGGATCATATTCCGGTGTAACTCATCAAACCAAGCAAAAGCATTTAGTATGGAAAAGTGTGTAATAAGATCCATTTGTGGTGTAAATTCAAGGACACCATGCAGAAACCTGTTCAAGGAACTCGGTATTCTAACCACAGCTTTTCAGTACATTTATTCATGAATTAAATTTGTTACAAGTGATAAATCTCTATTTCCAACCAATTCTGCAGTCCATAATGGCATTACTAGGAACAAGAACAACCTACATAAAGACTTAAAATCACTTACCTTGGTCCAAAAAGGGGTTCAGTATTCAGGAACACACATTTCCAATAAACTGACAGCAACCATTAAAAGTTTACTTTCAGATAAAGCATAGTTTCAATAGAGTTTGAAAGACTTTTGGTTAGACAACTCCTACTACCTCTAGAGATGACTATCTTAACACAGACTGTTAGAACCGTTTAAGTAACAATGTCTTTGATTTCAGTTTTCAGAGCACTTAGTCACAACAGTGAAGATAAGGTATTTTGTGTATGATAAATTTATTAAAGTTCTTGCTGTAAATATTAGCAGTTCCAGTTTACAGTAATGTATTCACGTATTTTGACAGTCTCGTGATAAATAATCCAGATAGTGAGTATTATATTCAAATGTTTTATGTTTTTTATGTTATACTTTCTGACTTGTTCCACACCCACAATAATCATCTCATTTTTGGGTCTATGGAATGAAGACTGAATCTAATTTATCTAATCTAATCTAATCTAAAAGTAAATGCAAACTTAGAGACATAGCCCACCAAAATGTGTAAGTCCTACTGGATGCTCAACATTTCGCATTTGGAAGACAGCGAAGTAGTCGAATTTATAGCGAAACATTGTGGATTACGTCAGTTCAAACCAACATCTGGCCATTTTGATTCAGGTTCCTCTAAATTGCTTCTGATAGAATCCGGGATGGTTCCTTTGAAAGATGACTGCCGATTTCCTTCCCTATCCTTCCCTGATCTGAGCTTGGGTTCTGTCTCTAATGACTTAATTGCTGATGGGACGTTAAAGACTAATTTCCTCTTCCCGTTAGCGAAATATGGGATGCCTGTTTACACTTACTAAATAAATATTCTACTAAAGCAGAATGTTGCACCAGTTTAGCCAAATAAAAATTAAGACAAAGAGAGATAAAGAGGACATTTGTGCTCTACTGCACGTACTAAGGGACTATATGACAAATTCAATGTGACAGACACATTCATTCAGGAAGTATAACAAATAAATTCTAAACTGGTGAGTATTAAATGGAAACAAATGGAAGGTACCAAGATCCAATGAAACACCAAATCAATTATTAAAGACGAACTGACATAAGTATACCATTTGTTCAGGTACCAGAAAAATTTCAGTTTAACAGTTTCTGAAGGCCTGGAAACAGGCGGTGGGAGGTTACTCACAAACCAAAACGAAATTGTTTGCAAAAACCTATAAAATTTATGAACAATATCTAATGAAACAATTGCAGCTTAGATAGGTGTAATGATTCAAGTTTTTAACGGGGAGCTCACAAATAATGATAATATTTGATTTCAGCTGATTTTAGTACAGTGGCAATCACCTGGACAGAACTGTCTCCCAAAGGAATTTTATCCTAAATTCTAGAATATCATCAGATCTACTTTTAGTGACATTTTAAATGAAATAATGAGATATGGTACTATTACCAGAGATTTCACAGTAAGATGAATTGTTCTAGTGCCTAAGGGAAAAGGCCAGATGAAAATAGATAACCCTACTAAATACTAAATACTAAACAGATAACTTCACTAAATTTCGATTATAAAACAATTACCAAATCAGTTAACAGCAGAATGAGAAAATTATAAAGAAACATCAATTCTGCCTTCTGGGATGCTATGTCATGACACCATTCTCAGTAACGATTTGTAGGCTTCTGTAAAATTTTTGACTGAATAAATCACCACTATCTAGAACAATTAATGAAAAAAATAGGACTCAAAGAAAGGACTGTACAAGAAATCAAGACTATGATAACAGCATTCACGGCGAAGATCACCATGAACAGACAAATGACAAAGACCATCAAAATACAGAGAGATATACCATAAGCTAGTCTGCTTTCCACATTGCTTTTTGTGTTGTCAGTGGGGCCACTTCTCTGGAGACTGGATGTAAAACAAATTTTACTGGCCATTTCGGGAGCGAACCTCACTTTAGGAACTGACACCAATGATGTTCTGAATCTCTTATGTTATGAAAGTGACATACACACATTGAAAACTGAAATTGACGAATACAGTGCAGTCTCAGGTGTAAAAATGGGGCGACAAAGCGCGTTTTTTCTGGAGAACGATGAAGAGAGATTTCCAGATGGCCCCCTGCTGTGGTCGGGTAGTGCAAAACACATTAGCTTTGGCGCCAGATATCCAGGCATACGACCTAGCGTCGAAATGTCGCCGACAGCGCACTGTAGGCCTTGTTAGCGAGCAAGCCGCCAAAAGAAATGCAAACGTTTTGCAAATGTCCGCGGGACAGGAAAACTGGCGCCCAGACGTGCAGACTCTGTTTCAAAACATGTTTTGTCATTGCTAGTTTATGGCCATTCTTTGCAAACTTTGAAATGGACGCAACAGGGGAGATAACAAGCTGTTTGTGGAGGTCTGTGCTTCCACCCTGTATTGTGTTAGCAAAAGACACGGCAAACGTGTGGGAAAGAGGCCACGAAGCTGAATTTTTATCCGTTTTCTGCCAGTTAATTTTAAGTCTCTGGTTGGTCAAATTGGTTTGCAGTGCAAAGACCATTCACTGAGCTTAGGATGCCGGGCTCCAGCTCGTGATTGGCTTGTGCGAAATTGGGGGAAGTCAGAAAAGAGAAATGAGCTTTTGGAACCGAGCTGAGGAGGCAACACAGAGAAAGGGAGATCATCACTCACTCTTGTACAAGTCTCTTGTACTGGCGCTTAGGTAGTGAAGAACTGTAGGTCTCTACCTAAATGGTGAGACTTGTGTCCTTTGCTAGGGAGCGACTTAGAGCCTGTGCCAGTCACCTTCTGAACCGTCAGAGGTACTGCTTATATCATCACAGTCACAACGAGTGATGCGTGGGTGTACTTACTTCTTTTGAGTCGGCCGTCTAAACATTTGACGTGTTCCGACACGCACAGTCGTGGCATGGAGTCAAATTAGTTTGGCAGACCTGCAATCAGGTCCACCAGCACACTGGAATACGTTGGGGTTTCAGATGCTCTTAGGGAAGTACCTGCGTCCTGAATTAACCGAACGCAACGCCGCGTATTTGCATTTTTCGGGAACGCGCATTTAATATCAGATTGCCGCCGTCTATGACTTCAGTCGCCAAACGCATCGTAGTGTGGCGCCTTGACCAGTAGGATGGTAAAGTATTCGATGCTGCGAAGTGTGGCTATAATATCTATTTCTCAGAACCCCATTCTTTCGAAACATATTCTTCCTTTTTTTTGTACGGTAGAATATAGGTGCTTGGTGGTTGCGTCGTTTGATGCCATAACCTTGATTCACGTGTATGAAGTGAGATAGAGCGAGTAGTGTTCTGATTAGTGTCGTGTGTCGATCCCCAACAGATCACTTTGTCCACCATAGATCCCATTTTTGTAAGGCTTTAGTTAAATAAATATTTTTGTATGACGTTTCTGTGATAATTTTGTTGTCTTGTCATGTATCAGTAAATCAATTGTGAATTAGACTACAACTTCTCCCTTAGTTCTGATTAACAGTTCCTTGGCATTTTTATGGCAGTCTAGTTCAAAAACATAAGGAGTAGCTTTTTCATTTGGTGTCCACTGCGAGGATCTTTTACTTCATTAACAGTAATCTTCTTTCATGTGTATCATAAGTGAAGATGGAGGAAAACTACAAAAATTAGTAATTGTAATAGACAGATTTCCATTAAAATGGCCATGAAAAACTGGAAGCAGACTATAGACAATGTACAAGGTGTCATAACAGAAAACTTCTGGAGGTCCAAGAATCTCATCCAAAAAAATAAAGAATTTTCACACCTTTGTATTCAGCAAAACAGATACTTCCGATTCAAAAATGAAAGCCAAAAGGATAATGCAACTGTCCAGCAGGACTGGGTGGAAAGACATTATCTTCAAATTAAACTATGTCATGCTCACAAAATCAAGACACCAGGAGGAAGGCGAACATATTATTCACAAGAAGAACACCCATGATCATTAACAATGAGACTGACACCATCAGTTCAAAGCTATTCAACACTGCATAGGCAAGATATGCATCCATCAATAAATTTAGGCAAGTTAAACATTAAACTGATACTCATCAGAGAGTTTTTACTTTGAACTAATTTACGTAGGTTAAAATGTGTTATGAAAGACCATTTTAACAAATAATGAGTTGGTTGATGCACTAAAGAAGACTGACAGTCCAAACCAAATTAAGTTGAAGGACCCAAGTATAATATGGAAGACTGTTTGGGACAAAATTAGTTTACCAATTCATCCATCAGGAGTAGTTTCAACATTATATAAAATTGTGAACAACACAGTTGCAACAAATGAAAAGCTATTGGGTTGTATTAAGTGACACTGACAAACACCTCAGATACGGTCAAGTGGATACGCTGCAACATATATTCTCTTACTGTTGATATGTTATGAACTGCAAAAGAGTCAGGAAGAGAATAGCATTCCTTGCAAGAAGCCTAGAAACGAACTGCAACACTGACATACTCCTTTGCCCTCACTCAAAGTTTTTGCACAGACGCACATGGTGATGACAACATTATCACATTCCAAGGGGCCTATTGGCAAATGAAAGGATTCCCAGACCTGAAAACGAATTGAACAGACATGTTGACAATTACATTTGAAAAAAATGGAACCAGATGAAATTTGTGTTTTTGTGCGTCTTTTCCCCCCAAAGCCAAGATTTTGGTTTTTGCACGTTCAGCTGATAAGGCAAGATCATTGCATGAAGTCATACCGAAGCCCCAAAACTTACGCTATGGAATTTTATTTAGGGGAAAGCTCCTTACTCTGCAGTTTTGAGTTTGTCATGTACTACCAGATTAGAAATCACTGGAAAGCAGTTTGAATTTTTTAAATGATGTTGATAATGAGATTAAATTTTTGGTTCACTTTTTGTCATGAGATGAATGAAACATTTACAAATGTTGTAATTGTTTTTGACATCTGTATATTGTACACCAGTGTGTAATGTGTGTGAAATATGAACTGTAGATGTTCATGGATTATAATAGCAAACTTTTTCAATAAAGTGGTTTAATGTGCTCAGTGGTAATTTGTGGATCTAAATTCGATTCCTGCCATTACCAACATTTTTTCATTTTATTTTGCAGTGTTACACTACTAATAATAAATTTGAAATGTATTTAAACAGTTCAGTTTATATGCATAAAATTAGCATATTGACTTTAGATATGATTGCTACCCTTGTGAAACAAAAGTCAACAGGCCAGATTGTAGAAAAAAAGCGCGAATACCCGTATATGAGGAAAAATAGTATGAATGTGTTTCCTATAGATGATTTGCTAAAAGGCCCTTTTTCAGTTGATAATTGGAGGAGAAAGTAAGATTTAAAGAGTTAGGTAGATGTACGTCAAATGTAAATTTAACAGAGGAGCATGGGACAAGGTTTGTCAATTTAGATTACATAAGACTCAAATTCGGAAATACTTGAAAAACATTTGGGTCAGCTTCTTAATTGTCCAGAACCAATCTGTAAACTAGAATACTCCAACACTCATGAAGACCTAGAAGAAGATTTACCACCAACTACCAAATAAATTGAAGAAATCTTATAAAGCTAGCAGAGAAGACTCTGTTATACCAGAACTTTTGAAATAATCTCAAACCAAAAAAATTAGCTAAAATTAATCTTAGAGAAAACATGGAAAGCAGAAAATTTTCTGGGAGAGTGGATGGTGGCCTTTATACATCCACCACATAAGAAGGTCAATAAATAAAATGTTTACAAACTGCAGAGGAATTTCTTTGGAACCAGTTGCATATAGCATATTTTGCAAGATTGTGCTAAACAGAGCAGAAGGAACACTGGACAGTAATTTACATGAATATCGAGATTGCTTTAGGAAGGGCAGACCATGTTCTAAAAAAATATTTAATATGAAGTCAACCTTTTGCTACAGATTACTGAATTCAAAAGACGTTTGTTGATTTCCAAAAGGCTATTAATTTCATTGCCAGACACTGCAGATAAAGTAAAACTACGTGAATAGAACCAGGTAGATGGCTCTTTCAAGTTTCTAGAATATTTCGCCTGAGTGGGCCATAGAAAAACGTAGAACGCTCTCTAAAGATTAACTCATAGATTATGAGGGGTGTTTGATTAGCTTTTGTCATAACGGCACAGTGGCCGAGTAATCTAATGTATACAATAGCAATTCATGGACCTGAATGTGATTCCCTCTGGTACTGACATAATTTTGTCATTTCTTTTTTTCCCTTGCAGCTTAAAGTATTAATTATAAAACTCAAACATACTTAAATGGTTCAGTTTTATATGTAAAATTAATAAGTTCAATTCTGTTACGATTACTACCCCTGTAAGTCAAAAAAACTGTCGGTCATCACACTAACAATTCAGAACTCGTGTTACTGAATGGACAAATGCAGAATGAGAGGTTGAGAATAGATCCACCCAGCCATTGCTGAAATTCTTGGCAGTAGTATAGAAAGTTGTACGAGGCTAATAAAGCCTTCTACTGCAATGACAGATGGCATGAAAGTGAGACTGTATGGTATTTTCACTGGTTGACTGCAATGTTGGGGTGGTGCATGTACAAGTTTTCGTTGGTTGTGGACACATGACTTCATACTAGTTACGAAATGTTTATATTTAATAAGGAAAAACGGTGGGAATAATATGACCATATGCCACCCAGTAATAAGATAAGAAAGTCAAAAGAATTTTATGTCTATATCGGTATGTTTTGAAATGACAAGTTTAATGCTTTGCTTATGTAGTGTGATCTGGTTAGTGGCAGACTGTGAATATAGCTATACTTCTTATAGTGAGAAAACGGCTCTGATAACTGTCAGCGCTTCAGGTGTAAAGCAAAAAGTGTAAACTGCCGAAGCAAGTACCGAAATTATGTGTTTATTGATAAAATGTTCATGTGCTAGCACTGTTTGCCACACTGTCTTCCACACACCCGTGAGTACAGTGCCAACTCAGTCACAGCTGCTGTGTTCATCGAGTGATGAAGAAACCACTGTATTTAATAATGTCTTATCTCTTATACCCTCTTCATTCCAATAGTAGTTCACAGTCTTTTTTTCATTTCTCTGGAGTTATTGGCTTGTCAAATTCGTTCATGAATTTCTCTATGTGCTGCGATGGAAATGTTTCTCACCTTGTAACATCTGCTATAGCTGAGTGCAGACACGTTGAGTGTCACTGATGTGGCAGTAACAGTACAGACAAAGACTTATAACTGTATGACTGTCGTTCTGTACTTATCAATCAGTTACATACTGTAGTTGCTGTTTTTTTAATAAATCCATCACTTCTAAACATTATGTGTTTAGCATGTTCTGATCAAAGTCTCATTACTTTGCTTCGGTCAGATTAAAATTTTGTCCTTCATTGTGGCCACAGGTTGTGCTTTATTGAGCTGAACTGAATGATATGGCGAATTATCCGTTACCAAAACACTATGTATAAAGACGACCGGAAGCAACATAGAAATGAACTTTCTTTAAATTAACCAGTATTTTTACTGAAAAATCAAAATAGATGTCAGAAAATTCTTCATGGAGGTAATATGTATAAATAATCAGTTCCTCAACTTTCTCTGTTGGTATACTCCTTGTTCTATGGCGCGTTTTGCCTGTTAACAGAAGTGATTGTACACACCGTATGACACATGGTACTGCAATCAATATTATATTTTCCAGATTCTCTGTTAGCATTTCAGGGAGCAAACGACATTTCTTTCTCTAAGGTAACCCCTATGTCCCTGAAAAACATTTACAACTGGGGCCAATTTTCTTTAAAAGTATGTCACTGCATGTCATTCTCCCATTCTGACAATAATGAACCAATTTCCAAAGTGTTGGGCACTCTTTCCTGCTGTATTATGTATATATGTGCTACCTACTTTAATTATCATCAAAACTGTCCATCTTTATTATATGGTACGATCTCTTCTTTCTCTTTCTGAAATTCACAAGAAGAGGGCTTTAAGTTCAATGTGCAGTCTTCTCCCATTTGTCATCTCTGTGGAGATATTTAATGCTTCTGTTTTTTTTATTATTTTACTGCTTGCTGTCAAAGAACCACCATTAAACCTTAGCCTTACAATGTTTACCATAATCTAATAAAATTTTATCTGCTTGATCTTTCAGTGAATCCCTATTGCCAAAATTAGTTTTCCTAGTATTATAACAAGCCATTGCCACATAAATGTCAGGATTCACTTACAGAATCTGTGAAATATGTACACACAAACCTCTTGGGGAAAATGCACCTCAATACTACTGGAAACCATAATCACCTAAAACTGTGATGATACTGAGGCACTAGCATGGAAAAGCAAACAAAATCATGTTACACATTTGGTTATGGCATAAGTGCAGAGACACTGCACCAAGTCCATACTAATTGTCGAGATTTTCTCTCGCTGTATAAACTGTACTGCTACACTGAAATTAAATCAAAATCGCTTTATCATCTCAATATAATTTCAAGTAATTTGAACAACAGGACTGTAAATACTCAAACCAATTAATAATGTAACATCAATGATTTCTTTATTGCATGCTTGCAAGAACATCAAAATATTTTAGTCAGGATTGGGAGAAGTACTTAGAATTACATAAAGCTGTTTGGCTTTGACTACTTTACCAAGATGTTCTCTTGTGTTAAGCCTCTACAAGATCAGGAGGGAACGTGTTATACTAAAAAAATTGTGAGTATGATGAGAGCCTGTGCTATAGGATCAGATATAAATGTGAAACAATAGGGGAAGAAATCTAACGAGTTAAATACCAAATCATAGTGCTTTGGAAAATAATCTGATAAATAATGATAAACTGATAAGTAATCAATCTAGATGGCAGAACTCATACATTAACATGTGCAAAAGGTATTACAGTCCTTGAAGATTAAGGGGATGAGATGGTTGATACTGCAAGAAATATGCATAAAAAGCAACAAAGCCAGCCTGAAAAATTAATGTTTGGAAGACATAAGTCATGTTGGTTTCCAGGAGAACAAGGAAAATTAGGGTTTAACAGCCCTTAGGTGATGAAGTCATTAGAAGAAAAGAATATCAGTGTCACTGGAGATGAAACACAAGCTCAGACTGCAGAGGGGTGGGGAAGGAAATCAACCAAATCCTTGCAAAGGAACCATCCACGTATTTATTTTAAATGATTTAGGCAAATGACGGAAAACCAAAAGCTTTAATTCCCCCCTACTGAGATTTGAATTTCAGTCATCCCAAATGCTTTTGAAAGACCAATGCAGAGTGCACCACTGTGCCTTGGAGATTTGAGATTTTCTAAAATAAAAAACTTAAGATATCTTGGCATCTAATTTGACTATCACAACATCTCAATGCTGAATGTAAAACAGTAGAAGTGCATATAATGCAGTAATTTTTCCATCGTTCCTGAGACATATTGAGGCCTTGTGTGTAATAATCATGACTAGAGACTTTTAATTTATAGTGTAAGGTATTGTGGAAAATCTTTGGTCCAGGGCAATATACTGATGATTTGAGAAGAATAAGAACCCATAGCTATCAGAGGAGATGAAAATATTTTAACATTGGTGAAAAATTATAACTAAGAACACTCTGGTGGTCAGAAAATGTGACTGTGATTGTGTGAGGGCTGGAGGACGATTCCACATCACAGACCATGGAAATGAAGAGTGAATGGTGTCATGAAGCTCCTACAACAGTTTGGCTTAAAAGATAAACAAACAGAAAAAAAACCTAATAACATGGTTACTCAAGACAGATTGTGAAATTGGTGCCAATCTTAATGGTATGTAAATGCTGTGAAGTAAGGTAATAGGAATTTTAATGCTGATCTGACAATACGTTTTGAGCTTAACTGACAACAAACTTGACAGGATATGGACTGAAAATATTAAAGCCAGGTTTTTCACGTATCCATCCACAGAGTATTCACTCACCCTTAGTAGGCTTGTTGGAGTTCCAATTCATAGCAAATAAATTTTTACTATAACATCTTCATTATAGCCAAAAATTGAGTTAGAAGCATAAGAAGATTAAGAAAGAGACAATTGACCCATTTACATAATCCAGGTATTTTCTGTTGAAATATTATGTGCAGTGGATCACATGTCAGTAGAGATTTTGATTCAAATTCATTGCAGAAATAAAGATACAACCCAAACAGCTCATAGACATTTATGTTATATAGAAATGGAACCACTCAGTGGCTGAACTCAAAATATGGAATTTATTGCATATGTAGGAGTCTTTGAGTAATGATTGATGCTAGAAACTGTTGTATTAGCTTGGTGCACAAGTTCGTATCATTCTTGTTTTGCATTTTGGTTCTCTGGTTACCTCTTCAAAGAACTGGGTATACTAACTACTGCCTCTCAGTATATTTACTCCTTAATGACATTTGTCCTAAATAATATATCTCTTTTTCCAACAAACAGCTCAGTTCATACGTACAATACCAGGAACAAAAATGTTCTGCACAAGGACTTGAAAGCACTTACTTTAGTTCAAAAAGGGTTCCACTACTCAGGAACACTCATCTTCAATAATTTGCCAGCAAACATAAAACATTTAGTTACAAATAAAGATCACTTTAAAAGGAGCCTGAAAGACTTCTACTCCATTGACGAATTTCTTAATAGAAACAAATAATGTATTGTATATATTCATACTATTAGCATTGTTATTTCAGCTAAAAAAAAGAAAAAAAAGATATTGACATATTCTACATCCAAGAGGATCTCCTCAGCACGGTTCTTTGGAACGAAAAACTAATCTAATCTAATCTAATTTATCGATTGTTATTTTTTGTTTGTAGTTCAGTGTTGTTGTTTGAGTTTACATGTTATCATTTTGTCATTTGGAAATAGTGAATAGAGCTCTGGACTCCAGGAAGTGGAGAGTCAAGTGTGACACTGGAACATTTTCAACATTTTTTTCTCTTTGAGTTCAGTTGAGAAGTGACAGTAGCGAAGTCAGTCAGAAACATTTGCGCCGCCTAATAGGATAATGCCATTGAACAGAGTGTGACAAAAAATGGTTTTCGCATTTTAAGGAGGGTCGGTTTTGACATTGGTGACTCTCCACCTTCAGGAAGACCTTCGGTGTGTCTTGAAGATCATTAAAATGCATTAATTGACAATGATCCATCTCAGTGTACTCGAGAACTGGTGAATGTGATGAACTGTGATCGTTTCACCATCGTGTGACATTTTCATGCCATGGGGAAGGTTCAAAAATCGGATGTAAGGGTACCACATGCTCTGAGACACAATCACAAAAATTAGAGGGGAACATTATGTGCATATCTGCTTGCACATTATCAATTGACTTGTGAACAACAGTGATCAGTCCTACCCTTATCGTTACTGGTGCTAAGAAACGGTGTCTTCATGCTAACATATAGTTGAGCCCAAACAAAGAAGCAACCTCCCCATACAAAGACCTGCTTGCAGCTTAAAAATATAATGTCACGTATCTGGCGGAACAGTGATGATTACTGCGAATTGCTTATCCAAGGTATAACCTTCCCTCCTGACATTTACTGTCAGCAGCTGAGACATCTTGCAGACACAATCCAAAAATAATGACCAAGAAAACTGTGGAACGATGATGCTCCTTGATAACGCCCAGCTGCATGCTGCTAGACTGAAAAAAAAACCCTGTATGGTAGTTGGGTTGGGAAGTAATTCCTCACCATGTTCTTCGACTGACCTTCAAGAAATTTCCTTACTGGATGAAAATGAGCTCCAAACATGACTCGACAAATTCTTTGCCTCAAAATCACGTGATTTCTACAGTTGCAAAATCCGATAGTTACCCCTGCATCGGTTGGTTGATTTGGGGGAGAGGGCCAAACAGCGAGATCATCGCTCCCACCGTATTAGGGAAGGATGGGGAAGGAAGTTGGACATGGCCTTTCATAGGAAACATTCTGGCATTTACATGAAGCGATTTAAGGAAATCATGGAAAACCTAAATCAGGATGCCTGGACACGAGTTTGAACTGTCACTCTTCTGTATGTGATCCCAGAGTGCTAACCACTGTGCCACTTCTCTCAGTCCCTGCATTGGCAGACTATTGTTAATAGTGAAGAAGATATTATTGATGACTAATATCTCTGTTGTGTATATCGTTTTTGTGTTATAAATTTATGGAAAAACTATGAATTTTTCATGCTTTAAAATAAAGCACTTAATAGTATTACCCTTATTTGGCAATTAAATGGATCAATTTGCAGTTTGACAAAATAATTGCATATATATAGTTCCAAGTATCCCATTATTTGATTAATATTATTGCTACAATTTTGTATAGTTCCTCTGATTAAAGGAAACAATGTCTCATGTAATACCAACAAATTCTTTACAATAAATTCTATTCATGAGACAAATAAGTACACAGAACCAAATGAGCTAGAAGATGAAACACTTACGCTGGTTGCAGTAATGCTATATGTTATAGAAATAGCTTGTGAGCACTAACACACAGGTATAGTAATGTACATTACGTTGCACTTGTCAACCATGTTGAGAAACAATATGTATTTTTTATTTACTGTATATCAAGTTTCTATGTACATCATTTCACTTTCATGGGGAGTGACAAAAATTTGGAACTTCTTATACCAATGATGAAAATAATTTGAAAAGGAAATCAAATCTCACCTTTGCTGCTGTGCCATATATATGAGTTATTTATCAGCTTTATTCTCTATATAAGCAATGATAATAATACACTTCCTTGGTTACTTTCTCAATTGGTTTTGATGTCATCACCCTCAAAATCGCATTTCATGTACGACTCACACTTCATTTTCGACCTATTCATTACTCCCCATCTCAATTCAGTTTGTTCTTTATTGTGGTGATACTGATGCAGTGTTTCGTGACAGTTTAAGGAAGGGTTAGTTTTCGTTTATCTCAAAACTTTATTACTTAGTGAGCAATTTTGTTTGTCTTTCTATGTTGTAGGTACTCACAACGCCATGATGTCACTGTCAGAAATGCTTTGTCCTTTGACTTGTTGAACTTACATCATTGAAAAATGGAAATGAAATGAAGTCCCATGCTTCTTTACAGAGCGTAGGGGAATGAGGCGGGAGACCCGCACCGCCTTACTAGGCAAGGTCGTAATGGAGGTGGTTTGCCATTGCCTTCCTCCGACCGTAATGGGGAACATCATTGAAAAGGTTCTGATATTTGACTCATTGTATCAGGTTTGACAAAATCCATATGAGGGAAGAAAAAAAAGCTCAAGATAATCTTGCTGCCATAAGATCCATTCTTAATGTGTCTCCAACTGCAGTGCACATGTTGCTCTGTCAGAAAATGTTACTTCGGACGAAATGCTCGTTCCATACATAGGCAGATGCAGGTACAGGATGTATATCCCAAATAAAACTTCAAAATATGGGATCAAGGTTTTCATCCTGGCTTATGCTAAAAGGTTCTATGTAAAGCATTTGGAAGTCTATGCAGGTGCACAACCGCAAAGAGCATACAGAGGCAGTAATAAGCAGACAATGTTGTTTTGCATCTTGTAGACCCAGGAAAAGAGTCTGGAACCATTCTGACAATAGACAATGGGTTTACGTCTTGCTGAAGCGTCAAAAAAAGAAAAGTACATTACTGTTGTTGGTACGTCAAAAAAATAAGCCTGAAATTTCAGTTGAGTTTTTACCCAAAAAATCAAAAAAAGAGTGCTCAAATATGTTTGGATTTCAGGAAGACATGACATTACTTTCATATGTAGCAAAATGAAACAAATCAGTACTATTTATTTCGTCAGTGGATGATGATGAACCAGACAGCGACAGAGGCGAAAAGAAAAGTACAAGTATAATAAAGCAATATAACAAAACAAATAGTGGCGAAGTTATCGTTGACACAATCTATGCTGAATATACTGTTGCTAGATGGACTAGACAATGCCGCCGCTGTCTGCTTTTTCAGTTGCTGAACATTGCAGCTCTCAATGGATAAATTGTATTCAAAACAAACAAAAACGTTTTAGTTAGAAGAGAATACCTCAGAACTCTAGGAAAGTCTCTCATAACACCATATTCGACAATGTGTGCATCTCATCCCAACCTTCCACACGAGATTCACAGGCTTTTCTCTAAGCTCTCAGGCACCTAAGGACGAGAAACAGTTGAATATCCAGTATCAGGGAAAGGGGGAAGTTGCGAGAAATGCAAGGACAGTGCAACTAAATAGTTTCGCATCGTTTGCAAGGTGTGGTTATGCTTTGCAAGTGCTGAAATGATTTGCAGTGACTGTTTCGAAAATTGATAATTTTAGAGGACTATGTCTCACAAACTATTCATTATATTCACAATTTCTATTTACATAATGGGGATTCTGAATTTTTGCTTCTTAGTTACAAATCTTATTTACATTTGTATTTCAATCAAATTTATTTGTGTTATCAAGTTTACTTGTATTTTCAGTTCACTTATATTTAGTTCTACAAAGAAATAGGTTTTCAGTTTTTTTACAATTATTGTATAATTCATAACGTAAAAATGAAGTCACTATAACATTTAATACTACCTGAAGGAAATAAAAATACATCATTTGTTGTCAATACACTGTTTGTCATTGGTTATAAGTGTTTTATTTATTGGGTCCCACAAACCTGCCCAACCATTCTTTAAAGTATTTTTCGCCTGACCTTTCTAGGGTTAGAAAAAGCTGGTACTCACATTAGAGATGCAGTAGTTACTCAAATGAAATGGCAAGTGACACTTTGATATGATAATCTGTTATCTCACCAACATTTATACCATATTATCAACACTACAATTGCCGTGTTTTGTTTGTGGTGCTATTTACAGTGCCCTCAAGACTCATTTAAAAGATAATATTTTCACTCTTACACCCAAGATCACTTAAATAAGACAAAATATAAACATTATTCTCAGATTTTGGAGCTATTCTTTGTAAATGTGCACTAAAAGATGGAACAATATAGTTTATTTCCTTTTACAGAAGCGACACTGAATCTGAAATTGTACTGCCACCAAAAACCTAGCTACGTTCTTTCTCAAACCCAGATGTTAAAGAGCACTGAAGTTGGCAGAAAGGCTACTAGAATCTGAATATACCGTCACTATTGCATTAACTCCTACCCCCATGAACCATGGACCTTGCCGTTGGTGGGGAGGCTGTGTGCCTCAGCGATACAGATGGCCGTACCGTATGTGCAAACACAATGGAGGGGTATCTGTTGAGAGGCCAGACAAACGTGTGGTTTCTGAAGAGGGGTAGCAGGCTTTTCAGTACTTGCAGGGGCAACAGTCTGGATGATTGACTGATATGGCCTTGCAACACTAACCAAAATGGCCTTGCTGTGCTGGTACTGCGAATGGCTGAAAACAAGGGGAAACTACAGCTGTAATTGTTCCCGAGGGCATGCAGCTTTACTGTATGGTTAAATGGTGATGGCGTCCTCTTGGGTAAAATATTCTAGAGGTAAAATAGTCCCCCGTTTGGATCTCCGGGCGGGGACTACTCAAGAGGAAGTCGTTGTCAGGAGAAAGAAAACTGGTGTTCTACGGATCGGAACGTGGAATGTCAGATCCCTTAATCGGGCAGGTAGGTTAGAAAATTTAAAAAGGGAAATGGATAGGTTAAAGTTAGATATAGTGGGAATTAGTGAAGTTCGGTAGCAGGAGGAACAAGACTTTTGGTCAGGTGAATACAGGGTTATAAATACAAAATCAAATAGCGGAAATGCAGGAGTAGGCTTAATAATGAATAAAAAAATAGGAGTGCGGGTAAGCTACTACCAACTGCATAGTGAACGCAATATTGTGGCCAAGATAGACACGAAGCCCATGCCTACTAAAGTAGTACAAGTTTATATGCCAACTAGCACTGCAGATGGTGACGAAATGTATGACGAGATAAAAGAAATTATTCAGGTAGTGAAGGGAAACGAAAATTTAATAGTCATGGGTGACTGGAATTCGAGAGTAGGAAAAGGGAGAGAAGGAAACATAGTGGGTGAAAATGGATTGGGGGGAGAGAAATGAAAGAGGAAGCCATCTGGTAGAATTTTGCACAGTGCATAACTTAATCATAGCTAACACTTCGTTCAAGAATCATAAAAGAAGGTTGTATACATGGAAGAATCCTGGAGATACTAGAAGGTATCAGATAGATTATATAATGGTAAGACAGAGATTTAGGAACCACGTTTTAAATTGTAAGACATTTCCAGGGGCAGATGCGGACTCTGACCACCCTATTGGTTATGAACTATATATTAAAACTGAAGAAACTGCAAAAAGATGAAAATTTAAGGAGATGGGACGTGGATAAACTGACTAAACCAGAGATTGTACAGAGTTTCAGGGAGAGCATAAGGGAACAATTGACAGGAATGGGGCAAAGAAATACAGTAGAAGAAGAACGGGTAGCTTTGAGGGATGAAGTAGTGAAGGCAGCAGAGGATGAAGTAGGTAAAAAGACGAGGGCTAGTAGAAATCCTTGGGTAACAGAAGAAATACTGAATTTAATTGATGAAAGGAGAAAATATAAAAATGCAGTAAATGAAGCAGGCAAAAGGGAATACAAACGTCTCAAAAATGAGATCGACAGGAAGTGCAAAATGGCTAAGCAGGGATGGCTAGAGCAGGAGTAGTAGTAGAGGGGTTTTTTGGGCGCACGACAGCAAGGTCTTCAGCGCCCGGGATGGGCGAAAGGAGAAAATATAAAAATGCAGTAAATGAAGCAGGCAAAAAGGAATACAAACATCTGAAAAATGAGATCGACAGGAAGTGCAAAATGGCTAAGCAGGGATGGCTGGAGGACAAATGTAAGGATGTAGAGGCTTATCTCACTAGGGGTAAGATAGATACTGCCTACAGGAAAATTAAAGAGACCTTTGGAGAAAAGAGAGCCACTTGTATGAATATCAAGAGCTCAGAAAGCAGAAAGGTGGATGGAGTATATAGAGGGCGATGTACTTGAGGACAATATTATGGAAATGGAAGAGGATATAGATGAAGATGAAATGGGAGATACGATACTGCGTGAAGAGTTTGTCAGAGCACTGAAAGACCTGAGTTGAAACAAGGCACCGGGAGTGGACAACATTCCATTGCAACTACTGACAGCCTCGGGAGAGGCAGTCCTGACAAAACTCTACCATCTGGTGAGCAAGATGTATGAGGCAGGCGAAATACCCTCAAGCTTCAAGTAGAATATAATAATTCCAATCCCAAAGAAAGCAGGTGATGACAGATGTGAAAATTACCGAACTATCAGTTTAATAAGTCACAGCTGCAAAATACTAGCGCTAATTCTTTATAGACGAATGGAAAAACTGGTAGAAGCCGACTTTGGCGAAGATCAGTTTGGATTCCGCAGAAATGTTGGAACACATGAGGCAATACTGACCCTACGACTTATCTTAGAAAATAGATTAAGGAAAGGCAAACCTACATTTCTAGCATTTGTAGACTTAGATAAAGCTTTTGACAATGTTAACTGGAATACTGTCTTTCAAATTCTAAAGGTGGCTGGGGTAAAATACAGGGAGCGAAAGGCTATTTACAATCTGTACAGAAACCAGATGGCAGTTATAAGAGTCTAGGGGCATGATAGGTAGCAGCGGTTGGGAAGGGAGTGAGACAGGGTAGTAGCCTGTCCCTGATGTTATTCAATCTGTACATTGGGCAAGCAGTAAAGGAAACAAAAGAAAATTTCGGAGTAGGTATTAAAGTCCATGGAGAAGAAATAAAAACTTTGAGTTTCGCTGATGACATTGTAATTCTGTCAGAGACAGCAAAGGACTTGGAAGAGCAGTTGAATGGAATGGATAGTGTCTTGAAAGGAGGATATAAGATGAACATCAACAAAAGCAAAACGAGGATAATGGAATGTAGCCGAATTATGTCAGGTGATGCTGAGGGAATTAGATTAGGAAATGAGACACTTAAAGTAGTAAAGGAGTTTTGCTATTTAGGGAGTAAAATAACTGATGATGGTCGAAGTAGAGAGGATATAAAATGTAGACTGGCAATGGCAAGGAAATCGTTTCTGAAGAAGAGAAATTTGTTAACATCGAGTATAGATTTAAGTGTCAGGAAGTCGTTTCTGAAAGTATTTGTATGGAGTGTAGCCATGTATGGAAGTGAAACATGGACGATAAATAGTTTGGACAAGAAGAGAATAGAAGCTTTCGAAATGTGGTGCTACAGTAGAATGCTGAAGATTAGATGGGTAGATCATCTAACTAATGAGGAGGTATTGAATAGAATTGGCGAGAAGAGAAGTTTGTGGCACAACTTGACTAGAAGAAGGGATCGATTGGTAGGACATATTCTGAGGCATCAGGGGATCACCAATTTAGTATTGGATGGCAGCGTGGAGGGTAAAAATTGTAGAGGGAGACCAAGAGATGAATACACTAAGCAGATTCAGAAGGATGTAGGTTGCAGTAAGTACTGGGAGATGAAGAAGCTTGCACAGGGTAGAGTAGCATGGAGAGCTGCATCAAAACAGTGTCAGGACTGAAGACAACAACAACAACATGGCATTAACTTACACCATTGGTAGAATTAAGTTAGCTGCTGTGAAACTGCAAATTCCTTTCACTAATTATTCAGTGAAACACTTGCTCACTTACACACAAATCTTGTGTACATGAATTCTGTATTATATTTCCGTCACATAAATCAACAATTGTGTGCCCATGAAGGTTTTACATACTTAAGTCACACTTCCTTCCTCTGTAGTACAGCAAACCATATTAAAAACGACCAATTTTGGAGAGATCTTTAAGGTGGTGCATCATTGAATCAGCATTTATCACAATATGAAAGTTTTCCTTTGTGAACACTGAAATGAAGGTGGTGCCTGTTCTATTTGCTTCTGACGCTGATTAGTGGTGTGAGAAGGAAAGTGGCCTTACAAGTTAAAACGACTATTGTAGTAAGGCTATAAATGTCACAACAGGATTACTCAACTTCACCACTCGAGTGGTGCCCAAGTGGCGTCACTTTTGTTACTTGTGAAACCAGGCTTAAGTTCGTCGACTGAAAGCTGCACAAGCATGTCAACTCTTGTACGAGGGGAGAAGTGAGTGTCACCCAAAAATTACTTCTAAGTATTGCTTACTTGTGTGTAAGGGTAGTGCTGGAGGCATGCCGATGGGGGCAAAACTGCACTTTGGATCAAAAAAAGTTATAATTCCAATACGTTTGTCTCAGAGGGGTACTTCCAATGATACCACACTCGAATTGCCACCCCATCCCATGTGTGGGAAGTGAGGGGCAACTATGAAATCTTCAGTGGGAACCGCCAATTTTTATTGCAGATTACGATGCTACAAAAATATATACGTATGTTTTGCCTGAAGCATTTTCTTCGTTTCACCACAGACTATGCTGTTATCTGAGTAATAGACATAGTACACAATCATAATTTTCGACATGCCACTCAGTGGCCCTTGAATAGCCAATGATCCTTGGGATCCCACCTCCATGCTGCGACGATGTCTTTACAGCTTGTTGGCACTTGAGCAATCGCTGGTACACCTTATCTTTTAAATATCCCCACAGAAAGAAATCCGGCGATCTATCAGTCCAGTTAATATGGCCATCTCTTCCGATCCACTGACCAGTGTGAACATGGTCTAATACCTTCCTTGCTTAGATATCGGAATCCTCTGGGCAACCATCATGCTGAAACCACATGCATTGTAAAACGTCCAGAGCAACATCCTGCAGTAATACCGGTAGTTCCTGTTCCAGAAACGTTCGATATTTGTGTCCATTCAACATGCCGTCGATAAAATACGACCACTGAATTGGTTTTCCATCATGCCACACCATATATTAACCGACCAAGGACTTTGGTGGTCAACTTGCTGTAACCAGCGCGGAGTGTTTACACTTAAGTAACGCTAGTTATGTCGGTTAACGATACTGTCGTTTGTGGTATCTGTAGACTCATCGGGAAATAGTGTCCTGGCAAAGAACGTGTGGGTCGTTTGCTGTTGTTGACATGTCCATTCACAAAACACTACGCGGCTATGGAAATTGGCGCCATGATGTTCTTGTTGAAGTGACATGTGGTATGGATGTTACTTATGACGATGCTGTACTCTCATAACACTACCTACAGACATTCCGGAATCGCTTATTCATGGTGCACTGCTGCTAGTACAACTATTTCATTAGCTTCTCCTGCATCGTGTTTGCTTCGCTTCCTTTTTCCAGTCTATACACTCCCATCAAACATAAAAGCGTTCACGATCTTGTAAAATAACGAACGAGAGAGAGATTTCTCTGTAAAACATTCTACATACAAGGCAAGACAGCCTCGCCATATCTCATGCATTCTTCGCAAATCAGGATCATTTCAGTTTTGTTTTCTGTGGTTGCAGCATTCATAGTACATTTGCACATCATTTCACAAAATAATAGGTAAGTGTGCAGGCATTAAAGACTGCGCAATTCTTGCAATGTTTAGCTGCTATCTGTCCTACGTCTGTACAATACATGAGCTCCCGTTACAGTGTACTGCCTGTTAAGAAACGTCGTAGCTCGCTACATGGCCACAGTGGCATGTCGAGTAGTTCCCTGTTCGATATGTCGGTGGAATTCAACGTTGCGAAAGGGGTTTCCAATTAGAAGTTCTGAAATACTCGCCTGTCCTACCCTTGCAGCAGAGAGGTGGGATACCACATGCCATTGGATATTCAAGGGCCATTGAATGGCATGTCATAAATTACGATTGTGTACCCATTTCTATTTTTCAGATTATAGCGTCATCTGTGGCGAAATAAAGAAAATGCTTGAGACGAAAATATGTATATTTTGCTGTAGTATCGCTACTAGCCCTCGTCTTTTTACCTATTTGATCCTCTGCTGCCTTTACTACTTCATCCCTCAAAGCTACCCATTCTTCTTCTACTGTATTTCTTTGCCCCATTCCTGTCAATTGTTCCCTTATGCTCTCCCTGAAACTCTGTACAACCTCTGGTTTAGTCAGTTTATCCAGGTCCCATCTCCTTAAATTCACACCTTTTTGCAGTTTCTTCAGTTTTAATCTACAGGTTATAACCAATAGATTGTGGTCAGAATCCACATCTGCCCCTGGAAATGTCTTACAATTTAAAACCTGGTTCCTAAATCTCTGTCTCACCATTATATAATCTATCTGATACCTTTTAGTATCGCCAGGATTCTTCCAGGTATACAACCTTCTTTTATGAATCTTGAACCAAGTGTTAGCTATGATTAAGTTATGCTCTGTGCAAAATTCTACAAGGCGGCTTCCTCTTTCATTTCTTCCCCCCAATCCATATTCACCTACTATGTTTCCTTGTCTCCCTTTTCCTACTGACGAATTCCAGTCACCCATCACTATTAAATTTTCGTCTCCCTTCACTACCTGAATAATTTCTTTTATCTCGTCATACATTTCATCTATTTCTTCATCATCTGCAGAGCTAGTTGGCATATAAACTTGTACTACTTTAGTAGGCATGGGCTTTGTGTCTATCTTGGCCACAATAATGCGTTCACTATGCTGTTTGTAGTAGCTAACCCGCACTCCTATTTTTTTATTCATTATTAAACCTACTCCTGCATTACCCCTATTTGATTTTGTATTTATAACCGTGTAATCACCTGACCAAAAGTCTTGTTCCTCCTGCCACCGAACTTCACTAATTCCCACTATATCTAACTTTAACCTATCCATTTCCCTTTTTAAATTTTCTAACCTACCTGCCCGATTAAGGGATCTGACATTCCACGCTCCGATCCGTAGAACGCCAGTTTTCTTTCTCCTGATAACGACGTCCTCTTGAGTAGTCCCCTCCCGGAGATCCGAATGGGGGACTATTTTACCTCCGGAATATTTTACCCAAGAGGACGCCATCATCATTTAATCATACAGTAAAGCTGCATGTCTCGGGAAAAAATTACGGCTGTAGTTTCCCCTTGCTTTCAGCCGTTCGCAGTACCAGCCCAGGAAGGCCGGTTTGGTTAATGTTACAAGGCCAGATCAGTCAATCATCCAGACTGTTGCCCCTGCAACTACTGAAAAGGCTGCTGCCCCTCTTCAGGAACCACATGTTTGTCTGGCCTCTCAACAGATACCCCTCCGTTGTGGTGGCACCTACGGTACGGCCATCTGTATCGCTGAGGCACGCAAGCCTCCCCACCAACGGCAAGGTCCATGGTTTATGGGGGGAGGTTTATTCAGATATCTGTGGAAAAAGATCTTTGCATTAGTTCTGGTTTTGCAATCGCAGTGGCATGTCTTTGCTCCACAGACTTTAGAGTTCTCTGGTAATGTGTTCTAAAGGGTGGGGGAATGAGTGGAACATGTGGTGAAGTGTAATGTGGGGGAATCTGTAGATAAAACATAAGCTATTGGAAGTTGTCCGAACTGTTGTCCAAAAATATCTAAACATGGCGATGTATAATTTTAAAAAGATTGCTGTCGTACCGCCAGCAAAGGTAAAATATACTTTTAATTGGTGCAATGTCAAAAATAACTTGTTTACGTCGAAACATACAGTGAAATGTACTACTGTTTTGCATTTTAGGATTTTATAGATATTACCCTCTCAAAAACACAACGGAAGACGCCAACTGTTATTCACAAGAACTACAAAATATCAAGAATAAGGCAGTTTTATATGCGCAAGGTCAAGTTCACACAACAGAATTTCCACGATAGGCTCTCAGAGATTATACAGGACTTTCCGAAACTTGACGTAAGTTCTTTCCTTTTGCTTTATTTTATATTACAGAGTGAGACGAACTGAATAAAAATTTTTGACTTTTAATTTATGACAAAAACGTGCTTGAATGATGACTCGTACGTAAGATTCAATGATGTGTGTGTTTGCATATGTAGGTTGAAGGAAAAAAAAATTGAACACTGTAGTTTTTGTCACAGCTTTTCGAATTGAAGTTATTTGGACGACACTTAAAATTTCTCTTAAAAGTTTAGTGTCAAGTGCCTCTCTCGATTTTGTTATAGTCTACATTTTAATTCCATTTAATTTATTATTATTAAGCCAGTTCGTCTACAGGTTTTAGTTTTGTTAAGTATTTTACAGATATTCAATGTGTCCCTTTCGTTAATGCTTGCTTGCCCAGTGTTGCTACACATTTACATGTTGCACATTTAATAAGAGATATTTCATTGAAAGTTGATTTTCCAAGTCAGACTGGTAGCCAGTTCGTGGATGGTTTTCAGATGGAAGGTATAAAGTTGAATACTCTGTGAATTAATTTGGATAATTCGTTTATTATCAGTTCAAGGGCAGTCTCATGTCCCAGACAATACATTTGCATGAAATCTGTCTATAGAACTCTTCTCCCTCAGCTTCAAATGGCTGTATTGGATCACATGATGTCACGCAGTGTGAGGGCACCACACTGCAGTTTGATACCTGCAGTGGTGATTGAAATTTGCAATGATTTACCAACCACAATCCCGTGTGTTCTGATTTGGAATGTTATGTCTGTGGTCCACTTCAGCCAAATGTCAGGATAACTTGTCAGTTCCTCTGAATTAGTGCTTCATCAGTCAATAAAATATTAAATCCTTACAAGGAAGGAGTCTCGCACCTGTTGGATTGTTTTGACCATCTTCAGATTTTTCTCTTAAACTCATCTTGGAGACGTTGTATAATTTGAAATATGCAGGTTGTCCTATGAGTTTGCTCTTTTAGTATCATATGTACATTTTCTTTGATTAAATTACTCTCTAATGAACTGAATACCTTCAAATTTCTAACTTATCCTGCAAATCTTGTTTGTTGCAATTCTTTTGAGTGGGATGTTGATGTTTCCTTACTTCTCTTATGCTCAAATTTCCATTTCTTTTCGCGTAATGTATTCAGCATGCTTCATGATATATGTGGTTTTGAAACAGTAACTTGAGTGTGACCATGTTTCTTACATTTTAACCTTCTGTTTCAAATCTCGTAGGAATTTGAGGAAAATGTGATGGTCCTACATTCTCAGGAAGGCCCGAGTCGGGTCATTGTCACGCAAACTGCAACAAGGATCTTAATTGGGGCTGCTTTTCTGATTTGTGCTGATGTGCAAACAATGGGGCTGTTGTGTCTCCAGGACCTGTGGGATGATCTGTAGCTTATTTTTTTTACAACTGTGTGTATGGTATCCTAATATGCTGTTGCCCGATTTATAGTCCCAGCTACATAACTCAAGTGGGCCCCTACTAGGGATTGCCACTTTACACACTGCCATTGATATTGCATCACTGTTGTATGCACATCATTCTTGTACAATAATTGAGTACTTTTCATTTTTCCAATGCGTAATGTAAATGTTCAACACATTTTCCCACTAGTTTTGGCCAAGTTGGCAAATGAAGTCAGCAGATCAAATATTGCCTCAGTGAAGGGTATTACCGTACATTACATTATATGTGTGGTGAGAGTATGTGTGGGTGCCTGTTTGGTTGTGGGATTACAGAATCGTCTGATTCCAGCTGTCTGCTTTGACCCCTGATGTCATCAGTATGGCGGAAATGACCATTCTCAGCGTGTCCAATATGGTGACAATGATGTCACTACATAAACATGCCAACAGACATGAAAATACATATAAATATGACAATAACATCTCCCTCCAAATATATAATCAAACTAAGTATAAACATATAAAAACTCACATGATCCCAAACCACACAAAATGATAAAAAAACAACACAAAATTCCCACATTCCACTACACCCACAAAATCCAGAGGAACTGGTCACTTCCTTTCACCTGCATACCTCAACTGCAATTGTCAATACCACAAAATAAAAACCTACAACTACAAAACTTAGAATTGGACCACAAAACCAACATTTAAAACAACAAAACTTAGAATTGAACACTTCACTTGACCTATATAGGTCAACAATAGCTGATGATACCAAAACAAATACATATACAATGATAAAAATTGGAATCGGACACTTCCCTTAACCAATAGGTCAACTACAGCTGACGATACCAAAACACATACATCTCCAATGACAAAAATTGGAATCTGTTACTTCCCTTGACCACAGCTGACAGCAACAAAAAACAAACACCTACACTTGCAAGATATAGAACCAAACCCACAACACATCAAAAACCCCACAAAACACACACACACAAAGCCAAAAAAACTCCCCAACCTCCCCCCCCCCCCCCACACACACACACACACAAAGAATCCACCAACAAATAAAAAGCACAAAATAAACGAAACTAAATCACACATTACAACTCAAAAATAATTGAGACAAAACAGTTCCTATGCAACATAATCATAAAACAGCATCCCCCCCACCCAATCCACCTAAATTCACCACCATTCCCTGCTCTCCACACATACAAAAACCCCTCAAATAACCACCCTTGGCCTGTACATCTTACTAACTCACTCAAAAAAATGTGGAAAGTACAATACTCATCTAAATGAGATTGCAGGTGAGAAGAGCGCCTCTTCCCCCTCCCCATGACTGATTTAACTGCCCCCCCCCCTCCCCCTGCAAACCCTCTATTGTATTGGTACATGCCCCAATTTCATAATTTTTGAACTCTAAACTATGAGTAACAACTAAATGATCATAACCCCTCTTTCCTAACTCCCTATCCAACAAAAAAGCATCTGACACTATAGTACTCCCCTTCTCCATATACTCTTCAATTAACCCCACCAATTCCCTCTTAGTACGTCCTTCTAAAACCCTGAAAATACAATCTGGATACCCACCTACCAAAATAACGGACCCCCACACCCATAAACCAGCCAGAGACTTTCCCTTCCCATACTTTCTCTTCCCAAACTGAGATTCACCCATCTCGACCATTACCCCCCGGCCCTCCCAACTTACCCCTATACTTCACATATTCCAAACACACGTCCCTACAAAAAGAAAACCAGTCTAAAACCGTCCTCTCACTCACTCCAGTCTCATGTGTCCAAAAACTGATAGAGGACGTATAACAAAAATAATAAGTCATCAAAGCAATCACTCTGATGGCCAATCTAGATTTCTCGAACCAGGTACCGTGTCTGATGGAGTGCCAAAGGCTATCCTTTCGGCTCTACCATATACAGGGTGAGTCACCTAACATTACCGCTGGATATATTTCGTAAACCACATCAAATACTGACGAATCGATTCCACAGACCGAACGTGAGGAGAGCGGCTAGTGTAATTGGTTAATACAAACCATAAAAAAGTGCACGGAAGTATGTTTTTTAACACAAACCTACGTTTTTTTTTTAAATGGAACCTCGTTAGTTTTGTTAGCAGATCTGAACATATAAACAAATATGTAATCAGTGTCATTTGTTGCATTGTAAAATGTTAATTACATCTGGAGATATTGTAACCTAAAGTTGACGCTTGAGTACCCCTCCTCCGCTGTTCGATCGTGTGTATTGGAGAGCACCGAATTACGTAGGGATCCAAAGGGAACAGTGATGGACCTTAGGTACAGAAGAGACTGGAACAGCACATTATGTCCACATGCTAACACCTTTTTATTGGTCTTTTTCACTGACGCACATGTACATTACCATGAGGGGTGAGGTACACGTACACACGTGGTTTCCGTTTTCAATTACGGAGTGGAATAGAGTGTGTCCCGACATGTCAGGCCAATAGATGCTCAATGTGGTGGCCGCCATTTGCTGCACACAATTGCAATCTCTGGCGTAATGAATGTCGTACACGCCGCAGTACATCTGGTGTAATGTCGCCGCAGGCTGCCACAATATGTTGTTTCATATCCTCTGGGGTTGTAGGCACATCATGGTACACATTATCCTTTAACGTACCCCACAGAAAGAAGTCCAGAGGTGTAAGATCAGGAGAACGGGCTGGCCAATTTATGCGTCCTCCACGTCTTATGAAACGCCCGTCGAACATCCTGTCAAGGGCCAGCCTATTGTTAATTACGGAATGTGCAGGTGCACCATCATGCTGATACCACATACGTTGACGCGTTTCCAGTGGGACATTTTTGAGCAACGTTGGCAGATCATTCTGTAGAAACGCGATGTATGTTGCAGCTGTTTGGGCCCCTGCAATGAAGTGAGGACCAATGAGGTGGTCGCCGATGATTCCGCACCATACATTTACAGTCCACGGTCGCTGTCGCTCTACCTGTCTGAGCCAGCGAGGATTGTCCGCGGACCAGTAATGCATGTTCCGTAGATTCACTGCCCCGTGGCTTGTGAAACCCGCTTCATCGATAAACAGGTAGAACTGCAACGCATTCTCTGTTAATGCCCATTGACAGAATTACATTCGATGATTAAAGTTATCATCATGTAATTGCTGGTGTAGCGACACATGAAACGGGTGAAAGCGGTGACGATGCAGTATGCGCATAACACTACTTTGACTCAGTCCACCGGCTCTCGCAATGTCCCTGTACTCATGTGTGGGTTCATGGCAACAGCAGCTAACACACCAACTGCACCCGCTTCTCCTGTGACGGGCCTGTTACGGACCCGTTTGCGTGCTACGACCATACCTGTTGCATACAGTTGACGGTAGATTTTTTGCAATGTGCGGCACGTTGGATGCTCTTTGTCCGGGTACCGTTCTGCATACACCCTGCAGGCTTCAGCTGCATTTCATCGACATTCGCCATAGTTGAGTATCATCTCCGCCTTTTCAGAGTTCGAATACACCATGGTCACAGTTCCTACAACACTACACTATCACAGACGTCTGTGATAGTACTACAGTTGGGGTACTACAGTTGGTCTGCATGCGGAGACGAATGCAGAATAACAATAGCAGCAAGCACTACATGCGGACACTGCGGCAGCTAGACCAAACCACAACAGTGCACGACAGCCACACTCGTAAACACGGTCGTCATCGTAAACATGTCCCTGCAGATGCTGCTCACCAACTGTGGCCCGTGTTTGTTACAACACACAACTGAACGTCGGAGGTTTCAAGCGTCAACTTTAGGTTACAATATCTCCGGATGTAATTAACAGTTTACAAACGGCACTGATTACGTATTTGTTTATATGTTCAGATGTGCTAACAAAACTAACATGGTTCCATTAAAAAAAGTAGGTTTGTGTTAAAAAACATACTTCTGTGCATTTTTGTATGGTTTGTATTAAACAATTACACTAGCCCCTCTCCTCACGTTCGGTCTGTGGAATCGGTTCGTCAGTATTTGATGTGGTTTACGAAATATATCCAGCAGTAACGTTAGGTGACTCACCCTGTATAACGGACCCTGATGCGAGATGCTGGAACTCTCGTCAATCTCATGTTTTCCCTTCATACGCGACCATTTCACAATTTCTGGAGTCTGAACATCTGGAGAAACTTGATGAGAGACATCATATCCTCGCTCATCCCAATGCGCAACCTAGAGCTATTGTATTTCATAATCTTATCCATACCTAACAGAAGAAGCAACACAATAACACAATAAAATAGTGTCTCACTGCACAGCAAGCAGCAAACGAATAACACCTATTGACAATGCAATCACATTAAAAAAAATAATAATAGTAATTTAATTATTAACTCACTGAAACAGATTTCAATTCTTCAGTCACAGACACTCAGAAAAACTGCACACTGCCATCACCAAGGCTCAAATGAACCCAATACACCACACCTCTCTCTCTCTCTCTCTCTCTCTCTCTCTCTCACCACTACCAGAAAACACCATCAACCACAGCAAGACGACATCTACAGACACAATCAACTCGTATACCAAACTCTGCACCATAGTGACTTCACACACCACAATACCCTTACGTCACTGGTCAAAGCAGAAGGGTGGGATTGGACACCTCTGTTGACCCGTACTTTTGTAATAAAAAGTGCAAGAGTGAATACGATCTGCTGTTACATGTTTCTATGCACCACACATCTGTCTGCTATAGGTAAGTGGCTTTCTGTAAAGTATATTATGTTACTTTTGAATGCATTATGGGAACAGCAGTGATCAATGTCTTGTAAATAATTACTATTAAAAACAGTCTTGATCACGATTTATTTTACAGGTGACCGGTTTCGACCACTACTGTGGTCATCTTCAGACCAATGAGTTGGAACCCCTTTCTGTTGGAGAATCCAACAGAAAGGGGTTCCAACTCATTGGTCTGAAGATGACCACAGTAGTGGTCGAAACCGGTCACCTGTAAAATAAATCGTGATCAAGACTGTTTTTAATAGTAATTATATTATGTTAGCCACATAATTTCAACATTACGGTTTGATTTAAATTTTATAACTACAGTTCAGTCCAAGCCTAGATAAATAAGGTTAGTTTCTCAGAGAAGTATGACTAAATTCTCTAGGAAATTGATATCTGTATAAATATGTATATATAGCACTCAGGTGTGATATATTTGAATTTAATATAATGTCAGGTTTTAGCTGTCGACAATTTTCCACTACACCTGTGTATTTAGTGTGCAAGTTCCAAAGATGTAGGGACATCAATTGTGATGTATTTGCTTGCCTCATTGATTATCAGAAGGCATTTGACTGTGTGAAGCATGAACAAATGATAGAAGTACTAAAGGAAACAGGAACTGATGGGAAAGAATAATAGCCATTTATACAGGAACCAATCTGCAGTCATGAGAATAGATAAAGACCAATCAGAACAAGTGAGAATACGGCTGGGGTCAGGCAGAACTGTATATCATCACCGATACTCTTTAATCAGAACACACATTCAAAGAAGCCTTACTTGATGTGGAAGAAGGAATCTCAGTGAATGGGGCCACACTCAACAATTTTCGTTATGCAGATGACACCGTGGTGTTTGCTTATACAATGGAAGGACAGCAGTAACTGATAAACAAAATTTTTAAGACAAGCAAGAAATATGGCTTGGACATCAACACAAACAAAACAATTTTAAATAAAATTTGTGATCATCAGCACGAAGAACATTCGAGGTGTGAATCTGTGCATCGGTGGCACAAGCATAGAGCAAGTTTCACATTACCCGTATCTGGGCACCATTGTTAACGATGCGTGGGACAACTTGCAGGAGGTAGTGTTGCATCGGAATGGCAAGGAGCATTTTCAGCTCGATGAGCTCAGCCTTCAGTTTTACCATGAACACACAAATGTGGCTTCTCAGGTGCTGTGTGTGTGTGTGTGTGTGTGTGTGTGTGTGTGTGTGTGTGTGTGTGGAAACATGGACCCCTACAAAGGCAACCACTGCCTTTGGCTGTACAGAATAATGTTGAGAATATCATGCACTCAAAAAGTGACAAACGTTGAGGTTCTGTGCCGAGTTAATAAAAGTCCAGAACTGATCAACATCATCGAGTGTTGCAAACTACAATACCTTGGCAACTTCATGAGGAATCAAAAAAGATATGAGCTGCTTCAATGTATCCTACAAGGAAAAATCGAGGGAAAGAGACCTCTGGGATGAAGAAGAATTTCCTGGCTCGACAACCTCAGATCTTGGTTTAATATTAGCTCTGAAGAACTGTCACGCATTGCAACTGATAAAGACAGAATAGTCATGATGATCGCCAATGTCTGAAGCGGACAGGCACACTAAGAACACCACCACCCTTGTACCTTACAGTGTGTATACATTTCATTACAACAATCTGGCATAACACATTCTATAAACACAAAAAAATTAGAAGCATTGAGAACACAATACTGACAAACATGTATTGACTAACCTTACTTACTTTGAAGACATTGTTTCTCGGTATCCATAATTAACCTCTTATCAGCAGGAAATTGACACAGGGGATGGGTTGCATGTGTTGGCATGTGATCATGCCAGCATTAAAAGTGACTTTCAAAATGGAAAGTGTCTCAAATGGATCATGTAATAAATCACACTGCAAATCATTCTAATTGATTCCATTACCACTTTGAGTGTGAAAGGTAGTTCAAGCAAATGGAAATTTTTAAATGTGAATGCTACATCTTTGGTTGAACTAAATGAGTAAATCACAGAATTCGATTTTTTAAAGAAATGGTTGGTGAAGATACTTTATGAAAGACAATGAGCTCACAGATGAATATCTATAACACATTTTTGCTCACAGTTCTAGTGTGCTGGGCGGCCTGGATGTGGTTTTTAGCCAGTTTACCTCATCCCATTGTCTGGTGCTCACATTCTGCTTCAGATATGGACTGTGCAAACACGTAGAAAGCAATCTCACATTTGCAAATAGTGTATTCTAGCTACAGATGGGTACACTAGTTCCATCTTGTGAGGTGAATAGGAGACTGATCGTTGCATCCAGTGAGTGGTCTGGACCTGCATTTCTCAACCTTTCCTTCCTTTGGGTCACAGCAGAGTGCATTATGCCGCACACTTACATTTGATTTGTTTTCGTAGACACAAAAAGCAAAAATATAAAATACAAACAACACATTTTATTATTATTATTATGATGTTTATAATCGTGTATAATGATAAAGCTTCTTGCAAATCGGACTACTCCAAGAAACAAGTTGATGGACAGTTTTTTACATTCCGGATATTTTATCTGTGAAATATGAGTACACACGAAGTCTCGTGGCACACCAATGTGTTGTGATATGGTGGTTGAGAAACAGTGGTCTAGACACTAAATGGTACAGTGTATTGGGAAAGGTCTGTTCAGATATTTGCGGTGTTTGATAATTGAATGTTTTGTGGAATTTCGTCGGGAAATATAACCAAAATACAATACTTGGACAAAAACAACATTTACTGCTCTTCTGAGCAAAGTGAGTGAATGAATGAATGTAGACTATTCCTACCTGTACTAACTGTAAATACTCCTGGGGGGATGTATGTGACTAAGTATTAATGCAGGCAGAGCAAACTTCTAAGTGCATACCCTGGGGCCTGGCCTACTTGGGCTACTGACTACTTCAGCTAAGTTCCGTTAACTCTAACTTCTTAGTGCTCTTAAAAAGTCCAAACCCGAGGCCTACCTCCATAGAGGATCTCTCTTGGGATGACTGTGAATTCTTCATTGACTTGTGGGTGGCGTGCCGCTGTCCTATATTCTCTTGCGGCAGCTGTGCCCTTCCGCCCAGCTGCCTCCCAGTGGCATCATCTGAAGTGAGTCCATGTATGACCATGTGTGGTCAAACCAATGGTGGCCTTAGACGAGTTCCCTGTTGGCATCTGTCCTATTCATAGCCAGCTACATTCCTGTGGTGGCACATTTTTATTCTCAATCAGAAACTGCTTGCCCTGCCTCCTGCTCTTTTGTCATTCTGGTGTTTCATTATTCATATACCTTCCTTCACTCAAATAAAAAATTTTGAGGGGGTGTCCTCAGTGACTACAAATTTTTAGAAAAGTTTTATTTGGTTATTTCTTAAAGTTCTTTTACAATGATGACAAAAAGAAGTACATAATCGCTTTACGATTCAGTTTCCTGGAAGAGACAGACATCCACCAAACAATAAATGTACACTTTCTCTCATGATTACAGTTCTGTTTCCTGGAAAGGATGAGTATATGCTTTATTTACAATTGTATTGACAATGATTTTACTCTTCCTATCGTGACTATATCTGCTTTTACCATTTATTACTTTTGCTACAAAATTTAAAGGTTGTGTTTTATCCTCACCTCTCAAATATCTTGTCACTTCGCACATGCCTAGCAGATATTTTCCCACAATAAACGTCACACACTGCTTGAATACAGTGCTCTCTACAACACTTATGCTATTTACACAGACAATATGTAATAACTGTAATCGCTATGCCAGAGCTCGTGGTACTTCTCTCGGTCTCTGTTCAATTTATCAAACTTGTGTCCAGTAACTTTAGTTTTTACGTGCAGTCCTTTGGAACTTTTCAGACTGATTGCAGCATCTTAGCTTCACACACCTCATGGTCAAGTATAAATATGTCAAACAATGGAAAATCTAGGATGGAATGTAACAGTATTATGAAAAAGGAAAGTTGCCACTCACCATATAGCAGAGATGCAGAGTCGACTCTGCTATATGGTGCGTGGCAACTTTCCTTTTCATAATATAAATACTTCCTTACAGACTCTGAGATTTTGATTGTTTTTTGCTGTAGTTGCACACTGCTAGGCTTCACATATTTCTGTTTTGCATAACCAGTTAACAGTATCTCCTTTTCACGGGCAATGTGTATAAAGAAATGCCTCCATCTGTCCACTTCCAACAACGACGTTAGTATTCTGTACAGGTTATTCACACAGTCTTAGATTAATGGAATATTGAACACACAACTATAGATGTTTCCAGCAATGAAAAATCCTGGTGAATAATTCTGCTCAGTTGCTTACAGCTATCTAGCGTAAGGGTGACAGGGAACCTTTCGTCCTTGACGTCATCCTTGATCGGTTCTAAGTACTTTACAATCTTAACTGGATTGATCAGATAAGGTTCTAGAATACCTTTCTGTGTATTTACAGTTGCTGATGTTAAAGTGTCATATTCCCATTCTACTTCATTGAAAATGCCGGTAAGTTGTATAAGCTGTTTATTAACAGTGTTAAAAAAAAATTTTCCTCTCGGCAACCATCTGTTGTCGCTGCTTTCATGTTCTGCTATGTCAGCTCAGCTGTTTCACTCAGCCCATTAAAATTTCCTCACTTTTTTCTGTGGAGGTAACAATTCGATTAAGACTAGTTAAGGTTGCTTTAAATGTTGCCACGTGCTCCTTTTTAAGTCTGAGCAACTGTTTCCATTCCCCTTCTACTACATGTGCCTCCTCCTTGAATTAAGTGGTGTCATCCTCATCTAATGTTCTGAACAATATTTTAGTTCCTTCTCTCACAAAGTTTAAACGTACACTGTGCCAGTTGGCACCTTGTTCTTTTTCAATTTTTCCTGCATTCAGATTTGATACCTGTTCCACTCTTCTACGTTCTGCTGCTCTCATATTCAGCACAACCAATCTTCCTTTACAGAGTTAGATTGCTTGTCTCATAAGAATGTCCGTGTGCTCAAATTTCTCCTGCTGCTCAAGCAAATTGAAATAACTCGCTGTTCTCCAAGCTGCGCTGTAAATTTTAACTTTGCCTATACTGTCATAATACAGTCCAGGTGATGGCAATATCTGGAATTAGAAGAATTTCTTCAGTCTGTTAGCATGAAGCTTAAGATACTTTCATTTCAGGCACTTTATAATGTTGGTCTCCTTCATTCATGTTACTGTGTACTATCCTCTCTGTTGTTTTGTAGTTTACATGATTTGCCACATTGTATGCTTTCATCAAACAACAGAACTTTATTACCAAAACAGAATTGCCTAGGATTCTGTGTTTTATGACAATATTCCTTGTTTTGCATTACAGATTCCGTTCTCTCTCACATTGGTGCATCCCTTGCATGCACTCCTTCAGTTCTACCACATAATGATCAAAATAATACATCAGTCCAGCCGGATCTTTTTGTAGTATCCCAGGAATGTTCCGCAGTCTTCCAAAGAATAGTTGACGTGGCATGTATCCCGTTGTATGTGTGGTATCATATTGTACACAAAAACCACATACAGAACCCAACTGTCCCAGTCTGATTTATTTACATAATGTTGTAACATCTCTGTTAATGTTAAATGCGACCTCTCTAATGCTTCTTTTGTTTGAGGATGGTAGCTGTCAGTCTGTATTTTCTCATTCTACAACAATTTGCATATTCTTTTTATGACTTTGCTTATAAAATTGCTTCCAGTGTCACTTAACAGTGCTGACAATATTTTGTATGTTACTGTAATTCTCTTGACTTGCACCTGCATTGATGTGCTGTTTAATAGGTTCAGCTGCCCTAAACTTGGTCTGCGCATCCTGAAACGTATTAATTTACTTGTTTCCTTGGCTCATCTGGTTCAAAGGACCTACTCGATAAATGTCGCACTTCTCAAATACGTGTTCAGGAGAATTTCTGATCTTTAAAGGCATCTTTATATGGTTCTTAGTGAGTTTATTCTTCTGACACCTCTCACATTCCTGGTTATATTTCTCTATATCCTCTTTCATACTGCTCCATACTCAGTGCCTTTTTATTTGTTCATAGGTTCTCTCTATGGCTTGGTGGCCTCCCACTGGAGGGTTGCAATACTGTTTCAATATTCCAGCTTTTTTGTACACAGTTTTTCTCCCACCGATTTCATGTCAGCTGTCTCCTGTTGTGGGTCCTTGATGTTAGGACCTGCCACCTGTTTGCACATGTTACAGTTTCGCTGTCTTTGCTTGCCTGCGTAACACCTTCCTCTTCTGCTGCCTCTTGACTATGCTACTGTCACCTCCTGAATGTGTGCCTGCCACCGTGACGTCTCTCCCGCATGAGAGTGCATCAGTAACTTGATTTCTGTTGCAACTTTTATACATCATCAATCATATTTCTCCAGCTCTGGCTTAAATCTCATTAGTCTGAATGACTGATGCAAGGGATTGTGGTCAGTATATATCAGAAACATTCTGCAAAAAATATGGTCTACAGCATTTGACTACCCAACAAATGGTTAACACCTCTGTCTCAGTCATACTGCACTGTCTTTCTGCTTTATTCAGTGCCCTCAAGGTGTACAGGACAGGTAGGTCGCTTCTTATGTTTCCTTTTACCTAAGACGGCCCCAAAATAGGAATCTGACTGGCATCTGTGGTAATTATGAAGCCCTTTTCAGAGTACGGGTACAGCAGTATTGGTGGACTGATCTACTTCTCTTTCAGATCCAGAGCTTCAAACTCCTGGCCAACAGGACTCAAAGTGCACACTGCTTTTTACAAAAATTCACATTTGTCAACTTGTACCTTCAGATTGCCATTCAAACACTTCTATCAGCTGCACATTATGTTCCTCAAAGGAGATGCCAAATATCATGTCATCCAAGTAAATGAAAAGGTAGTCACCTTGTAGCCCTGTCAAAATGGTATTCTTCAATTTCTGAAATGTACTTGAAGATGTTTTAAGGCACATCAGAATTCTTTTGTAATTGTAATGCCCATATGGCATACTGAAAGCCATCTTTTCTTGATCTTTTTCATCTAATAAGACCTAGTAAGAGCCTTTTGCTAAAGTGAAGGTTCAGGAGTGTTTTGCCTTTCAAAGATCAAGAATTTTGTCTATCCTCAGCTGTGGATAAACTGAGTTTAGGGGGATGTCATGTAGTTGCCTGTAGTCAGCAACTGTTTGCCATTTTTACTTTCCAGTGCCATCAATTGCTTTTGGAATCATTATGAATGGAGAGTTCCAACCAATTTCCTTTGGCACAGTGATGTCATCCTCTGACATTTTTCTTTAATATCTTGTTGCAACTCCTCTTTATGTGCTTGCTGTATTGTGTGTAGTCACAAACTAATTATTCTGCCTTCCATTTCCAATAGCAGGTTGATATTGTACCCACCATTATACATAGTACATAGTTCAATAAAAATTGTGTTTTCTTCCACATTGAAAATGCCTCACAAGGATAATTTTTTAGCTTGCTTATTTGTGCTTCAGCTGTGTTCTATCTTTACCAATGTAACCCACTCTGAATGATTCCCACTCCAGTTCTGCCTTTTTTTTTTTTTTTTTTTTTTTTTTTTTTTTTTTTTTTTTTTTTTTTTTTTTCCCATCAGTCTACTGACTGGTTTGATGCGGCCCGCCACAAATTCCTTTCCTGTGCTAACCTCTTCATCTCAGAGTAGCACTTGCAACCTACGTCCTCAATTGTTTGCTTGACGTATTCCAATCTCTGTCTTCCTCTACATTTTTTGCCCTCTACAGCTCCCTCTAGTACCATGGAAGTCATTCCCTCATGTCTTAGCAGATGTCCTACCATCCTGTCCCTTCTCCTTATCAGTGTTTTCCACATATCCCTTTCCTCTCCGATTCTGAGTAGAACCTCCTCATTCCTTACCTTATGAGTCCACCTAATTTTCAACATTCGTCTATAGCACCACATCTCATATGCTTCGATTCTCTTCTGTTCTGGTTTTCCCACAGTCCATGTTTCACTACCATACAATGCTGTACTCCAGATGTACATCCTCAGAAATTTCTTCCTCAAATTAAGGCCGGTATTTGATATTAGTAGACTTCTCTTGGCCAGAAATGCCTTTTTTGCCATAGTGAGTCTGCTTTTGATGTCCTACTTGCTCCGTCCGTCATTGGTTATTTTATTGCCTAGGTAGCAGAATTCCTTAACTTCATTGACTTTGTGACCATCAATCCTGATAAGTTTCTCGCTGTTCTCATTTCTACTCCTTCTCATTACCTTCGTCTTTCTCCGATTTACTCTCAAACCATACTGTGTACTCATTAGACTGTTCATTCCGTTCAGCAGATCATTTAATTCTTCTTCACTTTCACTCAGGATAGCAATGTCATCAGCGAATCGTATCATTGATATCCTTCCACCTTGTATTTTAATTCCACTCCTGAACCTTTCTTTTATTTCCATCATTGCTTCCTCGATGTACAGATTGAAGAGTAGGGGCGAAAGGCTACAGCCTTGTCTTACACCCTTCTTAATACGAGCACTTCATTCTTGATCGTCCACTCTTATTATTCCCTCTTGGTTGTTGTACATATTGTATATGACCCGTCTCTCCCTATAGCTTACCCCTACTTTTTTCAGAATCTCGAACAGCTTGCACCATTTTATATTGTCGAACGCTTTTTCCAGGTCGACAAATCCTATGAAAATGTCTTGATTTTTCTTCAGCCTTGCTTCCATTATTAGCCGTAATGTCAGAATTGCCTCTCTCGTCCCTTTACTTTTCCTAAAGCCAAACTGATCGTCACCTAGCGCATTCTGAATTTTCTTTTCCATTCTTCTGTATATTATTCTTGTAAGCGGCTTCGATGGATGAGCTGTTAAGCTGATTGTGCGATAATTCTCGCACTTGTCAGCCCTTGCTGTCTTCGGAATTGTGTGGATGATGCTTTTCTGAAAGTCAGATGGTACATTGCCAGACTCATATATTCTACACACCAACGTGAATAGTCGTTTTGTTGCCACTTCCCCCAATGATTTTAGAAATTCTGATGGAATGTTATCTATCCCTTCTGCCTTATTTGACCGTAAGTCCTCCAAAGCTCTTTTAAATTCCGATTCTAATACTGGATCCCCTATCTCTTCTAAATCGACTCCTGTTTCTTCTTCTATCACATCAGACAAATCTTCACCCTCATAGAGGCTTTCAGTGTATTCTTTCCACCTATCTGCTCTCTCCTCTGCATTTAACAGTGGAATTCCTGTTGCACTCTAAATGTTACCACCGTTGCTTTTAATGTCACCAAAGGTTGTTTTGACTTTCCTGTATGCCGAGTCTGTCTTTCAGCCAATCATATCTTTTTCGATGTCTTCACATTTTTCCTGCAGCCATTTCGTCTTAGCTTCCCTGCACTTCCTGTTTATTTCATTCCTCAGCGACTTGTATTTCTGTATTCCTGATTTTCCCGGAACATGTTTGTACTTCCTCCTTTCATCAATCAACTGAAGTATTTCTTCTGTTACCCATGGTTTCTTCGCAGCTACCTTCTTTGTACCAATGTTTTCCTTCCCAACTTCTGTGAGGGCCCTTTTTAGAGATGTCCATTCCTCTTCAACTGTACTGCCTATTGCGCTATTCCTTATTGCTGTATCTATAGCGTTAGAGAACTTCAAACGTATCTCGTCATTCCTTAGTACTTCCGTATCCCAGTTTTTTGCGTATTGATTCTTCCTGACTAATGTCTTGAACTTCAGCCTACTCTTCATCACTACTATATTGTGATCTGAGTCTATATCTGCTCCTGGGTATGCCTTACAATCCAGTATCTGATTTCGGAATCTCTGTCTGACCATGATGTAATCTAATTGAAATCTTCCCGTATCCCCCGGCCTTTTCCAAGTATACCTCCTCCTCTTGTGATTCTTGAACAGGATATTCGCTATTACTAGCTGAAACTTGTTACAGAACTCAATTAGTCTTTCTCCTTTTTCATTCCTTGTCCCAAGCCCATATTCTCCTGTAACCTTTTCTTCTACTCCTTCCCCTACAACTGCATTCCAGTCGCCCATGACTATTAGATTTTCGTCCCCCTTTACATACTGCATTACCCTTTCAATATCCTCATACACTTTCTCTATCTGTTCATCTTCAGCTTGCGACGTCGGCATGTATACCTGAACTATCGTTGTCGGTGTTGGTCTGGTGTCGATTCTGATTAGAACAACCCGGTCACTGAACTGTTCACAGTAACACACCCTCTGCCCTACCTTCTTATTCATAACGAATCCTACACCTGTTTTACCATTTTCTGCTGCTGTTGATATTACCCGATACTCATCTGACCAGAAATCCTTGTCTTGCTTCCACTTCACTTCACTGACCCCTACTATATCTAGATTGAGCCTTTGCATTTCCCGTTTCAGATTTTCTAGTTTCTCTACCACATTCAAGCTTCTGACATTCCACGCACTGACTCGTAGAATCCTTTCGTTGATTAGTCAATCTTTTTCTCATGGTAACCTCCCCCTTGGCAGTCCCCTCCCGGAGATCCGAATGGGGGACTATTCCGGAATCTTTTGCCAATGGAGAGATCATGACACTTCTTTAATTACAGGCCACATGTCCCGTGGATACACGTTACGTGTCTTTAATGCAGTGGTTTCCATTGCCTTCTGCATCCTCATGTTGTTGATCATTGCTGATTCTTCCGCCTTTAGGGGCAGTTTCCCACCCCTAGGACAAGAGTGCCCTGAACCTCTATCCGCTCCTCCGCCCTCTTTGACAAGGCCGTTTGGCAGAATGAGGCTGACTTCTTATGCCGGAAGTTTTCGGCCACCAATGCTGATTATTTTTCAAAATTTAGGCATTGGCGGGGATCGAACCTGGAACCGAAGACATTTTGATTATGAATCAAAGACGCTACCCCTAGACAACGGGTCCTACCCTGCCTCTATCAGCCATAAAAATTCTACTGACACATTCTTATTTATAGTTTCCTGTATTCATATGCAGTTTCCTGGTGGTGATTTCACCACATGCTCGTTTATCTCCTGTTTCTGAATTATAGCCTCTATCATTCCATTCTCCTCCATTCTTAATGTATCTGCACCCCCCTTGTTTTCGAATTCATACTATTTTTTTCGGTTTGTTCAGCTACTCTCTGGTGATAGGGATTGCCTGGTTGTACTGTAAGTCGACAGTTCTCTCTCTCTCTCTCTCTCTCTCTCTCTCTCTCTCTCTCTCTCTCTCTCTCTCTCTCTCTCTCCCTCCCTCCTGACTTCGAGCCACACTCCTGTACACGTTCCCTGTCCGGGTGGAGGCTCACCGAACTTTGAATCCGTCTCGTGGTGTGGTCTATACTAGATCCCTCGACGGATTGACTGACGAGGAGATTCAGTCTTTCCTCGCTGAGCAGGGCGTGACGGCTGTCCATAGGGTCATGAAAAAGGTCAACAATAACTTTGTACCGACCCGGACACTTTTTTTGACCTTTGATAGTGTTAAGCTGCCATCGCGCATCAAAGCGGGCTACGAGGTTATTTCTGTTCGCCCCTATGTCCCGACACCTACGCGCTGCTACCAGTGTCAGCGTTTCAATCACACTCGACAGCCTTGTTCCAATGCGGCTAAATGTGTCACTTGTGGCAGGGATGCCCATGAGGGTGACTGTCCACCTCCGTCTCCTCGTTGTGTGAACTGTCAAGGTGCCCATGCAGCATCCTCCCGCTATATCCAAGAAATTCGGGTCAAAGAGAAAGTGTCCACCTCGGCTGCTCGCAAGCTATTGGCTAGTAGGAAGCCCATGCTGCTCCCAGCGGGGAAATAAAGTACTGTCCTCGCCTCTCCTCTCCTCGGGCTACCAGGGAGGTGGCAACCCAGACATGCGATCTGACCTTCAGCACCACGGTCGTCCGTTCGGCCAGTGCTAAGATCGCGCGGTCGACGTCTCCTCTTCCTCCCATCACCCCACAGACACCAGCCCCTTCATCAGCTTCTGCTAAGACGAAGACCCAGAAGTCAGATGCACTGGCCTTCAAGAAGGAACCGTCCCGTGCAGACTTCCTACGTACCTCGACCTCCCAGCCATCGACCGGTACTTCCACCAAACAACCTTCCAAGAAGGCTCATAGGAAGCACAGTTCTCCTTCTCCGCCACGGCGAATTTCTTCTCCTGCGCCACCCAGCGGTTGCCGCCCCAGGCCGTCATCCGTTTCGCCTGGCTGCACCGCTGGTAGCCGAACATCTGGCCGTTCACCGGCGGAGGAAGCTCCCCCTCCCGGCCATCTTACCAAGATGGCCGATGAACCTATAGAACCAATGGACGATGACTGTCCGCCTACTGATAGTGGCGGCAGTGCTCCCTCGAATCCAGGCCCTCAGCGGCCTTCGAGGTGACCCCTTCTTTCATCTTCCTTTTCTTCTTACGATGGCACTTATTCACTGGAATATTCGCAGCATTCGCTCCAACCGAGAGGACTTGAAGTTGCTGCTCCGCTTGCACCATCCGCTCGTCGTAGCCCTCCAGGAAACAAAGCTACACCCATGCGATCAAATTGCCTTGGCACACTACACCTCTGTGCGTTTTGACCTACCCTCTGTGGTAGGTGTCCCGGCTCATGGAGGGGTTATTTTGCTGGTCCGGGATGATATTTACTACGATCCCATCACGTTGCACACCGGCCTGCAGGCAGTTGCCATCCGAATTACTCTCCCCACTTTTACATTTTCCATTTGTACTGTTTACACTCCATCGTCGTCTGCCGTTACCAGGGCAGACATGATGCAAATTATTGCTCAGCTACCTGCACCATTTTTGTTAACTGGAGACTTCAATGCCCACCATCGCCTTTGGGGCTCTCCAGCATCCTGCCCGAGGGGCTCCCTGTTAGCAGACCTTTTCAACCAGCTCAATCTTGTCTGCCTCAATACTGGCGACCCTACTTTTCTTTCGGACGCATCTCACACCTATTCCCATTTAGACCTCTCTACATGTATTACCCAACTTGCACGCCGGTTTGAGTGGTATGCACTTTCTGATACATATTCGAGCGACCACTTCCCGTGTGTTATCCATATCCTGCAGCATACCCCCTCTCCATGCTCATCTAGTTGTACCATCTCCAAAGCAGACTGGGGGCTCTTCTCTTCCAGGGCGACCTTTCAGGATCAAACCTTCACAAGCTGCGATCGTCAGGTCACACACCTCACGGAAGTCATTCTCACTGCTGCTGAATATTCCATCCCTCGCCCTACTTTTTCTCCACGTCGCGTACCGGTCCCCTGGTGGACCGCAGCATGTAGAGACGCTTTACGTGCTCGTCGACGTGCTTTACGCATCTTTAAACGCCACCTTACAGTGGCAAATTGTATCAATTATAAACGATTACGTGCACAGTGTCGTCGTATTATTAAAGAAAGCAAGAAAGCCATCTGGGCTGCTTTCACAAGCACCTTCAACAGTTTTACTCCTTCTTCTGTTGTCCGGGGTAGCCTGCGCCGGCTATCTGGCACTAAGGTCCACTCACCAGTTTCTGGCTTGACGGTCGCGAATGACGTCCTTGTGGCCCCTGAGGATGTCTCCAATGCCTTCGGCCGCTTTTTCGCAGAGGTTTCGAGCTCCGCTCATTACCACCCTGCCTTCCTCCCCCGCAAACAGGCAGAGGAGGCTGCGGGTAAAGGTTTTCTTCTTCGTACTTACAATCGCATCTGGATTGAGGGACATGTTCCCGCATGCTGGCGCGAGTCTATTGTTGTCCCGATCCCTAAGCCGGGGAAGGACAAGCACTTGCCTTCCAGTTATCGACCCATCTCGCTTACCAGCTGTGTCTGTAAAGTGATGGAGCGAATGGTTAACTCTCGTTTGGTTTGGCTGCTCGAGTCTCGACGCCTACTTACCAATGTACAATGTGGATTTCGTAGGCGCCGCTCTGCTGTTGACCATCTGGTTACCTTGTCAACCTTCATTATGAATAACTTCTTGCGGAAGCGCCCGACCGCGGCTGTGTTCTTTGATTTGGAGAAGGCTTACGACACCTGTTGGAGGGCGGGCATTCTCCGCACCATGCATACATGGGGCCTTCGCGGTCGCCTCCCTCTTTTTATTCGTTCCTTTTTAATGGATCGACAGTTCAGGGTACGTGTGGGTTCTGTCCTGTCAGACACCTTTCGCCAGGAGAATGGGGTGCCACAGGGCTCAGTTTTGAGCGTCGCTCTCTTCGCCATAGCGATCAATCCAATAATGGATTGCCTCCCAGCTGATGTATCAGGCTCCCTTTTCGTTGACGATTTTACCATCTATTGCAGTGCGCAGCGTACATGTTTCCTGGAGCGCTGTCTTCAGCGTTCTCTTGACCGTCTTTACTCCTGGAGTGTCGCCAATGGCTTCCGTTTTTCTGCCGAGAAGACGGTCTGTATTAACTTCTGGCGCTACAAAGAGTTTCTCCCACCGTCCTTACGACTCGGTCCCATTGCTCTCTCATTCGTGGAGACAACAAAATTTTTAGGTCTTACATTTGACAGGAAACTTAGCTGGTCTCCACATGTGTCATATTTGGCTGCCCGTTGTACCCGTTCTCTAAATGTCCTCCGTGTTCTCAGTGGTATGTCGTGGGGAGCGGATCGAACCGTCCTACTTCGCCTATATCGGTCGATCGTCCGCTCCAAGCTGGATTATGGGAGCTTTGTATACTCCTCTGCACGGCCATCCATCTTACGCCGCCTCAACTCCATACAACATCGGGGTTTACGACTTGCGATCGGAGCGTTTTATACTAGTCCCGTTGAGTCTTCATGCTGACGCTGGTGAATTGCCACTCACCTACCGACGCGATATACTGCTTTGTCGGTATGCCTGTCGGCTACTGGCAATGCCCGACCACCCGTCTTATCGTTCCTTTTTTGACGACTCTCTAGACCGTCAATACGGGTTGTATGTCTCTGCCCTGCTACCCCCTGGAGTTCGCTTTCGTCGCCTCCTTCAACACCTTAATTTTTCACTCCCTGCAACCTTTCGAGTGGGTGAGAGCCACACGCCACCTTGGCTCCAGGCTCAGGTTCGCGTTCACCTTGACCTCAGCTCGCTCCCAAAGGAGGTTATCCCCGGTTCGGTCTACCACTCCCGTTTTGTCGAACTTCGTTCAAAGTTCATTAATATGACCTTCATTTATACAGATGGCTCTAAGACCAATGACAGGGTCGGGTGTTCTTTTATTGTCAGGGCACAAAGTTTCAAATACCGGCTCCATGGCCATTGTTCGGTTTTCACAGCTGAGCTCTTTGCCCTCTACCAGGCTGTTCTTTACATCTGCCGCCACCGACATTCTGCTTATGTCATCTGCTCCGATTCCCTGAGCGCCATCCAGAGCCTCAGTGATCCGTACCCGATTCACCCTTTCGTGCACCGGATCCAATGCTCTCTTCAGCAGCTGGTGGGCGTCGGTTCTCCGGTTAGCTTTATGTGGGTTCCTGGCCATGTCTGTATCCCTGGGAACGAAGCTGCAGATGCCGCGGCCAAGGCTGTGGTCCTCCAGCCTCGGACAGCTTCTTGTTGTGTCCCTTCGTCAGATTGTAGCAGGGTCATTTGTCAGCGCATTTTATCGCTGTGGCATGCTGAATGGGCTGCACTTACAGACAACAAGCTTCGGGCCTTGAAACCTCTTCCCGCGGCTTGGACGTCGTCCTCACGCCCTTCTCGGCGGGAGGAGGTAGTTTTGGCCCGGTTACGAATTTGACACTGCCGGTTCAGCCATCGCCATCTGCTGACGGCTGCGCCGGCGCTGTTCTGCCCATGTGGGCAATTGCTGACGGTCCGCCACATTTTAACGTCCTGTCCGGATTTTAACACACTGCGTCTTGATCTTGGCCTGCCATGTACTCTAGATGCCATTTTAGCGGATGACCCACGAGCTGCTGCTCGCGTTCTTCATTTTATCAACTTGACAACCCTCTCTAAGGACATTTGATTATGCTGTTTTTTAATCCTATGCCTGTCAGTCTGTCTTTTATCGTGTTTTCCGTTTTGTTGCTGTTTTAAACTTGACTCGCGGTGCATTCCTAACGTAGTCTGGGCGCTAATGACCGTTGAAGTTGTGCGCCCTAAAACCACAAAAAACTTTGCAGCAACATGTCAGTGTTGATAATTTTTTTCAACATTTGGGGAACAGTGCATAAAGAGTTTGTTCCACTTGGTCAGACTGCTGATGGGTAGTTTTACTGCGCAGTTTTGAAGCGACTCAGGGAAAATGTTTTGTGCAAATGGCTGGAGTTGTGGAAAAAGAAAGGCTGGTTGGTTATACAGTGACAATTCACATGCGCACACTTTGTTCATTGTGAAGTAGTTCCTCCAGACCTAGTCCTGTGAGACTTCCGCCTGTTCCCAAAGATGAAAATTGCCTTGAAAGGACGACATTTTGACTCAATTGAAGACATCCAAGTGGAATCACAATGAGTCCTGCACACCCTTCACTCTACTGGTTTCCAGGAGTGCTTCCAAAAATGCAAACAATACTGAGATCATTGCATACATGCCCGAGATGACTACTATAGATGTCAGAGGACATCAGTACAGTTTACCAATTTTTACAGTGAAATTCTCGGATATTTTGGGTAGCGCCTATTATTATTTAATTTATCCTGTAAATTATTCTGTACATGGTAAAGATCTACTACAGATTTAAATAAATTTTGTCAAAGCTAAATGATAGTGTGATATTGGGATGCATGGTTTCTAATGGTAGAAACAGGGTTCAAGTCTGTGTTTGATATAAGTAATATATATTGCGTAGTTTCTGTGATTGTCAGCTATATTGAAGCCCATTTGCAGCACGTGGCATGTAATGTTCTTTGGTATCTCCTGCAAGTGGAGCTATGATCTACAGGAAAGCCGTCAGGGGGAAAGCATGGGAGTCTGCTATTTTTTGACTTGCCCAATATTTGTGTTATTCTTCACTGGTGTTAAGTAATATTTTTGCCATGTTATTCTTCATTGGTGATATGTAATATTTTTGTCATGGTTTGCAATAAAACTGGTGTATTTCCCATAATGCATTGGATGAGAATGCACATTATGATAAGTACTGCCCAAAATCATTCAGTCTAGGAGGATCTGCTATGATGAATATGCACTTCTTTTTGGAATGAAATGAGTTAGTCAGTTGTAAATGGTCATTAGCTGTGCATTACATCAGTTCTTTCCAGGATGATCCTAAGTAGTTTTTTTATGCATCATCTCACATTCAGCACTGAGACATAAATGTGAGCTACATTCAGCCCGCTCATTGTTTTTTTATACTGTATTAAATACTGTTGCTTTGTTGGGAGATCTATTCCAGCACCATAACATGTAAAATTTTGCAGACCTGTATCTTTATCAGTTAGTTGTTTTTGTTTTATTTTTCAGGATATTCATCCTTTTTATGCTGATCTTATGAATGTTCTCTATGACAAAGATCATTACAAATTGGCGCTGGGTCAGCTGAATATGGCGCGTCATCTTATTGACAAGTAAGATTAGCTTTTATTTATAATTTCCTAGAATAACTTGTGAGGTGAGACAATTGAAAGAGTAATGAGAATAAGAAGTGAAAACAAATAGATCAGCAAAAATTTCTTTTATAGAATTACACACTAAGAGTATACCGGTATGTGCAATATAATGGAGATGCCTGATAGTCAAGCAGAAACATTAATACCAGTACTATATTCGTACAGGTGCACCTGTCTCCCCTAACTTGTGCTTTTCCCTCACCAGTGCTGTTTCTTCCTTTGCCTATTCTCTTGCACTTAATGAAAAAAGATGAGTTGGCCACACACTTTTGAATTTAAATTTGCCCTCTTATTGATGCCTGGTCTTTGTAGAAATGTAAAGGATGCTCTCTTGTCAGCAAATAGGAGACATCACTGGAAAAGATAGATAGGATTTGCAACTGGTGAGTCCTCTTTTCTAAGGCGGTAATTGTCAGATGATAAAGGGGCCCTCACATGCTTAATATTTATTGAACAATAGTACTGTGTCAACACATTGTCAGAAGGTGGGAGGCCAAAAAGGTACGATACTATGGCACATTATTTTTGCTTGGGGTGCATCAGTTAGAACTCTGCATTTGTAGCAAACTTGTCGGCACTTGGCAGTTTGGAATTTGTGTGTATTGCAATTGCAATCACTAAATGCTGCAAAAAGAAAAACAAAGGGAAGTGACAATGGGTGAAAAAGTGGCTTGGAAGGTGTTCTACACACAGTCACACTAATAGGCTGAAAAACACATGACCATACTACATGGTGCTAAGAGAACTTGCAGCATTTGTGAGTCTGTTCATGTACTTGTCTGATTTCACTTTCCACAATGCGAGAAGTGATCAGTAAACCTGAAGAAAGTAAGATACGCCATTGTAGAGGGTGGGTGAGTGGTTGGGTAAGTAGGTATTTATTTCTGCTATAAATAATTGAGGCTTCTGAAATGAACAAAGAAGCAGTGGTAGTGCCTTTCCCCTGCACTTAAAGGATTTAGTTGAATGTTTCTATACCCAATTACTGAAGATCTATTAAATATGTAATCAAACTACTCACCTAAATGCACTTCAACAGATGATTTCGTTCATCTGTCTTTCATGATGTATTAATATCCATATCAGTTGTTCATGTCCGTATATCTTGAAGTCTCGACGGGAACTATCTCTTATCGCAGAATACCACCTTTGCAAAGTACAGTGTATGGAGTGAGCGTAAATATTTTTAAAGCTCTGCACTCACCTTCAATATATTGCATGAACTGCTCTTTGCTAGTCAATATTATTGTGCAGTACTGAGTATTGTACAATAAATATTGAGTGTATGAGAGGTCCCTTCATGGCCTATTGTAAAGGTCACTTCCTTCCATCCATGTAATTAGAATTACATAAGTCACAGTTAAATAGTTGGCTTTATTTTATCTGTCAAGCATTTTCACTATGATCATTTAATAGTGTACTTACAGGTTTTATGCCAAGTTGTTGTTTCCATTTCATTCATAAGATGGAAACACCAACTCGACAGATCACCCTAAAGCACTCTGTTACTTGTCTTCATTGGTCTCAGCTTGCTGTTTGCCATTTGTGATGATTGTTCTTCCCAGACTCATTATTTTCCCTTCTTGTCAGTGAGAGGAAAGTATGCAGGGGAGATTTGCTTCCACCAAAATACCCATCCAAATGTCTGTATTGCCGCTTTGGTAAAATCATAGCCCCTAATTCCTCCAGGTCTTGGCACTCAAAACTTCCTTGTACCCACACTTATGGTTTTTTTAAATTTTTGGATGTTAAGGAGAGTCCCCCCCTTAGTTTATTTCTTCTCTGCACTTGATGAGTTCCATAGCTCGCTCTCGCTCTCCATTAACATGTTGGATGCACTCCTCATCCCCCCTCACTCATTGTCATATGTGAATTGTAGGCGATACGTGTGTGAAGATGTATTATCTAAAGAGTTTGAATCTACTTATTTTGTTTAGAATATGAACATTTTGTTTGTTTGGTTCCTTTGACAGTGGTGAATTTTAATCAGTTTTAAATGGTTTCGAACATTGTGGGTTAGTAAACGTATGCTAATAGGCTTCCAAACAGATGCTTTAATTTTTCGTTTTTACGTAACTACTTGGATGCCTGCATTCAGTACAAAAGTTTCTATTTTTTCCAGTGTTGCAAAGGATTATGTACGCCTGCTAAAATTTGGTGACTCGCTATACAGATGTAAGCAACTGAAACGTGCAGCATTGGGACGGTAAGGCTTATGAATTTTTACCATTTTCATGAGCAATAAGTTCAATGTACTCCGGTGAGCTAGAGAGAGAGAGAGAGAGAGAGAGAGAGAGAGAGACAAAGGTATGCCATACAAAATAACAGTAGATTCCTACTTGAAATTTAAAAAGTTACAATATTACAATATAATATAACAAGTGGGCTTGGTGTCAAGAGTTGTTGTTCTGTATCACACAAAATTGGAACCATAGTAACATTTATATGTACATATTTTCAAATATCTTATTCTCTTTTTATATTCTGACTGAGGCAACTTTGTTGATGTCTAGCATACTGGTTGTGCAGAGGCACTATAGCGGTATACTGTCTTCTTTCTTATGCAGCTGAACTGAACCTTTCAGTATTGGATGTTGGCTTCATCTCGTAACTTAATGATTTGGCATTTGCAAGCAGAAAGAGAACCAAACCCTTGTGATGCTCTTTTGTGCCTGCATTAGTTTTTGCAATGTAGGTTGTAATGACACCAATCTGTAGCCTAGTCTGAGGTCAAGTTTTGGGTGGAAGGTAACAGTTTGGTTGTGAGTCAGAAAATCGGTATTGATCATTTCTGATTATCCAGTTATGTAACATATGCAATAACAATTTTACCATTTGAACCTAACTTTACTCCTCAAATGGAGGGAAGAAACTACATCTCACATTCCGTGATTATGGATATACAGGCAGCTACTCAAAAATATCTTGTATGTATAATGGTGGCGCATTAGGTAAGGTGCTGGACTGGAATTTGGGGTGATGGCAGTTCAAATCTCGATTTGGACATTTGATTTAGGTTTTATATGATTTCCTTAAGTTATGTAATTTCCTTTGAAAAAGTTCTAGCTGATTCCCCACCCCAAACTTAGGTTGTACTTTGTTTCTTGTGACTTCATTGTCAATGGGTTGTGAAATTCTAATCTTTCTTCTTTCCTCAGAAGTATCTCAAGTATTATATAATTAAAATTACCCCAAGCTGTATTGATTTGCAAGGAAAGATTTTTGTCCTTTACAGTGTGATGTGTACCTGTCAGATTTCCAACATTCTTCTTTTAGTCAGTCAGTTACATGTTCCATAGATCATTTGGATGATTCTTTTATCGAATGATGTGTAACAAGTTAATTTACAGGGTATGTATGTGTTATTAGTAGAGACTGGTTTATATGCATTATAAAAAAAAAAACTTAAAATTTGCATGCAAATATGCATGAAAAATACTTAAAAATGCATGAAAAGTATCGAAATATGCAGGATCGAATAATAATAATAATAATAATAATAATAATAATAATAATAATAATAACATAGTTACTGCAGGCATTATATCTCAAATTTGTGAACCTGTGCATATCTGTTACGAGGAAGAGTGCTGCCAATTATTATTTAAAACGTTTTCAAATTTTTCTTTAAGTTTTCTTGGGAATATCTCCGGCAATGAGGAGTTCACTACAATAGTTTTATTCATTAACTGAATAGATTCATTCAATGCCAAACCTTGAGTTTCAAGCTTTGTAACACTTGCAGTTATATGGAAAAATGAGTGCTAAACCCAGCAGTATCTTTTTCAGTACCAGAATCATTAAAAACCACCTTGCACTGGCAAACTCCCACAGCCTGTGCACTATTGAAATTGTTTACTACTCCTCTAATGCCCTCAAAATGTTCATTTGTAAAACAATACAGCTTTGACCCACATACCCCAACAGATTACTACTGGTTCAGGAGGTAAAGTCACATTTAGTAGATTTTCTTTGTAGGTCTTGGTGTGAGCAGGAGCTTTTAAAGATACTTTCTTTGTGGAGGAAATCAGTTTATTTACATTTACAAATGTGGAATGTACTTCTTCAGCAAGGCAATGTACTCCATGAGCAAAGCATGTCACATGAATCAAATTGGGATAAAACACTCGGAGGGGAAGGCTTTTCCTGCTTTGATCATATAGGGCGCAGGATCTGAAATAAACGCAAACACCCTTTCATTTGCAGAAGATTCTGGAAATATTTTTCTAATACCCTTTATCACAAATCTGGTGATCATAGAATCATCTACTTTTTCAAGTTCTTTACTGGCTGCTAAATAGGAAGAAGGAGGCTCTTCTTTTAAAGCACCAATAATTAAAGTTCCAATTTAACAGGCCAGGTGTCTGTAGTTTTGTCAACTGAAATCCAGATAATGCCATCCTGGAGTTCATTGTGTATTTCTTCTAGAATATTTACGTACGTTGTTCGTATGTAATTTTTACTCAATGTTGATTCATCTGGTATATTTGGATTTAAGCAATATTCGTGCAGGAAGCCTTTGAGGATAGGATTTGTAAGTTTGTGAAGAGGAATATTGCTGGCAGTGAACACTTCATGTAGATCCATGTTAAAGCAACTCTTTTGGTTGACTTTGGACAAATCCCTGCTATTGCAACTTGCTGTTGTCAGAAGTTGTCGTGATCCATTCATCTGCATTCCTGCAATATGAAGACTTGTCTGGACATGCTGGCCTATTTGAAACTTTTGTTTGCATTTAATGTTTCTCTCACAAACTCAACAAGATAAAACAACTCTGTCATATGTAAATGTTCCAGGATGGTCAGCTATCCATGAACTGGCGTTTCTTTTTCAGGCGGCATGGTGCACAACATGTTACACACTTCAGGTCGTAAACACGTTCAACTGTGTACAAGTAAATAGAAAGCTAAACTGATACAGTGCATGTGCGAGTAAAAGCTTGCATATATCTAAAACAAAGATGATGTGACTTACCAAATGAAAGTGCTGGCAGGTCGACAGACACACAAACAAACACAAACATACACACAAAATTCAAGCTTTCGCAACAAACTGTTGCCTCATCAGGAAAGAGGGAAGGAGAGGGAAAGACGAAAGGATGTGGGTTTTAAGGGAGAGGGTAAGGAGTCATTCCAATCCCGGGAGTGGAAAGACTTACCTTAGGGGGGAAAAAAGGACGGGTATACACTCGCACACACACACATATCCATCCACACATATACAGACACAAGCAGACATATAAATACGTCTGCTTGTGTCTGTATATGTGTGGAAAAAAGGACGGGTATACACTCGCGCACACACACACACACACACACACACACACACACACACACACACACACACACACACACACACACACACACATATCCATCCACACATATACAGACACAAGCAGACGTATAAATATGTCTGCTTGTGTCTGTATATGTGTGGATGGATATGTGTGTGTGTGCGCGCGAGTGTATACCCGTCCTTTTTTCCTTTTTTCCCCCCCCTAAGGTAAGTCTTTCCACTCCCGGGATTGGAATGACTCCTTACCCTCTCCCTTAAAACCCACATCCTTTCGTCTTTCCCTCTCCTTCCCTCTTTCCTGATGAGGCAACAGTTTGTTGCGAAAGCTTGAATTTTGTGTGTATGTTTGTGTTTGTTTGTGTGTCTGTCGACCTGCCAGCACTTTCATTTGGTAAGTCACATCATCTTTGTTTTTAGATATATTTTTCCTACGTGGAATGTTTCCCTTTATTATGAAAGCTTGCATAGTTTAATTTAATTGTGGCCGACACGACGGTGTGACAACGGAGGGGATTAATTGGGGGTGCCGGTGCAGGAGCATTGACTCTGTCTGCCTGTTCCTGTTCGTCTTCTGTAATGATTTCGCTAGGCAGTGGCCTCTTGGTTAGCGATTGCATGCAGTTCCTGGTCGCGGTCAATCTGTGAGACATCAAAACTAGATCAAGCTAGAGCCGCCCCTCTAAATTTTTAAAAGATTGCGAACATAGTGTGTGTGTGTGTGTGTGTGTGTGTGTGTGTGTGTGTGTGTGTGTGTCATATATATAATAGAGGGAAACATTCCACGTGGGAAAAATATATCTAAAAACACAGATGATGTGACTTACCGAACGAAAGTGCTGGCAGGTCGATAGACACACAAACAAACACAAACATACACATGAAATTCAAGCTTTCGCAACAAACTGTTGCCTCATCAGGAAAGAGGGAAAGACGAAAGGTTGTGGGTTTTAAGGGAGAGGGTAAGGAGTCATTCCAATCCCGGGAGCGGAAAGACTTACCTTAGTCCTTTTTTCCCCCTAAGGTAAGTCTTTCCGCTCCCGGGATTGGAATGACTCCTTACCCTCTCCCTTAAAACCCACTTCCTTTCATCTTTCCCTCTCCTTCCCTCTTTCCTGATGAGGCAACAGTTTGTTGCGAAAGCTTGAATTTTGTGTGTATGTTTGTGTTAGTTTGTGTGTCTATCGACCTGCCAGCGCTTTCGTTCGGTAAGTCACCTCATATATATATTGGCTGAGGGACTGAGTCAGCTTTCAGACAACACTACATACAAAGTTTGCCAAGGTAATCCCATTCCTGATGTCCAGGCGGAGCTTCAAGGAATCCTCAGAACCTTAGGCCCCCTACAAAACCTTTCACCTGACTCCATCAACCTCCCGACCCCACCGACACCCTGCGCCCCTACCTTCTACCTACTTCCTAAAATTCATAAACCCAATCATCCCGGCCGCCCCATTATAGCTGGTTACCAAGCCCCCACAGAACGTATCTCTGTCTACGTAGGTCAACACCTTCAACAAAGACACCAACCACTTTCTCGAACACCTGGAATCCTTACCCAATCTGTTACCCCCGGAAACCATCCTTGTAACCATTGATGGCACTTCCTTATACACAAATATTCCGCACGTCCAGGGCCTCGCTGCGATGGAGCACTTCCTTTCACGCCGATCACCTGCCACCCTACCTAAAACCTGTTTCCTCATTACCTCAGCCAGCTTCATCCTGACTCACAACTTCTTCACTTTCGAAGGCCAGACATACCAACAATTAAAGGGAACAGCCATGGGTACCAGGATGGCCCCCTCATACGCCAACCTATTTATGGGCCACTTAGAGGAAACCTTCTTGGTTACCCAGGCCTGCCAACCCAAAGTTTGGTACAGATTTATTGATGACATCTTCATGATCTGGACTCACAGTGAAGAAGAACTCCAGAATTTCCTCTCCAACCTCAACTCCTTTGGTTCCATCAGATTCACCTGGTCCTACTCCAAATCCCATGCCACTTTCCTTGACGTTGACCTCCATCTGTCCAATGGCCAGCTTCACACGTCCGTCCACATCAAACCCACCAACAAGCCACCGTACCTCCATTATGACAGCTGCCACCCATTCCATATCAAACGGTCCCTTCCCTACACCCTAGGTCTTCGTGGTAAACGAATCTGCTCCAGTCCTGAATTCCTGAACCATTACACCAACAACCTGAAAACAGGTTTCGCATCCCGCAACTACCCTCCCGACCTGGTACAGAAGCAAATAAGTAGAGCCACTCCCTCATCCCCTCAAACCCAGAACCTCCCACAGAAGAACCACAAAAGTGCCCCACTTGTGACAGGATACTTTCCGGGTACTGGATCACTCTCTGAATGTGGCTCTCCAGCAGGGATACAACTTCCTCAAATTCTGCCCTGAAATGAGATCATCCTTCATGAAATCCTCCCCACTCCACCAAGAGTGTCTTTCCGCCGTCCACCTAACCTTCGTAACCTTTTAGTTCATCCCTTTGAAATCCCCAAACCACTTTCCCTACCCTCTGGCTCCTACCCTTGTAACCAGCCCCAGTGTAAAACCTGCCCCATGCACCCTCCCACCACCACCTACTCCAGTCCTGTCACCCTGAAGGTGAAGGTGTACATGATCAAAGACAGAGCTACCTGTGAAAGCACCCACGTGATTTACCAACTGACCTGCCTACACTGCGAAGCTTTCTATGTGGGAATGACCAGCAACAAACTGTCCATTCGCATGAATGGACACAGGCAGACAGTGATTGTCGGTAATCTGGATCACCCTGTGGCTAAACATGCCTTGATGCACGGCCAGCACATCTTGGCAAAGTGTTACACTGTCCGGGTTATCTGGATACTTCCCACTAACACCAACCTATCAGAACTCCAGAGATGGGAACTTGCCCTTCAATATATCCTCTCTTCCCGTTACCCACCAGACCTCAACCTCCGCTAATTTCAAGTTGCCACCACTCATACCTCACCAGTCATTCAACATCATCTTTGCCTCTGTACTTCCGCCTCGACTGACATCTCTGCCCAAACTCTTTGCTTTTATATATGTCTTCTTGTGTCTGGATATGTGCGGATGGATTTGTCGGCCCCGCCGATTCCTTCCCTCAGTAGCTCCTTCTGCTATTGTTCGAATGATGTTGTTGTGTTGTAGGATGTGGCCTACAAGTTTGTCTCTTCTTGTTTGTATGTGCCTCCACAGAGATATAGTTTCCTGTACTCTTCTAAGCACCTCTTCGTTTGTTGCTTTCTCTCTTCAGCTGGTCTTCATCATCCTTCTATAGCACCACATCTCCAGGGCCTCTAGCCGTCTTCTCTCTTCTCTTCCAATCGTCCAAGTTTCACATCCGTATAGGGCCACACTTCAAACGAAACCTTTCATGATACATTTCCTTATTTTCAGACTGATGTTGTTGCTGGTGGGTAAGTTCCTTTTCTGATTAAATGCAATTTTGGCCTTTTGTATTCTGGTTGTAATTTCTTTCTGGCTTCTACCATCTCTTGTGATTTTGCTTCCCAGGTAAGTAAATTCCTCTATCACTTCCAGCTCCTCTCTTCCAATTCTTATTCTCAAAGGTTCGTATTCTGCTCCTGTACTGCATACCATCACTTTAGTCTTTTTCTTGTTTATTCTCATTCCATACTGATGGCATAGATTTTTTCATTGTTTTGAGGACATCCTCTAGATCTTCTTTTGTCTCTGTGACTATAGCAATATCATCTGCATAATGTAGACGTCTATCTTCTGCCCAATAATTTTGATCCCTATCTCAGTAGTTTCTCGAACTTGGTGTATAGCTTCCTGGATGTAAGCATTGAATATAAGAGGAGGCAGAGCACATCCTTGCCTTACCCCTTTTCTAATATTTGCTTCTTGTTCATGATGACAGTTCCTAATCACTGCCACCTCATTCTTATAGAAGCTGAGTATCACACGGATGTCTTTGTACTTTATTCCACTTTTCCTCAGCACTCTGAACATCTCTTGCCAGATAACATTATCAAATGCCTTTTCCATGTCTACAAAGGCAATATAAGTTGGTTAATTTTTCTGTAATTGCTTTTCAATAATGAGTCTGTGCCAGAATCGCCTCTCTTTTACCCAGTCCTCTTCTGAAGCCAAACTGGTCTTCACTCAGCATATCTTCCACCTTTTTTTCAATTCTCTTCAGAACTATTTTTGTGAGAATTTTTGATGCATGTGATGTTAGGCTTAGAGTTCGGTACTGTTTGCATTTTGTAGCTGCTGCCTTCTTTGGTATAGGAACAATGATACATTTCTGGAAGTTTCAGTATATCTCCTGTGTTATAGATGGACCTAATAAGTTTAAGCAGCATCATTTTCATGCTGTCACGAGCATTCTTTATTAGTTCTGCAGCGATGTCATCAATACCTGTTGCTTTGTTGTCCTGTAGTTCTTTTAGAGCTCTGTCAAATTCTTCTTGCAGAATCTTATCTCTCTTGTCTTCGTCTACTTGCTCTTCTCTTCCTATTACTTCCTCCGAAAGAGGTGTTCCAGCATACAACTCCTCTATGTATTCTTTCCATCTTTTCACCATGTCTTCATCAAACAGCATTATCCCCTCTTTATTTTTTATTGTGCCTGAGAGTGTTGTTTTACGTTTGTTAAAAAATTGATTTACTATTCTGTAGGCTAAACCAGTTCTTCCGTTTTGCATATTTTCTTCCACTTCTCTGCACATTTCTTCAAGAAAATTTTCTTTTGCTTTCCTAGCTTTTCTATTAACTAAATTCCTTAGTCTTCTGTATTCAACTTTTCCTTGTTCATCAGTTGCATTTTTGTATAATCTCCTGTTTTCTATAAGCTCAATAATATCTGCTGTAATGTATTTCCTCTTGTTTTTGGGTTCAGTTCTTCCAGCTATCTTTTCCGCTGCTTTATATATACCAGATTTAATTTGATCCCACTCTTCATCTACTCCAACATGTTGAAAAATCTTAGCTAGGTTATCTGTTTCAGGAGCATAGCGCTTTGCCAGTCTCTCAGTTTTCAATTTTTCTAGTTCCAGTTTGTTTTACTGGCTTCTTCTTCAAACATTTGAATCCCAATGAACTTTTCATCAGGACCAGGTTGAGATCACTGCCTATGTCTGTAGATGGATAGCACCTGCAATCTTTTAGCTGGTACCTAAAACATGCTTTCACTAGAATGTAATCAATGTGTTGTCTCCTCAGGTCTGCAGGGGCCTTCCATGTGTATCTTCTTCGTTTTTGATGTTGGAAAAGTGTGTTTGCAACAACTAATTGGTTCCTTGAGCAGAACTCGATAAGCCAATCTCCTCCTTCATTCCTTCTTCCAAGTCCATATTTGCCAACAATTCCTTCCTCCGGTTCTTCACCCACAATCATGTTCCAGTCCCCCATGGCAATCAGGTTTTCATCTCCCTTAACATTTCTCATCACATTACTTATTTCTTTATATATTTCGTCAATGACTGCATCTTCTTCTTTGGATGTGGGCATGTATATTTGTATTATCACAGTGTCCTTTGGTTTAGTTTCAAGTTTGACTGGTATTATTCGGGTGCTATATTGCACATTTCCCTTGACACATGAGCCATAGTTTTTCCTCAAAATTATTCCAACTCCTCCCATTCCTGGTCTATCTTGGTCAGTTCCGGTGTGAATGAATGACTGTATTCTCCAGACCGGAAATCACCTGGCTGGGGCCATCTCATCTCCGATATGCCTAGGATATCGATTTCCAGTCATTCCAGTGTTCTCACATTCCAAGTGGCTATGTTAAAATTGAAATTCTTTTCCTTCACATTGTCTATATCCTTTGCAGTCCCCACCCAGAGATCCGATTGGGGGACTATTTTATCTCTGAAAAATTTTACGGAAGATACTGACATGGTTTACTGCTGATACTTGGGATAACCGTAGTTCTTTAATGTGGTGGTTTCCCCATTGCCTTCCACGTCCTATGCCATTGACCATCACCTGGTTCTTCTGCCTTTGGAGACGATTTCTCATTTCCTCATTCCTGTCCAGCGAATGCTGGGTGATGACTTATCCCAGTCATCCCTTGGTCCCTGTCTACGTTAGCCATCACATGAAGTGAGGTTTCCCATTCTCTACCGCATGGAGGTGTAGATCAGGAGTTTCCCTTCATTGGGTCTAGGACCTTAACAGCATTTCCTAGTCCCCTCCAGTACTTTAGAGAGCTGGAATTTATTGTGGTAAAATGGCTGCCATCCTTCTAATTTGACGTCAGAACTTTATAATACAGGTCGTTTTTAGACACAGCTCATACTCTTTAATAGAGGATTTTTTTTCCTTTCCATCAAGTTCTTGTACCTACTATAAATCAGACCATCTTCAGTCATAGAGAATTTATAAGTTAAACATTCCAATGTCATTTATTTATTAATTATTTATTATTTATTAATTATTTGTTAATTTGATATCATATAAAGAATCACTTCATATAGGTTGGGAACAGGAACTGAAAGTGCAAAATGCTATTGATATGAATTGAAGGGTCGATTGTACATGTTTCTAAGACATCAGTCATTAACTTTTAGCAATAAAACCACTCACATTTAGTGTTTTCAGTGCACTTGTAAACACAGTTTCACTCTCCAGTATGTTAGTAAAAGGGATATGTGAAGTACACTTCATCACTACTGGGCCAGGTAGTGCAGAATTAGTTCTTTATTCGAAATTGTGTAGATTCTTACTAATCTGGTGATTCCTTGCACATATTGGTGCTGTATTAGCAGAAGTACCAGATTTTTTAATGTTTCTTAAATGTAGTGTAGACACATAGGGATTATACGTTATTAAATCCAAAGATATTCATTTTCATGTAAAATTTAGTCCTTGAGTGTGCACATATACTGTAGTATCATTCATTATGAAAAATGTCCCGAATTTTTAGTTGTCACAATGATGAAATGTGATGGTATTATGCTTTATCACATAATGGTTTTACAAGCATTACATTGGTATTGTATGTTTCTGAGTGTTGGATAATGTGCTTAAGATGTCTGCAGCTTCAGCACCAGCAATGTGAGATATCTTCATGTTCTATCCTCCTGTGTTCTCTTCCTCATAACTTTCCTTTAAGATTTTGATTATCTCTTCGTCTGTTAAATTTTGTCATAAATAGTTGCTCGTCCAACATTGTACTCAACAGCAATGTCTTTCTGCGAAGAATCTCAGTTCTACTTATCTCTAATTGAGTTTCTGCTTGAGGTGTAGTGTAATGTGTTTTCTTTCAGAAGCCATGGTTCTGAAAGGTTCAAACTTGTATAGCATTGTTTAACAGTGTAACTAAAAACATTGCTGTGCACAAGAGTTCATTTTTGTCTGCTTCTTTTCCGCTTCAGCGAATGGAGGCTTGATGTGGGCCGGGTTACTGAGAAGTCGGACTACCAATGAGTGGATTGGCGAGAGTTTGCTATATAAGACTTTCCACTTTATTGTAAAGATTATATTGTTACTTGGTTATAGTTCTTTTCTGTTTGTGGGATATTGATGTGTTACATCTGTTTTACATGTAATTCAACTTATATTTCTTCTTTTAGTATGGCAACCATTATGAAACGACAAGGTCCAAACCTGCAATATTTGGAACAAGTGAGACAACACTTGGCAAGGTTACCTTCTATTGATCCGTTTACAAGAACAATCATAATTTGTGGTTTTCCAAACGTTGGAAAATCCAGCTTTATTAACAAGGTAAGTGTATTTTGCAAACAAAAAGCATATGTATTTTTAAAAAATAGAAGTCATAATTTTGAAAGATCCTTGTTGCATGATGATAATATCAAACGAACAATTTCCAGTCTGCATTGTGTCAGTAACTATGTGTTTACTCTGTTGTTCTGTGTTTCATTGTTATTGCTTGCTTGCTTGCTTACTTTCAAGATCCAGGAGTGTCTCCAATTTTTGTCCACATTTATTTTATTAAATAGATGTTTTTTTTAATGTAAAAAAGCTTTTATGGCCTAGATCATAATTTTAATTGTACAGTCAAAGCAAGATGACTAGCTTTGTCTACTGTCTACGACCTTCTTTAGATTGCTCAAATCATAAAAAGAATTGGAATATTCATTGAAGAACCCACATTCATGCAATGATGTGCATTTTTATTATGAGCCAACAACACCAAGAAAGTATGTAGTTACAAGCTTTATCGCAAAAGAGGTTGTAAACCATAATGTTGCAAGTTGCAGGCAATAAAGAGGGATAATGGCCAATTGTGTTAGTAAAAATTGCACCAAATGCACATTATTTGCAAATCTTCATTTCTTTGTGACCAAATGTTCATATCAAGAATTTCATTTCACAGGCTGTTAGTCTTTTCCAATCTCTTGCCCTAATTGCCCAGGCTTCACTGCCATAGCACAGCACCGGTCTTGCTAAGGTTTTATAAAGTCGTATTCTGGCGTGTGCTGAAATAGCGAAGGTTTTGTTACATTATTAACAACGCCCTTTGGTTTTGTATACCTGGTGGGTTTTTCAGCTAGGTTTGTTTCTTACAGGAAGGCTAGTTCATAGACTAAATATATGAATGTGACCACTCTTTCTAGAATTCTATCTTTCAAACATAGTAATCTGTAATGGGTATTTTCCGCAGAAGGCCATAGGTTTTTTTTTGTATTGGTGTTCAAGCTGTTTCCCTCAGATATAACCTGTCAGTTGTATACAGAGTGCTGCAAGCCACCCCTGGAGATGCTACAAAAGCTAAATCATATGCAAAAAGTAAACCAATTAGCTTTATGTTTCTGTTGACTTGAATGAAGCTGCTGGCATTGTCTCAACTCTTGGATCATTTTAAACAACAATGCCGAAAGGCCATATCCCTGTTGCTACTACTGCATGTATTTTGCCCCATTGTGATAATCTGTCCTCTTCCTTGACACTGATTAAATTCATTCTACAAATCGTGCATGTATTATTGATAAGATGGTGGGGAACATGATCATCTGCCAGAATATGTAACAGTTTGTTTTTATTAACTTTATCAAAAGCTTTTTTGAAGTTAACAAAGGGAATTTGTGTTTCTAGATTTTTTCTATTAGCAAATTTAGTGGAAAAACGGCCATCACAGCATGATCTTCCTTTAGACATTTTGCTCCGCACCTATGTTGGGTTCGTAGTGTCTGTACAATTTGTTTTTGACGTTGTTGGCAAAAATTTTATGTGCTAGATTCAATAAACTTATTCCACTGTATCTATCATAATTGTTCACGTCTCCTTTATGAAGATAGGAATAACAGTTCATTTAGTCTAGTTCTCAGCTATATCATCTCCTGACCACATCATATTTAAGTAATTAATGAATCTGTCTATAAATGACTTGCTTGCATCTTTAAACAGCTCTAGATTGTTTGAATTTTCTTTTTTATTTTGCTTAATACTTCTCTAAGTTCACATACATGTGACATACTCTAAGAGCTTCTCTCTCAGTAGTTTATGGAAAATGTATCTTAACATCCTATGCAAACCATCTGCAGCCAGGTAACAAAACGAGAAACAATCTTTTCAATCCTGAAGAGGAGACTATTTGAAAATCCTGTACTATGTGATGATGTGGTAATGATGTATTAATTGAATGTGTCTGAATTGAAGTGTTGACAGTTCCACTTAATTTGGAAAAAATGGTACTCATTAAATAGCACCTGTAGTGAAATTGACCATGTATTGTTTGAAATACTATGAACTTAAATGTTTTTAACAGATTACAAGAGCCGATGTGGAGGTTCAGCCGTATGCTTTCACAACTAAATCACTGTATGTTGGTCACACTGACTACAAGTATCTGAGGTGGCAAGTTATTGATACTCCTGGAATTCTGGATCATCCTCTTGAAGAACGTAATGTTATAGAAATGCAGGCGGTTACTGCACTTGCCCACCTCCGTGCAGCTGTGCTTTACATTATGGATTTGTCTGAGCAGTGTGGACACACTGTAGAAGAGCAAGTATGTACACAACTCTCACTACATTTAGAGTGGCATGCATGTGTGCATCTCTCTCTCTCTCTCTCTCTCTCTCTCTCTCTCTCTCTCTCTCTTTCTCTTTCTCTTTCTGTTTCTCTCTTTGTAGTTCTAATGCTGTTATATGCAATGAACAGAATAATTATTCTGATGTCATTAGCCTTTAAAGAGCTGGGGTCTTAAGTGAGATAGCTGTTTGGGTAAGACATATTGATTTCCATGCTAATCCGTCTCCAATTTGAGCTAATGTTTGGTCTCTGCTCTAGGGACCATGCATTGAACAAGATGGTGCAATGGTTAGCACACACTACTTGTTTGGGAGGCAGAGTATGCAAACCGCAATCCATTGATCCCGATTTAGGTTTTCATAAATTGGTTAGGGTGAGTGGTTACTTTGAAAAGGACATAGCCAATTTCCTTCCCCATCCTTATCACGTCTGGATTGAGTTCTGTCCTCAGTGACCTGCTGACAGAGGAGACAAAGAACTGGAAACAATTTTCCTATGACATATAGGAAAAGAAGGGCAGTTACATAGGGCATAAAAAATCTCACTGTTGGAGAGCATCTAAAATTGCAGAAAGCCCTTCAAACATACTGTCTGAACTTGATTCCAGCCTAAAAGCCTGTGATGTTTTCTGTACACCCACTGAAGGGTAGTTGGATTATATTAGCTGAATCTGAAGCAGGAAAGTTTCAAGAAGAAACTGCACATCACAATGAAGTGTAGGCTGTGAAAGATATGTAGCACCAAGAAAATGAGAAAACATTGACTTACAGTTTGATCATCAGCATTATGGTTATATGGTGACTGAAATGTGACCCAGCTCTTCAGTGCATCCTTGGAATTACTAATGCAAGTTGTGGAACATACAAAAGTAAAGTATTATGTTTTTAAAGTGTGATGTTTGAGAAAATGTTTGTAGTATTGGAGGAATTAAAATGAATTTTTGCATATTTTTGTGTCCATGGAAATTCATCCAATGACATTATCCAACATGCAAATAATTGAGATCTTTGTTTTTTTTTTTTTTTTTTTTTTTTTTTTTTTTTTTTTTTTTTTTTTTCCAGGTTAAACTCTTCGAAAGTATTAAACCGCTGTTCGCCAACAAGGTAAGAAAATGTCTGTTTTTGTTGTGACATGACCATTTCAGTGTTGAGATAGGTGGTTTTACTTCCTGATCCATGTTTTGCTCACATTTCAGCCACTGATGGTAGTCCTGAATAAAGCAGATGTTGTTAGATTAGAAGAACTTCCTCCAGAGAAACAAGCACTCTTGAAGCCATTGGAAGATGAAAATGTACCAATAAAGCAAATGAGCACAATGACAGATGAAGGTGTGATAGAAGTTAAAACAGAGGTATTATTTTCCATAAGTTATAGGTGGCTCTATTTTGTTATTGCATTTCTAGCACGTGCTTATTTAACTTTATTGTGAAAGTTTAAGGAAAGTTATTTTTCGTTTATGATGATTGTGATGTTGGTTGTGTTTGTGTACTATAGCATGGGGGTTTATTTCTGTTCTCTCTCTCTCTCTCCGTGTGTGTGTGTGTGTGTGTGTGTGTGTGTGTGTGTGTGTGTGTGCGTGCGTGCCCTGCCACTCTAGTGCCTTTTTATTGAATGTGACACAGACAGTCTTCTTTATATGCACAGCTCTAAGCTTAAATTATTAAATGTATAACAGTCAGGCAGAACTTGTTCATTCACAGTAACCCACAATCTAGTAATCTTCCGACATCCTGAAATACAGATTGTCAAGCATGCCTGTGCAGAGTGGAAAGTTCCACAGGTCGCACCAATATTCACGAAAGGTAGTAGGAGTAATCCACAAAATTACAGGCCCAAATTGTTAACCTCGATATGCAGCAGGATTTTGGAACATATATTGTGTTAGAACATTATGAATTACCTCAAAGATAATGGTCTATTGACACACAGTCAACAAGGGTTTAGAAAACATCTTTCCTGTGAAACACAACTAGCTCTTTATTCACATGAAGTGTTGAGTTCTATTGACAAGGGATTTCAGATCGATTCCGTATTTCTGGATTTCCAGAAGGCTTTTGACACTGTGCCACACAAGCGGCTCTTAGTGAAATTGCGTGCTTATGGAATATCGCCTCAGTTATGTGACTGGATTTGTGATTTCCTGACAGAGGTCACAGTTTGTAGTAATTGACGGAAAGTCATTGAGTAAAACAGAAGTGATATCTGGCATTCCCCAAGGTAGTGTTATAAGCTCTTTGCTGTTCCTTATCTGTATAAACAATTTGGGAGACAATCTGAGCAGCCGTCTTCGGTTGTTTGCAGATGACGCTGTCATTTATCGACTAATAAAGTCATCAGAAGATCAAAACAAACTGCAAAACGATTTAGAAAAGATATCTGAATGATGTGAAAAGTGGCAGTTAACCGTGAATAACGAAAAGTGTGAGGTCATCCACATGAGTGCTAAAAGGAACTCAGTAAACTTTGGTTACACAATATATCAGTCTAATCTAAAAGCTGCAAATTCAACTAAATACCTAGGTATTACAATTACGAGCAACTTAAATTGGAAGGAACACACAGAAAACATTGTGGCGAAGGCTATCCAAAGACTGCGTTTTATTGGCAGGACACTTAGAAAATGTAACAGGCCCTACTAAGGAGACTGCCTACACTACACTTGTCCACCCTCTTTTACAGTACTGTGGGATCCTTAACAGATAGGACTGACGGAGTACATCACAAAGTTCAAAGAAAGGAAACATGTTTTGTTTTATTGTGAAATATGGGAGTGTGTCACAGAAATGATACAGGATTTGGGCTGGACATCATTAAAAGAAAGGCTTTTTTTGTTGCGATGGAATCTTCTCACAAAATTCAATCACCAACTTTTTCCTCCAAATGCGAAAATATTTTGTTAACACCAACCTACATAGGGAGGAACGATCACCATGATAAAATAACAGACATCAGAGCTCTTACTGTGTTCATTCTTTCCGTGGACTGTACGAGAATAATAGAGAATTGTGAAGGTTGTTCAATGAACCCTCTGCCAGGCACTTACATGTGATTTGCAGAGTATCAATGTTGATGTGGATGTAGAAACAGAACTGCCGGACACACGGGGGTAGACTCACACTATCCTTTAAGAGTCTAATTATGATTAGTTACAATGTGCACAGAGGTGTTCAACCGATTATTTACCCTACATTGAATGGAAGGAAGCCCTAATAATTGGTCAAATGGAAAGTACCCAATGCTGCACACTTCATTTATTTGTGAAGTATTGCTTTCACTATGTTTTAAGTATTTCTCTTGTCAGAGGTGACTTTCTGAACCCATCTCCAATTAGTTTCATGTACTCTAACTATGCTGCATGGCGAAAGAAAATAAAGCATCCAGAAACAGATGACGAAATGTAATGAAACTTCACAAGTTGAGAGGGTATGTGATGTTATTTCAGTGATAATGGTGGTGAGTCAAAAGTACAAAGAACTTGGCAGTATGAGCCCACTTATCAGAATGATGTTGCACCCCTTGTGGCATAGATGCATGCACTGTTTCGGTTAGGAAGGGTGTCATAAAGCCATTGTTCCTCTCCTGTAGCAAGCTGGTGCACAACTATTGTAACTTACCCTTGATACACTGAATACTGGCTGTTCTCCTGTGTTTTCTCATGGACAGAGCTGGCAAACTTGCTGGATATAAGAGTGCCTCAGCGTCATACAGGCAGTTCAGACACATGCTGTGTATGAGCGATCATTGTTGTGACGAGAAATGGCACCACGATAATGTGACAGAGGTGACACATGAGGTTGCAGGATATCCTTGATGTACTGTTATGCTGTTAGTTTCCTCAGTCACCATCACCTATGGCCTGAAGTCAACTCCATGGCTTCACACACACCATGACTTCAGGAGTAACACCACTGTGCCTCTCCAAAACATTGGAAGAAAGGGATCTCTCACCAGGTCCACCATACGCGACGAAGATGGACATCCAGGCAGTGCACAACTGCAATTCATCGCTGAACACAATAGGACTCAGTTCATCAACATTCCTTGCTTTCTGTTCATGGCACCACTCCAAACACAGATATTTGCGTTGTGGTGTTAACTGCAGTCTGTGCCTGGAATGGTAATTCCCGAGTCCAGTTGCTGCTGGTCTCCAACCAATGGTGTGGAATGTTGCGGGGAGTTCGTTACTTGTTCTTGAATGGCAGAAGCAGAGGGGTTACAGTGTGATTGGTTCACAATGTGGTTGAGCCTCCTTTACAGTAGTCAGACATGGTCAACTGAATCCTTGATGACAAGTATACCTGCCCTCAAGCTATCATGCAGACCATCAGGTCGCCATTACATCTGAATTCAGCAGAAATTTGCTTCATGGTTTCACCAGCCAGCTGAATCCAGACCTGCAACAAGGCCCTTTGAAACTCTGTCAGGTGCCGATAGCTCTGCCTCAGATGAGTCTGTGGCATTTCAAAGTCCTTCACAGTAACCATTCAACATCTAACACTGTCTACGCCCCTTATGTTCTCTACCATACTTAGTAACAACATTAAACAATGGAAAATCCAGGATGGAATGTAACAATACCAGAGAAGAAAAGTTGCTACTCACCACATAGCGGAGATGCTGAGTCGTGATAAAACTGTGCTGCACTCTATTTAGGCATGACAGCCAACAAGCTGTCTGTTCACATGAACCGACAAACTGTTACATCTGACCATGTCTTCTTGGTGCTTAACTTTTTTTCTTCGTCAGGAGGGGTATTTGATGTCTTTTGCCATATGGAGGAGCATTCTCAGGTTTCCAACACTAACAATTTTATATATATTATTCCCCATATGGTTAGGTGTGTGGAAGGCAGGTGTGCATGCTTGCGTTCATGCACCTATCACCTATCTTTGCTACTGTTTGGTAAAAAAACTTCTTGTGCCACCAACAGATGAATACCATTTTCCAACTAAGTACCTCTCAGGCAAGTGAGTAGCATAGAACTGAGGTGGTGGGTTTGTAGTAGGAAGCAGCTGCACTGAAAATTTGAAGTGCAACAGTCCTGGATCAGATTTCTGTTGTTTCCCTAAAAGCACCTGAAATGAAGATGCCCAAGGACAACACTATTGCTTTTCTAGAAAGCTGAACTGCTGTAAAGTTCTTAGATTTCTAGCTGAGTAAGCCTTTAAAAGGTGTGACATTTCAGTGAATATCATTTCACCTGGTAAAATTTTGAGATGCTGTCTGTGTAACCATTATACAGACAGTGCCGGGGAGTTGTCTGTCGCTTTCTCAGTGCCACAGAACAAGCTTATGTAGTGATTTGAGGAGTTGCTCTTGAAGCCTGGCATGTTTAGAATGTCTGCACGTGCATGCAGTGTATTGTGGTCAGTAATTGGGCCCCAAGCAGAGCTTAGCTGGTAGCATCCATAAATAAGAGGCATTCACTGGTCCTCATATCAGTATTTGTTGGAAGATGAAGAGTGACACCAAAATTTAGTATTCGTTAGATCGTTTGGCTAACATTGCATTTGCACTCATATTGTTTGAAAATTTCTCTATTGTTATAGCTGTTGTATTTCTAAAATTTTTTAAAATTTAATTCATTTTTTTATTCTGTAAAGTGAATTCCATGTGCAAAATTGTATCTTAACATCAATTCAGAGAGCTACTCATAGTATGTAAAATTATTTCAAAAAAATGATTTACCGTGTGCATTTCTCATGTTTCATTTTGCAGAATTAGAGCAGTTACTAGATTTTAGCATGGCTAACTCAATTGTATTACATCAGCATGGTCTCTCATTGAGAGAATGTGACTGTAATGCTTACTCAGTTATCAATATGTGGTAGAAGTGGAGTACTTTGCGAATTACATTTTGATACTTTCATTTAATACTATATAATGCAATCTGTTTGCTATGGAAACTGGTCCAAAAGGTCTTTTTTTATGAGAGTGCCAGGTTAGGTTGGGTTAGGTTAGGTTAGATCCCTCACCAAATTTCCTGTACAAAGACAGGAAGCAGTAATTGTTGCACAAAACATAGGCATTACATCCTACTAGTGCCAGGGGCAATGCTAAATTGGAAATAAGATAACCTTCTTATTTTGTGACTTCCTAATCTGTGAGGTCAATTAAGCTTTTTTCAGAATTTTTGACATCCTCAACACAGCACATACTATGAGAATGAATTAAGATTGAGGTATCAAGTCCATGTTCAGTACAGCAAAAATTTAACTTACTAGTGTATAAAATATCATTTGAAATAAAAATACTCACCCAGTTTCTTGCATGCTCTCTAATAAAGGTTGATTTAATTTACCACAAAGTCTCCAAAGTGCACTGTGATTGAGAAAATAACAAATTGATCATTGCAGTTATATGGAAATTTTCAACATTGTAAAAAGTAGAGAAGGCACAAAAGAATTATTTCTGTGAGGCATTAGTGCTAGGTGGTGGTGGTGGTGGTGGTGGTGGTGGTGGTCGGTTTAGGACACTCATCTGTTTGGTGATTCATCTCAAGTTTATATGGGAAATCATAAGTCATTCAGTAAGACCTGCCTTGAAAACTTACTGTTATTGCCAGAATAATTGAGTCCCATGTCCTTGAATATAATATGGTAATCACTTTTTTCTTTGAGTGTAAAAAAACAAGTTTTCTAAAAAAAAAAAAAAATTCATTCTGTTCTAGGCCTGTGAGAAGCTTCTTTCATATAGGCTTGAAATGAAGGTCCGTACGAAGAAGGTAGATGGCATTCTCAACAGGATACATGTTGCCATGCCATCACAGAGAGATTCAAATAGAGTGCCTTTTATACCAGGTGATGTCCATTGCTTTATTGCAATTTGCATTTGTAGATAGTTTAATTTATGTAGAAAGATTTGTGACAGCATAGAGTAATGATATGGTTAATGAAATGTTCTGTACCAAAACATACTCTGCTGCAGATTGAAAATTTCATTCTAATGAAATGTTGTTTGCGTCATACATGCTTACAAATTCTTGGACCAATATTGGCCATGAAGATAGCAAAACTTGGCCTCCAAAGACTGCTGATTATTATAACCTCTACTTGTTTGCCATTAATCGACTGTTTAAGTTGCAATATAATTTTTCGTATTTTCAGAAAATGTGTTAAAGCGACGACAAGAGAATGCTTCTCGTAAACGAAAACTTGAGAGAGAAATTGAAGAAGAGGAAGGTGATGATTATGTATTGGATCTGAAGAAGAATTATGACCTTCCTGAAGAATACAAGTATGATATTATTCCTGAAATCTGGGAAGGGCATAATATTGCTGACTATATTGATCCTGAAATATTTAAGGTACTTGATTTTTCATTAATATGTAAATACAGATGCGAAGAATGTTATGAATATTAGGTTTACGGTTAAGATTGGACCTACGGTGTGGTGAAAGTGTGTGTGTGTGTGTGTGTGTGTGTGTGTGTGTGTGTGTGTGTGTGTGTGTGGGGTAGGTAAGATGATTTGCTGTAATAACATTACCTTGTGAAACACCATCAGTCATGTCATTTTGCTGATACTGTCATACACAGTTTGTGCTGCATTTTGGGATTAGCATTGTCTTTTGTGTTAATGTTCATGTGATGGTGTGTTTTTTGCGAATGTAGTAATACGTCATCAATCTTGAAAAGTGGTTTTTGCTGCAATGTGTGTATGTTGAGGCAAAAAGCCATATATTTATTTATTTCTTTTTTTCTGTGGTCATCCTTGCAATTGATGGTCCACGGGATTTCGGCCTTTCGCTTATGTAATAAAATGAAACATTTGCAGCCATTGTTTTGATGTTATTTTATTATACTGCAACCAGTTTTGGTGGCTCAATATAACATCTTCAGGCCTTAACTGATGCTGTAGGGTTGGATTCAGATCGTACACATGATCCCATCAGCAGCCAACATCTATAACTGGCTTCTGCAGGATACTGTTAAAGTGGTGTTGTGTCTGCAGCCATAAACTTCTCTAACTTGAGCTCATAGTTGATGCTTGCAGATACATCATCACTGTTACAGTATTGTTTGGAAGCCAGTTCACAAATATTGCCTACTGATGGGATCATGGAAATACGGAAGCGTCCGATCCCGCCCATCTGCTTTGACCCATGACTTCACAAATATGGCGGAAACAAAAACAAACACACACACTTTCCACAAGAAGCCTAATGACAAGCGCGGGAAATGGGGTGTTTTGGGTGGGGGCAAACTAAATATAAACAAATTTAGACGCCTTGCGTAGCTACAACGTGTAAGTGAAGACAGCCATGCATGAATACCCACCCACCTCTGCAGGGGTCGTAACCCCTGCAACCCATACAAGATACAGATGCTTCAGTAGCTGATTAGTGCTTTTTTTTTTTTTAAAAATCTCACAGGATAGAACGAACAGATCAGAAAGATAAATATAATAAACTAAAACAGAAATTGGAGGAAACAGATAATTAAAATAAGTAATAAGTATTTTTAAATTAAAAAAAAAAAAACTCACGAGATAGAACGAACAGATCAGAAAAGTAAATAAAATAAGATAAAACAGAACTGGAGACAGCCACACTCAAACCAAACTCCGCACCATCATGACGTCACACACGACAACACCCTTACGTCACGGGTCAAAGCAGACGACCCGGGATCATATATTCAATGTAAAAGCCTGAAGAAGGTGTAGTGAGTCACCACCGAAACTGGTTACAATATAATAAAATGACAACAAAATGATGGATGCAGGTTGTTTCATTTTAGCTGCAGTATTAAGGAGCATTTTAAAGAGGAAAACATGTATAATCAAGAATGAGATTTTCACTCTGCAGCGGAGTGTGTGCTGATATGAAACTTTCTGTTATAGGTGGTAGAAACGACAGATGGTTTGCAACACAGGTATTTTAGGTCATTGTGTAGAGGGGAGACGTGAGAGAGGAAATGGTGACATAATCCACAATCGGTGTTGCCAAAACAACATGCAACATGTAGTTTCACCACGCTCTTAAGATATAACTATTGCTAGGTTGCAGCAGTAATGGAGAAACAAGACAGCCGGTGCGAAGTACTCTGGACCGAGCCAATACGTGACAAAGGGGCCCAGCTTTTCTTGTGTCACTTATAACTCAGTCTCATCATTTCGCATGTATTTCCGATGTACTGTATTCAGCAACAATATCAATCATCAGCCTTTTAAATTCAGACACCAATTCTCAAAGAATATACTCGGTCATAATTGAGTAAACATTGCTCATTTCTGGCTAGTGAACTCTTATTGGCTGGCGACTCGTCAAGTCAATCAATAGCCAGTGCAACCATCACACCACACTAACACATGTAAAATGACCTCACCTACTGGATGTATAGAGAGGGGGAGTGGCCCTTCAATGACCAGAGTGCTGGTAGGGATGGAAGCATTTTATGAAGTACTGAAAATATACTTTCTGTGCAGATGATGTGCTATGACAGAGATTTCACATGGAAATAGAGCAATGGTTTTGCAACAGCACATTGTAAAGACTTCCTTGTTCAAATATGACACAATACAGTTCCAACAACTACATACACTACTCACATATGTGCTTTGCACCACACACTGTGGATCATAAAGATTGGCAGTAGTGATACAGGGCATGAAGCGAAACTGTAGCATCTGAGTTTTCCTTCAAATTTCCATTCTAAACAGTGTACAGAAATTCACTAAGCTGACTTCTAAGAAGTTGGTAATGTCAATTTTGTACGTTTCTCTCATCAAGCCTAAAATAACACTTTAACAGTGGTGAACATATGAGGTGTTGCTTCTAAGAAAAGCATTAAAAAATAACTGTAATGGTGACAAAATTTGTCATTAAGCAGATGTCCACATATATACTTATGAAACTTCCTGGCAGATTAAAACTGTGTGCCCGACCGAGACTCGAACTCGGGACCTTTGCCTTTCGCGGGCAAGTGCTCTACCAACTGAGCTACCGAAGCACGACTCACGCCCGGTACTCACAGCTTTACTTCTGCCTTTCGCGAAAGGCAAAGGTCCCGAGTTCGAGTCTCGGTCGGGCACACAGTTTTAATCTGCCAGGAAGTTTCATATCAGCGCACACTCCGCTGCAGAGTGAAAATCTCATTCTATATACTTATGGTTTAACCACTTAGCTACTGTGATGTTTTTGGTTTCATTCAACTTGTTCATCTATTTCTGCTTTTTTTCCTGGGTGAGTACAAAAGATGATCTCTCAAAAACATACATTTTGAATGTATAATTTGTGGTCATATCATGTTGGAAAATAGCTCAATTACATTGTACTAGATACCGATTTCAACTTTTTATGAGTTTTTACTTGCTGTCACACATCTGTGACGTTTTAAAAATGATAAAATCCATTACCACAACTTATTCTATAAACATTGTATTGCACATTTAATTTCCTTCACTTTGAATAAAATCTAAGTTTTGGAGAGCATCGCAATCTTTAATCAAATGTGCCAAGTACGTGTGTTTTTACTCTTATTTGGGGGGGGTTAACATTTTCCTCGATTCTGCATTTTCATCAATCTTGCATTTTTAAGTCTGGACCACACGAAAAAATAAAAAATGGATTTCACTGTATTATGAAAAGGATAGAGTGTTACTCACCATATATTCTCAGAAAGCACAACATAAAATGTGTGTTCTGTCTATCTAGAAAGCTTAGAGTACTACTGGGGAATGTGAAGGATGACCTGCGACTACGAAAACCATGAATTAATCACATACCTTGCCAATGTGGCATGTCATACATCGGCCAAACAACCAGGATAGTAGACACCAGATGCAGAGAACATCAGAGAACACCGGACTAAGACAGGCAACTAAATCAGCCATTGCCAGGGATTGTCTGATACTCAATCATTCCATGAATTATGATGAAACAAGGGTTCAGGCACTGACCCCCCTATACAGGGAGAGTATTAAAAGTGAGTCAGTAGAGATAAAACTGATGGAAAACCTCAAGAACTGTGACACTGGATATCATCTCAGTAGATGCTGGGATTCTGCACTGAAATCGCTGAAAACAGAACAGGGCAGCAGGAGCACTTCACAAAAACAAGAACTGATAGTGTGGACATAGGAAACAACAGCAGGTAGAGCAACAGGCGCACTGGACATGGGAACAACACCAGACAGAGCAACAGGTGCACCGAACCAAAGGTGGAACGCCTCAGATCGCTTCCATTGGATGCAAACAGCAGAGGGAACACCTACAACTGCACCAATGCCAGCACACTGGCAGGCGCACCAGAGCAAAGATGGAATGCCTAAGAGTGTGTCCAGTGGGCATTGACTACAGAGGAAATGCCTGGAACCAACTATGGAGGGGGAAGACTGCAGGTATAAATACTGGACCCGTTCCACTTGAGGACCTTGTCTATCACCATATGAGTGCGTATTAATGGTTAATCATAACCAGATGCACGCAAACATCACAGTACCCACATACTGCGATACCTCACTCAGTGAAAACTAACCAATATACAGAATGGCAGTAAATCTTTTGTATTGGCCATCATGATGGTGTGGGTGTGGAGGGGCTCTACCCTTAATTAAATTACTTGAGTAGTAGTCTCAGGTAGCAACTGATGATGACAATGAGTTATGTTATCGAAACACTGTGCAAGAAAAATGCTGATGCATGGCAGAATACCCGACACTTCAAATATGTCATAAAGAGTCATATCACATGTTGGCTATAACATTTGGACAATACTGTATCCTTCGTCACAGATACATAGAAACATTTTTACTCCACATAACCAGAACACAAGGGCAAAAGTTGACCGTCTAAGTAAAAAGTTTTGGCAGATGTCTGTACATAAATCACTCTGGATCTTGTGTGAATTTTGTTCGCAGATTCATTGGAATGGAAAGGTTTATATGAGACTGAATACTAAAAGTACTAAGGAAATAACTGAACAGTTCGACATCCATTCTAACTTTGGTGGAACAACTATGACAATATTTTAAATGCTAATGTGAAAAATAAAATATCGATTTATGATTTCAGTTACAGTTTCATGCTTGTTGTATAAACATTGGTATTTGAAAGCTGTATTGTATACAATTGAAAGTGGGTATCAATTATTAGGGTTTATAGTAAAATTAATTATCTGTAAAGATAGCCAGATAATGATTATTATTGTGAAAGCTGAAGGAGAAAGGATAATGTTCATAATATATAAAAAGTTGTAGGTTTTTATTTATTTATCTTTTAAATTTAGTTCAGTATAAACAAATTCTCTCGCCATGGTTCTTAGAATGTATAGTTTTTCCACCTTCTTCAGATCTATTTGTATGTGGAGAGCAGATGAAAAGCTAGTACATGGAGAAAATGAGAATGTGAATTTATGCAATGGGAAAATACACCTGTTTCTTTGATAATGTGTTGTTCCACAGTGAAATGTTTGACCAGTAGAGATTTTGAACTGTGGAAACGATTACAAGAATACAAATTGAAAGACTGAAATAATATATTCACATAGTAAAAATTGAATTGGGTTGTCATGTATTGTGTATTTTGGAGGAGCCAGAAAAATGATTCATTTTGACTAATGTGCTTCAGTGGTGCTACATAACACCAACACAAAAGGGAAATATTCTTGTACTGAACACAGTGACTGTTCTGTAAATGAAATTTTTGCATTGTATTTTTCAATCTCAGGTCATACAAATTAGTGTGACCTGAGGCTCAGAAATATAATAAAGTAAATGTGCTGCGCTTTTGACTTACCCAAAATATTTTTCTCTGTTATTGCTGATTTTTAATGTGTAATACACATTTCTCATTTGTTTAGAATAACATTGCCTAGTTTGAAAATGAAGAGTCATTAGAAATATAGTTGAGTTTTAATTTCTTGCAGAAACTGGAAGAATTGGAGAAGGAAGAAGCTCTACGAGAAGAGGCTGGCATGTATGTGGTTCCAAAGATTGAGCTAGATGAAACTATGAGAGAGATCAAGGCACTAGCAAAACAGATTCGTGATAAGAAGGCCATCATGAAACAAGAGGCAGCAATTCTGAAGAACTCTACCAAGCCAGTAATGCCACGCACTACAGCTGCTCGAGCACGTGATCGTAGTGTTTCCCGTTTGAGAGCTGAAATGTCAGAATTAGGAGTTGACATGAGTGGCACAGAGGAGGTAAATACAAGGAATTTATTAGTTGCTATGATATTAAAAATATATCAGTACTAGTTTTAAAAGATAGCGGAGAGGTACTTTTTTTATTAAATGTGAGCATCAAGTATCTCATTCCTGTGGCTGTTTTTAATGTTGGCGCATTATTCATAACAGTATTTAAAAATCTTTTCCGAATCCTATGTTTTCAAACAGTGCTGTTCAGCTGTGCTTCTTTTACCATTTGCATAGATGAGGTCTAGCAGTGCTTAACATAATCTTCAGAAATTAAACACGTTGTCATATTTGCTCATTCTTTTCTATTTTCAGACCTGTATGTTATTCAGAATTTATTATTGAGTGCTGTATTACAAGCAAAAAAAGTGTTGCCGCAATGACACTGGTTGTTAGTAATATATCTGTTTCATTCAACCAAACAATTGAAAATCCATGAAAAGTATAGATTAAATCACAATGGAAAATCCAGGAGGGAATAATGACAATATTATGAAAAGGATAGATTGCTATAGAAGAGATGTTGAGTCACAGATAGGCTCAACAAAAAGACTGTCAAACAAGTTAGCTTTTGGCAGCCAGAGACTGCGGTCGAGCGTGCGTGCACTTGTCTCTCTCTCTCTCTCTCTCTCTCTCTCTCTCTCTCTCTCTCTCTCTCTCTCTCTCTCTCTCTCTCCCCTCTCTCTCCCCTCCCTCCCTCCCCCTCCCTCTCCCTCTCCCTCCCCCTCCCTCACCCTGTGTGTGTGTGTGTGTGTGTGTGTGTTTGATTCTGAATAAGGCCTTTTTGGTTGGAAGCTAACTTGTTTCACAGTCTTTTCATTGTGCCTGTCTGCAACTCAGCTTCTCAACTATATGATGAAAAGGATAGATTGCTACTCACCACACACAGCCACAACAAAAACACCGCTAAACAAGTAAGCTTTCCATAAAAAAACTTTCTTCTGAATTTAACACACACACACACACACACACACACACACACACACACACACACAAACAAACAAACTCAACAACTCGCCTGCTCATGGCCACTGTCTCTTGCTGTTGAGGCCGGGCTGGTCTGTCATGTGTAATGTATGTGGTTGAGCTGTGTTTTCGTGAGTGTATGTTTGTGTAGGCTGGCAATGGCAAGGAAAGCGTTTCTGAAGAAGAGAAATTTGTTAACATCCAGTATTGATTTAAGTGTCAGGAAGTCATTTCTGAAAGTATTCGTATGGAGTGTAGCCATGTATGGAAGTGAAACATGGACGATAAATAGTTTGGACAAGAAGAGAATAGAAGCTTTCGAAATGTGGTGCTACAGAAGAATGCTGAAGATTAGATGGGTAGATCACATAACTAATGAGGAAGTATTGAATAGGATTGGGGAGAAGAGAAGTTTGTGGCACAACTTGACCAGAAGAAGGGATCGGTTGGTAGGACATGTTCTGAGGCATCAAGGGATCACCAATTTAGTATTGGCGGGCAGCGTGGAGGGTAAAAATCGTAGAGGGAGACCAAGAGATGAATACGCTAAGCAGATTCAGAAGGATGTAGGTTGCAGTAGATACTGGGAGATGAAAAAGCTTGCACAGGATAGAGTAGCATGGAGAGCTGCATCAAACCAGTCTCAGGACTGAAGACCACAACAACAAACAACATGTTTGTGTATGTTGTCTAATTTGGAAGAAGGCTTTGTGGCCAAAAGCTTACTGGTTTAGCAGTTTTTTTGTTGTGCCTGTTTGCAACTCAACATCTCCACTATACAGGGTGTCCCAGCTATCTTGTCCACCCAGAATATCTCTGGAACAATAACAGCTATTGGAAAACGACTTTCACCGGTATCAATATAGGGCTGGGGCCCATGAATGTACATATTTGGAAACATTCTAAAACGAAAGCTTATGTGTTTTTTAACACAAACTTATGTTTTTTTTTTAAATGGACCTCCTATAGTTTTTCTTCAGCAATCCATAGCATGACAAAGCACATACGCAATGGCGTTGATTGCATCGCAGTATTCCCATTACATCCCGAGATATTGAGACGCGAAGTTGACGCTTGAAACACCCGACATGCGCTGCTAGTGCACGTCCTGAGGCTCAGGCGTGAACCCCATGCTGCCCGTAATTGCGGTGTGATTGACAAGTAAGTGTCCCTCTTGATAAGTATGGAGGTGTGATTACACATGTCAATCACATCGTGATTACGGGCAGTGTGGGGTTCACACCTGAGCCTCAGGACGTGCGCTAGCAGCGCTTGTTGGGTGTTTCAAGCGTCAACTTCGTGTCTCAATATCTCGGGATGTAATTGGAATATTGCGATGCAATCAATGCCATTGTGTATGTGCTTTGTCATGCTATCGATTGCTGAAGAAAAAATATAGGAGGTCCATTTAAAAAAAAACATAAGTTTGTGTTAAAAAACACACATGCTTTTGTTTTAGAATGTTTCCAAATATGTACATTCATGGGCCCCAGCCCCACATTGATACCGGTGAAAGTCGTTTTCCAATAGCTGTTATTGTTCCAGAGATATTTTGGGTGGACAAGATAGCTGGGACACCCTGTATAGTGAGTAACATTTTCATTATATTGTCATTTTACAGAACTGACTAAGGAAATGCGGTGGGAACTAAAGTGCAATAGAATAAAGTTCATACAAAGATAAATGTACTAAAACTACTGGTGAGAGAACAGTAATGAAAGAAGCACCAAGTTGGAGGTAAAGTAAAAGCAGCACTGGACACCAAGAGAGAGGGGAAGGTGTCTGTCGGCAGGAGGGGGGTGGGGGGTGGGGGGTTGTGTAAACAGTGTAACATACTGGGTTCTATCAGAAAAAATTTCTTCACATGTTTGCATGTTAAGTATGATATGTCGACTGTCAAATGACAGTGTGGTATACAGTAAGGCATCTTTGTGAATTCTACAGAGTCAGAAGCTCCTTCCTCACCTGCATTCTCATAATATTCTCTTGAGTAAATTTAGGCAATTGGAATTTAAGGTAGATTGTGCAGGCTCTGCTGCCACTACTGTGTGTCTTGTATTATGAATCTGAATAAGATGAGGAGCAGACAGACATACAGAGTTATCTTTCTCTCACACCATTTGTGAATGGAACAGGACATAAATTCTATATTGTCTGCTCCCCATCTTATTCAGATTCATAATACAAGACATACAGTAGTGGAAGCAGAGTTTCTGCGCAGTCTACCTTAAATACTAATTACCTAAATTTTGCTGACAGAGCCCAGTATGTTACACTATTTACACCCCCCTGCCCCTGCTGACACACACACCTTCCACTCTCATTTTGTGTCCAGTACTGCTTATCTCCAACTTGGTGCTTCTTTCCTAACTGCTCACATCAGTAGTTCTAATACATTTATCTTTGTATGAACTTTATTCTGTTGCACTTCTAACAGATCACCTTGCACTTCTGTTCTCACCCCTTTCCCTTACTCAATACTGTAATAATGCATAGACTGGTTCTCCAACTTGGATTATGTTTTGTTGCTAAAACTTTCCTCGGCTTCCAACTGAGGTAATAATGCCTTAGTGCAGGGTCTCCCAAATTCTGTACCACAGGAAGAGAATTAGTGCTCACAAAAACCTGTTAGCAACATGGTGTGTGTGTGTGTGTGTGTGTGTGTGTGTGTGTGTGTGTGTGTCACTGACCAATGACCGTACTGTTTGGTCCCCCACCCACCCACCGACATTTTGATGATACTGATTATTTGTTTAAAATTTTTTAGGTGTCTATGGTATTAGCTATGATTTAAAATTGAGTAATCACTGAATAAAACAACTTTACCCATTTTTTAAAAACTTTATTAACCTTTAAAATAAACAAGGTTTTCCATGGCAGTAACAGGATTCTGAAGGTGTTCCATCTTAGGAAAAGTTTGGGAACCCCTATCTTAGTGAACAACTTGGATTTATTTTGTACTCTAATCAACACTTAACTGTTTTAAAATCCTTTGTTGTGGCCATGTTTTTTTGTTGTATTTGATTTGCAAATTATCCATGTGACTATCTTATGTATAGTAAACTGTTTCCTGCATTTTAACTCATCTATAGATACGAAACTGAAAATGTGGCACCTATTTTTGGCAAAATTTGTATCTATTTTGGCAAAATTTGCCTTCATCTTGGATGTACAAATTTAAAAGATGTCACACTAAATGTCTGAAGACGAAGTATCAGTGCTCTAAAATTGATTGTTAAAAAAGGTGCGGATTTGGGAGCATTTTCAATGGAGTGTTTGTATTTGCAATAATTTCAGCAGCTTTTCCCAAAATGGTCTTCGTTTTCTTTTTTTGGGTGTACTTAAGCTTTCAATAAAACTTAACACTACAGATGGACCTGACAAGGCATGTAGTGTAGAAGTGGAACCAAAAATAATTTCATTCACAGATTAGGGGAAGAAATTTGGCACGGTCGAAATACATGGACAGGTTTTGTTTTCCTGTTGTTATAGTGCAGATTGCAGATGCTGTGCCTTGGCCATGAACGTAAGAAAAACTAGAGCTATGACCATCAGAGGGGGAGGATAACAGTTGTGGGGGGAGGGGAGGGGGGGGGGGGAATGAGCCCCACTTTCCTCTCACATTTTCACGCAATTTTGGTGCATAGATCCTGAGAAATCAGTACTCGGAACAACCACCTCTGGCCATAATAACGGCCTTGATATGCCTGGGCATTGAGTCAAATAGAGCTTGGATGGCGTGTACAGGTACAGCTGCCCATGCAGCTTCAACACGATACCACAGTTCATCAAGAGTAGTGACTGGCGTATTGTGACGAGCCAGTTGATCGGCCACCATTGACCAAACGTTTTCAATTGGTGCGAGATCTGGAGAATGTGCTGGACATGGCAGAAATTGAACATTTTCTGTATCCAGAAAGGCCCATACAGGACCTGTAACATGTGGTCGTGCATTATCCTGCTGAAATGTAGGGTTTTGCAGGGATCGAATGAAGGGTAGAGTCACGGGTCCTAACACATCTAAAATGTAACGTCCACTGTTCAATGTGCCGTCAATGCGAACAAGAGGTGACAGAGATGTGTAACCAATGGCACCCCGGGTGATACGCCAGTATGGCGATGAAGAATACACGCTTCCAATGTGCGTTCACCACGATGTCGCCAAACACAGATGCAACCATCATGATGCTGTAAACAGAACCTGGATTCATTTGAAAAAAATGACGTTTCGCCATTCGTGCACCCAGGCTCATCGTTGAGTACACCATTGCAGGCGCTCGTGTAGATGGTTGTTGTCTTGCAAACTTCCCCATCTGTTGAATCAGGGATCGAGACGTGGCTGCACGATCCGTTACAACCGTGCAGATAAGATGCCTGTCATCTCGACTGCTAGTGATACGAGGCCGTTGGGATCCAGCACGGCGCTCCGTATTACCCTCCTGAACCCACAGATTCCATATTCTGCTAACAGTCATTGGATCGCGACCAACGCGAGCAGCAATGTCGCAATACAATAAACCACAATCGCGATAGGCTACAATCCGACCTTTATCAAAGTCGGGAACGTGATGGTACGCATATCTCCTCCTTACACGAGGCATCACGACGACGTTTCACCAGGCAACGCCGGTCAACTCCTGTTTGTATATGAGAAATGGGTTGGAAACTTTCCTCATGTCAGCACGTTGTAGGTGTCGCCACCAGTGCCAGCCTTGTGTGAATGGTCTGAAAAGCTAATCATTTGCATATCACAGCACCTTCTTCCTGTTAGTTAAATTTTGCGTCTGTAGCACGTCATCTTCGTGATGTAGCAATTTTAATGGCTAGTAGTGTATTTAGCTACTGTTTGAACATACTTCTCATAATTACACTCTGTGCACAACTTCATCATTATCTGATTTTCAGCCACACATACTTCTTTCATTCTGTGAAACACTCTTTGTGTTGCCTTTCACTCAGAATCTCTCTCTGTGGTACCAGAAAAAAAAAATTCAGATTGTAGCTAAATTTTCATATATTCCGTGTTTGTCCTGATGTGAACTTAATTTTACCCATGACACTAAATGTAACTACAATTTACACAGGACCTTTCCAAAACACCAAAAATTAGTGAAGTGAATTTCTTATAACAGTCTTTATGAAGCATTGTTCACTTCTACTCATGAGTCGCTGGTGTCCTTAGCCATATTAACACATTGCTTGATTTATGTTTAAATTTTAATGACAAATTTAATTTCAGGCACACTTCACAAAGACACGTAGTCGGTCACGATCTACATCTCGTCCAGCGAAAAGAATGAGACTGAGCTCTGAAGGTTTATCTAGAAGCAGCTCTAGACCACCGAGGGATGAAATGGGAGTCAAGGATGTTGTTGTAAGTCCATAATCAAATTTCTCAGTGTTTCTAATTCTGTGATAAAATTCTATTGAAATGTCTATTTTGTTAACCGTGAACTCAATATCTCATTAATTTATAAGAGAATTAGTCATGCTGTGTTTGTGTGTTTGAAAAAAATGTCTGTTTAATTTTCAGATGAAGGAGAAACTGAAGAAGATTGCACACAAAGCTCTGAAGAAAAAGATAGACAAGAAAGGGCTGAAAGGAGAAGCAGACAGATTTATTGGAAATAAGATGCCAAAACATTTGTTTTCTGGAAAACGTGGAATTGGAAAAACAGATAGAAGATAGTAGGATTGTATTTCAGAATAATTTGCAGTGCTTCTGCAATAAAACTTGTTCTGTTTTGACTTAATTATTTCTCAATAAATTGCTGCTGATTAAAAAAATCCAACTTGGAAGACAGCAGTGGAGGCAGTATTACTACAGTGCACGTGTGCACATGCACGGAAGCGTGTGTGCGCACGCGCATACTTTCTTAACAAACATAGTTTATTTTTATGTGATTCATGCCAGTGTTTTCAGATTATCTTAATGTATATGTATCACCTTCAATAACTCAAATTGACCATCTTCTGAGTGAAACTATATACAGTTTCTAAAATGGGATATTTACTGTAACTTCCCTGTAACTTCCCTGACACAGTACTATTTCAGCAACGGTAAGCAGTACTCTTATCTCGAATGTTAACATTCATTTCTTGCCTCATGCCTCCTGCTTTCAAAACAAAACGAAAAAATTACAAGTTGAATGTCTCATTGACAATGAAGCCATTAGAAACCCAGCATTAACTTGTTTGAAATAGAATGGCAAAGGGAATCACCTGAAGAAATTTGTTGACTTCAAGCATGGAAAATCTAAATCAGGATGGCTGGATGCAGATTTGAACATATCTCATCTTCGACTACAAATCCAATGTCTTAACCAGTAGCAGTTCATTTCATGTCCTTTCTATTTTCATCTATAGCATTTTGAAGTTTTTTGGGCCCCAAAACTTTGTGTTTTAAGACCGTTTACTTTTCCATTGAACTAGAGCTTTTGTTTAAATGTCTGTCTAATAAGACATTAGCTTCAAAATTTCTTACTTTGTTGGAGGATTCTTCAGTAGTGTCAGAACTAAATATAACAACAAATTACTTTTAATTTGAATGTTGAGACGCAAAAGAGGACTGCCTAGGGTAGCTCCTTATGAACATCAAGTTTTTAAAGAGATACCACATGAAGGTAGCAGACCAATTTTATCCCCCTATAATGTATTAACTTGCCACGAGACAAACGGGGATGTCCTTTTGAGCATCTCCTTCGTGTCAGTTAACTTTGAGGAAAGTTATCCAATGACACACCTTGTTAATATTGCACTGTCTCATTCAGTTACTAAGCTTATGAAAAAAGAGCACCTTTGGCCCTTAATCGTGTGTTGCAACTTATATGAGGGGCTACTAACCATTTGATGTGGAAATATCTTACACTCTCATTGTTCTGACAGTTTTGTGCTGCCATCAGTAGGTGAGGTGAACCAACCAAAATGGTGCGCAAATGTAACAACTAGTAGCTGTTTTTTTGTAACCCTATCCATTTATTTAATGTCAGAAGTGAACATAAAAAAAGGAGATACACAACCGAACTAAGAACAAAATGTAAACATCACAAATATTGAACAGTTGCAGACCAGAGCTTTATCTCAACTGTTGACAAATTTGGTAAGACCTCCATGGTACCTGATAATGGGCATAGATGATACTGCAAGATGTGGGCTGAGCTTTGCTCAGCCCCACATTCACAGAAACAGACTATACGCTAAGACCTCATGTCTGGAGATGAGTTTTGTTCCTCATGACACTAGACTGAGTCAATCAACTGACTTCCAGCAAGTCTGCTCTTGTGTTTGACTGTGAAGGAGTTATCCTTCAGATATCATCCATCTTTTTAAGCTCTTTTAAGAAAACACTTTCTCAACTTTAGTTGCGAATGTTCTTGCTGGTAACCAGAGGATGACCTACTGATGATGTTGTTTTGGCCTCCTGCTTTCCAACTGCTATTTCTGGTCAAATGTCAGGAGTAGTGATTCCAGCAAGACAATGTAATTTCTCCTGAGATGTGATCTGTTGATAGCCTGTAATTATGCAGCATGTCTCATTAATATCTGCATCTACTGCTTTGGTTGGATGGGATCTTGCACCGTACGAGCATGCCGATTCAACTGCACAAAGTGCAGAAGTCCTCAAAGTTTCTGGTTATACTCACCAGGTTATTCCTGTCAATTTGTGCACAACATTATTCCAGCTTGGTGTTCAGACTGCTGCTTAAAAGATAGAGTGCTGTGCAGCTTAATACCTGTAGTCCGATTTGGCATTTGACATCTAAAAGGCTGGTCTGCTCCAACTGCAAATATACCAATAGGAGCCAGGCATTGTCGACTCTGTGTTGCTACATCCACTGTGCAAAGTATTGTGCCTGGAAGTTCTTAAGTAGCAATCTTTTCCATGTGTGATAATTTCATACATTTCAAGAATAAATGAGAGTCTTGCCATAACTGAAATTAAGAACATGGTTTTGACATGCTTTGAGATGCTGTAGAGATCCATACCATTCATAAATTTCAAAATTTTACATTGTTTTGTAGGAGGTAAAGACTTTAAACTTCATAATCATTATGAGTCAAATATTGATAAAATTGAAAGCAAGATGTGTTTACCGAACTTTACACAATGCTATACACAACTTTGGAAAGATCTGTTATTGACTGAGATATTCCTGTATCAACGGAACAAAAAAAGCACTCCGTCTTCAGGCCACAAGTGGCCCATCGGGACCATCCGACCGCTGTGTCATCCTCAGCTGAGGATGCGGATAGAAGGGGCGTGTGGTCAATACACCGCTCTCCCGGTCGTTATGATGGTTTTCTTTGACCGGAGTCGCTACTATTCGGTCGAGCAGCTCCTCAATTAGCATGATGAGGCTGATTGCACCCCGAAAAATGGCAACAGCGCATGCCGGCTGAATGGTCACCCATCCAAGTGGCTGCCACACGCGACAGCACTTAACTTCGGTGATCTCACGGGAACCGGTGTATCCCCTGTGGCAAGGCAGTTTTCGATATATCAGATGTAAGTTTGAAGCTGTTCTGCAGACGGGAAAATATCATATGTTTAAAGAATGTAAATATAGTTCAGGTGTTAAGATTAAGAACAGATTTTTATGTGCGAAAAAACACTATCGAGGTGTTTACTACATGTAAGTTTCAGCTTTTTTGTAGAAGATGAGACTTAAAAGTGATTTTCTACCACTGCAGAGAATGGAACTCTGTTGTGGACTCCTACAAGGCAGTACTTACAGCCACAGCATTATAACTTTGCACCTTAAACATCAGATATCAACTAATTTAAATTGGACCATAGGCCATTTAAAATTACACGTGTACCAGTATTTCTCTTTCTCTAGAGGGGCCTAAACTCCTTTTTGTTCCATGATCCTCATATAAAAAACACATATCTTATATTTTCATTGGTTCAAGGTACTTACTTTCATAGTACAAAGTTCCAGTTCAAAACATTGTTGATAGAGAACCACTGCTTAGAATGACATCAAGTGTGAAGAGCATATTATTGACACAGTGGGTAATGTCGTGGTGCTCTAAGCAACAGAATATGCACACGAATAGACATGGAGCACACAGTTGTTCCTTAGTTTGTGTCTGAAATGCCCAACATGAATTTCTCCATGACAGATCGTGCACTGCTCATAAAGCTCTTTTACAAGAATGATGACTGTGCGTCAGTAACCCTGCAGAAGTTCTGGACTCTCGAGGGTATGAAAAAAGGCATTGGTCCAATGTCTGCTAAGAGTCTGCAGAAAATGATTACAAACTTCAAAAAGACATGTTCTTTTGAAGTGCAGTGTGGCAGAGGGAGGAAAGCAGTTGAACCAATGTCCTTTGGATATGGCCACAACATTCAAGGGTTGGTGCTGTGCATACATACAGTGCATGGGGAATTGCCCGAATGTCGGACATGCCTGCAAGCTGCAAGCATGATACATAAAATCCTGCAGAACATCCTGCATTGATATACATAGAAAATCGCCAGTTTTCAGGAATTTCTTCCTGCTGGCCTGCCAGCAAGACATAATGTTTGCCCTGTAACTTCTTGCTCGCATGGAAGCAGGTGATAAATGACCAGGGACCATTCTGTGGACAGAGGGAGCAAGTTTCCATCTCCAACAACATATGAATATGCAGGATTACAGAATATGCACAATGGAAAATTTGCATGTGCATCAACTGGTACCATTTCATTCTGCAAACGAGACTGTGTGGTACAAGTAAACGGCAGCATTTATTGTAGGGCCATATTTTTTCGAGGAGATGAGTCCTATGGGTCCTGTTACCTGTACCGTCACTGGTAAATTATATGGGATTCTTTTGCGCAGCGACGTCATTTCAATCCTTCAACAGTGTGGCTGTGTGGGTAGGATCATTTTTATACAAGATGGTGCTCCTTCACATGTTGCTTAGCCAGTAAAGTGGCTGCTGCTGAGGCATTTCCTAGTTACTAGACTTATTGGCCATTACTTCTCTCAGCATGGCCACCCAGGTCACCTGATCTTAATCAGTGTGACTTCTGGCTGTGGGTTACCTGAAAGATATGTTGAGTGCTCTAGTCTCCAATGTTAGGTGGGATATGGCAGCCAAGGACGGGAAGAAAGCCAGTGTGCACTCCGTGTGCATACCGGGGGGAGTCATCCAAGATGTTGAAAGGGTCCTTTAGGATGCCACGAAGGGTACAGGGTGCAGCCAACTGTAGGTGGTGGCTCATGTCAGCATTAATGAGGTGTGTTGCTATGGATCAGAAGAGATTCTCTCTGATTTCCGGTGGCTGTCTGAGTTGGTGAAGACTGCCAGTCTTGCTAGCGAAATGAAGGCAGAGCTCACCATCTGCAGCATCGTCGACAGGACCAATTCCGGACCTTTGGTACAAAGCCGAATGGAGGGTCTAAATCAGAGGCTCAGATGGTTCTGCAACCGTGTAGACTGCAGATTCCTCGACTTGAGCCATAGGGTGGTGGGGTTTCAGGTTCCGCCAAATGGGTCAGGTATCCACTACACACAGGAGGCAATTACATGGGTAGCAGGGGCTGTGTGGCATGGACTGGGCGGTTTTTTAGGTTAGATAGTCTCAAGGGGTACAGGGCAAAGAAACAATGAGAATCGACCAAGCAATAGTTGGTATTGTAGTAAATTGCCGTAGCTGTGTTGGAAATGTACCAGAGCTTCAAGCACTGATAGAAAGCACTGAAGCTGAAATTGTTATAGAAGCAAAAAGCTGGCTAAAGCCAGAGATAAATTCTGCTGAAATTTTTACAGAGGTGCAAACCGTGTTCAGAAAGGATAGATTAAATAAAGTAGGTGGTGGTGTGTTTGTGTCTGTTGGTAGTAGTTTATCTTGTAGTGAAGTTGAAATAGATAGTTCCTGTGAATTACTATGGGTAGAGGTTATACTCAACAGCCGTACCAACATAATAATTGGCTCCTTCTACCAACTCAGATGATATAATAGCTGAACACTTCAAAGAAAACTTGAATCTCATTACAAATAAGTACCCCATTCATACAGTTATAATTGGTGGAGACATCAATCTAACCTTTATTTGTTGGCGAAAATACATGTCGAAAGCCGGTGGTAGACAGAAAACATCTTCCGAAATTGCACTAAATGCTTTCTCTGAGAATTACTTTGAACAATTAGTTTATGAACCCACACGAATTGTAAATGGTTGTGGAAACACACTTGACCTCTTAGCCACAAATAATCCTGATCTAATAAAGCATCATGACCTATGCAGGGATTAGTGAACACGAGGTCATTGTAACGAGGCTCAAAACCATATCAACCAAAACCACTAAAAATAAATGCAAAATATATCTATTTAAAACAGCAGATAAAAATTCGCTTGATGCCATCCTAAGAGTGAGTCTCCATTCCCTCCAAGCTAATTATGTAACCAGATATGGCTCAAATTCAAAGATACAGTATCGACAACAATAGATAGATTCATACCGCAGAAGTTAATGAGAGACAGGACTGATCCACCGTGGTACACAAAACACATCAGAACACTGTTGCAGAAGCAATGAAAAAAGCATGCCAAATTCAGAACAACACAAAATCCCCAAGACTGGCTAAGTTTCATGGAAGCCCGAAATTTAGTGTGGACGTCAATGCGATATGCTTTTAATAGTGTCCACAATGAAATATTGTCTCAAAATATGGTAGAAAACCCAAAGAGATTCTCGTCGTATGTAAAGTACACCAGTGGCAAAAAATTAGTCAACACCATGACTGCACGATAGCGATGGAAATGTTACCCATGATGGTGCCACTAAAGCGGAGTTACTAAATGCAGTTTTCCGTAATCCCTTCACGAAAGAAGACGAAGTAAATATTCCAGAATTCGAAATCAGAACAGCTGTTATCATGAGTGACATAATAGTAGATATCTTAGGTGTTTCGAAACAACTCGGCTCACTTAAGAATGGCAAATCTTCCGGTCCAGATGATACGCCACTCAGGTTCCTCTGAGTATGCAGACACAATAGCGCCTTTCTTAGCGATCATGTACAACCGCTCACTTGACAAAAGGCCTGTTCCTAAAGACTGAAAGTAGCATAGGTCACACCAATATTCAAGAAAGGAAATAGGAGTAATCCATTGAATTACAGACCCATATCACTGACCTCAATTTGCAGTAGGATTTTGGATCATATACTGTACTCGAACATTATGAATCACCTTGAAGAAAATGACTTATTGATACATAACCAACACGGATTCAGAAAAATATTGTTCTTGTGCAACACAGCTAGCTCTTTATTCCCATGAAGTAATGAGTGCTGTCGACAAGGGATCTCAGATTGATTCCATATTCCTGAATTTCCAGAAGGCTTTTGATACCGTTCTTCACAAGCGACTACCGTATATACTCGAATAATCTGTGCCGTCGAATAATCCGCGCACACCAATTTTGAGGAAGAGGAGAAAAAAAATTCATTTTTTGCTTTAATTTGTTTTATTTACAAAACAAAATCGTTCCAATGTTATGATGTGCTCAAAAGTGTGTATAATAACTACTGGTTTGAAGCAACGCTGCTGTACAGGTTGATAAATCGTTAAAACGCAACCGATTCAGGGGCGTGCAGCAGGACGGCTGGCCCATTAGACGGGCGGGTGGCCGGGGAACATCACCGCCAGCCGGAACTCTAAACGTACCAGCAATAGCAAAAAGAAATGTGAATTATCTTGTTTAAGAATTTGTTAATACGGTATGTGCAATAAAATATTTTAGTCAATACCGGTACAAAAGAAAAATTTGGAATAGGTATTAAAATCCGTGGAGAAGAAATAAAAACTTTGAGGGTCACTGATGACATTGTAATTCTGTCAGAGACAGCAAAGGACTTGGAAGAGCAGTTCAACGGAATGGATAGTGTCTTGAAAGGAGAATATAAGATAAACAACAACAAAAGCAAAACGAGGATAATGGAATGTAGTCGAATTAAATCAAGTGATGCTGACGGAATTAGATTAGGAAATGAGACACTTATAGTAGTAAAGAAGTTATGCTATTTGGGGAGCAAAATAACTGATGATGGTCGAAGTAGAGAGGATATAAAATGTAGACTGGCAATGGCAAGGAAAGCATTTCTGAAGAACAGGAATTTGCTAACATTGAGTATAGATTTAAGTGTCAGGAAGTCATTTCTGAAACTATTTGTATGGAGTGTAGCCATGTATGGAAGTGAAACAGGGACGATATATAGTTCGGACAAAAAGAGAATAGAAGCTTTCGAAATGTGGTGCTACAGAAGAATGCTGAAGATTAGATGGGTAGATCACATAACTAATGAAGTATTGAATAGAATTGGGGAGAAGAGGAGTTTGTGGCACAACTTGACTAGAAGGAGGGATCGATTGGTAGGACATGTTCCGAGGCATCAAGGGATCACAAATTTAGCATTGGAGGGCAGCATGGAGGATAAAAATCGTAGAGGGAGACCAAGAGATGAAAACACTAAGCAGATTCAGAAGGGTGTAGGTTGCAGTAGGTACTGGGAGATGAAGAAACTTGCACAGGATAGGGTAACATGGAGAGCTGCATCAACCCAGTCTCAGGACTGATGACCACTACAACAACAAGTGCAGCTTTGAATGGCCGATTTGTACACACATCTAGTGGTTATACATTAGGCCTCCAGGGATAATGACCAAGTCAGTTTTCCCTTTTTGTAATTTGTCTCGCACTTCCTTAGTTGTATGTCCGCGGAAGCTGTCCAGGACCACCATGTTGCGTAAATTCAGTAACACACCAGGGCGACGTTGCCAAACATGTCACACCCAGTCATTTATAAGTTCATTGTCCATCCACCCTTTCGGATTCGCTCTCACTAATACCGGTATGCCTTTTCCTGATATTTTTGGAACAGCTTTCCTTTTAAATATTACGTAAGATGGTAGCTTTCGTCCAACGCCAGTTACACACATCACTGTACATCTTTGTTTCTCACTGCTGCCAGTCCGTATCATGATGCTGGATTCTCCTTTCCTGTTCACTGCGTTGTCGAGCGGCATCTCAAAATAGACTGGCGTTTGATCTGCATTACCAATTTGCGATAATATATAGGACTGTTTACGGCGCAGATTTATCACATAACGATGAAAATTCACTATTTTTTCCTCTTAAAAGCCTGGAAGCCGCTGAGCGATATTAGTTTTCCTCCGGAATCCTAAACCGTTTCGGGTGAAAAATCTTGATAGCTAGCCCCGGCTAGCTTTGAAACTGGTAATGCCTAGTTCTTTGGCTAAAGACAGTGCTTTAAGTTGGCACATTTCACTCATCACCGTGCATCTGTATTGTCGCTTCTCATCTGCATAATCGCAGAGCCTTTTCTCGAGGTCCGGATGCTTGGCTTTTTGGCCGCAAAATGCCTGGCGATTACTATTAGTTTCTTGAAGCTGGATTTTATTTTTTCGCCAGTCGCGAATACAACTCTCACGTCGTACTTTCTTCCTGCTGCACGGTTTCCAATATTCTCGGCTTCTTCAATAATTTTCACTTTTTCTTTAGCAGTGTTTGAGCGATAACGAGAACTTGTAGCCATAATGAAAGAACTTGTAGCCATAATTAAAAAGTTTGAAGACGTTAATACTTCACTCCTAACATGCTACTGGTGCGTCACAGACTGAGGCCGCAACAATGCAATAGTATAATGGGTTGTATTGTTGGAGGCGGAGCACTACCAATAATGTTTCGAATAATCTGCACCCCAGTTTTCGTCGTAAAATTCGCGAAAAAACATGCGCGGATTATTCGAGGATATACACTATTAATCAAATTGCGTGCATATGGAGTATTGTCTCATTTGTGTGACTGCATTCGTGCTGTCCTCTCAGAGAGGTCACAGTTCGTAGTGATAGACGGTAAATCATCTAGTAGAACATAAGTGATACGTGGCGTTGTGTCATAGGCCCTCTGCAGTTCCTCATTTATTTAAATGATCTAGGTGAAAATCTGAGCAGCCCCCTTAGATTGTTTGCAGATGACGCTGTAATTTACCATCTAGTAAAATCATCAGACAATCAATTCCAATTGCAAAACAATCTAGAGAGAATTTCTGTATGTTGCAAAAAGTGGAAATTAGCACTAAACAAAGAAAAGTGCGAGGTCATCCACATGGGTACTAAAAGAAATCTGATAAATTTTGGGTATTCGATAAATTGCACAAATCTAAGGGCTGTCAATTCGACTAAATACCTAGGAATTACAATTACGATCAACTTAAATTGGAAAGACCACATAGATAATACTGTGGGGAAGGCGAAACAAAGAATGCGCTTTGTTGGCAGAACACTTAGAAGATGCGACAAACCCACTAAAGAGACAGCCTACATTACACTTGTCCGTCCTTTGCTGGAATATTGCTGCGCGATATGGGATCCTTACCAGGCAGGAGTGATGGAGGACATCGAAAAAGTGCAAAGAAGGGCAGCTCGTTCATGTTTTTGTGCAATAGGGGTGAGTGCGTCACTGATATTATACGCGAGTTGGGGTGGCTGTCACTGAACCATTGGTGGTTTTCTTTGCAGCGAGATCTATTTACAAAATTTCTTCCTAATGCGTAAATATTTTGTTGACACCCACCTACGTATGGAGAAATGATGATGATAATAAAGTAAGGGAAATCAGAGCTCGAACGGAACGATTTGGGTGTTCCTTTTTCCTACGCGCCATATAAGAGTGGAATGGTAGAGAAGTAGTATGAAAATGGTTTGGTGAACCCTCTTCCAGGCACCGAAGTTGAATTGCAGAGTAACTATGTAGATGTAGATATGAATGTAACTGAATTGTGAAAACACACATTGCGCAAGATGTTTGGAATATGACCCTCAAGACACTTCGATCCATTGTGGAACCAGCTGTTTCTTGATTTTAACTTATGGCAGAAAATGAAAGACAGCATATTGAACATGTCTTGTTTGCACATTCGGAAGGACGACGGTTCAATCCTGCGTCCGGCCATCCTGATTTAGGTTTTCCGTGATTTCCCTAAATCAGTCCAGGCAAATGCTGGGATGGTTCCTCTGAAAGGGCACGGCCGACTTCCTTCCCCATCCTTCCCTAATCTGATGAGACCGATGACCACGCTGTCTGGTCTCCTTCCCCAAACCAACCAACCAACCAACCTTGTTTGCACCAGTCTCGTGACAATTAGAAACCAATGTCATTTTGCTGTTTATGTGGTTTTTGACTTCAGAACAATTAAAAACCAATTTTTCCCATTCCATGTGATATGAACTTGGGATGATGGATGGCCTTAGCTAACTAGCATTGCCACAACTGTTGACTGCCAAACTGTGCAGACATGCACTTTAAGCAGTACGGATAGTGTAATGTGCAACTCAAACTATATCTGTCGTATTGTGATTCATTTGTTATTCGTAGCCAAACCTATTTACATTAAGACGCTTACAAGACCATATGTTGATAAAATGATTGTTAAATTTATTTATTTATTCATACAATGGAAGCTCCAGGTAGGAATATCAACAATGTAGGAAAAGACATTGCTACTTACTGTAAAGAAAACACATCAAGTTGCAGATGTGCACAATTGGTACATTTACATAAAGCATTTGACCATAGCCTTATTTATTTATTTTAGATGAAACTTTGGGTTTGTTCAGGAAGAGGTTGATTCCTTCTCTATATGCTAAACAAAATGGCAACAACATGTTCCCATAAGACAGTCCATTTTTGTTTATTCCATCTGCTTTTACAGCCTTAGAATTCCGCAATGAAGATTCAGTTCTGATGGATATTTCTGATAGGGCAAGTAAAGAAATTGTTTTTTGTGGTTGTATACATTTGTAATAAAGTATTATTATTCATCATATTGTAATAATTTGTAAGGTCTGTGAAATTCATGTATACTGTTTATTTCTCACCGATCTTCTATTTGTGGGGTCAGAGTGATTATCTGAGATGTACATCTCTTCCTAGCCCTACAGATTGCTTGTTGTGAGATAAAAAATGATGCACTATTTTTGCAGCATTAGTCTCTCCAACATCTGCTGAAGGTGGTATAGCAAGAAAATTGGCCAACAGTTTTTAGTTTGCTTCAGTCTACACTACTTTACTCAGAAGAATCACATGGGACAATGAACATTTTATATCTAATACTATATATATATATATATATATATATATATATATATATATATATATATATATATATATATATATATAGACACACACACACACACACACACACACACACACACACACACACACACACACACTTCCCTCTTTCCTGATGAGGCAACAGTTTGTTGCGAAAGCTTGAATTTTGTGTGTATGTTTGTGTTTGTTTGTGTGTCTGTCGACCCGCCAGCACTTTCATTTGGTAAGTCACATCATCTTCATTTTTAGAGATTGTTATATATATATTCCGGAGATGGGAACTTGCACTTCAATATATCCTCTCTTCCCGTTACCCACCAGGCGTCAATCTCTGCTAATTTTAAGTTGCCGCCACTCATACCTCACCTGTCATTCAACATCATCTTTGCCTTTGCACTTCTGCCTCGACTGACATCTCTGCCCAAACTCTTTGACTTTAAATATGTCTGCTTGTGTCTGTATATGTGTGGATGGATATGTGTGTGTGTGCGAGTGTATACCCATCCTTTTTTCCCCCTAAGGTAAGTCTTTCCGCTCCTGGGATTGGAATGACTCCTTACCCTCTCCCTTAAAACCCACATCCTTTCGTCTTTCCCTCTCCTTCCCTCTTTCCTGATGAGGCAACAGTTTGTTGCGAAAGCTTGAATTTTGTGTGTTTGTTTGTGTGTCTATCGACCTGCCAGCGCTTTCGTTCGGTAAGTCACATCATCTTTATATATATATATAAACAAAGATGATGTGACTTACCATACGAAAGCGCTGGCAGGTCGATAGAAACACAAACATACACAGAAATAATGACGTTAAAACCTGTGGGAAGTGGCTGCAAAATAATCAGTGATGTGGGAAAAACGGAAACGGAAATAAAGCAAAAGTTATTAAAACTAGCCGAAATGGTTTAATAGATGAAAGGAACTGTTTGTGGACTAGAAACGGTGGATTTTATAGCAGTGGTAGTGTTGAAAGCGGAAAAAAATTTTTTTTTTTGGTTAGGGTTCGGAAGTGGGTTACGTATTATTGAGTATATATAGGCGGGATAAAATTGTATAGTAGATAATGGTAAAAAGGAGAAGGTGAATACAAAGTGAAACTACTGGCAAAAACAGAAAGAGAAAATAAGACAACAGAAAAGATTTCGAAATGCAACAGTGACAATAACAAACGTAATTGTTGGGTTCAAATTAATGATATGAATATAATTGAGGGAAACATTCCACGTGAGAAAAATATATCTAAAATAAAGATTATGTGACTTACCAAATGAAAGCGCTGGCAGGTCGATACACACACGAACATACACACAAAATTCAAGCTTTCGCAACCAACGGTTGCTTCGTCAGGAAAGAGAGAAGGAGAGGGAAAGACGAAAGGATGTGGGTTTTAAGGGAGAGGGTAAGGAGTCATTCCAATCCTGGGAGCGGAAAGACCTACCTTAGGGGGAAAAAGGGACAGGTAGACACTCCCGCGCGCGCACACACACACACAAACACACATATTCATCCACACATAAGCAGACATTTTCAAAGGCAAAGAGTTTGGGCGGAGGTGTCAGTCGAGGCGGATATGCAGAGGCAAAGATGTTGTTGAATGACAGGTGAGGTATGAGTGGCGGCAACTTGAAATTAGCGGAGATTGAGGCCTGGTGGATAACGGGAAGAGAGGATATATTGAAGGGCAAGTTCCCATCTCCGGAGTTCGGATAGGTTGGTGTTAGTGGGAAGTATCTAGATAACCCGGATGGTTTAACACTGTGCCAAGATGTGCTGGCCGTGCACCAAGGCATGTTTAGCCACTGGGTGATCCTCATTACCAACAAACACAGTCTGCCTGTGTCCATTCATGCGCATGGACAGTTTGTTGCTGGTCATTCCCACATAGAATGCGTCACAGTGTAGGCAGGTCAGTTGGTAAATCACATGGGTGCTTTCACACGTGGCTCTGCCTTTTGATCGTGTGCACCTTCCAGGTTACAGGACTGGAGTAGGTGGTGGGAGGGTGCATGGGACAGGTTTTACACCGGGGGCAGTTACAAGGGTAGGAGCCAGAGGGTAGGGAAGGTGGTTTGGGGATTTCATAGGGATGAACTAAAAGGTTACGAAGGTTAGGTGGACGGCGGAAAGACACTCTTGGTGGAGTGGGGAGGATTTCATGAAGGATGGATCTCATTTCAGGGCAGGATTTGAGGAAGTCGTATCCCTGCTGGAGAGCCACATTCAGAGTCTGATCCAGTCCCGGAAAGTATCCTGTCACAAGTGGGGCACTTTTGTGGTTCTTCTGTGGGAGGTTCTGGGTTTGAGGGGATGAGGAAGTGGCCGTGCTTATTTGCTTCTGTACCAGGTCGGGAGGGTAGTTGCGGGATGCGAAAGCTGTTGTCAGGTTGTTGGTGTAATGGTTCAGGGATTCCGTACTGGAGCAGATTCGTTTGCCACGAAGACCTAGGCTGTAGGGACGGGACTGTTTGATGTGGAATGGGTGGCAGCTGTAATAATGGAGGTACTGTTGCTTGTTGGTGGGTTTGATGTGGACGGACGTGTGAAGCTGGCCATTGGACAGATGGAGGTCAACGTCAAGGAAAGTGGCATGGGATTTGGAGTAGGATCAGGTGAATCTGATGGAACCAAAGGAGTTGAGGTTGGAGAGGAAATTCTGGAGTTCTTCTTCACTGTAAGTCCAGCTCATGAAGATGTCATCAATAAATCTGTACCAAACTTTGGGGGTGGCAGGCCTGGGTAACCAAGAAGGCTTTCTCTAAGCAACCCATGAATAGGTTGGCGTACGAGGGAGCCATCCTGGTACCCATGGCTGTTCCCTTTAATTGTTGGTATGTCTGACCTTCAAAAGTGAAGAAGTTGTGAGTCAGGATGAAGCTGGCTAAGGTAATGAGGAAAGAGGTTTTAGGTAGGGTGGCAGGTGATCGGCGTGAAAAGAAGTGATCCATCGCAGCGAGGCTCTGGACGTGCGGAATATTTGTGTATAAGGAAGTGGCATCAATGGTTAAAAGGATGGTTTCCGGGGGTAAGAGATTGGGTAAGGATTCCAGGCGTTCGAGAAAGTGGTTGGTGTCTTTGATGAAGGATGGGAGACTGCATGTAATGGGTTGAAGGTGTTGATCTACGTAGGCAGAGATACGTTCTGTGTGGGCTTGGTAACCAGCTACAATGGGGCGGCCAGGATGATTGGGTTTATGAATTTTAGGAAGAAGGTAGGGGTGCGGGGTGTCGGTGGGGTCAGGAGGTTGATGGAGTCAGGTGAAAGGTTTTGTAGGGGGCCTAAGGTTCTGAGGATTCCTTGAAGCTCCGCCTGGATGTCAGGAATGGGATTACCTTGGCAAACTTTGTATGTGGTATTGCCTGAAAGCTGATGCAGTCCCTCAGCCACATACTCCTGACGATCAAGTACCACGGTAGTGGAACCCTTGTCCGCCGGAAGAATGACGATGGATCGGTAAGCCTTCAGATCACGGATAGCCTGGACTTCAGCAGTGGTGATGTTGGAAGTAGGGTTAAGGTTTTTTAAGAAGGATTGAGAGGCAAGGCTGGAAGTGAGAAATTCCTGGAAGGTTTGGAGAGGGTGATTTTGAGGAAGAGGAGGTGGGTCCCGCTGCGACGGAGGGCGGAACTGTTCCAGGCAGTGTTCAATTTGGATAGTGTCCTGGGGATTTGGATCGTTAGGAGTAGGATTAGGATCATTTTTCTTCGTGGCAAAGTGATATTTCCAGCAGAGAGTACGAGTGTAGGACAGTAAATCTTTGACAAGCGCTGTTTGGTTGAATTTGGGAGTGGGGCTGAAGGTGAGACCTTTGGATAGGACAGAGGTTTTGGATTGAGAGAGAGGTTTGGAGGAAAGGTTAACTACTGAATTAGGGTGTTGTGGTTCTAGATTGTGTTGATTGGAATTTTGAGGTTTTGGAGGGAGTGGAGCTGGAAGTGGGAGATTGAGTAGATGGGAGAGACTGGGTTTGTGTGCAATGAGAGGAGGTTGAGGTTTGCTGGAAAGGTTGTAAAGGGTGAGTGAGTTGCCTTTCCGGAGGTGGGAAACCAGGAGATTGGATAGTTTTTTGAGGTGGAGGGTGGCATGCTGTTCTCATTTGCGGTTGGCCTGTAGGAGGGTGCTCTGAACAACAGGTGTGGATGTGGGAGAGGAAAGATTGAGGACTTTTATTAAGGATAGCAGTTGACGGGTGTGTTCATTGGCTGAGTTGATGTGTAGGTGAAGGATTAGGTGGGTGAGGGCAATGGATTGTTCAGTTTGGAACTGGTATAGGGACTGATGGAAAGAAGGGTTGCAGCCAGAGATGGGAACTTTAAGTGTGAGGCCGTTGGGGATAATGCCAAATGTCAGACAAGCCTGAGAAAATAAAATATGGGGGCGTAATCTGGCTAGGGCGAAGGCATGTTTGCGGAGGGAATGTAAATAAAACTAAATGGGGTCGTTGTGGGGGTGTTGTGAGGGTGACGTGGTATTAGAAGGTGGAAAGTGTAACATGAGGCTGAAATGAAAACGAAAATAAAAATATATGGGTAGAGATAAAGGTGAACTAGAAAGTACCTGGAGATCTGGTGTGAAAAAAGGCGAAAAAGTGTTGGTTAAAGCTGGGCTATGTTGATCCTGTGGTGAACTAGGGTTGGTAGACAACAATGTGTACAAAGGTTAGGTGGTTGTGTTGCCACCAAAACACGTTATAGGGTGGAGAAATTGGGGAAAATTTCGAAAAAACTGCGTGTAAATGTATTAAAAGGAGTGGTTTTGTGGTGGCAGATTATGAAAATGAGACTAACAATTGTCTGACGCAGAATTAATGACGTTAAAACCTGTGGGAAGTGGCTGCAAAATAATCAGTGATGTGGGAAAAACGGAAACGGAAATAAAGCGAAAGTTATTAAAACTAGCCGAAATGGTTTAATAGGTGAAAGGAACTGTTTGTGGGCTAGAAACGGTGGATTTTATAGCAGTGGTAGTGTTGAAAGCGGAAATTATTTTATTTTTTTTTTTTTTTTTTTTGTTAGGGTTTGGAAGTGGGTTACGTATTATTGAGTATATATAGGCGGGATAAATTTGTATAGTAGATAACGGATATAAAGGAGAGGGTGAATACAAAGTGAAACTACTGGCAAAAACAGAAAGAGAAAATAAGACAACAGAAAAGATTTCGAAATGCAACAGTGACAATAACAAACGTAATTGTTGGGTTCAAATTAATGATATGAATATAATTGAGGGAAACATTCCACGTGAGAAAAATATATCTAAAATAAAGATTATGTGACTTACCAAATGAAAGCGCTGGCAGGTCGATGGACACACAAACATACACACAAAATTCAAGCTTTCGCAACCAACGGTTGCTTCGTCAGGAAAGAGGGAAGGAGAGGGAAAGACGAAAGGATGTGGGTTTTAAGGGAGAGGGTAAGGAGTCATTCCAATCCCGGGAGCGGAAAGACTCACCTTAGGGGGAAAAAAGGATGGGTATACACTCGCGCACACACACACATATCCATCCACAAATATACAGACACAAGCAGACATATTCAAAGTAAAAGAGTTTGGGCAGAGATGTCAGTCGAGGCAGAAGTGCAGAGTCAAAGATGTTGTTGAATGACAGGTGAGGTATGAGTGGCAGCAATTTGAAATTAGCGGAGATTGAGGCCCGGTGGATAATGGGAAGAGAGGATATATTGAAGGGCAAGTTCCCATCTCCGGAGTTCGGATAGGTTGGTGTTAGTGGGAAGTATCCAGATAACCCGGACGGTGTAACACTGTGCCAAGATGTGCTGGCCGTGCACCAAGGCATGTTTAGCCACAGGGTGATCCTCATTACCAACAAACACTGTCTGCTTGTGTCCATTCATGCGAATGGACAGTTTGTTGGTGGTCATACCCACATAGAATGCGTCGCAGTGTAGGCAGGTCAGTTGGTAAATCACGTGGGTGCTTTCACACGTGGCTCTGTCTTTGATCGTGTACACCTTCCGGGTTACAGGACTGGAGTAGGTGGTGGTGGGAGGGTGCATGGGACAGGTTAAACCTTAATCCTACTCCCAACATCACCACTGCTGAAGCCCAGGCTATCCGTCATCTGAAGGCTGACCGATCCATCGTCATTCTTCCGGCGGACAAGGGTTCCACTACCGTGGTACTTGATCGTCGGGAGTATGTGGCTGAGGGACTGCGTCAGCTTTCAGGCAATACCACATACAAAGTTTGCCAAGGTAATCCCATTCCTGATGTCCAGGCGGAGCTTCAAGGAATCCTCAGAACCTTAGGCCCCCTACAAAACCTTTCACCTGACTCCATCAACCTCTTGACCCCACCGACACCCCGCACCCCTACCTTCTTCTTAAAATTCACAAACCCAATCATCCCGGCCGCCCCATTGTAGCTGGTTACCAAGCCCCCACAGAACGTACCTCTGCCTACATAGATCAACACCTTCAACCCATTACATGCAGTCTCCCATCCTTCATCAAAGACACCAACCACTTTCTCGAACGCCTGGAATCCTTACCCAATCTCTTACCCCCGGAAACCATCCTTGTAACCATTGATGCCACTTCCTTATACACAAATATTCTGCACGTCCAGAGCCTCGCTGCGATGGATCACTTCCTTTCACGCCGATCACCTGCCACCCTACCTAAAACCTCTTCCCTCATTACCTTAGCCAGCTTCATCCTGACTCACACTTCTTCACTTTTGAAGGCCAGACATACCAACAATTAAAGGGAACAGCCATGGGTACCAGGATGGCTCCCTCGTACGCCAACCTATTCATGAGTTGCTTAGAGAAAGCCTTCTTGGTTACCCAGGCCTGCCACCCCCAAAGTTTGGTACAGATTTATTGATGACATCTTCATGAGCTGGACTTACAGTGAAGAAGAACTCCAGAATTTCCTCTCCAACCTCAACTCCTTTGGTTCCATCAGATTCACTTGATCCTACTCCAAATCCCATGCCACTTTCCTTGACGTTGACCTCCATCTGTCCAATGGCCAGCTTCACACGTCCGTCCACATCAAACCCACCAACAAGCAACAGTACCTCCATTATTACAGCTGCCACCCATTCCACATCAAACAGTCCCGTCCCTACAGCCTAGGTCTTCGTGGCAAACGAATCTGCTCCAGTACGGAATCCCTGAACCATTACACCAACAACCTGACAACAGCTTTCGCATCCCGCAACTACCCTCCCGACCTGGTACAGAAGCAAATAAGCACGGCCACTTCCTCATCCCCTCAAACCCAGAACCTCCCACAGAAGAACCACAAAAGTGCCCCACTTGTGACAGGATACTTTCCGGGACTGGATCAGACTCTGAATGTGGCTCTCCAGCAGGGATACGACTGCCCTGAAATGAGATCCGTCTTTCATGAAATCCTCCCCACTCCACCAAGAGCGTCTTTCCGCTGTCCACCTAACCTTCGTAACCTTTTAGTTCATCCCTATGAAATCCCCAAACCACCTTCCCTACCCTCTGGCTCCTACCCTTGTAACTGCCCCCGGTGTAAAACCTGTCCCATGCACCCTCCCACCACCACCTACTCCAGTCCTGTAACCCGGAAGGTGTACACGATCAAAGGCAGAGCCACGTGTGAAAGCACCCACGTGATTTACCAACTGACCTGCCTACACTGTGATGCATTCTATGTGGGAATGACCAGCAACAAACTGTCCATTCGTATGAATGGACACAGGCAGACAGTGATTGTCGGTAATGGGGATCACCCTGTGGCTAAACATGCCTTGATGCACGGCCAGCACATCTTGGCACAGTGTTACACCGTCCGGATTATCTGGATACTTCCCACTAACACCAACCTATCCGAACTCCGGAGATGGGAACTTGCCCTTCAATATATACTCTCTTCCCGTTATCCACCAGGCCTCAATCTCCGCTAATTTCAAGTTGCCGCCACTCATACCTCACCTGTCATTCAACAACATCTTTGCCTCTGCACATCCGCCTCGACTGACATCTCTGCCCAAACTCTTTGCCTTTGAAAATGTCTGCTTGTGTCTGTATATGTGTGGATGGATATGTGTGTGTGTGTGTGTGCGCGAGTGTATACCAGTCCTTTTTTCCCCCTAAGGTGAGTCTTTCCGCTCCCAGGATTGGAATGACTCCATACCCTCTCCCTTAAAACCCACATCCTTTCGTCTTTCCCTCTCCTTCCCTCTTTCCTGACGAAGCAAACGTTGGTTGCGAAAGCTTGAAGTTTGTTTGTGTGTCTATCGACCTGCCAGCGCTTTTTTTATATATGTGATGATAAAATGTGAAATGGATAAATCCCCTTAGTAAAAGCATGTGTTATAACATAAAATTTTGAAAACTGCAATATGCTATAGGGAAAAATTTGTAACCCTGATTTTGCTCATGCAAATCCACCTGGTGCATGATGACACCTAATTTTTGAGTGTTTAGTGTTGCCTAAACATGATCTTTAAACATACTTGTTGCACCTGTTCCTTCTTTGTAGAGTACTCACTCATTAATAGCTGCCAACATCAGCACATTGAAGAAAAAACAGGTGCATGGGTGATTTGTGACATCCATGCTTACCATTGTAAAGCTGAACCATTTGATCGATGATGTCAACACTGTACTTGGTGTTATTGTAGTAAGCCACTGATTCTGATAGTTTTCAGTGATGCTTTTTGTAGATAGTAACTGTGTCATGCACTGAACTCAAATGAAGCACGTATTTGTGTTTTTAACTAATAATGTGTTTGAATCATGTCACCTCACTTACAAAATATAGTTGTGTGCAAGGTTACTACCGCAGATTTTACTGATTGAAAGGTTTCCCTTCTAGGCTTCTTCACTGCCATACAATGCTTGTATCCTTATGATTCAAACTTTTGCAAGGCATTTGGTTGTGAAAAAATTGTCACATGTAATATTTCTTCCTGTGGAAACAGTGCTGTATAAGACATGTTACAACATGCTCTGCAAGGTGGCACTGCTCATCTTTACCTAGGTATAAAAACTATTCACCTGAGACCTAGAAATTGTATCAAATGAAAACCAAAACTTTATTCCAAATTCCTGTAGTTTGTTGCTCACACTGAATGAGTTCATCGTCTGACATTGAAGTCTTTAAAATTTCATCATCAGACAAACCACTTCATAGAAATGCCATTATGAAACAATTGGAGTATGGTCAACACAAACTGCATGACTTGAGCAATAGTGTTTCTTTCCTCATTGACAGAGTGCCTGCAGAATGCAATAAACCAATCAGGAAAGGAAACCAGAGCTGTGGACGGGTCTAAAAGCTATTATTCACACGTCCATGGATGGTGGTTCTTTTAGTAAGAGATCGTTGTGCCACATTTCAGAAAGGTTCTACGCACTGTATACTGTGCAGACATGTACCTCACAAGTATTAAAAGTAATTGATGAAAGGAGGAAGTACAAACATGTTCCGGGAAAATCAGGAATACAGAAATACAAGTCGCTGAGGAATGAAATAAATAGGAACTGCAGGGAAGCTAAGACGAAATGGCTGCAGGAAAATGTGAAGACATCGAAAAAGATGTGATTGTCGGAAGGACAGACTCAGCATACAGGAAAGTCAAAACAACCTTTGGTGACATTAAAAGCAACGGTGGTAACATTAAGAGTGCAACGGGAATTCCACTGTTAAATGCAGAGGAGAGAGCAGATAGGTGGAAAGAATACATTGAAAGCCTCTATGAGGGTGAAGATTTGTCTGATGTGATAGAAGAAGAAACAGGAGTCGATTTAGAAGAGATAGGGGATCCAGTATTAGAATCGGAATTTAAAAGAGCTTTGGAGGACTTACGGTCAAATAAGGCAGAAGGGATAGATAACATTCCATCAGAATTTCTAAAATCATTGGGGGAAGTGGCAACAAAACGACTATTCACGTTGGTGTGTAGAATATATGAATCTGGCGACATACCATCTGACTTTCGGAAAAGCATCATCCACACAATTCTGAAGACGGCAACAGCTGACAAGTGCGAGAACTATCACACAATCAGCTTAACAGCTCATGCATTGAAGCTGCTTACAAGAATAATATACAGAAGAATGGAAAAGAAAATTGAGAATGCGCTAGGTGACAATCAGTTTGGCTTTAGGAAAAGTAAAGGGACGAGAGAGGCAATTCTGACGTTACGGCTAATAATGGAAGCAAGGCTGAAGAAAAATCAAGACACTTTCATAGGATTTGTCGATCTGGAAAAAGCGTTCGACAATATAAAATGGTGCAAGCTGTTCGAGATTCTGAAAAAAGTAGGGGTAAGCTATAGGGAGAGACGGGTCATATACAATATGTACAACAACCAAGAGGGAATAATAAGAGTGGACGATCAAGAACGAAGTGCTCGTATTAAGAAGGGTGTCAGACAAGGCTGTAGCCTTTCGCCCCTACTCTTCAATCTGTACATCGAGGAAGCAATGATGGAAATAAAAGAAAAGTTCAGGAGTGGAATTAAAATACAAGGTGAAATGATATCGATGATATGATTCGCTGATGACATTGCTATCCTGAGTGAAAGTGAAGAAGAATTAAATGATCTGCTGAACGGAATGAACAGTCTAATGAGTACACAGTATGGCTTGAGAGTAAATCGGAGAAAGACGAAGGTAATGAGAAGGAGTAGAAATGAGAACAGCGAGAAACTTAACATCAGGATTGATGGTCACAAAGTCAATGAAGTTAAGGAATTCTGCTACCTAGGCAGTAAAATAACCAATGACGGACGGAGCAAGGAGGATATCAAAAGCAGATTCGCTATGGCAAAAAAGGCATTTCTGGCCAAGAGAAGCCTACTAATGTCAAATACCGGCCTTAATTTGAGGAAGAAATTTCTGAGGATGTACGTCTGGAGTACAGCATTGTATGGTAGTGAAACATGGACTGTGGGAAAACCGGAACAAAAGAGAATCGAAGCATTTGAGATGTGGTGCTATAGACGAATGTTGAAACTTAGGTGGACTCGTAAGGTAAGGAATGAGGAGGTTCTACTCAGAATCGGAGAGGAAAGGGATATGTGGAAAACACTGATAAGGAGAAGGGACAGGATGATAGGACATCTGCTAAGACATGAGGGAATGACTTCCATGGTACTAGAGGGAGCTGTAGAGGGCAAAAACTGTAGAGGAAGACAGAGAGATTGGAATACGTCAAGCAAATAATTGAGGACGTAGGTTGCAAGTGCTACTCTGAGATGAAGAGGTTAGCACAGGAAAGGAATTCGTGGCGGGCCACATCAAACCAGTCAGTACATGTCAAAATGACAGTGCCGACCTTATAGTGTTAAAGGATGGTACACAGTTACTTGGCAACTGTAGCATCCAGTTCTTCTAATGGGACCAAAATGTTTTTAGCTTAATTTGAAATTAATCATTTCCTCAGAGCCAAACCAGCTCTCAACATATGAGGTCAACGAGTCCGGGTTGAAATCACACTGAATAGATTCTTGCTGACAAATGTTATAGAATCCTATTGACCATTATAATGGATTTACATGCATAGGTCTCTGCATTCCGGCTGCATACCATTTACATGGGTGCCCATATTAAGTACCCACCCCATGCTATTTTAACATGTTGCATGGACCTGATAAAATATAAGATTATTCAGTGGCAGACTTGCTGCTTTACAAGTACATTATTAATGATCCTGTGTCTACTGGTGTAACTGACATAAAAAAAAATCAAGGTAAGAATGAAAGAGAGAATGTTAAAAACAATTGCTTATAGTCCAGCATTCACTTCACAGAGCACATTAAGTGTAGGTTTGTTTGCCTAGTAGCAAGACCTTTTATACTGAACCCCATATATTGTTTTAGATGTCAGCAGTTCAGCTGCATCACATTGATAGCATAGAGGAAGGCAGCTTACATCCAGGTGGTTACAACTAAACTACTGAGAGGGGTCCCATGACAAATTAGTGACTGTATGATAACGAAACTTTATGGAAATGTGTAAGGATATGCAGAAGAGAAATAACAAATAAACCACTGAGAGAATCACATTTTAATTTCCACACAAGAGGGCAATATTTTTTAATGACATACACGTTACCAGCATTGCTCAGTATGACTACCTTCTTCCACGACAGCCTTGAATCACAATAGAGATACTATTTCACAATTGTTTGCACCACTTTTTGAATGGTGGACCATGGAATATTCAACTGTAGTAACACTGCTTACAGATTACGCATTGCATCCTGCATTCTCAGCCATGACAACAGTAACTTCTTCAACAATTAATAGCGCAAATGGCTGTCGGTCTCTCCTATAAGTCATTCCCAAACTGCCAGTTAACTAGTGTGACAATAAGACCTGTCTGTATTCCTTTAATGCATTGATACATGCGAATAGCAGCAGCACTATTGCTGCTGTTTTGATAAAACAGCCTTACAAGTAAAACCCTGCATGCCTTGTCCAGCTTCATGTTGAACGTTTGTAACTGTAATGCACACAGCTACTTGTGTTTCAACCCTATGCCATGACACTAACACTGCAAATACTGCAGTGCACAGTCTGTACATCAGTCATATAATGTTGGGTACCTATATGGTAAATGGTTTTCCATCTACACTGGCTCAAGTAGCAAAAGTTTAATTATTATAACTGCTCTGTAAATGTGACAAAGGTGGTTATTGACTTGAGTCTCTTCTTGTTTCTGCAGTCTGTTGTAGGAATCACCCTGTTTAAATGAAACTCGAAGAAAGAAACATCAGACAGACAGATTCAAGATGCTGCGGGCAGGGGGGAGGGATGACGTAATTTGGCCAATACACAGTCTCATTTGCTTGCTTACAAGAAATGTATATTGGAGGTTGATGTGGACATGTGTGTTTGAAAATTTAAACCTCAATCAGACAGATAGATAAAAACAACCTTATAGTGTATGCGTACTTGTAATTTCCATCACCACTGAAGGAACAATACAGAGCTGAAACCAGAGTCCAAAGAAAATACATCAGAAACAGTGCTAGGTTGTTTTTTTTTTTTTAAAAAAATACCTATAGCATTGAGGCTGTTAACTACGAAATCTACCTGTGGTATATTCCTCGTCTCTGTAGTTGCTCCCACCTGTTACAGGCTTCCTGGCAGGGAACGAGGAAAATCCTCAAGAAAGGTTTATCAGGATGGTGTATTATCTCTAGAACTTGGAAGTTCTCCGGTATATTTTGTATCGAACATCAACTGACCCTTGCCTGAAATAAGCAAATGAAAATTGAATTAGTGCCAACTTTGTAAGTTTTCCTCATTGCCTGTAGGTTTTCTGGCTGCCAGTTCGGTTTTCCTTCGCATGACTGGATGTGCAATATATGTCGGAATTTGTCACATACTTTGGATTTCATCACACAGAAACAAAAGTGGGTTTGGTTATTTGAACATGCATGTTTTGCTGATCAGCATTGAGTATGCAAGTTTCAACCATATTGGAATCCATATGATCCCATTGTGTGCAGCAATCATTGAATATAGAGAATGGAGAACAGAACAACAATTGATTGCAAAATCTGTCATTTTATTACAGCACATCTAGATTTCAACTATTACATAGTCATTGGATGTTACATGTTGTTATATACAATGAAGATTCTCTGTAGTCTATATTCAATGTTTGTTTTGGTTCCCATTTTCATCGCAAACTACTATTTTGTCAACCTGAACGGTGGTGTACATCAGGAAAACAATAAACCATAGTGTGCCAGTTGCCAGCCTTTAAACATGTTGTATCACTGATACCAAATAATATTAATTATTTAATTGTATGAATATAATAGAAAGAAGCATTCCACATGGGAAAAATATATTAAAAAAAGATGCTGTGACTTACCAAACGGGAAAGCGCTGGTAGACACACACACACACACACACACACACACACACACGTCTTTGATGATGCAAATTTTATTTCATAATTATAAAAATACAGGGGCCTTGGATGCACACAGTGTAACACTGAATGCAAAACAGGAATCCGTAATATATGGCCGAGTATTAAAATTGCAATGACAAATATAAAATTTAATGAAGTATACTACATGCTCTCTTGGCACAATGTGCTCTGAAGATAGATCAAAACTGGTGCAGGAAACAGGATCTAAAGGCTAGTCCCATGAAAACTTGTGTAATATGGTTAACGAGGAAGCAGATCCAGGACTCATACTAAAATCTGAAGCTCTTCGATGTAATTAAATGGACATTAAATGAAACAATAAGTTTACTGTTACCAGTCACTGTTTATTTATTACTCTTTGATGTAATTTACCAGTAGAGGTCGAGCATTATCATCGAACTATACAAAGTCTGGGCGTACAGCACCTCACAAAAACCGTACATGAGAACCCAAGATCTCCACATGATACCTGACAGCAGTTAAATCTTGTTGATTCTCTTGTACAATTTCTTGAAGAGGTGTTCAAGTGGTCAACATAGCCCCTGCTCATACCAGTAGGGATCCTTCTCAATTTTGACTCTTTCCACAATGTTTGGGTCCCGAAATCGTGTTCCACTTGCCCTTCAGATGCATATCTGTCGAGAATCACTCTCCAGACTAAATTGGGACTCATCTGTGAAATGAAAATTGGCCCACTATTTGACTGTCTAGGTGGCATGTTGATGGCTACACTCTAGACATTCCGTCTGGTGAAGACAGACGAGAGGTGAACAGACAGAAGGTCTCCAACAATAAAAGCAAGTCTGCTAAAACCTTCCGTACACCGTTTGCCTCGACACAACATGTCCGGGGGATGCTACGAGGTCAGATGCCAGTTGCAGTGCAGTACCATTGTGCCCCTAGAGCCAAATAACGGCCCACTCTTTCTGATGTCACAAGCGGTCGGCCCTGTCCTGGTCTCCAGGACACAGTTTTGGTCTCTCTAAACTGTTGTCTCATCCTAGAAACTACAGAACGATTCACAAAGAGCCACTGTACCAGAACACTTTTCGACTCTCCTGCTTTCATTCTTCCTATGGCCCTCCATAGCAGGGAGTCTGTAAGTGTCTTCTCTGTGCAATACTGCGCCATCTGTGACTGTACACAGTGATTGTGAATGTGGGACACCCTGCAAACACTACCCCACCTGATAGCTGCCCTGACGTCATTGCTGGCATGATGTTGTTGTTGTTGTGGTCTTCAGTCCTGAGACTGCTTTGATGCAGCTCTCCATGCTACTCTATCCTGTGCAAGTTTCTTCATCTCTTAGTACCTACTGCAGCCTACATCCTTCTGAATCTGCTTAGTGTATTCATCTCTTGGTCTCCCTCTACGATTTTTACCCTCCATGCTGCCCTCCAAAAATTGGTGTTCCCTCGATGTCTCAGAACATGCCCTACCAACCGATCCCTTCTTCTAGTCAAGTTGTGCCACAAGCTCCTCTTCTCCCCAATTCTATTCAATACCTCCTCATTAGTTATGTGATCTACCCATCTAATCTTCAGCATTCTTCTGTAGCACCGCATTTCGAAAGCCTCTACTCTCTTCTTGTCTAAACTATTTATCGTCCACGTTTCACTTCCATACATGGCTGCACTACATACAAATACTTTCAAAAATGACTTCCTGACACTTAAATCTATACTCGATGTTAGCAAATTTCTCTTCTTCAGAAACGCTTTCCTTGCCATTGCCAGTCTACATTTTATATCCTCTCTACTTCGACCATCGTCAGTTATTTTGCTCCCCAAATAGCAAAACTCCTTTACTACTTTAAGGGTCTCATTTCTTAATCTAATTCCCTCAGCATCACCCGACTTAATTCGACTACATTCCATTATCCTCGTTTTGCTTTTGTTGATGTTCATCTTATACTGTCCTTCCAAGACACTGTCCATTCCGTTCAACTGCTCTTCCAAGTCCTTTACTGTCTCTGATAGAATTACAGTGTCATCAGCGAATCCCCAAGTTTTTATTTCTTCTCCATGGATTTTAATGCCTACTTCGATCTTTTCTTTTGTTTCCTTTATTGCTTGCTCAATATACAGACTGAATAACATCAGGGAGAGGCTACAACCCTGTCTCACTCCATTCCCAACCACTGCTTCCCTTTCATACCCCTCGACACTCATAACTGCCATCTGGTTTCTGTACAAATTGTAAATAGCCTTTTACTCCCTGTATTTTACCCCTGCCACCCTCAGAATTTGAAAGAGAGTATTCCAGTCAACATTGTCAAAAGCTTTCTCTAAGTCTACAAATCCTAGAAACGTAGGTTTGCCTTTCCTTAATCTTTCTTCTAAGATAAGTCGTAGGGTCAGTATTGCCTCACGTGTTCCAACATTTCTATGGAATCCAAACTGATCTTCCCCGAGGTTGGCTTCTATCAGTTTTTCGATTCGTCTGTAAAGAATTCGCGATAGTATTTTGCAGCTGTGACTTATTAAACTGATAGTTCAGTAATTTTCACATCTGTCAACACCTGCTTTCTTTGGGATTGGAATTATTATATTCTTCTTGAAGTCTGAGGGTATTTCGCCTGTCTCATACATCTTGCTCACCAGATGGTAGAGTTTTGTCAGGACTGGCTCTCCCAAGGCTGTCAGTAGTTCTAATGGAATGTTGTCTACTCCGGGGGCCTTGTTTCAACTCAGGTCTTTCAGTGCTCTGTCAAACTCTTCACGCAGTATCATATCTCCCATTCATCTTCATCTACATCCTCTTCTATTTCCAGAATATTGTCCTCTAGTACGTCGCCCTTGTATAGACCCTCTATATAGTCCTTCCACCTTTCTGCTTTCCCTTCTTTGCTTAGAACTGGGTTTCCATCTGAGCTCTTGATATTCATACAAATGGTTCTCTTTTCTCCAAAGGTCTCTTTAATTTTCCTGTAGGCAGTATCTATCTTACCCCTAGTGAGATAAGTCTCTACATCCTTACATTTGTCCTCTAGCCATCCCTGCTTAGCCATTTTGCACTTCCTGTCGATCTCATTTTTGAGACGTTTGTATTCCTTTTTGCCTGCTTCATTTACTGCATTTTTATATTTTCTCCTTTCATCAGTTAAATTCAGTATCTCTTCTGTTACCCAAGGGTTTCTACTAGCCCTCGTCTTTTTACCTATTTGATCCTCTGCTGCCTTCACTATTTCATCCCTCAAAGCTACCCATTCTTCTTCTACTGTATTTCTTTCCCCCATTCCTGTCAGTTGTTCCCTTATGCTCTCCCTGAAACTCTGTACAACCTCTGGTTCTTTCAGTTTATCCAGGTCCCATCTCCTTAAATTCCCACCTTTTTGCAGTTTCTTCAGTTTTAATCTACAGTTCATAACCAATAGATTTTGGTCAGAGTCCACATCTGCCCCTGGAAATCTCTTACAATTTAAAACCTGGTTCCTAAATCTCTGTCTTACCATTATATAATCTATCTGATACCTTCTAGTATCTCCAGGATTCTTCCATGTATACAACCTTCTTTTATGATTCTTGAACCAAGTGTTAGCTATGATTAAGTTATGTTCTGCGCAAAATTCTACCAGGCGGGTTCCTCTTTCATTTCTTAGGCCCAATCCATATTCACCTACTATGTTTCCTTCTCTCCCTTTTCCTACTCTTGAATTCCAGTCACCCACGACTATTAAATTTTCGTCTCCCTTCACTACCTGAACAATTTCTTTTATCTCATCGTACATTTCATCAATTTCTTCATCATCTGCAGAGCTAGTTGGCATATAAACTTGTACTACTGCAGCAGGCGTGGGCTTCGTGTCTATTTTGGCCACAATAATGCGTTCACTATGCTGTTTGTAGTAGCTTACCCGTACTCCTATTTTTTTTTATTCATTATTAAACCTACTCCTGCATTACTCCTATTTGATTTTGTATTTATAACCATGTATTCACCTGACCAAAAGTCTTGTTCCTCCTGCCACCGAACTTCACTAATTCCTACTATATCTAACTTTAACCTATCCATTTCCCTTTTTAAATTTTCTGATCTACCTGCACGATTAAGGGATGTGACATTCCACACTCTGATCCGTAGAACGCCAGTTTTCTTTCTCCTGATAACAACATCCTCTTGAGTAGTCCCCGCCCGGAGATCCGAATGGGGGACTATTTTACCTCCGGAATATTTTTCCCAAGATGACACCATCATCATTTAATCATACAGTAAAGCTGCATGCCCTCGGGAAAAATTACAGCTGTAGTTTCCCCTTGCTTTCAGCCGTTCGCAGTACCATAACAGCAAGGCCATTTTGGTTAGTGTTACAAAATCAGATCAGTCAATCATCCAGACTGTTGCCCTTGCAACTACTGAAAAGGCTGCTGCCCCTCTTCAGGAACCATACATTTGTCTGGCCTCTCAACATATACCCCTCCATTGTGGTTGCACCTACGGTACGGCTATCTGTATCATTGAGGCACGCAAGCCTCCGCACCAACGGCAAGGTCCATGGTTCGTGGGGGCGATTGCTGGCATGGTGGTCCATTAATCAGAATGCCATCTTCTGTGCAGAACATGATTGTAATGACATCTGTTGACAGTTTGTATGATTATATTGTGAATTAGATCCAGGACAAGGAAATAGCAGTTTGTTGCTTTAATTTTGGACACCAGTGTAGTATAACAGAAGGCAGCTGCTAAGGAACTTGCGGAGGAGCAGAGATTGGCCTGCTTAGCCATAACAGGCAGAATTGGTAGCAAGCCCCCTGTTGAGATGAAAACCATGCGGGACAAGCCCCCATTACATCTCTGGGTTACAATTGAAGTAGCAACAGTGGCACACGTGTTAAAAAATCCAAAAACCCGCACCAGTGTAATTAATCTGGTAAATATAAGAAAGACTGACCATACAATAACTTCCAGCTGCTTCAGTAAACCTTCCACTGTAAATAGGGAGCAGAGGAAGATTGAATCACAATAGTGTGCAGGTGACAGATCATAAACAGACAAAGTTGCGGGAACCGAGGTATGTATACAGGGTACAGCCTTGACTAGAGAACGCAGTCACCCTAGGGAAGCTGGCCACAGTATTCCAGGTAGAGATATTTGCTGTCAGAATGTAAGTGGAGGAAAGTCTACATAGGTGCTACAATGATTGTGGCGTCACTAGTGGAAATGAACAAGCTGATAGGCTGGCCAGGACAGGAGTGATGACTTAATTTGTTGGGATGAAATCAGTCTTAACGATCAGCCAAGGCGATGGTAGAATCTAAACTATGTAGCTGGATCAGGAGGCAGCCCTCAGAATATTGGACTAAGACCTGAAAACAAAAACGTGGCAAACTAATGATGTTGAAACCATGTTTTAAGAGACATACTGCAATCCTGGGCTTGAACGGGAAGACAGGTTTGATTCATGTAGGACTAATGATTGGCCATGGGAACTTCAGGAAACACCTGCATGTGAGGTGTATCGATAAAGAAGCACCTATATGTGTACTATGTGGTGAGGGGATGAAACCACATGATATTTTTATCTTCCAATGTGTGCAGGGTTATTAATTTCTGAAGAAACTGTCTTCATAAAGACATAGTAAAGAGTCTCCTAATACATTACAAAGGGTACTGGCTGGTTTAACTACAATGACAGGGAGAGAAACCACACAATAAATTCAGTTTCAGTGCAGTCTAGGACCACTGTCGTTTTGTCTCCCTGTGCAAAACAGATAAAATCATGCGTGGATACACAAACGATTAATATTTTACGCCAACAGCGCAAAGTACATCGAGTAATACCATGTAATTCTGTAGACGAGGAAAGATTGCACAACATGTTTTTCATTCAGAAATCACATTTGGGTGTTGGTTTGTGACAAGATCCTGTTATGCCTCATGTATGAAGGAGAAACATTTATTAGCATGTGAGGAAATTTAACACTTGACGGACCATATTTTTTGTTCCATGATACAGCAGCTTCCATTAGTAGGGACTCCATGACTGTCATGGAATCAGTGGGCTCAGAAAAGGCATACTCGACACCTTGCACTAACTGCATGGCCCTTGTGAAGACTGGCTGAGAAAGCAAACAAATTTTGGCTGGGCCCTTTAGGATTATACATCTGCGTCATGTATCTTGAGTCAGAAAATGGGATTCTTTGCAGTAAGACAAGTATCCACGTGGACAGTACAGTGATGCTTTGAGGATCATGGACTGTCAGCCATGTCCCATTGTTCCAATGTTCCTTGATGCGGTAGCAGTGTGTGTGCGCTGACATTGGTGTGTCTAGTGACAACATTGGACATAGGAGCAGCACCGGATCATGTTTTCAGCCAAATCTCAGTTCTGTATATAGCATTAAAAATGACATATCCATGTGTGGCAGCTCAAGGAAGGAGGAAGAATGTTGCTAATTCCATTTGCCATTGTTATGTAGACTCTGTGCCTGTCATGATGGTATGGGTTGCCATTTGAGTACACATCACGATCACCTCTGGTTCCCAAATCCATTAATTTAGACACTAACTGTTTCATTTCAGGCATTTCGAGGCCAACAGCTTTGCATTGTCTTCAACAAGATATCACAAAACCACGTCTTGCCCATGCTATCCTGACATACATCAGTGTGAAAGATGCTTGACTGTTGTCTTTGCCAATACATTCTCCAAATCTCTGACTCACTGGCAACATCTGATTACAGGGTGCTGAGAGATTGGCACACCACCAGTCATTAGCCATTACAATTGATGAACTCTGGTACAGAATTGAAGCAGTATGTAATGACACATCTGTATGCGTCATCCAAGCTCAGTTTGATTCACTGCCGAGCGTTACAGCCATGATTGCTGCCACAGGTGGCACTCCACACCAGTTGTATCGCCAGATCACCTACAAATTTAATTGTGTATTCTTCCTGATGTACTGCAAATGCACAATAAATAAAGTTTCATTATTTACTATCCTTGTTTTTATTCCATCTTTAATGGCCAATGGTGCATGTTGTATACTATGAGAATCGTGCTAGCCCATGTGTATAACCAAAGATCATTGCCAAACCAACTGTTAAACATCTTTCTGTCAAATAACCACAAAATCCTTAGCTGTAGGTATAATAGACCGTGCCAGTAAGCATTCATCCAAAGCCTAATCAAAACATAGTGCTGGTGGTACCTGGTGTATGGCAGTCTTTTAACACTACATGATGACCAGCAGATATATCCACAATACACACTACTGGTGGCCTGATGTAATCATTGATTATGTTCTTGGGAGCTGCTCCCAAAGACTTCTACACTCAATTCATTATCTTGTGGGGATATAGAAAGAATAATTTCAGGAATGGGTAGTAGGTACTCATTGTTGTTTCTACACAAAGCCATCAGATGATGCGCAGAGCATATAGTTTAGGTTCATGCTACTGCCAGTTTTTACCAATACTGACTGATCGCAGGACCGACCAGTTGGAAGATCACTATCATGGACAGTGAAGCTTACATTTGTCTCTTCCCTGTGTGTAAACAGATTTTTGTGCCATCTGATGAAAATCATTAAGGCACAAATAATTCCATTATGTTACATTGTGGCACATCAGAAGAAACACAAACTAAAAAAAAATAATAATAATCTTTGTTATTTTGAAGAGTTTACTTATAGTGAAGCTATTTGAAATTGCTCCTTAAATTTGGGAAAGGGCAAACCAGTAGCTACCATAATATTGTCCTCATTAGGTTGTTGAGCAAATAATAATGCACGTGGTAAAGTGTTCCATAGGAAGAGGCACTGTACCCATGACACACCAAATAATAGCAAGACTGCCAATTCAGTGTTACATGACTCTTAGCATGCATGTCAATCAAGTAGTTTTGATTTTCCTGTTAATGCACAATGAGTGATGCTCACCTTGCCCCTTGCTGTGTTATGCAAGGATAACAAAAGGAAACACAACAAATATTACGCAAAAAATTGATAGTGATTATCTTCTGTGCGCCTAAGTGCTTTGAGAGAGTATGAGAATCATTGTGTGTCCCTGTATTTAGCATTTATCTCTTGCTGTCAATCATGAGAGAGGCCAGATGGAATATGTAATGTGGGAAAGAGACAGACAGCAATATAATGGTTTGTAAAGTATTGTCTGTCTCTCTGCAGAATATGTCACACAATATGTACACACACTGTTATATGCACACCACTCTGCCCCTATAAAATATCAGTGGACTGCTGCGCGGTCTGTATCTTTGAAAACTGTAACAGTTCTTCTAAAAACAGTCACTGTACTTGAGTAGAAAAACTTATTGTCATTTATGTGTAATAAATTACTGATGGGACACTAAATTATAATATTTTTTCATTACAGTTCATTAATTTCATTCAATACTGTTCAGTAAATATTGTTGAACCATTGACAACCCATCTCTACCAGAGGTGCGTCTATAATGCATACCTGTTGATGTGGCCCTTCCTGTCTATTGTTGCTTGTAATTACATTGAGCAAGAGAATGGTATCCCTCAAGGATATATTTTAAGTCTGCTCATTTATGCCACTTCCATTAACATTATAACATCCGTGTTAAAGTTCCCTTTATTCCTGGTCAGCTTTTCTGTCTTTATTTCTTCTACAATTTGCAGTAACCATTTAACAGTAGCACCCGCGAACTAAAGTCAAGCAATTATGCTGAAAAGATAATCAAGAACTCCTTGAGGCCTTATTCACTTTTTCGTTATGTCTGATTGTATTGAACTGCAGAAAAAATCCTAAGCTTATCTTTCCTACGTTCATTCCCAGATGCCCCATGAAATGATCAGCTGAAAGGAGCATAATTTAAGGAAGTATTAATGCTGCAATAATGAGAGAATGCCAAAATAGAGGATCCTTCAATGCTTGAGGACAATTGGATGTGCTGGTGGCTTAAATCACGTTCTTGCATATTCAGTTACATTGTCAATAACATTCAAAGTGTATGCAAGTCTTTAAGACAACTATCCCCACATTACAGTTCTGCCAATGGATTCTAAGACAGACTGAAGAAGAACCACAGTTTACAGCCTGCATTAAATGAGGTAAGTGAGATGATAAATTACCACAGTAATCACTTGCGGACTGATACACAAATCTTCAAGCAATCAAGAAAGTGAGGCATCCAATCACTTTAGTATCGATGTGCATGCAAAAATTATGGGTGTCAGCTCATAAGCCCATACACTCTAATGGACAAATTAACAAGTACTGTTCATTGCTAATTCCTGTGTGACTGATCACCGACACTATTGCAGAAAGTTAATCTTGCAGAAAGACAATGGGTCTGATTTATGTGTGACCAGAAATTACCCCATTTTCTATTTCGCGTACAACAGTGCCTAATACTACCATTAAACAAAAGATGCATTGGTTGAGGAGGTTCAGTAGCTTAGCCTCTTTTTCTACTTGACCATGATCCCATAGATATCTTGCTTATGAGTATGTTTAAAGCCACTGGTATATCTCACACCCACTGATGATGAACACATGTTAGAAGAGCATGTGTTCCAAATGAGCATTACAATACCTGCCATATGTGTTTCTGAGCATTTGTGGTTCTTTGAGAAGTATGGCTGGAAGAAAGTATGTAATGGCAAAAGACAACTGGCTGTCACAGGACAGAATAACCTTTATCTCAAGTAGTATTTGTTTCCAGATTTACATTTACAGGAGGTTTTTTTTTCTTTTTTTGTTTCGTAATTTTTGGCAGTACTGCCACCTGTAACATTACGGAGCAGTTTTTTAAAACAACTTCTACATATCTCCTGCAGTTTCTGGCGGAAATTGTTCATGCAGGTGCCACTGGTAACAACCAATCCATGTGTGTGTCCACATACATTGCACCTAATTCTCAGTGGGGCATGTGGTTGGATATGCCTTAGTTCTTCCATTTGTCGAGGTTCCATTTCCTGTATTCTATCAATTTGTTCGAACAGGTCGACTCCAACTGAGATGATCAAGTCTCAGAGCTATTGATCTCCCTGCAGAGTATCCAAAACTTTCAGAGCTACCGATATTCTGACGGTTGCAGTTTTCTGCATAATCGTAAAGGTCTTTTTGACCTGGTCCTAATAGGGCTGAAGAGGGGCTCACTGTACAGGATTGAGGAACTATTAGTCATGCAATGGATATAGCCAATCTGATGGAAACTGAAAAAAAAGAAATTGCTTGCATGCTTGGTTAGGCAAGGCATTTAATGTTCTCATGATGTGAGAGATTCGATTTTTAAAAATTTTGATATTGACTTGACAGTCATCCTGCGATGGTGGTTTATGACTGAAATGTTAGATGATATATACACTGCTGGGGTGGGGGGGGGGGGGATGACATAAGTTTTGATCTGACGACATCATATGTCACCTGGGAGATAGTAGATGTACTGACAATGGATTCAACATCGTCCGCCAACTCATAGCGCAGCGGTATAGCTTCCAGACTGCTATCTGTGTCTGCCATTTAATACTGAATTCTCACAGCCAGAAGGTTCAGAGTGGTACAAATGTGTGAAGCAAGCTGGCAACCATGCCAAGGATACTCACTCATGGTTCCCATAGCCAACTGAGTGAGTTTGGAAGTGGTCAAATTGTGGCCTTCTGAGTGGCAAGATGATCCTTTCAGAGAATTGCTACACAAATTGGATGTGCTAAGTCAATTGTGCAATGATACTGGTATCACTGGTCACATGGACATTCTCCAGGGCCATAGGTGAGATTCTGGGTGTCCATGTAGCGTGGATTGTAAGGGTGGCAGTGACGGATCATACAGCTATGACAGCATAGATAAGAGGGCGTATGAGCCCAGACATGTCAACATGAGCTGTTGGGAACTGGTTATTAGCAGTGGGACTACGAGCATGCATATCTCTAGCCCATTTTCCACTCATACCACAGCTTCGACGTGCATGGCTCGACTGGTGCCATCGGAGTGTCACTTAGAAGATGAAATGATGCACCATGGTCTTCAGCAGTGGAAGCAGATTTTGCTTGCACACAAGTGTTGGTCATTTATGTGTGCAGCATAGACCTAATGAGTCCTGTAGTAGAGTACATTCGTTCAAGACACCTTGGCTCCACCCAAGGCCTTATGGTCCGGGGTGTGATAAACTAAAACTCTTGTTCACCTTCAGCGTTTCTCAAGGGCACACTAACCACGGCTTGGTATATTCAGAATGTTGTTAGACGTATTCTTGTGTTGTTCCTGCAACAGGAAAGTGACATGTTGTTCAAACAGGATAATGGTCGCCAACACACTACACATGAAACTTAACATATTTTGCAAGAAATGCAACAACTTCCCCGGCGAGCCTGATCTCCAGGTTTGTCTCTACTTGAACACATGTGGAATATGATGGGACAAGAAGCGACTTGTCAATCAACAACTCTTACAGAACTACATGAACAGGTCGAACAGGCATAGCATAAAATATCCCAGGACAATATTCGCCATCTGTAAGATTGACTGGATGCGAGTCAGTGCTTGCATTGCTACCTGTGGAGGTTACACCAAGTACTAATATGGGCGTTTCAGCATGGGCGAATACTTGGTACCTCAGAACTGCTTGTGCTACTGATCTGTAGATGTAATCATTTCATGTACTCCACATGCTTTCAAATGGTTCAAATGGCTCTGAGCACTATGGGACTCAACTGCTGAGGTCATTAGTCCCCTAGAACTTAAAACTAGTTAAACCTAACTAACCTAAGGACATCACAAACATCCATGCCCAAGGCAGGATTCGAACCTGCGGCCGTAGCGGTCTTGCGGTTCCAGACTGCAGCGCCTTTAACCTCACGGCCACTTCGGCCGGCTCCACATGCTTTGTTGCATTAATAAATCATGAGCAAATTGGAAATGAGTGTATTAACTTTTTGTCTGTTAGCATAGGTTAAATAAAACAGCTGTTGGTTAAATTGTATTTAATGGCTGTTGATTCTCACATGATGAAAACATTAATTGTTGTACCTAACCAAGCATGCAAGGTGATTCTTCAGTATAAACATGTCAAACTGAAATTGATAAATCTAAAAACAAAGATGATGTGACTTACCAAATGAAAGTGCTGGCAGGTTGATAGACACACAAACAAACACAAACATACACACAAAATTCAAGCTTTCACAACCAACGATTGCTTCATCAGGAAAGAGGGAAGGAGAGGGAAAGACGAAAGGATGTGGGTTTTAAGGGAGAGGGTAAGGAGTCATTCCAATCCCGGGAGCGGAAAGACTTACCTTAGGGGGAAAAAAGAACAGGTATACACTCGCACACACCCACCTATCCATCCGCACATACACAGACACAAGCAATGTGATGTCATTTTCGTCTACATTCTATTTTTGCAGTTTTGATGGACATCCAGTGATAAGATGTATGACCGAAACCATTTGATGGTATGGAAGTTAAATAAAACAGTTGATACTTAAAATGCATTTTGTGATGGACTTAACAGCTGTTGGTTTTCACCTGATGAAAACATTAAAAATCTTATTGAGTCTTTGAGTAATGTTGACAGATTCTGTACAGTGCTCCTACACAAAATATAATATTGATTTCTAAGTCATCCCATTTGAGGTCCCTGATTGTTAAACTGCCCCAATTTTTTGATATCAGATTAATAGTGTGTCCAGATTTCATGTAATTCCAGCAGGACTGAGACATGAACTGCCAAGCACATCAGTTTGGTGTTCATTTGTAGATCTTTACTGAGAAAGAGCAAGTGGTAGGGTGTACTAAGATTATGTGGACACATCCTTTTTAGAAGTTTAAGATTTTAAGAGAATGCTTCAAGGTAAGAGAAGTGATCTACATACTGCAGATGTATATGAGATGATAGTATAACAGTCTGGAAGTGTTGCTGGAGTGACAGGTTGTGGGAGCACTTTCTCGTTCTGAATGTTTAATCAGGCCAACTTGCTCATCTGTACTCTTAAAGAAATTTTAAATGATGCAGTTCCTCATCCATATGTCATCCGAATACTTAATTTCTGTTATCCAGGTTAGCTTGGTCAGTCTCTCCAAACAAAGTCTGGCTTGTTTAAAATGTCCTCACTCAAAACAGTAATTAATTTCCACAAATTTGTTTTTAGTTTTATCTTGTGTAGTTTGGCTACCAAATAAAGGGTAAAAGGTGTTGGTAGGAGCACATTGCTTTGTTTAAGCCTATTGCTGATTCGAAATTTCTTGGAAATTTGGTACGGAACTTGACCTATCATACCTTCTTGGATAGCTAAAGTAGTTTAAAACAGTTTAGATGGTATCTCTAGGCATATTGTATAGGTCATAGAAGCTAACAAAATGTGTTTATATTATTCCCTGGCACAGATCATGTCCATGTGAGATCTGAAGGAATAAAAGCCACACTGATATCCGAGGAGTATTTTCTTCAAAACAGTCTGAACCCTGTTCAGCAGAATTTCAGCAAAGATTTTTCCCCCAAGATACAGAGCTTAGCCACATGCTGTGATTCCCTTCCGCAAATGTTGTCAAGTATTTTTATGTTAGTTGGCAATGTGTGTGTTTTACACTTTAAAAAGATAAGATTGTAGACTCTTGTCTTGAGGGGCAATCTACATTTGTATGAGTCTAGATATTGTCCAGGCCAAGAGTCTTTGGTTTGAGGCTTCTAAGAGCTTTGCTGCACTCTGAATGACAGTGAAGGCATCCAATGTTGTGGTATATAAAGGAAAAAGTCTTCTCCAGCAGAAGGATGCTGTTAAATAATGGGTTAATGCGTCCTCCTCAACACATCAAAATTTCATAGCTCTTAGTAGTAATAGTGGTGGTGGTCATTTCTCAGGATCTGAATGAAAATTTCTGCATAAAAATTTCAGAGAGATCTGAAATTTGATAACTGTTACACTGTAATTCTCTGTCTTCCTGCTGATTCTTGATTTCTTTTGCTTAGCATTTATGTTTCAGATTTTGAGAAGAAAAGAAAGAATGTATTGTCTTCATTTTAAAGGCTGTCCCAAATTAGACAGTCTCTTTTGGCACTTATGCGAGTTAAAATTTCCTTATTGCTGCCATCAAGCCAATATTGTAACATTTTTGCTGTTAATGATTCAAAGTGTGATTCATTTCAGCTGCGCTTCCTTTGTGTTGATTTTGTTGTGAATGACCTGATCTAAAATAGTTGTAGTACATTGAGGCAACAGTGTTTTAATGTGCTAAATTTTCTGCTGGAATGGTTGATGAAGAAAGCTTTCAGCGAATGGAGCATCTGAAATGACGAGAGACTTTGTTGTTTGTCTGACATTTGCCAATGTTCCTTGATGTCTTTGTTAGGATATCTTCTTTCTTATTCCTGTCAGTTGTGCGGTAGGCAAGAATGCTCATTGTAAATTGCTCTCTATTTTACTCATTCATGAATTTTTGAAAGTAACTTTGTCTACTTTTTTCCTGTTTTTCTCCTGTGATGCTTCCTTGGAATTAATCTTGGAAATGAAATTAACTTATGTATGTTGAATAAAAAAAAACACGCAAAAAGTTGCTTATACCAGTAGAGGCCAGTTTCTTAAAAATGTATTACCTTTGCTGTTGTGCTTATTCATGTATGAACTTAAAAAAGTTAAGTAAATAAGTTTTGCTAAATACGAGTTTTGAACAAAGAAATGGACTTACCTGAATTGTGTACCATGATGGAAGATCAATTTGTGTCAATTCAGTTACCTTTTTTTGCATTTAATTTATGACATGTACCATTGTTGAGTTTTGTAATATGCATATCTGTATAATTTCACTAATATTGATTGGTCTTGTAATTATTTGTTTTGCATGTAGGAGAATAGCTTTCTGAAAATTTTATACTGACTTGTGAGGATTCTCAAATTGTTTACATTAAATTTTGATCTGGAGAGCCGTGACACGAATAATATAATTTGCTTCCGCAAGTTGTGAGACCATCATGATGCTGAGTACTTTATCACTTACATCTAAATGAAACCATTTTGGTTTTTCTTTTCTGAGGGAAGATATTCCTATTAGAACATATGTGGTGACAGACTTATCAGAATGTCAAATAAATCAAAGATACTACTGATACAAGGAAATTCATTTTTGGTAGTGCTGAAATGGCTTTGGCTGCAAAACAATAGTGCAAGAATGCATCCCATTACCTTCTGGTGTCAAGAATATGCAGTAATGGGAAATATGACAAAAACCATCATCAGAAATCTTATTAGTGCTTTCTGTTACAAAATGTTGAAATCTCAATTTATACATGAAAATTCAATGTTGCTTAATAACTGTCTGTATTTAAGACACAGTAACAACATGTTGTAATCCAAAACGAGTAGTAAATGTACCTGGTGACTGACATGCATGTATATTCTCTGCTAAAGCAACCTGTTCACCGTTAAATGTGTGGCACTCGACGTACAATTAGTTTCAAAGACAGTATCAGGCCCTTCTGTTGCTCAGTACCTCTTATTGGGTGAGTATTATAAATCTTTGTTTTTATAGTTATTAACTTGTGTGTGACTGAAGAGTGTGATGAAATAGTGCTACTACCTAACAACCAATCTTTATTTCAGTGTAAGCATGGACAATTTGTCGAGGGCTAGCAGCTATGAATTTGGTGTTGCCTGAAAAGTTATATGTGATCAGCCACAAATGAAGCTTACATATTGCCAGTCCTGGTACACAAATATCAGTCATTCACAGAAGGAAACACTATTTGGCTTCACACCTGCAGAAATGTTTGTGTTGGCATTATTCACACACTTTAATACATTTTGAGTCAGACAACTTTTCTCCTCATCTCCCACTGATACACACCTATCCTTCATCCAAAGGTAGAACCAGTTTTAACCCTCCGTTAGTAACATGAATAACACACCTTTCAATGGTAACAGGGGTGACTCATCACTCCAAAGTTTTATTTTGCATATAATTACAACTTCAAAAAACTTATGGAATGAAACTTGATCTTTTTAGTTATTAACATTCTTATTAACATATAAACACTTAACAGTAATTGGATTATTAGGAAATTGTTCTTTAAGAGAAACAAGTTATGCGAATTTCTTTTGTATGATCATTGCATGTAGGCCTACAACATTTTATCCAATCCAATTTCACTTTCTTGTCTTCATCTCTAGGATATACGTGACATCTTGCTTGCTTCTGCAGTTTTGTGGGCCTCTTTTTCCTGGTCTTGTGGGTCCTTTGTTCCCAAGAGTGAAGCTGTATTTTCCAAAAGCTCTTGTGGCAAATTTTTCTGTAGGGGCCGTTTCATGTGTGGTGAAGCAAAGTTCAAATCAAAGATTTTTCAGAAAATCTTTTTTCACTCTCTTCTGTGATTTTTATAAGGAATAGAATAAAAGCATTTATTGCTGCCTGGTCCAATATTCCATAAAACGTCTGAAGTGGCCAGCGTCATGTACTCCTCTAAACGGAGTATGCCTGTACCATTTTGTCAAATACATCCACATCTCCTTTGGTACTATTATAAAATTCAATGATCTGAGGTTTATTTGTGGTCTGGTTAACATGTTAACATCAGGAACACTATGCATTGTAGACAAAAGAACAACAGATTTTTCCTCTTTAGCAGTGAAGGAGACAAGTGTGTTTCCCCCCCTGATGAAAAGCAAATTCCGACGATAGCACTTTCTTCTTTCTGTTGGGTAGGAAACTTGGTGGGATTTCAGCCTTATTTTTCCTCAACGTACCAACAGTTGTCAAATTCTCTTTCAGCAACATGTCTGCCAAAGTATAGCTGTGAACCAATTGTCACAAATGGTATTTCAACCTGTCCCACGAATAGTTATGAACGGAGTTTTCACATATTATCTTGGCAGACTGATTTGTGTTTCTGTTCTCCTTCCCAACATAAGGAATAGCATCTATCATGTAATTATGTTCTGGTGTCACACATTGTGATTATTTTGATGCCATATTTATCCATTTTTGAAGCAATGTAAACACGGAATAGGCATTTTCCCCAAAATCCAAAAAGCTGCTCATCTATTGTTACATACAAAGCTGTCCAGAGTGGAATAGGTGAAAATTTGTCATCCTTATTTCTCTTGGTCTTATCATCACATCTCAGACAATGTAGAAGAAATTTGAACTTCATTTGATACATAATACATTTGTACACAGATGAGCCACACCACATTTCTTCAGTATTGAGATGACCATCTTTTCTGCTACCCAACATATAAAGCAATCCCATATTTCTTCCTTGCCCATATCACCAAGAAACCAATGGTCAATATATCTTTTTTTTTTTTTATTTCCTCATTTGCATGAGCTACAATCATATCAACTACTCTTATCTAATAATATTTTGAGAGCATCTACCTCCAAGTCAATGTTTTGAGTAAAGTTAACAGCTTTAAGAATTTTTACAGTGTTTCTACTTTGGGTTTTACCTTTCTTAGGTGATATTTTAGACCATAAAAATCCATTCTTACCCCTGATTGTGTTTTCTGCAGATACCACCTCCTCCTCACCACCACCACCACCACCACCACCACCACCACCACCACCACCACCACCTTTGGACGTCTTAGCTTCAAACTCAGAACTATGTTCAAATTGTATTTCCAAATTATCTTCCCCACTTGAAAATAAGTCATTTGCACTGTGATTGTCATTTTTCCCTCCAAAACACTTCTTACAAAGTCCTCAAACCTTCGATCATTCACATTTACAGATTCGATACTCGAAAAGCTTATGAAATCTAGCAAATATAGTTCACCTACGAAAATGGTAACAGGTGACCTATAACCCCAAGAACTATTCAGTCTCGAGTAGCAGCTGGAGACAACTGACCAGCAGCACGACAGACCAGTGACTCATTTATACGACAATGACAAAAGAATACACAAGCCAGTCAGAAAAAATACCATTGTTTGCCGACTTAACAGAAGACACAAACTATCACTGGAGTGACACATCATCCCTTTTACTGAGGCTTAACCATATCTAGACTAACAGCCATCGGTCTTAACCAGTTTGAATTTTGGTGTGTTGCTCTTCCTTCTTCTCCCCCCCCCCCCCCACCTTGGTCTTTAAATATGTCTGCTTGTGTCTGTATATGTGTGGATGGATATGTGTGTGTGTGTGCGCGAGTGTGTGCCCGTCCTTTTTTCCCCCTAAGGTGGGTCTTTCCGCTCCCGGGATTGGGGTGACTCCTTGCCCTCTCCCTTAAAACCCACATCCTTTCGTCTTTCCCTCTCCTTCCCTCTTTCCTGATGAGGCGGCAGTTTGTTGCGAGGGCTTGAATTTTGTGTGTATGTTTGTGTGTCTGTCGACCTGCCAGCGCTTTCATTTGGTGGGTCACATCATCTTTGTTTATTTTTTTATATATATATATATATATATATATATATATATATATATATATATATATATATATATAATTTTTTTTTTTTTTTCCAACAAACAAAAATCACTCAGCAGGTAGGGCACTTGCTTTATGAAGTCTTGTTCCCAATGGAATGAGAGTGGATTTTCACAATTAAAACACAGTCTTTCAGCTTTTACAAAAGGCCATATCCATTATTATTGCTTCTTTTCCTGAAGCTAATCATTTCAAATGCATTCTTTTGTAAAACAACAAATTCTTTCAATATTCTCAAACTAATTTCTGGTTTTACAAGACAACTGCATATAAGCGTGAAGTTAAGACACTTCCATAGATGACACTATTATATTGCTCATGTATCGGAACTTCCTCATGAAAAAAAGTAAGGAACACAATATTTTGTTTTTTAGAAAAAGATATTTATTGTGAATCATGGTTTTTCATCTTGTGAAGCATATCACACTTACGTGTGAAGTAACATTTAAAAATGGAATTACTTTAACCAGTAACAAATATTTAATACTGGTTACAGACTGATGTGTACAAATGCATAGCATTTAAAAAACATACAATTTCTTTCTCAAATACACATTGAAAAGTGAAGTTTCATGGCAGATAGTGAAACAAAATCTAAGCCTATCTTATAGAAACTTTAGAAATGTCTATTACTTGTCTAGGTATAGACACATAACAACACTATTTAAAAATTACTATATGTTACAGTAATTTATAAAATGTGATTTCTATGGATGTCTTTGCCTCATTCATTCTTGGAGTATCTCATGTTTTATGAGAAGTAGCCCACAGATCTACTAATGGGTTAAATACTGGACTGTTATTTAATGTTATAATACTATCCAAATAATTTGTAACTGTTTTATAATGAAAAATTTATCAGGGAATTGGAAGCACACCAAATTTCCAACAGCAAATAGCAAGATCTACTGTCGGCATAAATGTGGGTTTTATTTTTCATACACACACCATACAGAAAATCACTGATTTGGACAAGATTCAGTGTAAGATAATTTAATCTCAGGGTTTAAATAAATATTAAAAGACATAGAACTCTTTTTGCCATCTTTTATACATTCTTTTGCAACTAGTGACAGACATAAAAAAAACACTCATAATTTAATATTTCAAAATATACAAATTTGGGAGTGAAGAAGCTGATGTAGCTGCTCAGTCATATTCTCTCTCTCTCTCTCTCTCTCTCTCTCTCTCTCTCTCTCTCTCTCATTGAACATACAAAAAAGACACACACCAACACATTACAAAGCTGCAACAATCAATGGTGCGTGCTCTCCATCGGTACGCAGTCTTTTTCCACATCAGTATTCTTGTTTTTAGGAGGGCTGTCATTGCTGGGGTCATCCCAGTGTTGCCTCACACCAGATCCAAATATCAGGTACACTGTCGCACATACTATATACACACCAGATGCGATCATGAAGACAACTCTCCAGGCTGCTTGTGTTGGCTGCAATGAAAATTTTATACATTTAGGACATCATCACAGAATACAAATCAGATTTCTATACGCAAACATTTATTTCATGAGGAGTGTGCTGTAAAAGTGCCCCTTATACATCTCAAATAAAGAACTTTTTTATTCCTTTTGATTTTAGTCCTATAGATGTTACCACAAAACCCATCAAGGACATGGTACAAATCAAAGCACACAGTAACAACAGACGGCTAAGGTTTTTTTTAGAAACTGCACAGAAATGCTGCTCTATTAATTTTAGAATTTACTGTGAGACCATGCTACTGGCTATTAACTGATGTGAAGAATGGCAGTTAAAGGAGGATTTTTTTTGTTTTGAGAGACTCTTGCAACACAATGACTTAGCACATTTGCATCATTTTGCATTTGTTTGAAATTATATGAAACTGTTGAGAAAATTGTTAGTACAAGATAGGTGTATTTGTCAAATATGTAACTATGAGGCATGTAAAAAAGATTATGAGTAAAATACAACATGTACATGATGTACTTACCCTTCCATGGATTATGTAGCCTGCTGCTATTGGAGCTAAAAGGCCAGCCAAGTTTGCCAAACAGTTGGTGAAACTCATAAGAATACCAGCAAAACGTGGTGAAATGTCAAGGTGATTCACCTTGAATCCAGAATAAATACCTCCATTAAGACCAACACCAATAGTTAACAGTGCTACTGTAAGTGTTGGATCACAGCCTGTGTATGATGCTGCTATTAAAGCGACTGCAGGTCCGTACTGACCTGAAATAGAAAAGTTGGTTTTATAATTTATAGCAAAATTATACAGAAAACTGAAGCAAATTTTGCACCCTGCTGTTCTGATGTAAGCACTGTACAGGAAACTCTGTCTAAAAGTCTTGTAAGGTGTATAATTGTTATTAAATGTCTTATGAGGTAATGTTAATTTCATTAACAACTCCAGTTCACTGTAATAATTTCTTACCAATGCTATTTACTATCTTTCTTGTTACTCCATGAGTAAATCGCCGGCTGGAAATCATCCAGTCTGCTGCATGACTAGCAACAATTGAAAATATCCACATTGCAAGGTATGGGAGTGCAGAAAGAGTTCCATTCTGAAATTTAAGTCACAGGAAGATTATTAAGCTGTAGGGATACAGACATCATTCATAACACATTTGACAGAATGTGTGGCAATTCCTGTACCTCTTTTATGTCAAAGTGCAGCACTTGTTTCATGAATGTTGGAAGTTCTGTCATCAGTGTTTCATATCCATAATTTTGCCCCATGTGTGCAATAAGAATTGCCCAGAATGGTAGAGACTTTATTATGCTTTTCCAGGGAACTGGAGGAGACTGAAATGTAAAAAATCGTTGAATCATTGAATCATACAATGCATTCTAAATGAATGAGAATATGAGGAAAATATACGCTAAATATATATTTCTAAATTCATGATGGGAGAGTTTTAAATGTTACTCACAGAGACACCTGCAGAGCCCCATACAGTGTGTGTGATGTATTTCTTCTCATCTTCAGCTATGCGAGGGTGGACATCAGGGTCTTCATAAACCATGATTAGAAAAGCAACAGACCATATTGTACCCACAGCACCAAAAACGTAGAAAATCGATGGCCAGCCACCATCGAATCCATATTCAGAGAGCAAACCACTGAGAGGCATAGATACTACTGTACCAAACTGTGCACCTAGAAGAAAACAAAACATATGTAAGAAGGTGTGTGCACAACATGTAAAAATATCAATAAATGACCTCTGAAAATCACATGCAAGATAATAACTATTAAGAATAATATACATCTCTAGGCTAGAGGCTGTAAGTGGAGGACATATGCTGAATACTGAGTGATAGTTTTGTATACCATGACTGGTTTATCCTATTTAGGATTAGAATCTGAAGTACCCTTTGCAGTCAGGTAACACTCATTGCACTAATACCACCAAATGTCAAAAGATTCCTGGCCACTTGCTTAAAGAGTGCATTTATTACACCAATGGTGATCTCACTGCTGTTTATCTCAGAAGAAGCCAAGACTGAATCCTTTTTTCATAAAAGTTTTTAGGTTGCTTAAAGTAATGGAACCATGACCGTACTCAGCCTCAAAACTGTCTTAATTAAAAAGAAATCATGTTCATAGATTTGTTGTTACAAGCCAAAAAACACAACATGTAAGTAAAAGACATTGAATGTACTGCGAATGATGGAGTGTGTAACAGCAAAATTCCTGAAATGCATTCCTCACTAATTTTATAAGTTGAAATAACATGAAGGAAGGTTATGGCCTTCGACGACAGCCCTACGGATTTTACCTTTACATTAATCATACAATGCAAATCTTTCGCCACACAACTTCCACATTCTTTCAAAAATGACGAACACTAGTAAGCCTGATAATGGAGTGCAGTATAAAAAACAACCCTTATATATATTTTTTAAAGAGCCATGTTCAAATCTCAGTTTGGTCGTTCTCATTTAAGCTTACCATTGGTTCCCTTCATCAGGTCATCATTTTACTTAATACTGATTTATGGTCCTGTTTTTAAAATCTGTCAGTTGACATTAAGCTGCTTAAAAAAATGGAATGACACAGGTCAGAAGTGTCACAGTAGCCAAGAAGAATCTAATAACTGATAGAGACAGATTTAATCAAACACTATAGTTACAAAGAAGCTGGGTTGTTTGACATTACGTACCTGCATATACAAAAGCACCCATACGACTCCTCTCGTTAGGCGGAATCCATTTCGCAAGCAGGGCATGTGTGCATGGTACAATGGGACCCTAAAAAGAAAAGTGATTTCATGAAACGTTTGTAAGACTACTATGGACTTTAGGTATTGACATTTGTGAACTAATGTATTGATTTTTTATATATATATATACATATATATACATATATATCTAAAAAGAAAGATGATGAAACTTACCAAACAAAAGCGCTGGCAGGTCGATAGACACACAAACAAACACAAACATACACACAAAATTCTAGCTTTCGCAACCAATGGTTGCCTCGTCAGGAAAGAGGGAAGGAGAAGGAAAGACAAAAGGATATGGGTTTTAAGGGAGAGGGTAAGGAGTCATTCCAATCCCGGGAGCGGAAAGACTTACCTTAGGGGGAAAAAAGGACAGGTATACACTCGCACACACACACATATCCATCCACACATACACAGACACAAGCAGACATTTGTAAAGGCAAAGGCTTTACAAATGTCTGCTTGTGTCTGTGTATGTGTGGATGGATATGTGTGTGTGTGCGAGTGTATACCTGTCCTTTTTTCCCCCTAAGGTAAGTCTTTCCGCTCCCGGGATTGGAATGACTCCTTACCCTCTCCCTTAAAACCCATATCCTTTTGTCTTTCCTTCTCCTTCCCTCTTTCCTGACGAGGCAACCATTGGTTGCGAAAGCTAGAATTTTGTGTGTATGTTTGTGTTTGTTTGTGTGTCTATCGACCTGCCAGCGCTTTTGTTTGGTAAGTTTCATCATCTTTCTTTTTAGATATATTTTTCCCACGTGGAATGTTTCCCTCTATTATATTCATATCATTAATTTGAAGCCAACAATCACGTTTGTTATTGTTATCGTTATTGTTATTGTCACTGTTACATTTCGAAGTCTTTTCTGTCGTCTTATTTCCTCCTTCTGTTTTTGCCAGCAGTTTCACTTTCTATTCACCTTCTCCTTTTTTACCGTAATCCAGTGTACAATTTTATCCCGTCGATATACACTCAATAATACGTAATAATACATAAATCACTTCGAAACCATAACCAAAAAAATTTTTTTTTTTTTCCGCTTTGCTGCTATAAAATTCACCGTTCCCAGTCCACAAACAGTTCCTTTTAGCTATTAAACAACCCTTTCGGCAGTTTTAATATCTTTTGCTTTATTTCCATTTCCGTTTTTCTCACATCACCGATCATTTTTAGCCGCTTCCCACAGGTTTTAACGTCATTATTTCTTCATCAAACAATTGTTAGCTTCATTTCCATAACCTGCCACCACCAAACCACTCCTTTTAATACATCCTCACGTAGTTTTTTCGAAATTTTCCCGAATTTCTCCACCCTTTAACGTGTTTTGGCGGCGACACAACCACCTAACCTTTATGCACATCATTATCTACCTACACAAGTTCACCACAGGATCAACATAGCCCAGCCCTAACCAACCCTTTTTCGCCTTTTTTCACACCAGATCTCCATTTGCTTTCTAATTTTACCTTTATCTCTCCCCATATATTTTTTCATATTTATTTTCATTTTCATTTCAGCCTCGTGTTCCACTTTCCACCTTCTAAAAACTCTTTGCCTTTACAAATGTCTGCTTGTGTCTGTGTATGTGTGGATGGATATGTGTGTGTGTGCGAGTGTATACCTGTCCTTTTTTCCCCCTAAGGTAAGTCTTTCCGCTCCCGGGATTGGAATGACTCCTTACCCTCTCCCTTAAAACCCATATCCTTTTGTCTTTCCTTCTCCTTCCCTCTTTCCTGACGAGGCAACCATTGGTTGCGAAAGCTAGAATTTTGTGTGTATGTTTGTGTTTGTTTGTGTGTCTATCGACCTGCCAGCGCTTTTGTTTGGTAAGTTTCATCATCTTTCTTTTTAGATATATTTTTCCCACGTGGAATGTTTCCCTCTATTATATTTATATATACATATACATATACATACATACATACACACATTATATATATATATATATATATATATATATATATATATATATATATATATATATATATATATATATATATATATATATATATATATATATATCTAAAAACAAAGATGATGTGACTTACCAAATGAAAGTGCTGGCAGGTCGACAGACACACAAACAAACACAAACATACACACAAAATTCTAGCTTTCGCAACCAACGGTTGCCTCGTCAGGAAAGAGGGAAGGAGAGGGAAAGATGAAAGGATTTGGGTTTTAAGGGAGAGGGTAAGGAGTCATTCCAGTCCCGGGAGCGGAAAGACTTACCTTAGGGGGAAAAAAGGACGGGTATACACTCGCACACACACACATATCCATCCACACATATACAGACACAAGCAGACATATTTAAAGACCATGGTCTTTAAATATGTCTGCTTGTGTCTGTATATGTGTGGATGGATATGTGTGTGTGTGCGAGTGTATACCCGTCCTTTTTTCCCCCTAAGGTAAGTCTTTCCGCTCCCGGGACTGGAATGACTCCTTACCCTCTCCCTTAAAACCCAAATCCTTTCATCTTTCCCTCTCCTTCCCTCTTTCCTGACGAGGCAACCGTTGGTTGCGAAAGCTAGAATTTTGTGTGTATGTTTGTGTTTGTTTGTGTGTCTGTCGACCTGCCAGCACTTTCATTTGGTAAGTCACATCATCTTTGTTTTTAGATATATATTTCCTACGTGGAATGTTTCCCTCTATTATAACTATATATATATATATATATATAGGTATTTAATACTGCAGCCTGTAAAAACAATTACTTGAAACACAATGATGAAATTACTTAAAACACAATGATGAACAACATTCTATAGAAATACATTTAAAACAATCCAGGAATTAATATGCACTGATTTAGGGAATCCACAGAAATCCTACACCACGACTGTGGCATGAGTAGGCCTGTATCAGTTCTATTTCCCTCAAATAAGAGTCACATGGCTTAACCACAGTTTTGCCTCACTGAGAAACAGCACTGAGCAAAATAGTACTGTGGCTGATTATTTAATTTCTATGTCCAAATTTTATTACAATGGTAGTTCCCAAAGTTCATGGCTGGATCTAATTGAAGGGGTCGGTGGAAGGAAGTACTAACCATCAATTGAAATGGACTAGAATAAAATGGAATAGAACAGAATAGCCTGATCACATTATCTGTTATATTTTCAAAAACATCACATTTTGATAACATAAGAAAAGGATAGATTTCTCTCACAACATAGAAGTGACACTGAGTCACAGACAAGAACAATAAAAAAGGCTGCTAAACATTTAATGTCCTCTTTTGGAAGGAGAACTTCTTTGTCTGAAAGCTGAAATTTTTAGCTGTTCTTTTCCATTGTGCCTGTCCAAAACTCAATGCCTCCTGTGTATGGTGCGTAACAATCTATCCTTTTCATATTTTTATTATTCCATCTGGACTTTCCTTTGTTACATGTTGGTAACAAGTCGTTCTCTATGTACCACAAGAAAACATTGTCTACTACACAAACAGCTTTGTTTTATTGTATTTATGGTTTTATTATTGAATTTAATCGAAGGTCTTATTATTGAATTTAATCGAACATAAAACATTCAATACCTCAAAATACACTGTTGTGGTTTAGCACATTCTTATGCCAACTTTTTCAGTTATTAGATACCAATTACGAAAAAAAGAATTTAAACTGATGCTTCGCAGGTACAGACATCACAATGGACATTTTTGCTTCAAGAAGCAGCAGCAGAATGGATTAAAAAAACACTGGATGTATACGAAATTCTTCCACAAATCAAATCAACTCCTCTCTTTCTCATGCAATGCATTTGGGATTTCCAATAATCTTAACTATTCTCAAGATTAATGACTTTTACTTGTGAAATTACCTTGACATAGCAAATGACACTACAGTAAAATACTGGGCTTGTAAAAGGACTATATTGGTCTTAATTTTTCTATTAATTACTGGAGCTGGACATTTGTGTATGCAGTTGTTTAGCATAACCCTTTCAAAATGCAGACAATGAGTACGATAGCTTTTATATTTCATCCCTGTAGGTACAGAAGGTCCTTTCCAGTTATTTGTCTCTTCTGTAAATACCCTGTAATATAGTTTTTTGCACTAACTCTAAATATTTTCCCATTCTTTGCAGTTATATTGAGACACACAGTCTCTGAAAATTGGCATGTATTTTTAGTGCCATAAGCTATGGTTTTCTTGGTTTTGCAAGAAGTGTACTACCAATTCCATTTTTTGTACCCCCCCCTACCTATCTGACTTCTCACTAACACTGATTTGTCACTCCATGTTCAACTGTTCCTCACATATGTCTTCAGGGAGGCATTAATAATAAAGAGTGCACATATCCCAAGTAGGCTGCAACAATCGCTGAAATCAATTTTTTTCCAACCTTATTTTCACACTCTGATAAACAATAGCTAGTTTTAGCTAAGTCTACAGTAAATTTTTATCTTATTTTTACATACTCTTAAGTTGACTCATTACTTACCTCTCCCAAACCTTGAATAAATCTCACTGCAATGAGCCATTCATAACCATGTCTTGCTGCCACTGGCACCAATAGTCCAAAAACAGAGTTGATCAACATTCCAACACCCAAGAACAACTTGGCACCATATTTCTTGGACAGTATTCCAAATGGAATCTGTGTAATAACATAACCATAGAAGAAACTGCTGAGGATGTATCCTTGCAGTGTTGTGTCCCAAACAAAAGAGCCCTCAGAAGCAGATCTTGATGATGGTTCCTGCAATATATACAACAAGAATTTTTATAAAATGTTTGTTTGTTAAAAAGGTAGTAAATATAGTTGAATTAACATTTTAGAGTTCATACACTTGCATTAAGTCTCACATTCAAGGCTAAAATGGTTTTGCAAGCTAATGATTAAATACATCTGATTAAAATCTCACCTATCATTAAAAATGTATAAAGAAAAAGCTTAGGACTATACTGCAACTGAATTATAATGTACATCAATCAGTCTGATACTACTACTTCACAGTGCTATTTCTCTGTATCATGTTGTACGCTATTTTCCTTTTAAGAAAATAAACAATGTACTCTTATGACAGTAACTTGTTTTAAATGCAAACAATGCCACATGGACTTTAAGATAGAACATGATTGTTACAGGAAGTTTATTAATATTATTGTTCAATATGCCATCCAGTATGTGTAGCCTTATTGTTTTCTTTCAATTGTATGCTCATCCATTTGCAGGTATCTGATGACTTCATGGCAACAGGGACAATATATAGTGCAATAGCAAACACAGTATCACTACTAAATCTATTATTTTAACTGGATGGTTTCATGAGAAGTGTTTATATTTTATAGTGTGTAACTATTGAGCACAGCTGAAGATGTAAATGTCAGTTTCAACTTCAATTGAATGAAACATTACTGTTTTTGATGAAATATGAAGCAAATAGCTCTGCCACAGACAAATATCTTGTTAGTAAGAAGGTAAATTCCTTAAGAACCAGCTATAAGAGGGAGGGGCGAGAGGGATTTATAAATCTCGACAGCTAGAGATGAAGCATGAGAGAGAACACATTCTGAGAACCATCGAGCTTTTTGCTCATGGTGTAATTATCAGTGCGTGTTTAGGGTCTTCACAGCTCCTCTGAGTTACTAGAAATTACAATGTTAGTGTCAATATATTATGTACTGATATAGCTTTTCTTGTGATTGTATCCTCCTTTTTAACAAAATTAGTTGTGTGTGTCACATTTAAAAATACATATCTTCACTGATCCTGACAGTTATGTCAGCTGTATGTTACACATGTAATTCATTGAGTAAATTGGTGGGGGAATTGCTTTTCTGTGTGTGTTTCATTAAACCATTTTCTCCTACACCATAAAAACAAAGGTGGAGCTATAATTAACTGTTAGTGAAACAGATGATCCTGTTTTCACTGTTTTCTTCAGTCTCAGGAACTCTAAAGTCCTTGGCAGCATGCCCTGCGAATATAGTATCTGAAACACCATAAAGGTTTTGTTTCTTGGCAAAAAATTACGAACAAGCACTGAGTTGTGAGCAGAAGTATTATCGTGCTGATCAGGCAGTTTCAATTGGGATTTGGTTTTGATGTCATACCCGTACCCATGTTTCGTCACCTGTTAGTTAACCTTCTTTGGAAATGCTGGATCGTTTTAGTCTTTGTTCAGCAATTCCTGTTAGATGTTTCCGCGGCGTCATTTTGGGTCGAAATTCAAAAATTTTGGAACAAACTTTGCTGCTACACGTTTCATGCCCACAACCTACGGTGAGGGGGAGGGGGAGGCTTGACATAAGCCAAAGGATAAGCCGACTTCACCAGCAACTTCTCCGCTGATGATTCGGCGATTTTCTACAACCATTTTCTTTTTTTCTCTACCATTGTCATCAGTAATTGATGTACTAGGGCAGTCATCATCGTCCACGTCTTCTCGACCCGCTTGAAACGTTTATCATTGCCTTACTCATAGCAGATTCGCTACAAGCCACAGCCAACATTTCGAATGCACTTTATTCACGTTTTTCAGGCAAAATTTAATGTAAACTCTTTGATCTATCTTTGACGAAAGTAAAAATTCCCCGAGAACTCTACAACATACATTACCTTTCCAACTGTCAACAATCAACTAAATATTTAAAACAGTTGAAAACGGAAACATACGTCATGAACATGTATACCAACCGATACAAAATTGAAACTCGGGATGTATAAAGCCCGCAAAACTAAAAAAAATTGCGTTATTTTTTGACCACACCTCGTATACGCCTACCTTAGAAGTGTCCAGAGAAAAGTATATGGCTGGTAACTGCTGCCAGGTAATCAATAGGGAAATGTTGGAGATAAGATAGGTTTAAAGAAGCCATACACTTTTTTCAAAAATATTGTCCCATTCTCATTATCCTTCCAACTGCGCTTTCAATGAAATATTGTTGATTTACTAGGTAACTGATGCTCACCAGTTGGTAGTCATCATCAGCGGCGGGTGCTATCTGTGCGTCCCACAGTGTGCCCAGCTTGGCCGATGTTCCTGACGGAAGGCACTCGTCGTCCTCAGTCGTATTCTCCTTAGGCAGGGCAGTGTGATTCACCATGGCGACGATTGCCACCGACATGTTGGTCCGCATCACGTATGCGTTCGCCATGCCCAAGAAGAGCATGAACGTAACCATGTGTCGCGCGCCGACGCATGCTGAAACAAAAATGAGACGCCACTGTCAATGTACCTGCTTTCTCGACCAGTTTCAGGTCAGAAGGTTTCCATCAGATCGGCGCTAGAACACTAATAGATGAAACGACATGCATTTAATAGTACATACAGGGTGACGTATTATTGAACAACCTGAAATAAAATCGTCATAACTTCTGAACGGTTTGCATTAGGACGTTCAAACTGCACGGTTGGCTGCGGGGCAAGATGGGAGTTAGTATGCGCTGTAAGGTTTACTTCAGCGACGAAGCCCACTTTCGTTTGGATGGGTTCGTCAGTAAGCAAAATTGGCGCATTTGGGGGGGGGGGGGGAGGGGGACTGAGAATCTGCATTTCGCGATCGAGAAGTTTGAGAGTGTGGTCTGCGCAATGTCCAGTCACGGAATAATCTCTGCGATATTCCTTGATGGCACGGTGACTGCCGAACAGTACGTGAAGGTTTAGGAAGATGATTTCATCCCTATTATCCAAAGTGGCCCTGATTTCTACAAGATGTGGTTCGTGCAAGACAGATCTCGACCCCATTGAAGCAAGAGAGTGATGTCCTGGAGGAGCACTTTGGGTGCATTCTGACCGGGGTACCCAGAGACCACTGGCATGGGCCTCTATGGACCGGCATATTCTTCGGATCTGAACACATGCGACACCGTTTTGTGGGACTATATTAAAGACAAGGTGTTCAGCAAGAACCCCAAAACTATTGCTGAGCTGAAAACAGCCGTTTGGGAGGAGATCAACAGCATCGAAGTTTCGACACCTCCGCGGATCATGCAGAATTTCGCTATTCGTCTGTGCCACATCATTGCCAATGATGGCAGGCATATCGAATATGTCATATCTAAATCCGAATATCTGTAGTGACGTTTACATGTTGAATAAAGTGTGTGCACGCCGTAGTTTGTAACTAATTTAAGTTTTTTATGTAGCTCAATAAATGTCACCCTGGATGATAGTATTATTGCTCAGCTTAATAGAGGTCCAGCGTTTCGTATGAACTGGAGCCTACAGTCTAAACATCTTAGTATACCCGAAATGAAACACAGAACGTCTGTACATGTTCTATGCCTCTGCTTCCGCTTAGCATTGTTAGGTGTTGACGTTCAGCTGGATTGCGAGTCGCGAATTTGGTCTTTAAATAAACGAAAAAGTAACAAAGCATTAACTCACCAACTTTTGATAAACAACAGGAGCCCAATTACCCATGTGCAAATACATGCCTGCCCTTCCTACAGTCATAGCACGATATAAAAATTCCTTAGATATGTTACCAAAATTCTGAACCAAACTCCACCAAAGGCGGACGATAGTTAACGAATGCGTTGGAGACTTATTGGTACAGTATCTGCTATTGTTGGTGGTTAAATCCGTTAATCAGAGCCGCAAGGTCTAGGGCGCTTCAGTCATGGGACTGTGCGGCTGGTCCCGGCGGAGGTTCGAGCCTCCCGCGGGCATATGTATGTGTGTGTGTGTGTGTGTGTGTGTGTGTGTGTGTGTGTGTGTGTCCCTAGGATAATTTAGGTTAATTAGTGTGTAAGCTTAGGGACTGATGACCTTAGCAGTTACGTCCCATAAGATTTCACACACATTTGAACATTTTTTCGTTGATCAGAGTGGGGGTTCCAGTTTCTTAACTCCACACTTGATTGGACAAATGCTGTCTGGGTTGCCGCGTGTATCTCAGCAGCACAATCAATTAAAACAGATAAAAACATGAAGAATATTTTTTCTATTCACAGACAGACTGCACCCGCCCTTTGCGGGTGGAACAGGGAGCAGGCGAATTAAGAGGTGTTTAGGTGCGAAACTCTGCTACGAAAACGCTACAACTTCGGGAGAAATAATTCAATTAATTTTTAAACGGGATTCAACTCAGACCGTCACAAAAACGAATTAGCACGCCATACTGATAAATACGAGGTTAGAATTTAATGACTCTCTCGCTCGCTTACCCTCTCCTCCCAGCCCTTAGTTAAAATGGCTCTAAGCAATATGGGACTTAACATCTGAGGTCATCACTCCCCTAGAACTTAGAACTACTTAAACCTAACTAACCTAAGGACATCACACACATCCATGCCCGAGGCAGGATTCAAACCTGCGACCGTAACGGCAGCGCGGTTCCGGACTGGAGTGCCTAGAACCGCAGTCCATTAGTCATTCTGCGCAATTACAGAGGAGGATATGTTTCAGTGTAACACATTCGAACGAGGGTGGCGCAACGAGGGGAAACCACTGGATTCGCGTTAGGTAAGAGAAGGGTTCAAAAGCCCGTATAACGATCCAGACTTAGGTTTCCATAAATAAATTAAGGAGACTGCGGGGGCGATTCCTTTGAGAAGATCACCACGGTCATTCTCGTACATACTACTTCTATACAAACTTGTGCTCCCTCATTATGACCTCACGTTAAACTGCAACTATCCTTCCTCCTAGGATTCTTATTCCAGTGGAACAACAATGTGACAAATGTACTCACCTCTTCGGTCCCTATTAGGATGTTCTTCGACAGGCAATGCGAGTTTATCAAAGACTGTTTGGGAAAACAGTAAATTGCCAAGGGTCGAGAAGAGCTTCGTGTTTATTGTGCTTGCAAAGAAGTTGATTATTCGCTGCTGCAGGATCCACATCGACTGGCTCTTGTTTTTTTCAGAGCTACTGCGCATCTCAACGGGGTATCTGAAAATCTCGTTCGCAACAGTTTTTTTTTCTGGTACTATGTTCGACTGACTCAGTCTTTTTGTACTGTGTATGCAGACGAACTGAGACACACACTTCGTGAAACGTGAAAGACGCGCGGTATTACTGATTTCCCAAATTCCGTTGATCTCTGTTTCCGTAAACCATACAGTTCTACTCTGTGGGGTGCCATAACCGATATTGACTGAAGAGTTGTCAAAGACAATAACGACAAAAATAAAAAAATGCTGATTTAACATAATGAATATCTATCGACATAATATAAGAGGAATGTGTTTACCGCAAAAACTCACGTAGTGAGAAGAAATAATGTGTTTTCACCTGCAGTCATTTCCTAAGTTCATTCTCGGGTTGTCGGCATATGATATTAATGTTAATGAAAATCTCCAAAGACTGTCCTTTACAATTTTAAAACTACAACACAATACAAAAACAAAATCGAGCGATTATGTGGAGCTAGGAGCAATGAGGTCTCCAACTCACGCCCTTCCAATATAAGCCAAAAAAATGCCATCTGTAGAGGAAAACCAACAAAAAAGTTCCTGTTATGGCTAAAGTTCTGCGTCTCGCAGAGAGAGAGAGAGTGTTCTCAGAAGAAAGCAAGCGAACACTATGATAGTGAACGGCTCCCGCTGTCTCAGATTCACGTTTCCTTTGACACGAAAGTACCACAGACAAACTGTCTAAGCATCGAATGTTACCACTGTTTCGTAAAGGTGTGAAACAGGGAGCGTCAACCTGACGTCTTCTACTTACCAAGCAGAAGGGGACAAGCGTTTACCGTTAATAATACTGATGATGTAGGTAATAAATTACCTGAAAAGCGGATGGCCAGATTTACTGCGTACACAATGCTAGCAGAAACTTAAGCGTCAGTGTTAGACATCTGAACTACAGGTTTTCAGTTAAAATCTATCTGCTATAGCTCTAATAATTTTGGAGATTTGATGTTTCTCCGTTTTGAAACCAGGTTAAAAAACTTTCTGACTAAAATGTTTTCTTGATCTAAAACTGCTAGACCTACAGCTATGAAATTTTTACGGCTGTTTTATTACCAGTTCTGTGTAGTGCTTTTCTCTGTGTCTTGTATGAGAAGAATGCGCACCATGAATAGGTGTAACAAGCGAAACTCCCCACGCACCCCCCTGCCCCCGCTCCTTCCCAGATTTAGTGGTAAGTTGGCCCAATGTATAGCCCGACAAAAACTGAAGAGTTGGGTTGGGGTTGTTTTGGGAGAAGAGACCAAACAGCGAAGTCATCGGTCTCATTGGATTAGGGAAGGATGGGGAAGGAAGTCGGCCGCGCCCTTTCAGAGGAACCATCCCAGCATTTGCCTAGAGCGATTTAGGGAAAGCACGGAAAACCTAAATCAGGATGGCCGGACGCGGGATTGAACCGTGATCCTCCCGAATGTGAGTCCAGTGTGCTACCACTGCGCCACCTCGCTCGGTCAAAAACTGAAGACATATCAAGCATGAAAATATGAAGGTGGTGTACTGAAATGTAAAAGAAGCAGCAGAACAGGAACAGTGCAGGGCCCAAACTAAACATGTGCAACATCGAGGAAAGCTGGAAGTACCACTGCGTCGTGATTGTGTGGTCTTCGTGTTGGACTACAAAGTGGGAGGACCGTGTACAAATCTGTCTTGCGCTTTTTTTTTTTTCTTCACAAAATTATCAACTTTCCTTCCGGTCATTGACGTGTCGTTCTCCTCCTGCAGTCTTGGCAACTGCCATACTATACACTGGTTAGAGAATATAAGTCATGTGATAAGAATATATTACCGTCACAATTGAATCTGAAGAACAGATAGAGCTGGCGAGATGCCGCATAGACCCATCACAGAAATGGAAACAGCAAACGGCTGTAAACTACATTACAACGAAAGGAATTCAAGTGTGGAAACTTCTAAAACGGAACCTAAGAGTCATAACATGGGGTATTTTTGTAGAACAAATAGGAGGTAAAGTACGACTGGAAGTCCCTCCCTTACCCTTCGTGTCGCAAACGGACGTTAGACCACGACACAGACACATTTTTGAATACAGCGGATAGGCGTGTCAGTGACCGGACGGACAGTTCATAATTTGGCAGGAAAATGGGCATTAGGGAGATTCGAACACGGATCTCCCCGTTCGCTGTCCAACTAGGTGACCACATATCCACGACGCAATATCCCGCAAATTCCCGCGATGTTGCTCGTCGCAAGCTTCGACCGTTCACTGTTCCTATTTTGTTTCTTTTTCCCATTGTTCAGTATGCATTCTTCTTGGTTTCAGGCTTGATCTGTGTTCAGTTTTTAACGGACTATCCATTGGACCATCTTACCGCTAAATCTGAGGGAAGGAGAGGGTGGGGGATGGGGGGGGGGGGGGGGGGTGCGATGGGAAATTTCCCTTGCAAGCTGTGCCAATAGTGTTTTATAGCGGAACAAAACTGCCCAATATTGCTATAGAACTTCCCGGTAGCTATAGGAGTAACAGCTCTCGAGAACGAAAACTTATAGTCGGGAAAACATGGTTTTTGTAGCCCTTTTACGAAAACGGAAAGAACATTTTACTTCCAGAAGAATTAGAGCTAGAGCACTGAAGTTTTAAATGAAAACCGGTAATTAAGACGTGTGATAATATTTTATAAAGTATTGATTGAAATGCTGTTACTTCAGGGGCACACGCGGATTTCACGTAATTTAGTCCTGTCAAACTTTCTGCAGGCACTGTGCATAATGACGGGCCGCAACACATAGGGGAGTTACTGCGACAAAATAAAATACCTACAGCCGTCCTTACGATTTTATTTTATTGCAACCAGTTTCAACGCTTCAGTGCGTCATCTTCAGGCTGTTGTTGATGCGGTACGGGTTGATATGATCCCTACATATATATCACATGAGTTGCCAGCATTACTGGATACGCAGATAATGTGTCAGCACTCCAACCATCAACTGCCAACTCTTATCAACCCGTACCGCATCAACAAAAGCCTGAAGATGGACCACTGAAACGTTGAAACTGGCTGCAACAAAATAAAATAAAATAAAATCATAAGGACGGCTGTAGGCGTTTTATTTTGTCCCAGAGACCTCCTGCCAACAGGATGTACATAAGGGAGTTGGTTGTGCTTATTATTTCCATCCGTCGTAGAAAGAGAAAAATTTTCATTACCACAATTAAGCAGCATTTATACTGCAGAACTAATCATAATTGAAGAAGCAACTACGTTTGGAGCAAAAAAAAAAAAAAAAAAAAAAAGGACAAATCTATTCTAATGAACTCTAGAATGCTTTGGAACCCTTAGAACACCGGAGGTGGAAATCGGTGTTTTGTTTATGATGTAGTGGAATTGATAATGAATGACAAGAACGATATGAAACGACTGACAGGTAACTAAGCGCATTTAAAATGCAAACAATAGTGATTTCTTCTCAACGATTCCTTCTATTCCATAGACAAATGTTTTATTTCGGACCAGTAAAATGCGCATGTACAGCGTAGCAGACAAATCGCTTAGTTTTAGTTTAAGAGTATTTCAATTAGCATGCCTAGCGTCACTGATTAGAATGATCCTCACGCACGCAAGCAACCACGCAGGCATGCGTGTTGTGTGTACATAGCCTGTAAACAGACTCGATTCACAAAGTTACGGTAGAAATTTATGGGACAAGACTGTGCTTCCGATACGCAATGCAAATACGGAAACTCGTCTACACAGCGAGATAATTTTTTCTCCGCTGTGTTTGGCTGCTGCATGCATTTTTATCATAATGTGGTTACTTCCGCGATTCGCAATAGAAACGACAGTAAAAACGCATTTTTAAAATTGGAGGTCAGACAAGACAATTAAAGAACCTTTCACGGTGGCTTGGGATTCTTAATAGTGGTGCGAGGCAGGAGAAAGGATGGGGGGGGGGGGGGGGGGGGCGGAGCGAGGGAGGGTGATCTACAGCGAACTTCGGCATAAATCACTGTAGACATTAAAATCATACACTTCGTGCGGTTTGATTACTTAGGATTAAGAACTTTTACAATCTGATATGACAGCTGTCTGAAAGTATACACTTCATATTAAACGAAATTAGACAACTAATGTACGGCAAATGTCTGAAATTGGGAAATCGAAATCATGTTGGCCTTAACCTCTGCGACGTCAGAGGCCATCAATCACACTAGAAGGGCACTTGAGTGTTGGCTGTGTCCCTTCGCCTCATCATTCATCTTCACCGGAGCTTTATTCCTATGGCATACACGGTATCACGCAATTTGGTCCTCCTACAATTTTTGCACGCTAAAAAAAAATTCCTTGTTGACAAGAGCACATTTCACGAATGTGGAGGAATAATATTGGAAGAAAGTGGCGAGAGGTTGTAAATAATTGTAAAACATAACTCACTACTCCAGCTTTTTTTTTTATAAAAAAAGCATTATGTACAAATAAAATAAATAACTTATCTGGAAAAGAATACAGGTTAATTTTTTGATAAATACGCAGTATACAGGGATTTTTTTAACGATGCATTCTCAGCAAGAAATTCACATGATCTTATCACTTAAAAAAAAGTTTTATGGAACCTGAAACTTTTTTCAGATACAAAACGCTAATAAAAGGATCTGCAGCGAATTGACGCATGGTGCAGGGAATTGCAATTCAATCTCAATGTAGACAAGTGTAATGTGCTGCGAATACATAGAAAGATAGATCCCATATCATTTAGCTACAAAATAGCAGGTCAGCAACTGGAAGCAGTTAATTCCATAAATTATCTGGGAGTACGCATTAGGAGTGATTTAAAATGGAATGATCATATTAAGTTTATCGTCGGTAAAGCAGATGCCAGACAGATTCATTGGAAGAATCCTAAGGAAATGCAACCTGAAAACAAAGGAAGTAGGTTACAGTACGCCCGTTCGCCCACTGCTTGAATACTGCTCAACACTGTGGGATCCGTACCAGATAGGGTTGATAGAAGAGATAGAGAAGATCCAACGGAGAGCAGTGCGCTTCGTTACAGGATCATTTAGTGATAAACTCCAGTGGAAGACTCTGCAGGAGAGACGCTCAGTACGGGCTTTTGTTTAAGTTTCGAGAACATACCTTCACCGAAGAGTCAAGCAGTATATTGCTCCCTCCTACGTATATCTCGCGAAGAGACCATGCGGATAAAATCAGAGAGATTAGAGCCCCACAGAAGCATATCGACAATCCTTTTTTCCACGAACAATACGAGACTGGAATAGATGGGAGAACCGATAGAGGTACTCAGCGTACCCTCCGCCACACACCGTCAGGTGGCTTGCGGAGTATGGATGTAGATGTGTTTTAACACCATTCTCACGAAACTTATTTTACCAATAAAATGAACGCCCTTTAAGTTTTTTTCATTTTTGTCTTCAATCTTGCCCCGTATTAATACTTGCTACGACCTTCTTACCGAGTTTATATTTATGAAAACTCTGACTTGACAGAAACTTATCTGCACGCCTCAGTTAATATTTTATCGTACTGAAAGTCACTGTGTTGTTAGAAGTTGCTCAAACTATTCTGTACGCATTTACAGACACGGTCAGTGCACAGCATTTTTATGAAAAAAATTATATCTCGTCGCCGAGGTATTTGAACTGTAGGTACTTACCAGTTCAAAATACAGGGTGATTCAAAAAGAATACCACAACTTTAAAAATGTGTATTTAATGAAAGAAACATAATATAACCTTCTGTTGTACATCATTACAAAGAGTATTTAAAAAGGTTTTTTTTTCACTCAAAAACAAGTTCAGAGATGTTCAATATGGCCCCCTCCAGACACTCGAGCAATATCAACCCGATACTCCAACTTGTTCCACACTCTCTGTAGCATATCAGGCGTAACAGTTTGGATAGCTGCTGTTATTTCTCGTTTCAAATCATCAATGGTGGCTGGGAGAGGTGGCCGAAACACCATACCCTTAACATACCCCCATAAGAAAAAATCGCTGGGGGTAAGATCCGGGCTTCTTGGAGGCCAGTGATGAAGTGCTGTGTCACGGGCTGCCTGGCGGCCGATCCATCGCCTCAGGTAGTTGACGTTCAGGTAGTTACAGACATAAGTGCCAATGTGGTGGCGCTCCATCCTGCTGAAATATGAATTGTTGTGCTTCTTGTTCGAGCTGAGGGAACAGCCAATTCTCTAACATCTCCAGATACCGTCCAGAACTTTTCCCTTTGCACAAACACCCATCCTCTGTAAACTGTTTATACCAACGTTTAATACACCACCTATCAGGAGGTTTAACACCATACTTCGTTCGAAATGCACGCTGAACAACTGTCGTCGATTCACTTCTGCCGTACTCAAAACACAAAAAGCTTTCTGTTGAGCGGTCGCCATCTTAGCATCAACTGACGCTGACGCCTAGTCAACAGCGCCTCAAGCGAACAAATGTACAACTAAATGAAACTTTATAGCTCCCTTAATTCGCCGACAGATAGTGCTTAGCTCTGCCTTTTGTCGTTGCAGAGTTTTAAATTCCTAAAGTTGTGGTATTCTTTTTGAATCACCCTGTATAATACTCCGTGCAGCTTCTCTACGGGAATCATTATTAGGAAAGATGTCGGTAAGTACATTTCTGCATATTTGTCAGTGCCTCCACCAACTTCTTGTACGGTATCGTCTTTTATCTATCGTTTTTTAAGCTAGGCGCGCATGCAGTTGCTTCAGAATACACCCAAGCCAACAGCTACAAGTCCAACAGATGTGTTCTTCATGAACCTATCTATTCAGAACTCGTCTCAGTGCTGCGATAGCATCTGTCATCAAGTTGTATGGTCTCAGGCGACAAAGATTAAAAACTTAACGTTTAGGCGACGTCGTAGTCATTAAAGGCAGCGCCTTTTACATAAGTTGGGAAATGATGGGAAGGTAATCAACTTTTTTTTAAACAGCGACACCGCCATCAACTTGGAGAGATTTAGCAACGCGAAATCTGTATCTGAAGGGCCCTGACGGGGTTTTATTCAAACTTCGGTTTGTTAAGCATGTACCAATTCATTTGGCATAAATGCAGAAGCGAAACCTGTTGAATTAAGAAAACTTAAAGCTTTTTTCAGAAATGGAAAAAAATAATTCGATCTTTAATCTGATTGTTTTATATGCAAATGCGCAATATTGGGCCTTCTTGGTGAAATCTGCTTCTGTCTTGCTTTATAGATCTGTCGACGGGTAGAATTTGGATGAAATTTCGCACAGATATTCTTGGCTTAAAGAAATCTACATCTATCTTAGCTTTGCTCTCCGTAGTTATGAGAAAATGGATACAGAAGTCTTCAGTGTCATTTAAGTTCTTATGACGGCTAGTTGCCGGGCAGGTTCAGTCGGCTTTTACAGAAGCTATATTTACGGACACAGGTTCAAGCACACCTAAGTTATTGATAACTTTTATTCTGTAAATATATTTTACCAACAAAGTAATCACTATTTCAGTATTGCAGATCGTTGTTCGTATGCTGTGTGTCGCATTACAGCTCTCCCAGTTGCGACACAAATTAATCCGCGTTATTTCACGATTCACTGTCTTTTCGTATTTCGCCATGTATTAGGAATAGCTTGCGCAGTTAAACGCCTGCTGCTACGTAGCTTTCATTTGCCATCAAAGGACCAAGAGGAAGACACTGTAATCGAGCAGTTCATTACGGTTAGCGTACATACTGAGAACAAGTCCAATATTTGTGAGGAAATTACGAAGTGTCATTAAATATAATAGTGGAAAATTTTGGACTCACCCACATTTAGCATAACTGTTTAACCAGTTTTCGGAAGTCAGTAAAAAGAATCAGTTTGCAGTGCAACGGCATAGTTAACTGGCCTTTAGCAGACGACGACACGTTGGTATCAGTAAAGAAAGGCAAATGGAATACTGGAGGAAGAGCCAGCCAAAAAGTCATCAAGAGAGGGTACAAATAAAAATATTCATTTGAGAAGTGAAAACACTTCCAGTTTGGGTCGTGTCATTTAACTGAGGCAGCGAAGCCTTGTGTTCCTTCAAGGGTTTTTAACGTAAAGTGCCACCCGATCGTTTGTGTAGCGTGGGACGTATGAACTAAATAGGTGTTAATTCTGTGGATTAAAGTAGTTAAGTTTAATTTTTGTATATAAATTCAGAATAATTAGCAGGTAATATTTCTTTCATTCTGTCATTTATTTATTAAAACAAAAAACTTCATCAAACGAATGGGATTATTTATAATGTTAAAATGGTTGTCTTGAAACAAAGTATATTTTACCTGAGAAATGTTGAGTATGACGCCTTAACATCTACGCCAACAGAACAGCTCAGCAATTGGTCTGATTGATTGAGAGGGTTTATGGGACCAAACGGCGAGGTCATCAGTTCCACGATTCCGAAGTTACTCACAGAAGAAAGAGGGTCCACTAAAAACGAACGGATCCAGTCAGGAGGTTGGAATCATACAATCATGAAGTTAACACGCACACAGTAAAAGGCATGAAAGGTGAGACCAAATCTAAAAACTGGAAAAAAGGGGCGGTCTTTCCATGGTGGAGTTGTCATGGGCTCCCAAAACGAGAAGACACGAAGTGGGGTCCCAACCACAACCAACCTGACCCTGCTCCAAGATCGGCAATTGGAAAACAATGTTGTTTCGCACTAAAAGTCTAAGAAAGTATTTATTTTCTTTCAGTGACAGATCTATGTGAAGTTTCATACGAATCTATGAGCCATAGTAGTTTGCTTCCGTTAATAGCCGGTTAAAAAGTAGCAATGAATTAATCATAAAGTTACTGAACATAACATTCCCAGACAGCCTTTAGCAATTTAGGGAAAAAATCTACTACACCTGGCTGATTCAGACGGAATTCCAACTTAGATCCGATCAATCGCTTCGACTGCTTTTTCTAAGAACTATGAAAAGTTTTTGGCAGCTTGAAGAAACCTAAGAAAAACACTTCTGAGGAATCTTAAGGCGCGATTACTAGCAATTATTATTTTCAAACTGCAAAATATCATAAAAGTTTCGTCACTTTTCGGAACGAATTTGAGTGTAACGGATGGGCGCGCGTTAGATAAGATAACAGCCACTTGTCATTCTGATAACAGACGGCTGTACACTAGCTCCGTCCATAAACGTACGGAGAGTAAATCCGGGAAGCAGTATTCCAAGACAGTGGCCTAGCAAAGCTGCAGTTTGTAGCTAAAATTTTCTATTTTGGAGTAAAAAAAATACAAGTTTTGCTTATTCAAATGACTATAAACATCTACTGACGGAATTACGACCTACTTCTACAGCGCCTCATCTTAACTGTTTCGGCGCTGACTGCAACGAAAAGTGCTTCATAAGGAGCGACATCTGGACACAAATATTTTCGGTCTTTCTCACGGTTTTTATGAAAAACGAAGATCACAGCGGAGCGGGGTTTTTTGAAGCGGAACTCCGGAAGTTACCGACACGCATTTCCTGGTCCCGGCTTCCTGAGGTGCCAGCTGATACAAGGCGCGACTCAACCGCGAGTAGGGCCACGACGGAGTCATCAGAGTTGAAACAGAAGCTACAACTGTGGAGATCGGCCGCGCCTTGTTCAATGAGACCACCCCGGCATTTGCCTCCAGCAGTTTACGAAAACTACGGGAAACCAAAATTTGCATGACGTGATGAGGGCTTGAACTCCAGTCCTCCAAAATGCAGTTCGCATGTCTTAAGCAGTGCACGACCTCACTCAGTCTCAATCGCGGAAGTCTTATTGGCTTCACAGGACGGCGAATATCCGAGACTGCAGCAGTCATCTAATCTATACTACATACTGTGGTAGGACAGAGACTGTTCTTAAACACACGCAGCAGTTAATGTCGTTATTGCTTTCTACATGAAACTGAATAAAAGACTGATAATCCATGTTTATTTTTTAAATTGTAGACAGCTTTTTTCATAGGCTCCACCGAAGAAAGATTTGTTCGTGTCTGCGTTTATAGTAATTTCAGAGTGCAGCATGAGAATGGCCAGTATAGTTTGAGTAAATTGAAGGATACAGGAAAGTTCGATTTTTTCTTACTAAAAAAACAAAAAAAACATTGTATTCATATACGAACAGGGAATGTGATGCACGTATCCATTTTGTACTCCGTAGTTGCTTAAAATAGGGAGAAGGTTTTAAGCTTATAGCTAAGGTAAATAATACTAGTTCTTCCTTAACAAAATCCGTACCAGGTTGGACTAACAGAAAAGAGAGGAAAGAATCAGAAGAGCTGTATGAACATATTTGTTTAGCCACCATTAGTGTGTCACAGAGATCTTCAACAAATTGCAATGGTAGACTTACCAGAAAGACGTTGAGCAGAAACTCTAAATTCGAAGAAGGGGGGGGGGGGGGAGGGGCGGCAAGTGAGGAAACTTATTACTTCCTAAATCATACACTCATGTAATAGCAAAAGGCTAAAATTATTCGGAGGTCATGCAGGAAAAAGTATATCGACAGTCTCTTCTCTCCGTCGGTCATCTGCGAAAACAATAGAGGACGAGAAATTGAAGGGGTTGCTGGAATAACGAATATTCACTCTGCAGAAGAGTATTAATAGATTTGCAACTTCCGGGCAGATAAAAAGTGTGTGCAGAAACTGGTCTCTAACAGATAGTGTGATCACACTAATCCTTACTCAACCGAAGGTTAGCGCTTTCTTACGCCGACCCCTTCAGTCGATACTCGTCCGCTGTGTATACTTCCCCGGTGGCTTATAGAGTACACACGTATAGAATCTTTTGTATATTGCCTGCAATTGTTATGTCGAACTAGCTTATTTATTTCAAAAACACTGATACTACAGTAACGGTCTGTCATGATTCTTATTTCTGCTACATGTTACCAGCGTACAATCATGGTTTGGCGGAGCATAAAATTATATTGCAGTTTGACGATCAGACAAAGTTTTTACAATTCTTTGGAAAAGTTTAGCAGCCTGACTCATTGTAGGGTAACTACGGAGATGTATCCGTGGTCTGGCCCGCTAAAATTTTTTTCATCTCCATGATTTGGAAGACAGGAGAAACAGAAAAGGTGCCGCGCATTTGCTGCTCAGCACTACGACCACCTCTGCGTTACTCTTCTGTATTCCTCCACACACAATACTACAAGTATTTTCACACGATAAAAATACACGTTTGAAACAGGCAAACGTAAACTAATCATGACGCTCTGTATTACCACAGTCATCAGGAAGAGGAAGGGAGGATGGGTATAGGTAGCTCACCTCCCCCCCTCCCCCCTTTCCTGACACCTGGAGTACAGAATTTTTTTACAGAGCTATCACACTATTTCTAGAAGTGAGTGGATAACCATCGATTCTCTGGGGTATAGTAAGTTTCTGTGTCACCTATAAAAACTTAGTTGGTGTGCCAAAACACACCTGGAAACTGACCAACTCATTTATATAAAAAAATAGCCGTTTTAGAGTCTTGCCTACCCCTTCCCCGGAAAAAAAATTTCTGTGGGCGCCTATGTGCATTACGTAATAGTTTTGTCACATCTAAAAGGAAGGAAGAGAAGAAAATAATTCATTAGACGATCATGTATCAGTAACAAACTAGACGGCAATTCTCTGCGTGCTCCCTGTATTTTTCAAGATAAAGGGCGATTGGTGAAAAAAATTCTCGCCGAAATTAGTTTAGTTGTAACAAAGCGGATCTACAAATGCCGTACAGCATCGTAAACTGGTTTCACTAAGGTTTTAAGGAAGTCATCAGTGAATGTGTTACTTTGCTAGGAGCAGAACATAAATCAGATTGAAGGAATATGAATACTACTCCCAGTTTTTCCTATCGCCTTACGATAAACGGTGGAGTTTAAAACAATATCTTTCCGAGTGACTCCCCAATAATTTATTCCTGGTTAAGGCTCCAGGGGCATGGGTCATTGCCGGCCGGAGTGGCCGAGCGGTTCAAGGCGCTACAGTCTGAAACCGCGCGACCGCTACGGTCGCAGGTTCGAATCCTGCCTCGGACATGGATATGCGTGATGTCCTTAGGTTAGTTAGGCTTACGTAGTTCTAAGTTCTAGGGAACTGATGACCTCAGAAGTTAAGTCCCATAGTGCTCAGAGCCATTTGAAACATTTTCGCATGGGTCATTATTTTTCTCTACTTTACAGCGATATTATGAATTTGAACAACATGATACAAGAGTCATCCGTGAGTGGAAATGGGCCGGTTGTCTGCGATGTTGCTCTTTCAGAGTGGAACTCCCTTTTTGCAACTAATTTACTCTAAATGAAACCTTCCTGGCAATCGACATGTCAGATTATCATTAAAAACTCCATCTTACCAACAGAGGCATCCGATCATTGTAGGACGATTTCGTTGGAAACAGCACTGCCCGCAAAAGCCAAGAGGTATGCGCTCGAGTCCCTGTATAGTATGCGTGAAAAAGGAAGATCAGAATTTAATGTTCTGTCGACAGAGAGGTCATTAGGGGCGGAATATCAGCTCGCATTCGGGGAAGGAAACCGGCAGTGACCTTCCCAGGCAAACTAGGCCGGCTTTTACTCCAAGCGATTTAGAAAAAGTGGAAACTGTAAACCAGGATGGGTGTACAGGCAACTGAACCGCCGACCTCTCGATTTAGAGTCCACTGTCATAAACACTGCGGCATCTCACTGTGTCTGATGGAATATACAGATTATTGAAACCACAATTTACGGATTACATTTTATATCCCGACAGGATGGCAACATACACAAGGCGTGATCAAAAATTTTCCGTTCTAAGGCCGTACAGTCCAGAATCGGTATGTCGATCAGGCAAAATCGCCGTGAGCGTTGAGGTAATCACTACACCGATACGCTCCAGGTTGAAGATACTCGTCTGGTAAAAACACCGTGTCTTGCTGCCTGAAGGAGTCCTAACCGCCTGTTGCAAATCATCGCCCGACAGGAATCGTCGATCCTTCAAGGCTTTTTTCAAGCGACCCAATAGCTTGGGAAGACGTAAGGACTACAGGACGTGTGCTCGAGCGTCTCCCACTTGTCCGTAATGGATGAGGCTGGCTTCCGAGATCGACCGGCGTCTTTTCTCGAACCGCGACCGGCACGGTCGCAGTTCCACAACGGTGGTTCTCGTCTCAACGGACATGAGGCCGCAAATATTGGATGTCTATCGTTGTTTTGTCCTTCGGCAGCCAAGAAAAGAATAATAGTGCGTTGATCCTGTTTGGACTCATTTGGTAATAATGTCGCCATAGTTCGCGTTTACACATTTACCGTACGCACGTCGGAAAGACGCGAATGCCACAATATTCGCTTGCCTACATGCCGCTGCTTATATACCCGCATCGGAGTAGCGGTACGTTTCACGTACTCTGCCGCGACACCCTCAAACGGAAACGTTTTGATCACTTCCCACAGTTTACTGAAGTGCCCTTTATTTTAGGAGACGATGAGATGGGTGCTGTAAATGGTTGACGTGCTACATCTAGCTTGCTCTACACTTTGATCGGCAGCAAGTTTTAGCGTGTTCTGAGGACAGCCAGTTCAACGATTTATTTCTTTAGTGATCACGTAGCCATACTTCCTGACAAACCACACTCTCATCTGCATATTCGTATATTTTCATTACATTTGGAGACTGATTATAGGAACAAATTAATTTGTGGGGCCGAGGGTGAATATGCGCGTTAATGTGGCACAGACAGCATTAATGAACTTTCAGTAATATTTTCTTTATCGTGGATAGCTTTTTAAGCATTTCAACGACAATCTCGCACTGTTTTAGTACCGACACTAATAACTGCTACGTGGAGCGTCGAAAGCCTATGATCAAATCAGTCCGGTCTCTGGCCAGTACGATGTTTATACTGGTCGAAGTTTCTGTGCTGTTTCCTTGTTCAGCTGGCCATCAGCGACTGGATCGCTGTATACATTTCACAACGCAGTGAAATCTCTGGTGGTATCAGAAAACCGCTACAAGATTGCCTTCCAAGCCCTTCTTTCCACACATTCTAGCTGACTTAACTGGCCACCAAACGGTAAAGGCGCTCTCGTAGCAAATATTTAGCGGAACTTTGCGGCGTATAAAATGAGTGCAAAGACGAGATGGTTACTGACAGCTGGTAATGTTTGCAACAACGATACGATATCCAGGCGTATCCGGGATTTTGTCGCAAGCTGAGCCGCACTTAAACAATTGTCTTGAAAAAAAAAAAAAAAAAAAAAAAAAAAAAAAAAAAAAAAAAAAAAAAAAAGACGATTTCAGATAGTATATTTCAGCACTAAACGTCCAAATGGTTGGAGGAAGTTGACCTCGTTGAATCACGTGACTGCTGTCTGCAGACATATCTATTGGCGAAGTGTCCCGCCGTATTTGCGATAAGGTGTTACACATCCGCGATAGGGAAGAAAAGCGACAAGATACGATGGCGCGATATCACGTAACGTCACAGTTCCTGCAAGGCGCGAACGTCGTGGGTCTGTTCTCGCTGTCACAGAGATGCTGTCAACCACCGCACCTCTTTAGCCCTCATGGTCTAGACTCCATGTGAGCGTGGTCAAACGTTAGTTACAGACTTGAACAATTTTTAATTTTTTTAATTTTTCTGTGACCCAACAGGAGCCAATGCTGTCGACAATCTTATCAATAATACTCGCTAAGTTTTACTGTGAATTTAATACCTTTATTTCAACAAAATTGCAGTATAATCTTGTAAAGAAAACAGTTTAATATATTTTTGTATAGAAACTTTGCTGAATATTCACAATGACCGAAAGCCTAAATAAATAAATATTGCAGACTGTAATCTGCGTCACTTAACTAAATGTTTCAGATAGAGGGGTCACAAATTTATTTACGCAGATTCTTTAATTTTAGCACTGCTTCGACCACGGTCGTTTCGTGGGGATATCTTGTGATCGATAAGTTATGAGAGAAAACCGAGTTGAAAAACGTAAAACACAGTGCAAATCACTGTGCTTCCGACCATATCACACACTGAATAACCAAACTAGCTTTTCTTTCGGAAACAAAATCACGTGAATATTCTGTGAAAGAGGAGGTTGGCGGATACGCTGTGCAATCTACAATTCCAGGCTTTCTTTTTGACAAATCTGCTCTTCCATTCGTCTGTGTATCTGTCCACTTTTGCTCTCAGCAGTATGGCAGTCCTATCTAAAGCACCATCTGTACTCTAAAAAAACAGATAAAATGCTACAGCATAAAAATGCCTAATGTCAGATAACCCTACACCCGTACTCTGCAGACCACAATGTAACGCAAGGCAGAGGGCACTCACTGAAGAGACATACCTGCTTCAAAGGAATTAATGAGACAACGGACGTGTTCTGTTCTGAACAATAAAAACTACACACAGATCCATTAACGCCTATTTGTTTACTTATGAGGGCAATAGTGTTGCACAGAAGATACGCAGATGGTCACTAGAGATCTCTGGTGAGTCATCGAAACTAATCAAAACACTCGACTTTTACTGCGGCAGTCGAGATTATGCAGGTGATCGTATCGCATCGAATGCGTTGTTTGCCAGCAGTGACACGAAAAAAAAAAAAGTTTCAATGATAAGTGCATAACCTAATTACGACGAGATCACTTGAAATGAAACCTTGAGGTAAGGTTACGACACGGAGATAAAACGACTTTTACGTTGAATAACACGCATTTTATTCGCTATCCATAATCAAGAAGAAATGAGAAATGTATTGTTGTCACAACTATGTGGAGCATATTAGGCGTCAGCAGCCGAAGGTTTCATTTGTTCATCCGCAGTTAAGAACTCGGTATGGACAATTAATAATATTCTCAGTCAACTACTATATGAAAATAATGTATATTCTTTAATGACTATTCTTTAATTGTATGGACAAACAAACAAAAAATCAATTTTGTGCGGTACGTTCCTTGACTTTCTGACAGTTAATGGAATTTTTCACAACGAGCTCGATGGAACAAAGGTTAATACTCTAGACTACAATTCGCGAGGAGTGTAAATACCCAAATTTCGCTGCATCGCTTTTTTTTTTAAAAAAAAAAGTTCGCGGTTGATTCTTGTTCAACCCGATCTTGTAGCGTCCCTGTGTAAGGATTCCTGCGTTGACAACACGTAAGGATCCAGCCTGAAGTTACTACCACTACCGATTCTCCTGGAATCATCTATGTAAAAATAACTGTTTCGTAGAGAGAGAGAGAGAAAAAAAAAAACACAATTTCGCCGGTTATTTGCAGATGTCATGCTGTCTGTTAGTAGGTATAGCAGAGTAAGCCGCACTGCTACATTTAAGTAGTAAATGTCACCATTAAGACGAGCATATGTTACAGTTTACGCCTAGGATAATTATATAAAAACTGAACGGAATTATGTACAGAAACAAAATGACACTCGCAGAAGATAGTGCATAGGTACCGAAAGAAACAAGTGTAATGAAAAAGAGGAAAAAAACATTTTTGCAGAAAGCGGAATTAGCTGTATTAAAAAGTGAGCACTGCGCTTTTAGATTTAACAGTAGGTTCACCTTAGAACTAGCTATATGAATTGGGTCCACGATCAAGAAACAGCTCATTTGGGTTTTCAGCTCTCGTATTTTTCGTGTTTGCAGTTAAAATTGTTGGATGTAAGGTCCGCCAATTATGCAAAACAGTGTTTTTTCAAAGTTTCCCACTTTGAAAAAACGGTGTTTTGCATAACTGGCGGACCTTGCATCCAACAGTAGATGTAGCATAAGATTGATGCCTACGTAAGTTTATGGTGATAGAACTGTCCCGTCCCACACAGCTTTCGAATTCGTATCTATTCGTGCTTCACTTACTAGTCCCCAGAGCTGAATACTTTCATGTGGACTGCAGTTTTTTTTTGCTGTCTTGTTAAGTAAATATATTTTGCTACTTCACATTTGCCTTAGCACCTGTAGTCAATGACTCTGTAACAGCTCCTATCTACGTTAACTATTGCTGAAAGTTCGGGTCTGTTAGTAGTGACATTTAAGGCATTACCCTCACAAGTCGACACTCAAACTGCTCGAAGTAATTATCGCAAAATAAAACAAGAAAGTTAAGAGTACCGCACACGAATCTTTGCCCATGACACACGTTTTATTCGCGTGACTCGTATTCTACAGGAGGCAAAGGTCCCTATGGTACATCGGCATGACCAGGAAATTTACGCGCGATATTGTCCAAGTTTTATCTGGAGCGCTCTGACAATGCGGCCGGTCTATAAAACCTGTTACCATTCTGATGCACGTTAGATGCTTGCCCTCACCCAGATAATGCCACAGTCGACATTTGTAATAACGTCAGTAGTTATTACGAACTCTTTACGGCGTGCTATAAATTTCGCGGCGGCTGTGACAGGCAGACATCTGTTGACCAAATAAGTAATTTCGGAGTATGTACCCTTGCAAATGAATTTAGCTGGAGATTTTGTTTTCCACAGTGATCTCGGCTCATGTAATAGGTATGCGGCGGAAACAAATGGGTTGACACCGGGGCGACACGCTGTACTGAGCTCTAAAAACGTCGCTTTCGCGTCGCAGTACGGCGCGACCGCTAAAGATACCGGAGGCCTCGCGTGGCCAACAGCTGCCGGCTTACCTCGGGGCTGCGCGACGTCCTCCAACGCGTGCTGCTCCCAGACGAGCACGTGGTTGCCCAGGTGGGCGCTGCCGTTCGCAGCCCTGACGGAGCCCGGCGTAACGCGAGCATTGCTTCGGCTCATCTCTCGGCACTGGTGTCTGCGCGGCCGCCGCCGCCGCCTGCTCTTAATAACCGCCGTCACGTGACCTGCGGCAGCCAATGGGCGCGCGCCGGCGTGCCGCTTGCGTAACAGCACGCGCTACGGTGCGCGCTGCAGCGGCGCGCGACCACGTGCTGGCGGCTGTACGCGCCTCAGCTCGCCCGCAGGGGTGCGCGGTGTGTGCGCGCCGAAACGGAAGCCAAGGACGAGGCCGGATGTAGGTCGAAACCTGGCCGTCGCTCCCGTGACGAGTGTGCGTCACTGCGGCGCGTACGCGGTTATATCTTTGCAATTATGACTTTACTCGCCACTTTCTTTAAGAAATACAGCGACGAGCCAATTTTTTTGTATTTTTATTTATACCTTCTTCTTCTTCTGCTGCTGCTGCTGCTGCTGCTGCTGCTGACTAGAGTTTCCCCTGTTTGTCGGCCGCATTCTGTGGACGTACTGAACCAACTACTGCCCCCTCTCTTGGGTGGTCGTTTCCCTTGGGGTCGTCCATGTTTATAAATTTTTAGTCGCGAAATAGAGGAGACACTACCACGGATTCTTTTTGAGTAGCCAGACTTCTGACTGGTTTGATGCGGTCCTCCACGAATCCCTCTCCCGTGCCAACATTTTGATCTTAGAGTAGCACTTCGTGTCCGCGCTTTACACATATTCCTTCCTTCACCATTTCCACAGAGAAGCTAATCATTCTTTACCTTACCGGTTCATGTAATTTTTGACAGTATTTTGTTGCACCACATCTCTGATGCTTCGATGTTCTTTTCCGATTTTCCCACAGTCCATGTCTCATTGCCATACAATAGAGTTGGGCAACACTATTCTTTTTCTCGATTCGATTCCTACGATTCAATCTCACATTGCGAATCGATTCCTACGATTCGCTCACGATTCTAGTCCGCGATAGCACGATTCTTACGGAATGCAAAAAGTTCTACATCTTACTCACAGATGGCAGGACATGTCTGAAATCGTCAATGGGGTTAGAATCGAACTGCGTCATGAAAATATATGCCAGAAATAGTTTATTTATGAGTAAACATGCATATGACGTTGCAAGTGTGATTCTCGATTTATACGTGTGATGCCTTAATTGATGAAAGGTCACGTTTGATTTGATTGTATCTCTTGTTTTATTTCAGTATGCCAGGAAAGAGGAGTCGATTTGTGCGAAAGGTGGTGCAAAATTGCTTCCTTTGTTCACACTCATCCTCCACTTGACTGCCATCTGGCGGTTGTAATCATTCGGCACGACTCGGCATGATCCGGAAGTTGCCTTCGAAGCATAGCGTACTAAGAATCGATGAATCTTTGGAACTTGGACTCGTCACGACTCGGAAACACGCAATCGTTCTTACGATTCTTTTGAACGACGATTCGTCCGTATCACGATTCGATTCTTACGATTCTTTATTTAGAGTCGTTCAAATGAACGACTCATTCACGAATCGCCACAACTCTACCATACAATGCTGTGATTCAAATATATATCCTCAGAAATTTCTTTTTCAGGTTATGATCTGTGTTTGAGACTAGTAGACTTTTGTCCAAGAGTATTCTTTTTACCAGTGCTATACAGCTTTTAATGTCCTCCTGGTTCCATCCACCATGGTTTATTCTGCTGCCTAGATAACAGAATTCTTTAACATCCTATACTCCATGATCACCAATCCTGACTTTAGTATCTCACTTCTTATTTCTGCTAATTCTCATAAATTTCGTGTTTTTGCGATTTACTCGCAATCCATATTTTGCACTCATTAGACTGTTCATTCCACTCAGGAGAGCCTGTTATTCTTCTTCATTTTCACTCAGGATAGCAATGTCTTCAACCAATCTTATCACTAACATCCTTTCACTTTGAATTTTAATTCCAGACGTGAAACATTCCTTTATTTCCGTCATTGCTTCTTCGATATACAGGGTGGTCCATTGATAGAGACCGGGCCAAATATCTCGCGTAATTTATCCAAATCTCTGTCTTCCTCTGTAGTTTTTACCCTGTACGTGTCCTTTTAGTACCGTGGAAGTTACTCCGTGATGTCCTAAGAGATATCCTAAGAGATGTCCTACCATCCTGTCCCCCTCCTCGTCAGTGGCCGGCCTCTGGTGGCCGAGCGGTTCTAGGCGCTTCAGTTTGGAACCACGCGACCGCTACGGTCGCAGGTTCGAATCCTCCTTCGGGCATGGATATGTGTGATGTCCTTAGGTTAGTTAGGTTTAAGTAGTTCTAAGTTCTAGGGAACTGATGACCTGAGATGTTAAGTCCTATAGTGCTCAGAGCCATTTGAACCATTTTGAACCTTGTCAGTGTTTTCCATATATAGCTTTCCTCGCCCGATTCTCTGGAGAACCTTCTCATTCCTTACCTTATCAGCCACTTAATTTTCAACATTCTTCCGTGCCACCACGTCTCAAATGTTTCTATTTTCTTCTCCTCCAGTTTTACCACAGCCCTTGTCTCACAGCCATACAAGCTGTGTCCCTAACATACATTTCTTCCTTAAATTAACACCTATGTTTGCTACTAGTAAGACTTCTCTTGGCCAGGAATGCCTTTTTTGCCACTAGTAGTCTGTCTTTTGTGTCCTCATTGCTTCGACCGCCAGGAGTAATTTTGCTGCCGAGGTAACAGAACTGATTAATTTCGTCTAATTGCTGGCCAACAATTTTCATGTAAAGTTTCTCACTGTCCTCATTTCTGCTGCTTCTTATTACTTTTCTCTTTTTTTCGATTTGCTCTCAATCCACATTCTGTGCTTGTTAAACTGTTCACTCCAATCAACAGTCCCTGTAATTCTTCTTCGCTCTCACTAAGGATAGCAATGTCATCAGTGAATCTTAACATTGATATCATTTCGTCTTTAATTTTAATCCCATTCTCGAACCTTTCATTTATTTCTCTCATTGCTTCTTCGACCGTATAGACTGAATAGCAGGGGCGAAAGACTACATCCCTGTCGTATGTTCCTAATATGGGCACTCGTTCTTAGTCTTGCACTCGTATTGTTCCCTCTTGGTTCTTGTACATATTGTACATCACCCGACTTTTCCTGTAGCTTACTCCTACTTTCTCAGGATTTCCAACATCTTTTACCATTTGACTTCGTCGAACGTTTTTTCCAGGTCGGCAAATCCTATGAACATGTCTTGATTTTTCTTCAATATTTTTTCTGTTATCAACCGCAACGTCAGCACTGCCCCTCTCTTGTCTTAACCATTCCTAAAGCCAAACTGATAATCTAACAGATCCTCAATTTTATTTTCAGTTATTCTGTATGCTATTCTTGGGAGCGTCTCGCACTTGTCGGGTCTTGCCATCTTCGGAATTGATGATTTTCCAAAAGTCTGATGGTGTATCGTCAGTTTCATACTTTCTACACACCAACGAGAAGAAACATTTTGTTGCCACTGCCCCCAGTGAACGGAACGGTATGTATCACGTGTGCCTTATTTGATTTTAAGTCTTCCAAAGCTATTCTAAATTCTGCTTCTAACACTGGATCCCCTATGTCTTCCGTATCGATTTCTGTTTCTTCTTCTATCACGTTATTAAACAATGGCGTTTTTCGTTGCGGCAGTATCTCCTCATTAAACTTCAGACACCAACTTTCTCTTACGAACTCTAAAATATTTTTGTTGGCACCCACCTCTATAAGAGAAATCAGAACTCGCACGGAAATATTTAAGTGTTCGTTTTTCCCGTGTGCTGTTCGAGAGTGGACGGTAGAAAAACAGAAATACCTTTAAGATGGTTCGATGAACCCTCTGCCAGACAATTGTGAATTGCGGAGTAAGCATGTAGATGTAGATGATGTCTTTCGGGCTCCATCCTCTCCGTATGACCCTTCCACTTTCTTTTCCTTGTCTTCACCCATTTATTTATATACTGTATTCCACACTGTTCCCTTATCGATACATTTGTTCTCGTGTTACGCCTTGCATCTGTTCAAAATTGGTTCAAATGGCTCTGAGCACTATGCGACTTAACTTCTGAGGTCATCAGTCGCCTAGAACTTAGAACTAATTAAACCTAACCAACCAAAGGACATCACACACATCCATGCCCGAGGCAGGATTCGAACCTGCGACCGCTACGGTGCTAGCGCATAGCTTACCCCTCTCCAATACCTCCAAACTCCATGTCCTTGTCTAGCAACGGTGCCACACACCCCTATACTCCGTGAGCCACTGCAGAAAGATTTTAGCGTTTAGTTCCGTTTTGTGGCCAGAAAGTTAACGGCACTTGAGAAAAGTTTTGAAAGTATACCCATGCTACCGGCGCGAGCCACATTCTTTACATAAACAGCAAATCAGGTTGCAGGAAGAAAATAATAATCGGACGTAACTTTGTCAAATCTGTCGGGAGTGTTACAGAACTACCTCTTATGATACACCAACTAACGAGACCAAACTGTGGGTAGTATTAAGTAACTGGTATTAAGTATTAAAAATGACATTTACCAGACGCCAGAGTCCAATAATTTTGGAACTATGAATTTGCTGCAAATTTCCATTCAGGCATTTTGCTGCAAAAGGGAGACTCAGTTATACTGTGGATTTCAATGTTTTTTCTGAGATCTAAAATAAATCTGTTAACTCCCAGGGTTGGTTTGCATATCGCCCACACCTGCGAACCAGCTCACGCGGATAGTTATGGTAATGCAGAAAAGGGGAGGGGTCGGAGAGATCTGCATTTTTCTTATTCGCTGAATACTCCTTTAACTGTAAGTAATTTCACGTGCAAGTAACTAAAATCATAACGTTGATACCTATGTGTCTGTAAAAAGCTTCTAACACGACAAACGCTGATACATGATAATTGTGCGACAAGGTGACAAAACTTTCTCCCTCAGATAGTATTAGGAAGGCAAACAGGTTAATTTACGTAACACTTACAAGGGAACCTCCCCATCGCTCCCCCCTCAGATTTAGTTATAAGTTGGCACAGTGGACAGGCCTTGAAAAACTGAACACAGATCAATCGAGAAAACAGGAGGAAGTTGTGTGCAACAGTAAAAAAAATTAGTAAAATATACAAACTGAGTAGTCCATGTGCAAGATAAGCAACATCTAGGAGAATGCGAGCTCAGGAACGCCGTAGTCCCGTCGTTAGCGTGAGTAGCTGCAGAACGAGAGGTCCTTAGTTCAAGTCTTCCCTCGACCGAAAATTTTACTTACTTTATTTTCGCAAAGTTATGATCTGTCCGTTCGTTCATTTACGTCGCTATTCACTGCAATAAGTTTAGTGTCTGTGTTTTGCGACCGCACCGCAAAACCGTGCGATTAGTAGACGAAAGGACGTGCCTCTCCAATGGGAACCAAAAACATTTGATCGCAAGGTCATAGGCCAACCGATTCCTCCACGGGAAAACACTTCTGATATGTTCTATACGACACTGGTGACGCCATGTGCGCCACATGACAGGAATATGTTGTCGACCCACCTAACTTGTACACTTAGCGAATGGGTAAAAAGATTCTTCTACCTTGCCCGATTTAGGTTTTCTTGGGGGATGTGATAATCACTCCCAAAAAAGTGATGAAAAGATAAGAGTTTGTCACATAAACTGAAAATAAAAAATTAAACTTTTCACTGGAGGAAAGACTTGAACCTACGACCTCTCGTTTCGGAGCTGCTCTCGCTAACCACGGGACCACGGCGCTCTTTGACTCCCAGTGTTCTTGATGTTGCCTATCTTCGCATGGACTACTCAGTTTGTATATTTTACTAACTTTTTTCATAGTTCCACACAACTTCTTCCTGTTTTCTCGATTGATCTGTGTTCAGTTTCTCAAGGCCTATCCACTGTGCCAACTTATAACTAAATCTGAGGGGGGTGCGATGGGGAGGTTCCCTTGTTAGGTTTTGTCTGTCCCTCTGTTATTAATATAACAATAACAATAACAACAACAATAATTACTAAAACCTATGACTAACCATGCTACATTTCCAACTTTCGCTGTATGGAATCCTGTGTAAGCAACCACTAAAGAAGTATTCAGAAGATACTGTCAAATAACAGTGCAAAGTGCTAACTGAGAAGAGTTTACTTTTAATTAAGCTGCATCGAAAAAGCGTTAGCGCTATTTCTGGGAATGTACAGAGCTACCAAAACATTTTGCACCTTCACCAAGCTTATTACACTCAGCCTCTCAAAGAAGTCCCCAGGCGTTGAAACCAGTGGTTTTCAGATTCACTTTAAGAGTCTTCTGTGCTTTTTGTTTACTGATTCATTACAGCAAAAAAATAAGAGAATAGGCATGATTTCGGGATGCTCACTATTATAATTCCGACTCGCCTGTCATAATAATTTCTCGGCGTCTTCCTAAGTGCTAACCAGAAAGGCTCTACTCATATCACATGCGAAGAGCCTATCTTAAGCCAATTCGCATTTAGGCAGATTATCTTTTACGATGTATTATAAAGATAAGTATCGATTTCAGCAGGATAAAAAAGAGGAAACTTTGCTAATGAACCGTAGCTATAGTATGCTTAGTAAGAGTGTCTAAACCATTGGCGTGGTTCCACCATTGGCGATGTCGTTGGAAACAGTCACAACAGTGATATAGCTAGGGGTATGCGTCTGGAACGATTTAAGGTTGAAATATCACATAGAGTGATTGGAAAAGGCAAGAGGCAGGCTGTGTTTAACTGGGCGCTGCGAGGTAATTTATCTACTTTTAGCGCACCACTAGCACTGATTCAGGTAGCTACATTACATAGATGCCAGTAAAGTTGCCAATGAACACGAAACTTCGTATCAAGTTATTTCTGACATACTGATGACGGACAATGCCCGAAATGCATAAGTTAAATTTTACACTAAATGGATTCTTGTTATTTAGCGGCTTTAAAGATTGTTAAGCGGGTGCTCAGTTAAACGTATAACGTCCAGCACGATCTCGTGCCTCAAGTTCGTCCACGACGACAGGTTGGTAACAAAACCCTCCTTCGACCGATTCTCGAGGCCTCTTCGCCCTTCTTATCAGCGTTATCAATTGGGATTGACAGAGGAGATACAGAAGACTAAGAACAATTGCACGTTTCGTCGCTATGCCGCTTTAGTCATCGCGAGAGTTAGGGCGGGGCTCAATCATCTACAGTGATAGCCGCTTAAGCGGGCGTTATGCATCTTTGAGAGGTTTGTTGTTAAAATCGTGAGAGCATACGTTACTAGGAGATTCTAGCAACACCTAAGGCGGGAAACTATTAAAAATACGAGGCCACACAGAGGCTTACCGGCAACAATTCTTTTGCGCAACACATTCGTGCAAAGAAAAGGGACCCCCCCTCATCTCCCCCCCCCCCCATACACACACACACACACACACACACACACACACACACACACACACACACACACACAGAGAGAGAGAGAGAGAGAGAGAGAGAGAGAGAGAGAGAGAGAGAGAGAGGGGGGCTTATTGGCACAACATGCCCTTTCAATCACACACTATATTATGGTTGGCAGACGATACCCCGTCAGCGTAACAGTTTCGTGACTGCATTAATAAAAAATAGAGACACGTTAAAATGGTTTTAATGTTTCAGGTGTTCTACATAGCCTCCCATCACTCGAGAATAATGCACAGAAGGTTCATGCTTTGTTTATGTACAATAGGTCAAGTCGCACTGTGATCTGGAGTCATTCTAAGAAATTTCTTCCCCAAATTAACGTCTATGTTTGATACCAGTAAACTTCTCTTGGCCAGGAATGCTTCTTCTGCCAGTGCTAGTCTGTTTTTACGCCTCCTTGCTCCGACCATTATGGGTAAAAGAATTCCTTAGCTTCATCTACTTTGTGATCACCAGTTTTGATGTTAAGTTTCTCGCGTTTATTTTTGATACTTCTCATTACTTTCGTTTTTCTTCGATTTACTCTCAATGTATATTCTGTATTCATTAGACTGTTAAATACAAACTCATCATCATCATCATCATCATCTACATCATCATCATCCAGGTCCTCAATTTTCTTTTCCATTCACTATATTTTTTATTTTGTAATATTACACGCTTAGTTTATTTTTTTATAAAGTATTATGCTTCCTATACTCTCACATAAACGATAACAAAATAGATACCGACGTTCTATTGCTCTTTAAACGATTAGATCTAAGCAATGACGTTTTGAAGAGACTAGAAGTCTGCCCAAACTTTGTCTCGTCTGTTGTTTAACGTGGCAGCTATGGGGATGGCAGCAAGGAAATTTGTAACGTGGTCTGTGTTCCAGCTGGGTCAGACGAACTTGAGATAACTGACAACAGAATGAATGCGTTCACAAAACTCAGCTAATTAATTCGTATTCCGATACACGACCCGGTGAACCTCAGTTATTGCCTTATCCAGATGAACACTCTTTTTCTTTGTGGTCCCTATACGCATAAAAAAGGGCTACGTCTGCAAGAGGGACACGAACTTACTTTACACAGAACGATTTGTCGTGGAAGACGACCTCAGGTAGCACGAAGATCCGACCACATTTACGGAATCCTAAGGACGATAAATCACTTCACTTCTATCCCTCCCCCAATCCCGTCAAGAGCGTAGCTGTTAGCGAAAAGTTTCCAAACGAAATTATGAGCAAGTCTCACGTTAAGAGGTCAGAGAGGTGAGACACAATCGTTTTCAAGCACTGAGTTACAGAAATAATTTCATTTAAATCGCCAATTCAACTCAAATTTAAAAAGAGAAAGTATTCCTGGTACTATTCACGCCACCTTTGACTTTACCCCTGCCCACAATTTTCTTTGTTTCCCTCTTTTTCTCTGCGAGTGTTTGCTGCAGTCTGGAACCGCGAGACCGCTACAGTCGCAGGTTCGAATCCTGCCTCGGGCATGGATGTGTGTGATGTCCGTAGTTTAGTTAGGTTTTAGTTCTAAGTTCTAGGGGACTAATGACCTCAGAAGTTGAGTCCCATAGTGCTCAGAGCCAGCCAGTGTTTGCTCTTGTGTATGAGAGCACGGGGCCTAAAGCCGCAACCCGCACGCCAAACAACGCAACCCGAGAGCAACACGCAAATCGCTGTCTTGCTCAGCTTCCCTTTTCTCTCGAGGAGGGTTGTTTCCTGCCATCAGACTCATCTTCACTGAGCGTGACATTTCTTTTACGCGTCCTTTGTTAGTTTTGCTGCAACCTTGACGTGCTTCCGTTCGCCGTGTAACAACGTCCTTGCCGGCCAATTGACAGCCTGGTGCTGGAAGTCCCGGCGGGGACAATGTCATTTCTATTCCTAAAACAAGAAAACTCCAAGAGAGTCAACTTGCGAGCGTTGCTGGGAATTTACACCAGCGCATTCACACGAGTCTGTGCCTCGAAACCTGCTACAGAATATCATTAAATTTGCAGCAAAACTAAATAGTCAAATTTCGACATTAATCGTCTTTAGATGTTGTGGGAGAACTGAGGGCTGTGGGAGGCGCTGTTGTTCGAGAGTAAAAAATCAAGTGTTTTAACTTCTGTAGTACAACTTTTAGCGTTTTCAATTGGAATATTTTTTTCCTGCGCGCCAGGGAGGTCATTTACAAGACTACATTCGAGCAGAAACCATTCTCTCTTACTTTGTCCAGAGCCGCACTGAAGCAGAGGACAGGTAGGTCCGGACATAGGGCACCGAGAAACCTCAGCGGCACGTATTTTTCATAGATTTGGTCACAGAAAATAAAAAATAGAATAACTGTATGTAATTTCAAAATATGGAAGACTAGCCAGCAAGACTGTCACTAGAAGAGCGTTGGGTTTAGTCGGAGGGCGATTATTAATGGTGTTTGTCGTAACTACTGTACTGCTGTATTTCGTTCCACTAGCGTAAAAGTATATATTGCTTTGTCAGTTGTAGTCATCACGCTTGTTAACTTTTTTTCTTCACATTATTCTGTCCAATACAGGGTGTCTATAAAGTAACTATTTCGAATCTCCGGTAACTTACGAATGTCTCTTTGTTACAGGTTGATCCCCGAGCAGTATGTTGACGGTTCTAGAACTATTGCCATCACATGGCGTCTACAGGGTGATCCGCACCATGAGCTGCGACGACGCTTCCAACGGAAATTTAGGAAGGATTGAGCAAAGAATAGAAGCGTATGGGAATTATTGAATAAGTTTCAGTGAACAGACAATGTTGCTGATGAGTCTCGACCAAGTCGGCCTTCCAAAAACGCAGCTGACGTTGATGCCATATGGGAGTAAATTAAACAGAGTCTTAAATCTGTACGGTGCCTTGCACGTCAGCTTCAAATTCCGAAATCAACAGTGTTCAAAGTGCTGAAGTGCACCTTGAAGAAGCGTGCATATCATTTGCAAGTGTTACACAAACCCCATGACGAGGGCCTAATTGAACTCATGAGGATGTGCACAGACTCGTTGGAGTTTGTGGAGACTGATAATTTAATGTCACACGTGTTGTTGAGCGGAGAGGCAACCTTCCATGTAAGTCGACACGTCAATCGTCATAACTGTCACATTTGGGCCGACACGCCTCCAACTGAATTCATTGAGCGTATCAGGAACACCATAAAGACCTATGTGTGGTTGGGAATCATGCGGACAAAGATCTATGAATGATTGTTTTTCAGAGAGGAAGCCATTTATGGCGTCTTTTGTTTGGATATGCTGACGATATTTCTGCAGCCATAACTGGAACAGGACAGTATCTTAGACACTGTTGTTAACCAACATGATTTCGCCCCCTTGCGATAGTTGCGATAGTGCTCAAGTACTACTTCAATGAACTGTTTCCCATCTGGTGGATAAGAGGAGGAGGTCGTGGACATTGGTGACAAGGTCTCCGGGCCTTACCCCATCGGATTTTTTTTGTACGGGGATTTGTTAAATCAAAAGTCTACACAAGAAAAGTGGCTAATATTGAAGAAGTGGCTAATATTGAAGAGCTGACGGCTAGAATCAGGGATGCATTTCGCACTTGCTGCGGTGTGATTAGGGACAAAGCATTCCGTGAAACCGTGCAGAGATGGGAAGTGTGCAGAGACATCAATAGCGGGCATGTGAAAATGAACCAGTGAGGTGTAGCAGATTGGAAACAGTGTAAAACATGTCCGCAGTGCACAGAAAATGTATGAAGTCTGAAATACATAGTTTTCAAGGGAATAGTTATTTTGTGGACACACTGAATAATGAGCGGACTGAAGGTAACTAGTGCACCAAATAAGTAGCTAACTACTTCATGATGAAAGGAAGATGCCGTTCCAGTTAAAAGATTTGGCGCTTTTAAGTGCGGAGTATTTCCATTGCTCATTACATTGTTTTGTAATACGCAGTCTTGATTTTATAGCACAACAAAAAAAATGTAAGAAATTGATAAAAGTCTAAAACAAACGGATGGTGGTGGAAACGGTAGGGGGATGGGAAGGGGGGGGGGGCGGAATGTCAACTAGTCTCTGACCTGACTTAACCACCCAATTTTCTGTTAAAAATGTATCTTTCACTGACGTAGGTCAAAAAATGGTTCAAATGGCTCTGAGCACTTTGGGACTTAACTTCTGAGGTCATCAGTCCCCTAGAACTTAGAACTACTTAAACCTAACTAACATGAGAGCATCACACAAATCTCTGTCCGAGACAGGATTCGAACCTGCGACCGTAGTGGTCGCGCGGTTCCAGACTGTAGCGCCGAGAACCGCTCGGCCACTCCGGCCGGATAGCGTAGGTCAATAAAAGAGACCCTCAAACTGTTAAACTACGGTTTCTATACATCAGCTGCGTAGATATCTGAATTCAATTTATTATATACCTTTCGCATTTCCTACCAAGGCAGCAGTAACAAAAATAGTAACTTTCTTTCTTTTGGAGATGGAAGTTTGTGTGAGGTCTGTGTCGCCTTATGGAATGGCTTCTTACCTCTACACAAATCGAGTCCAATAAAAAGTTATTCTGTGTGGTATGTATCCACTTCGAGCTTGAATGTGACAAACTGTGGGACGGAACTCTTTGCGAGTGAGATATTTTGCCTCTATCGCGTTTCCCGGTAGGCCGTTCATCAGTTGTCGGACACGTTACCCGTCCAAGACACTAAACCAACTGGTGTGTGAGACACTTCGTCTCTATTTCGTGAGCTAGTGCTGATCAAAGCGGTGCTGGATAAACGGCCGGAAAGTTTGACGGCGCGTGCGCAGACACGAGACTTGGTCACAGCGTCCAGTTCCGGGCTAGTAGGACTCCGAAGGCTGACGCCTCTGCCGTTGCAGATAACCGCTTGCGTAACAATTCCTTGTTTACGTGATGCGTGCGCCGAGATGAAACTTTTTCAGCTGGTCGTCCGTGTGAATTCCTCGGCGTCTGTACCGGTATCGTCGGGTGTTGTTCTCGAGTCGTAAATAAATTTAGACTGAGCAAGATGTTCTTTACATGATATACATTATCTGAGCAAAAAATCCTGGCACCCCTATGTAATGCGGAATTTACCACTAGATGTCACACGGAGCGTTCTCGCCCGTATAAAAGATGGCAGGAGTTACTGTGTTGTCAGCACAGAAGCAGTAACAACATACGGTGTCGATCAGGAGAGCTGAGTGATTTCGAACGTGGATGTCAACTGAGTAGCAAATCAATCAATCGATATTTCAACCCTTCTAAAGCTGCTCAAATCGACTGTTGGAGATGTGTGATGTGGGAACGCGAAGGAACAACCCCAGCTAAGCCGAGCCCTGGAAGACGCCATGTACTGGTGGCCAGGGATGGTCGAGCATTGCTGAGGGTAATCGTAAAAAATTAGCATGTAATCAGCGGATCGAATTATTCGTGAGTTCGAATGTGCTATTAGTAGTCCAGTTAGCACAATGACGGTATGCTCCTCATATGCACACATTTCTGTAACCAATGCTAAGAGACGCTTGAGGTGGTGCAAAGAGCGATACTGGACTGGACACTGGATGACTGGAAACGAGTGATTTGGAGGGTGAATTACACTGTACCCTGTACCAATCCGATGGAAAGGTTTGGTTCTGGCGAATACCTGGAGTACATGATCTGTCAACATGTGTAGTGTCGCCATTGAAATACAGGAGAGGTGCTGTTAGGGTGTGGGAGTGTTTTTCGTGGTTAAGGAGTGGTCCCCTGTTTGAGCTGAAGAAAATGCTAAACGTTGAAGGATATGATTTTCCAGTATTGTGTTCTGTGAACAGTAGAGCAACAGTTCGGAGACAATGCCAGCCTGACAATGCACCCTGTCACAAAGCATAATCTGTGAGGCAATGGTTTGTGTATTCCTGAAAGACTGGCCTGCCCACAGTACCGACCTGAATCTAATGGAACACCTTTCGGATGGGATGGAACGTAGACATCGCTCCAGAACCCCAATGTTCAACATCACCATTTTCTACAGTTTAATCTCTTGTGAAGAAATGAACTGATATTCCTCCACATACCATTCAGACACCTCATTGAGAGTTATCCCAGTCGAGTTCCAGTCGTCATAGTTAGTTGCATGTTCCATTGATCAATCTCACGGTAACCGTTAAGATGTGGAATATTTTAAGTGCCTGAGAAATGCACACATGATTCAATGATTTTTTTTAAAACTTGTATTCTTATTGTCTACCACATTCCCTTAAATGGCACAAAATTAATATATTTTACCGATAGATTTATTTATTTCATTCAAGAATTCATCTATAGTAAAGAAGGAGTTGTCAAGGAGATACGATTTCAGTTTATTTTTGAAACTATTACTGCTGTCTGTCAGGCATTTTATTTTATCTGGTGATTGTCCGCCCCGGTATCTGAGTTGTCAGCGTGACGGATTGTCGTCCTACGGGCCCGGGTTAGATTCCCGGTTGGGTCCAGGATTTTCTCCGCTCAGGGACTGAGTGTTGTGTTCTCTTCATCATCATTTCATTCCCATCCGGCGGCAACGTCGCCCAATGTGGCGTCGAATATAATAAGACGTGCACCAAGACGGCCGGACCTGCCCCGTAAGGGACCTCCCGGCCAATGACGCCAGCCGCTCATTTCCATTTGGTGATTTATCGAAAAGTTTTATAGTGGCATATTTCCCACTTTCTGTGCCAAAGATAGGATAAGTAGAGGATAGTGTAAGTCTTTCTTTCTTCTGGTATCATAACCAGATTGCCACTGTTTTTAAACTGGTGTATGTTGTTGAGAACAAATTTTATTACTGATTAAATGTACTGTCAGGCTGTTGTAAGAATTCCTAACCTTTTAAATAGATACCTCCAAGATGTGCGACTATGTGCCCCACGCATTACCACTTTCTTTTGAGCAGTGAATACATTTGCCTAAATGTTGAGTTACCCCAAAATATTATTCCGTATGACATCGGAATGTGAAAGTGTGCATAATAAGTTAGCTTGCTAATTTATATAGCCTCAAAATCAGCAATTATTCTGATTACAAAAGTTGCTGAACCTAGTCGCTTTAGGAGATCCAAAAGTGAATTTTCCAATTAAGATTCTCATCTATATGTACACCCAAAAACTTAGTATGCTCTACCCTGACTACTGACTTCCGTTTTGTATCATTTTCTATTGGAGGTTATTTTACTGGATTAATAATCATCCAGTGGAGGCGAAGGGTCGATACACTCCATATTAAGGTCCACTAATAGGTATCCAGATATTTTTGATCAGATATAGTATCCCTCACTGGCAGTACGTTACCAGTATGACAACTGCCCACGCTACAGGAACCTGACAATAACCAACGCACGTCTAAAAAAAAAAAAAAAAAAAAAAAAGTTCAAATGACTAAGCACTATGGGACTTAACATCTGATGTCATCAGTACCCTAGAACTTAGAACTACTTAAACCTAACTAACCTATGGACATCACACACATCCATGCCCGAGGCAGGATTCGAACCTGCCACCGTAGCAGTCGCGCGGTTCCAGACTGAAGCGACTAGAACCGCTCGGCCACTCTGGCCGGCCAACGCAGTCTGAAGTTCAGTTATGGATTCCTCGATAAACTCCTGTCTCGCGTCGGTCTTGCACTGTATCCGCTGAATCTGTGTTTGAGCAGGGCATTAACAATGTCTTCTTCGGTTGTGTAATTCCAAAAATGTCTTATTGCGAGATTTGCTAAAATTTGACGGATCAATGCAGACTTCAATAACGTCGTCGTTATTGGAGAGGAACCACAGAGCACAAAGAAATGGTTTTAGTCAACTTTTATCTCCCTTTTTAATGCAAAGCTTTGGGTGATAAATGGTAGCATCTTTATTCAAAAAATAACATTGAAAATGATCCGAATTTTAGCTCTAGCAATGTAAAAAATTATATTCCCAAGTTCCAGAAAGACTCTCGTACGCTACAGCTAAGTGGGTGCTGTTTTAAATTTCCTGGTAGATTATAACAGTTTGCCGGACCGTGACCCGATAAACCAAAATCTTGTCTTTCGCGGTCAATGCTCTTACTGTGAGCTATCTAAGAAGTGATACAGTGTTTCCATTATTTGATGCAGATTCTGCACTTCTTATGCTTCACAAAATGAACATTGTTTAGGAGTTACGTTAATTCCTCCAAACACACACCGATTTTAAATTTAACGATCTTAGTGATGTTACAGGTGCCTTTTCTGTTTTACATATTAGCTGGATTTGGCTATAGTAAAATTCGTGTATAAGCAACTTTATCCGCAGGCACGATGGAGCTTCCTGCAGTATCCAGATAGTAAATACGGAGGCTTGTAAATCTTATCAACGTGAGCCTCCGTTTACGTTACAGTTTTCTCCACGTCCCACATGTTTTCTTTTAATAGGTTTGACATGTGATTCGTTGTTTGCTTTTTTCAAATTTCTACCTACACTCCGTGGCGCACATTGGACATAGCTTTAAGAAAGCGTCTAGGTTTTCGGATATTTGGAACAAAAGTGAAGCATCTGAAGAGGCGATATCGCTGTAATCTCCCAGCACAGGCTTAGCTGATCCACTGGGGGCCAGAGCTCAGGCAGTAACTGGTCCCGAGGTTGCAGTTCGCCAGCTGCAAGTGACGTCAGCGGCCAGTTTCCGCACTGCCCGGGGCCTGAAGTGGGAGCAACACCGCGTGCCCATTCTGTCTACTGTCATTGTACTCTGCTGCGGGAGCGCACGGCACTTTCGTTTACTAAGTTATCTGAGAATGCACTCTGATAAGGAAAGCAACGGCATTAATGACGAAAGGCTTAAAGGCTTTACTCAATGTTTACCGAAATAGTTTCCATTGACGCGACCTTTGAGACGGCGCTATCAGTGCGTTTATTTGGAAACGATGTGCTCCTGACATGTTATTTGATCCATCCAGTCCGTGAAAGATGCCTCGGACAATATCTTTTGATTCATACTTTTCAACACTGCTCTTCGGATTACATTTTGATAATTATATCGGACAGCAATGAACTTTTGCAAGGGTTTTGCGCGTGTTTCTGGCTCATGAAGAAATGGTTCAAACAAGACATCAAATCTGCATCTAGCTGTCTTGATTCAGATTTTTCGTAATTTTCCTAAGGCGAACGCTGGAAATTATACTTAAACGGGCCACAATCGGTTCTTCCCCACAAACTTTAACTGAACTGGTGTGCCTTCTATGACGGCCTAGACGTCGACGGGGCATTAAATCGTTTTATTTTTTACCAGAAGCACATTTCATCATATAAGAACTCTACTTCACTGTTCGCGGCTATAGCATAAAATGGAATCTTGATCCTGTTATGACAACCAGCCAGATGTATTTTTTTATATTAACGTTGAACTAAGTGTTTCGTTCTCTCCTCTCATAACCTTCCAAACCATCACAAATTTACGCCTAAAAATCTACATCTATTTATCTACTTCTCAAGCCACTACACGGTGCACTGTGGAGGGTACTACTAGTCATTTCCCTTTCCTGTTCCAATCGCACGTGGAGCGAGAGAAAACGACTATCGATAGGCCACCATAACAGCCCCATTTTTCTTATCTTGACTTCTCGGTCCTTGCGGACAATGTGCTCTGGCAGCAGTAGAACTGTTCTGCAGTCAGCCGCAAATGTTGGTTTCCTAAATTTTCTCAAAGTGTTTCGCGAAGAGAACGTTGTATTCCGCCCAGGTTGGGTTGGGTTGTTTGGGGGAAGAGACCAAACAGCGAGGTCATCGGTCTCATCGGATTAGGGAAGGACGGGGAAGGAAGTCGGCCATGCCCTTTCAGGGGAACCCTCCCGGCATTTGCCTGGAGCGATTTAGGGAAATCACGGAAAACCTGAATGAGGATGGCCGGAGGCACGATTGAACCATCGTCCTCCCGAATTCGATTCCGTACAGGGATTTCCATTTTAGTCCACGAAGAATCTCCGTATACTTGTTTGTTGACCAAAGCTACCGCTAATAAACCTAGCAGCATTCCTCTGTATTGCTTTGATGTCGTCCTTTAATTTAAAAAAAAGTTCTAATGTGTGTGAAATATTATGGGACTTAATTGCTAATGTCACCAGTCCCTAAGCTGACACTATTTAACCTAAATTATCCTAAGGACAAACACACACACCCATGCCCGAGGGAGAACTCGAACCTCCGCCAGGACCAACCGCACAGTCCATGACTGCAGCGCCTTAGACCGCGTCCTTTAATCCGAGCTAGTGGATTAAAAAACTAAGAGCACAGAAGAATAGATCGCACTGGTGTCCTATGTGTGTTCTCCTTCACACTTCTCTAGAATTTTATCAATAAACCGAAGTTGACCATTCATCTTCCCTGCTGCCGATCTCACGTGCTCGTTCCATTTAGTATAGAGCTGCAACGTTCCGCGTAGATATTTAACGGACGTGACTGTGTCCAGCAGCACACCAATAATACTGCTTTTGAACATTATACGATTGCTTTTCCTATTCATCTGCATTAATTTACATCTTTCCACGTTTGCAGCAAGCTGCCGCTCACATACCAAATAGAAATTCTATGTCGTCCTGTATCCTCCTCCAACAGTCGCTCAACGGCAACAATTTCCCGCACACTTCAGGGCCATCAGTAAACAGCCATAGAGTGTTGCTCACCTTTTTCGTCAGACTGTTTATGTACATATCGAACAAGAGCGGTTCTACCACACTTTCCTGGGGGACTTCTGGAGAGACCCTTGTCTCTGTCGAACACTCGCAGTCCAAGACAACTTACTGGATTCTATTAAGAAGTCTTCGGGAAACTCACCTATGGTTGTCATGTCAATCGCAGTGACACATTATAACAACTCTCTTCTTAAATCGACATAGGACACATCACGGTACTGAAGCTCAAGAACCAGGATGCAATAATTGAGGGCTAGTACATAGTAGTAGTGTAATTATGCCTCGTAATAACTACTGACGCAAAAAAAGTTTTAGTGGGCCACATGGCGAGAAGCAACTTGTAATGCAAGGAGCAAACGTACGAATACGCTTCGCAAGTGATAGGCAGTGGTGCCGATAGAAGAATCTGTATACGGGAAGACCATACTGTTAGCACTGACTCTTAGAAAGCAAACAGTTTACTAGTAATGTGATTGGTAGACTCGTCAGTTCTGCATACTGAGAGCGTAATATTTGTGAACAAATCTTTGCCTAGGTTGACATTGAACTCATGGCGATTAGAAACTACGGCAGGGATTGTGAAGCCAACGTTTCGGACAACTAACCCGTTAGCGTGATAGCAGCAATACTGTAAGAGGGAAGGTTAGCGCTGTCCACTATTTGTTTAAATGTTTGAGCATCTGATTTGGTGAGTAACTGATGTTCGGCTGGATGTAAAGTTCAAGCGAAGTTGCTTTGGACTTTCTTTTGCAAAGGAAACAAGGCGTAGTGTTTCGTAAATAGAAATAAACAAATACACAAAAAAATTGGAAGACTGTAGAAGTCTGATTCATGTTTGGAAGGTCGAATGATATATCTCACTGGCAGTGAGACAGAATGCGAAGGTTTACGCGCAGTGAGTGTTTTTTTTTTTAAATTACTTTGTGTGTGTGTGTGTGTGTGTGTGTGTGTGTGTGTGTGTGTGTGTGTGTGTGTGTGTGTGTTTTTCGCATTTTGAGGGAAGCAAAGAATAAAATTTGAAGTCCCGTCGATGGCAGGTCGTTAGAGTTGATGTCCCATTTTGAACCGGCAACTACCACAATAACACAATGGACCTTAGGCTTATGTCACAAGTCACGGCTGAGCATGGCCTAAACTGGTCCCTATAATGTTTATGATAAAATAGCAGCACATCGGCCGCAGATGTTACCCCTGCAAAAGCCAACTTAAACTTTCAGGTCTCACCCTGTATATATTTTCTGCGTGGGGTGTTCGTGAAGAGCGAAGTTAACATCTCCATACCGCCAGCATCCTCACGATTCAGAGTATGCATTACAACAGTCACTGGATCGGCAGACCACCCCCTTATGGAGGGGCTTGCCGAGAATCTAACTGCTGGATTGCTGTTTTATTACTTCGCACCCACTGATCTTCCACCGAGTGCATCCAAAGTCAAAGCAAAAAGTTGAAGACGGAATATCGTAGAGGGTGGTGAAATAGCTATATGAAACTGACCAATACGCTACGGTGTGTGAAAATCATGGCATTCGGAAAGACCAGGTAATGAGTAGCAAACTGTAAAATACGGGTGATAAGTTTCTGTAAAAAAGTGTAGACCGCATAGACTCGATAAAAAAGTTTGAGTATTATTAACGCAACAGGTACATAATTAGCACTTTGGCGTATCTTATTACACAGGGCGACTTTGCTAAATAGGCGCAGTCTGCAGGAAACGATCCATCAGACGATTGGGAGCAAAAAAGGTTGTATGGACTTGTGGTAGAACATGTGTCTACAGTGATGAAGCCAGTATCAGCACCAGGCAGATGGCCTGCCATCATGGGGTACGCCAGACGACCTTGTATGACATTCTGCACGACCACTCCCGCTACCCATAACACTTACAAAGCATACAGGCCCTTATTACCTAAAGATTTTCCTCCCCGGCGACAGCTTTGTTGCTCGTTCGACGCACAGGACACCACTGTTCTGGGATTCCTGACATCCGTCCTTTTCGTAGACGAGGCTACGTTTACGAGGGGCGGTATCGTCAACCTTCACAGTTCCCACCTGTGGGCTCCAGAGAAGCCCCATGTTATGGCAGCATCGAATAATCAGCACCGGTTGAGCCTGAATGGTGGGCGGCCGCCACGTGGGACCTGTCATCCTTCCACAAGTCTCTCAGCCGACGAGACATATCTTCACTGAGTGCGCGTCACTTTTTCTCTGTTGCTGGAAGACGTGCCTTTGGTGATGTGGAGAGTAATTTGGCTACTACATGATTCTTCAGCTCACTTCCCTCTTGGGTATGGAGCTACAACACTTGTACAGACAGAACATTCTGTTTCCTGGAGTGTCCTCAAATGCTTTCAATCACGGGAGACTACACTGTCGCCCGCCACGGTTTCCGAGTGGTTCTAGGTGCTTCAGTCCGGCACCGCGCGACTGCTACGGTCGTAGGTTCGAATCCTGCCTCGGGCATGGATGTGTGTGATGTCCTTGGGTTAGTTAGCTTTAAGTAGTTCTACGTTCTAGGGGACTGATGACCTCAGCAGGTAAGTGCCATAGTGCTCAGAGCCATTTGAACTACACTGTCAAAGATCTTCAAGTTGGTGTACCTCAGTTGTAACTAATTTGTGGCGAAATGTTCATTTGACCAATCCATCGACTGTTTCCTGAAGTTCATCCCTTTACTTTTACTTTTATGGAATTCTCCACTATTATTCAGCTGGTATGTATCCCCATTCGCCAGCATTCAGAATCATTGGAGTCTTCCTCACCCTTCCTGTTATTCCTTCTCGCCGTGTCATTCGCGTGATGCTTTCGACTATCGTCCTTGCTCCATTCGCTGTACAAGGCTAAACCACTGCAAAGCTCTTTACTCAATTCTTTGCACAACTGGTTATTCCACATCCATTATTCCCCTAATTTCTTCATTTCTCCTCTCCTCTGTTGTGGATATCATGGCTGCCCTCCACATTCCATCCATCTCTACTGCCAGTACTCTTCTTGCCTGCTGCTCTCCCAGGGTCCATCCTTCTGCGCCATGTGGTGGCAGACTTTCGTCTACTGTCAGCAGAGTCCTTTTCTTTGTTTCTTCCTCCTCCACAGAACTCCATTTCACTTCTTAATTGCTCCTCTTGGCTGGTGGACGGTGCCTTCCACATCTGCCTCAGAGATGCCTCCACTAAGCAAAATCGCCTTGTGTATGTGAAACTGAGGGTGTTTAATAGAATATATTGGGAATAAGGATGGAAGCTGCAGGCACGCATAGATTTAGGGTCGTCCGGTGTGGCCGAGAGGTTCTAGGCGCTTCAGTCTGGAACAGCGCGACCGCTACGGTCGCAGGTTTGAATCCTGCCTCGGGCATGGGTGTGTGTGATGTCCTTAGGTTACCAGAATGAGATTTTCACTCTGCAGCGGAGTGTGCGCTGATATGAAACTTCCTGGTAGATTAAAACTGTGTGCCCGACCGAGACTCGAACTCAAAGGTCCCGAGTTCGAGTCTCGGTCGGACACACAGTTTTAATCTGCCAGGAAGTTTCGTCCTTAGGTTAGTTAGGTTTAAGTAGTTCTAAGTTCTAGGGGACTGATTACCTAAGAAGTTAAGTCCCATAGTGCTCAGAGCCATCTGAATCATAGAGTTAGGGCAGCAACGGAACGATTAGGAAAGTCAGTGACAGCGCTCAGCGAAGAAGCATCAAACGACATGGGTGGGACAGTCGGTTTTGCGGTTTTCACAGACACTAACGCAACTTTGCAGTCTGTGTTTACAGAATTCGAAGCTTGCGAATTTCTCGTTAACAAGGGCATTTTCGGGCGCCACCAGGCTGTGTCGAAACTGGGCGATGCTTGCCAAAAGGCGAGCGCCGCGCAGGCGGGAGGCCGCGCGGCCTGGTGTTTACGTGGTGCTCGGCGAGCCGGCACCGGCGGCTGCTGGCTGCTGCTGCTGTCTGCTGTCTGGCGGCGTCATCTCGCGCGACAGCCCCGTCGCCGCAGATAATGACGACGCGCCGCGCCGCCTCGGCGTCTCTCCGCGGAGGCACAGTCGCCACGGAAGCCAAGCACGACATTAGCCTCCAGCTGTTACGTCACTCCGCCAGCTGCCCACATGCCACAGAAGAGCGCGTTGAGGGAAAGGATTAATACAAGGGTTCAACGTCCTGTCCACGACGAGATCATTAGAGAACAAGCTCAGATCGGCTAATGACGGGAAACGTCCAGACATTGGCCTTAAGCGATTCAGCAAAATTTCTAAATCTAGATGGCAGGGCGGAGATTTCGACTGCCGTCCTCCCGAATACGAGTGCAGTCTTACCTCCACGCCATCTCAAGCGTTACATCGTACTGAATCTTTCTAAGTAGTCTGGACTCATAAGTTAAGGAATGAGGTGGTACATAAAAAATAACATATACAATATCAATTGCACGAACTGTGTGGCCAGGAGTGGAAGCAGAGCAGTAGAACGTGCAGTTATGGCCAAAGTAAACCACAGGAAAAACTGAGTGGGCAAGTAACCTACGGCAGAGCGAGCCATGCACATCACATTCATTAAATTTACATTTGCAAAAAAAATTACAGAAACATCTTTAGTACTGTTACAAAAGTTTATGATTGTTATAAACTGTTTCCGCCATTTTCCAAAAGCCATTAAAATTTAAAAAAAAATTAGGCCTATTTGGAAATTAGGTCAACAGATGTATAAAGAAACCTGGGGTAGCTTGAATATACAGGGTGGTCCATTGATAGTGACCGGACCAAATGTCTCACGAAATAAGCGTCAAACGAAAAAAACTACGAAGAACGACACTCGTCTAGCTTGAAGGGGGAAACCAGATGGCGCTATGGTTCGCCCGCTAGATGGCGCTGCCATAGGTCAAACGGGTATCAACAACGTTTTATGAAATAGGAGCCCCCATTTTTTTATGACATTCGTGCAGTAGGTAAAAAAATATGAATGTTTTAGTTGGACCACTTTTTTCTCTCTGTGATAGATGGCGCTGTAATAGTCACAAACGTATAAGTACGTGGTATCGAGTAACATTCCGCCAGTGCGGACTGTATTTGCTTCGTCATACATTACCCGTGTCAAAATGGACCGTTTAACTATTGCGGAAAAGGTCGATATCGTGTTCATGTGTGGCTATTGTGATCGTCAAAATGCCCAACGGGTGTATGCTATGTATGCTGCTCGGTATCATGGACGACATCATCCAAGTGTCCGTACCGTTCGACGGATAGTTACGTTATTTAAGGAAACCGGAAGTGTTCAGCCACATGTGAAACGTCAACCACGACCTGCAACAAATGATGATGCCCAAGTAGGTGTTTCAGCTGCTGTCGCGGCTAATCCGCACATCAGTAGCAGACAGAATCGGGAATCTCAAAAACGTCGGTGTTGAGAATGCTGCATCAACATCGACTGCACACGTACCATATTTCTATGCACCAGGAACTGCATGGCGACGACTCTGAACGTCGTGTACAGTTCTGCCACTGGGCACAAGAGAAATTACGGGACGATGACAGATTTTTTGCACGCGTTCTATTTAGCGACGAAGCGTCATTCACCAACAGCGGTAACGCAAACCGGCATAATATGCACTATTGGGCAACGGAAAATCCACGATGGCTGCCACAAGTGGAACATCAGCGACCTTGGCGAGTTAATGTATGGTGCGGCATTATGGGAGGAAGGATAATTGGCCCACATATTATCGATGCCAATCTAAATGGTGCAATGTATGCTGATTTCCTACGTAATGTTCTACCGATGTTACTACAAGATGTTTCACTGCATGACAGAATGGCGATGTACGCCGGCCGGTGTGGCCGTGCGGTCTGGGCGCTTCAGTCTGGAACCGCGTGACTGCTCCGGTCGCAGGTTCGAATCCTGCCTCGGGCATGGATGTGTGTGATATCCTTAGGTTAGTTAGGTTTAAGTAGTTCTAAGTTCTAGTGGACTGATGACCACAGATGTAAAGTCCCATAGTGCTCAGAGCCATTTGAACCATTGGCGATGTACTTCCAACACGATGGATGTCCGGCACATAGTTCGCGTGCGATTTAAGCGGTATTGAATAGCATATTTCATGACAGGTGGATTGGTCGTCTAAGCACTATACCATGGCTCGCACGTTCACCGGATCTGACGTCCCCGGATTTCTTTCTGTGGGGAAAGTTGAACGATATTTGCTATGCACCGACAACGGCTGACAACATGCGTCAGCGCATTGTCAATGCATGTGCGAACATTACGGAAGGCGAACTACTCTCTTGTTACACGTATTGCCAAATGCACTGAGGTTGACGGACATTATTTTGAGCATTTATTGCATTAATGTGGTATTTACAGGTAATCACGCTCTAACAACATGCGTTCTCAGAAATGATAAGTTCACAAAGGTACATATATCACATTGGAACAACCGAAATAAAATGTTCAAACGTACCTACGTTCTGTATTTTAATTTAAAAAACCTACCTGTTACGAACTGTTCGTCTAAAATTGTGAGCCATATGTTTGTGACTATTATATCTGCCACAAAGCGAAAAAAGTGGTCCAACTAAAACATTCATATTTCTTTACGTACTACACGAATATGTAATAAAAATGAGGGCCATCTAGCGGGCCAACCATAATGCCATCTGGTTTCCCCGCTTCAAGCTAGACAAGTTTCGTTCTTGGTAGTTTTTACGTTTGACGCTTATTTCGTGAGATATTTGGCCTGGTCACGATCAATGGACCACCCTGTATACCATAGATATCAAGCCATAGGCGTCCAAGACTACCAAGTACGAGTAGACACCTGGAAGACGTATGAACACTTAATACCTTAGAACTTACAAAAACAGTAAGTTTGTGTGTAAATTACTATCTGCAGGTTAGCGACGGTGTCGATTACGCAAAATATGAAGATATAATAGGGTGCTGAGTATAATGGAGTCTAGTGTCAATACGAATCTGTAATTACTTTTAGTCCTATTCCCTTATTTTCGAACTGCTAGTATCTACAGAGGTGTAGAGTTTAGTAATCGACGTTGAAGGGGCCATGACTGCTAGCAGTAAGCTTTGTAAGGATTCGTCATAAATGATCGAAGAAACGCAAAGAGACTTTGTACGATCGAAGACATCGTCAGAGAGAGAAAATTTACTGAGTTTGTAAAAGCGTCACAGAACTAATTAGTTGTGCAACTGTAAAACCATTCCAGCAATTGACTGATCAATATTTAATTACCAGGTACACACATACGTGCAGGTGACAAAAGATTGAGGAGGTTCAAACCCCGTCATGAGCATCAATGTTCGTTTTAATCTGTAGGCTTATGCATTTCGCCTACAGGACGTTCAGTCTTGAAACGACAGTTTTAAGAGGGCTTTCATAAGTTGTGACGAGTGAAACAATATTATTGTTATTGCAACTCATTTTGAGGCATGACATCTTCGGGCAAAATGACAGAAAAAAAATTTAAATACCCATAGAATTAAATGTATTATTCATATGATGTTTTCGTGTCCTCTTTAGAAACTTCCTATGTTTTCCCTTACTAGGCCACATTCAATATTTACATCCGCGGCTCTAATCTGGTATCAACCCTCGGGCATAGATACGTCGTCTTGGTGTCCCAACTTTCTCTCGTTTCGAAATTTTCGTATGTAATCTCGCGCCAGCAGCTGCCACAGGTCCGCCTGTCTGCGCGGCATGTCTGAGATAGAAGGAAAAAAAAAATTATCGCGGTGATGTCAAAAGGAACTCATCGATCACCGTGAGGCAGTAAGGAGCATGAAACATTATAATTGGAATCTGATAAGCACTGTCAATAATGGAAATGGTGTAAGCTCCTGTGGGGCACAATTTCGTTGGTGGGCAACAGAAGTACTCTTTTTATTTGCTTAAGTTCTTGCTGTGATAGACCTAATCGCTCCTACGATGAGAGACATCGAGTAGAAAGTTTTGGAACAAGCAGGTGGACGAACAAAACAATAGTACTACGGCATGATTCGTGTTAATGTAACGCGCAGTTTTAAACTGAAAAATTTCCAAGCAGTTAGCGGTTAGTCGAGACAGCGCTGCAAGCCCAATTTCCTTGTTTTCTTCAGATGCCTACATGCGAAGAAAAGAAAATGTACTGAATCATCTCAGCTAAACGTAACAACGAGACACAGAAATGACCGATCTGCCAACAGCGAACGAAAGGCATGTAGGAGGGACGATGGGAAGAACAGCTTCAGCGTTTCGTCGCTATCCACGTGGTTACAGACGCAGCACTATACGGCGATGGGGGAAAGGACTCTGATATTGTTGAAGCACCTAGAAATTCGCCTGAATTGGCAAGGGGAGACGATGGAGAACATGAATAAGTATGACTGGGTGGCAGTATGAACTCACCTTCTCTGTCGGCCGCGGTGGCCGAGCGGTTGTAGACGCTTCTGCCCGGAACCGCGCTACTGTTACGGTCGCAGGTTCAAACCTGCCTCGGGCATGGATGTGTGTGATGTCCTTAGGTTTCTTAGGTTTAAGTAGTTCTAAGTTCTAGGGGACTGATGACCTCAGATGTTAAGTCCCATAGTGCTCAGAGCCATTTGAACCATTTGATTTTGATCTCACATTTTCTGGAATAGGACTACGCTGTATTCACTATATCGCCACTGAACTTGCATGCTGGTGTAATGACGGTGAGTGATAGAAAGAGGAGACTGAAGGCTAGCCATTATGTTGGAAAGACAGTATCAAGGAAGATGTTTAGGTGGAAGTTGTTGAACTGAAAGAAAGACATGAAGTTCACAATGGATAAGGATGGGGAAGGGAATTGACCGCATCCTTTACAAAGGAACCGTAAGTGTTTTAGGAAAATCACGGTGAATTGAACGAGGTCGTATGGAATAATCTTAGGTGACTGAAGCGATGAAACAGACAACTTGATCTGTAGATTTACAGTGGAACTGAGCTGCTACATCTACACGAGACTCGGCAAAATCGCACGTAAGTACTCGGTAGAGGATTCTTAGAACCACTTTCAGGTAGCCGAAGTATTTGTTGTTTCAAGAGGAATGATATCGATCATTTTTACCGCATATAGGGAAAGCGGGAAAACACAATACATTAAGTCACAACGCGCACGAAAGTGTGTGCTGAGTAATCGAGACAGACGGTAATTGAGGACTGTGACGAAAAATAACAGGACGACAGCTGCAAATGTCACTGTAGAACTGATTGTCGCACTCTAGAACACTGTCAGCACCAAAACAACACAAAGAAACTCCCTAAGTAAGGAATTGCAGGGCGAGCTGCAATTCCAAAATCACACGTCAGTGACGCAAATGCCCGTAACAGGAAAACATGGTTGGGAAGGCCATAAAATCTGGCCTGGAGAGCAATAAAACGAAGTCATTTGGTCGGATGAGTCTTGCTGCACACTGTTTCCAACTTCTGGCAGAGTTTACTTCCCAAGAGTGAAAGGTGTTTCGGTGAAGATTTGGGCTGCCATTTCGTGTTATTCCACGGGTTCACGGTGACACTGCAAGGTCGCATTAGTGCAAAGGGTCATGTGACCTTTTTGGCTGATCAGCTCCATCCCATGGCACAATATTTGCTCCGCTATGGTGATACTGTGTTCCAAGGGGGCAGGGCTCCTGTTCACACACTTCGTGGCGTCCAGGACTAGTTTTGTGAGCCCGAGAATGAATTGCGAGCCATCAGATCTCCAAATTAATGAGACTTTGTGGTCTACTTTGGAGAGAAGGTGCGTGATCGCTAGCCCTCTTCATCATAGTTAGATGAACTTGTCACTATTTTGCAGTAAGAATGGTATAATTTTCCCTCGAAAAATATACAAGACCTGTATTTATCCATTCCGAGATGGACGGAATCTGTTTTGGGTGCCAACGGGTTTAGAATACCATATTAGGATGGTAAAGGGCTGTGTTTTGGTGTTCCGTATTTCTGTCCACCGCCGGTGTCATTTCTGTTGAATAGATTTGACATGGTCCTAAAACTAAGGAATGTCAGCGGTCTGGCCGGCCGGTGTGGCCGCGCGGTTTAGGCGCTTCAGTCTGGAACCGCGTGACCGCTACGGTCGCAGGTTCGAATCCTGCCTCGGGTATGGATGTGTGTGATGTCCTTAGGTTAGTTAGGTTTAAGTAGTTCTAAGTTCTAGGGGACTGATAACCACAGATGTTAAGTCCCATAGTGCTAAGAGCCATTTGAACCTTTGTCAGCGGTCTAGGAAATAACGCTCAAATATCTTTAAGATGATTAAAAGCATTTACTTATTGTTCGTAAGAATCGTTGCAACAAACAAATTAGCCACACCTGTTACTGACAGGAAACCAACTGATCTTAGCGACGGTCTTTCGAGCCATGTACTTCCAGACGATGCTCGCTTGTTCCTGTGCGTGTTTCAGATACACCAGTCACGTACGTATCAACTAGCTTGACGCGGTCTGATCTAACTAAGATACCTCAGAACGTTTTGTCGCCACATACGGGAAGTCACCATTACCTTAAATAACACTTCAGGTCCCGATTTGAAAAATTCAGTTACTAACCAATCAATTTCCTGACATTTATTTTTTTTCACCTTTTCTTCGTATTTTTTGTGTGCAACCGTGTTGTTTACTCTCTTCTGAGATGGGGCCAGGTAGACTCTGAATGTGAAAGTGGACCACCACTTTGAGCCACAATTTGCACCAATGCCTGTTGTCTTTAACACTGCACTGATATCTCTGATTATAAAATATAACTGATGTTTATCGTTTACTTTTTCTTACGTCAAATACAAACATAAATATTCCAAAATATGAGAGAAATCTGCGATGTGGAAATAAAATTACGTACGAGCGCTATTCGGAAAGTAAGAAACGATCGGTCGCGAAATGGAAACCATAGCGAAAATCCGATGAAGCTCTGCAAAGTAGGGCAGTGTACGCACACAGATAGCATCACCTCGCTCTCCCCAGTTCTGAGCGCACAGTGAGTGCGTAAAGATGCCTTGAAATGTTATCTCCCGCCCATTTTGGGTGCCTGCTGAGAGATTTCGAGTGATTTCATCCAATCCCACATAACGTAACTATCAGACAGATCCTTCTTCATGAGAATTCTCGGCCGCAAACTGCGTGGGCAATGAGGACGCCCCTGCAGTGTTTTCGATGGGAGGTATTAGATCACCCACCATACAGCCCAGATTTGGCTCTTTCTGATTTTAATCTCTGCTCAGATGAATCGCTGGCTATGAAGACAACATTTTGGCACAGATAACGAGGTGCAGTACAGTGTGGTACAGTGTGGACAAGTGTCGGAAAGCACACGAGGCTGCCTTCTATGACGAGGTAACTGGCAAGTTGGTACAATTCTACGACAGATGTCTAAGTCGGAGCGGCGACTAAGTAAAAAAAGTAGCTGGAAGTTTTAGCTGACTGTTGCAAACAAAACTGTTTTGATTTTCACTGTGGTTTCCATTTCGCTATCGATATTTCCTTACTTGCGGAATAGCCCTCTTACAACTTTTCTGCCCTAGAAAACTTGTCGCAATCACACATTCTTATAAAAACAGTCTCCAGTATGTCAAAGTTTGCGAAATGCTCAAACTACTGAATTAGACGCACCTACCTATTGGCGTCATGCCCTTTCGTCCTTTGAGGGGGAAAACATTACGTAGCAGGAACTCTGAAGAGACACCAAGTCCTTTGGTAGTCATCCTCGTCAAAGACCACTTATGTGTGCTTTTACTTCGTTGGAAAGCAAAGCAAGGGGATCTCCTAATCCAGCTCACAGTAAATAACGTGCAAGAATTTTTTGAATAATGAGAGGAAAGAGTATAGACGAATGTGAACTCAAATGGGTTCTATAACCGGAGGAATCACCCCTAACCGACTGTATCTAGTAAGTATATACATACACAGCAACAGCAACGTTCCTTGTGTGTCAGATCTACAGGTCACTTCTGTAATAAAGTGCTCATCCACTGCCACTGAGCTGATCTATTCTGATGAAACTTGACGCAGCTCAAGATGAAGAAGAATATGTGCAGACTGGTTCTCCGTAAGAAACACATACTTAGTAATGCGAACAGTCTGGTTCTTTTTGTGTTGAGGTAGTGTGAATGGATCACTGCGGCCATTGAGCTCCTCCGGTTTGAATCATATTTGTCCTCTACCTGCAGTTCTAGTATTGAAGAATGATCTAGAGGAGTGCCACAATGTCCATCAGGTGCAAAACTGTAGTCTCAGTACGAAACTGCAGTCTGTTCGTTCCAAGCAGGATCCATGCAGTCTTGGCCGTTTTAGATTACTGTAATTACCCTTTCACAGCTATTTTATACTGTCCTTTTCCGTCTCAAGTCATTTAGACAAGAATTACACAAACTATAGAAATAATGTACGATATCAGTCTGTACTAAAACATTTCTACGGTAAATTGTGATACCTTGAGTGACCTGGTTGTTTTGCACGTGGAACAATTTTACTGGTCGCAGGAATCTCTTCCAATTTTTACTGGTAGGATCTTGGTATGTCTTCAGTTGAAGTTTTGTTATTCGTTCTGCTCGGTGAAAAACAAATTTCATTGGAACAGCACACACAAACATCTGCAGTCTAACTACGCAGATATAATTATCGAGGAAAAAAAATCCACCTACAACAATCTTTTGCAGTTTATCTAAACGTGAGAAGTTATCACATAATGAGTTCTGCCGGTCAATCTCTCCATCCATCAAACAGACCAGCGACAGTTCATTTACTTGGAAGTGACATCTCTCCAACTCGGCGGGAGTACGAGACCACCAATAACAAGTAATCAGCGTAACATAATCTGTGTTGTGGCCGTCAGGGTCAATCGTCCCGCACCTTGCCCATGTGCTGTCAAAGTCAGCTCTAAGGTCACACACGCTTTTCGCTCCCTGCATTATGAAATTCGGCGGAGGAGAAAGAGGGTTCGTAGGCAGCTGCAGGTGGAGAGTGGGGGGGGGGGGGGAGGGGGGAGGAGGGGGAGGCTCAGAAGGAATCCAACATGAATTAGTGACATTTGTAAACGTACATATAAAAAAAAAATGAATTTCGCCAATTTTATAAATGTGGTTTTGGGGTGTTCCTGGACTGGAAGCCAGAGATACTTTGAGGTTGGGTACGGTGTCACTGGACCCTTAGTTTGGAAAACAAGGATTCAGGTCCCTGTCCGCCATGCCAGATGCAAGTTTCCTGTTGTCTGACCTTGTTGAGACTTAAGTTGGCAAGTTCCTGCCTTCCTTCTTTCCTTCCGTCGACAACTTCTTAGGCAGGTGGTTAGTACGGCGCGTGCCTGGCACGCGTGACGTGTTGTACTTCCCAATTGGTCAACACATCGCAGCTGACGCTTCGACAAGCCCACCGCGCCGACAGGTCCGTTGCGGTAGTCAATCTCTGCGCTAATCCCCGGGTCTTATAGCGCAATCACTTCTTTTCGTCACTGCCACTCCATTTGTTCATAATGGCAATTTGCGACCGTCCCGATGCGCGATAAAATCTTCCAGAATATTTGAATGACAATGCAAAAATATTTAGAGACGTGCTGTCGGTCTTTTGTACTGTTAACTCTGTCAGTGACGGATAGCGGCAGTGTCCCGTATCTCTTAAATCAGAGGGCTTCAAGACTGGCCTTCGTTTATTCTTTACTTGACCTACCACGAGACCAGGTTCTCCGCTCAAGGTACGTTATTACTGATGACTTCATCTTTATTTCGTCTTGCCGTAGGCGTTGTAGCAGACAAACTACTGGAAAGCATTCGTCTTGTTAAATGGTGCGTAGTTCTTATTTACACAAAATTTATGTCTAAGACTTAAAAGCGCTCAAACTTAAGCGTATGAAAAATCTACAGTGCTTCCGATGCGACAGGCGGTATAAATACAATCCTTGGTTTTGAGTAGCAAGGAAATAAAATGGCGTAAATAGAATTTTTCTGGGTATTTTTGCGGTCATCTGAAGACAACTGGTTTTCGCTGCCGTACTACTGATTATATAGCAGATAATATTACTATGCCGTCCAGACTATCCAGTTACGAATCACTTGTATATATCTGACTAGAATATTTCTCAAGTATGAGAGATTCTTATGAGGTCTAAGAAACATATACAAATGATGTTTGCTCGTAAATGATCATGGTGGGAATTGCTCACGTTATTTGGAAGGGAGTCCACAGTCGCGGAATTATGAATTCCAGTGTCGCTTGCTCCCTCTCGGTGGGACAGAAGGCGTTCAAACCTACATCCGGAGGCACGTAACTATTCTACAATTGACAATTAAGTGCCAGGCAGAGGATTCATCGAACAAACTTCAAGCTGTTTCTTTATCGTTCCACACTAAAAGAGCGCGGGAGAAACGAACAATGCAGGTCGGCGCTAACAAAATATTTTCGCATTCGGAGGAGAAGGTTGCTGTTTGAAATTTCGTGAAAAGATCCTGCCGCAACATAAAAGGCCTTTGTTTTAATGACCGCCGCCCCAACTCCCGTATTATATCCATGACACATTCTCCCTTATTTCGCGATAATACAAAACGAGCTGCCCTCCTCTGTACCTTCTCAGTGTCCACCGTCAGTCCTATCTGATGCGGACCCCACACCGCGCACCAGTACAGAAGAGGGCGGACAAGCGTAGAGTGGGCTGTCTCTCTTATCAAAAATAATCACCGTAACTGCAAATATGTTTATCCCACTGAGTCAAAGTGGTCAGTGCCTTCAAGGGAAAAAGATTGCGGTTGCCTACGGAATCATGATTGTGTCCAGGCATGCACACCTTCCTCCGAAGCAAATCGACGCCACGAATGTCTTTCTTCAGGGCTCTAAAAATGTAACATCGCACGGGGAGAGATCGCGACTTCATGGAAACTAAGTAGGGGCTTCTCAGCGAAACTTGTGTAGCGTGGTCGAAAAATAGCCTGCCAATAAAATGCCCACGCACATGTTGCTATGGTTGTTTCGAGTACTTGGAAGTCCTTCACACCCTCTAGACACGCCCGATCTCACCCTATGCCATTTCCAATCTCTGGAGCCCTGGAGAAAGACATTCGTGGTCGTCGGCTTGCTTCGGACGAAGAGATGCATGACTAGGAACAATCAAAATTCAGTAGGTAAACGCAAATATTTTTCTTGTTTTCATTTAACTGCGCCCTTGTACGTTATTAATACTGACAGCTGCTCTGGATTAGAATTCTACAACCTTTACTTCGTGTTCTTTGGCGAATGAGTTTAGGAAAGGGTGTTTAGTAAGTCCGCTTCAGTGGCACTGTCAGCAGTATCATTAATATAACTATAGCGCTGTGAAGTTATTGACTGTGTCTTGTCGCTGGTATACGCTACGTGGGACCAGAATCTCCTTAATTTTCTACCAGCTTTCGAGACAGTTGTGGGAACTACTTGAACCATCTCGCATTGAAGCCCGCGCTAAATTTCGAGCTTCAGCAAAACATTGCCAACCTTTTAGATTTAGCCTGCTTTTTTTCGTTGCTTCTAAAAACGTATTCAGAACTGTTTTGTAAAGCATGCGAAACAGTACCATGTCTTATTAATTTATTTGGCATATACCCCTATTGTTGCCTTGCTGCAAACCGGTAAAAGACTTTGTAACAGAATAGTTTTGCTCATATCGATGGCGTATGTTGCTGATGTCTCTTAGTGAGCTGAACAGCCTTTTCCTCGTTCTAAAGTAATAGTGAACCCCACACTAACATTCTTCCAGAATATAGGTCGTCACTGCGACCTCCAACTTCCATGATTCTGACTCACGACTTGTCGCGACGGTTGGGGCATGTCAGTGGAGGGATGAATAGGGCTAGGTTGGAACGCTCACGTTGTGGAGCGATTGTTAGCAATCACACAGAGCTGTATTGTCCTCTACGGTCCACGGTCTGACGCATAGGTGCCACCCTGGTGCCTGCACGAGATAAGCGGACGCTGTGGTGCGCGAAGGTCGCGGCGTCTCCAGGCTGCAGTGGTAAGACAGTCGTTGCTATAACAACTACCTGTATCCAGTCTCTCAAACCTGTTGCCAGCCATATCTCAGATGCGCCGCACGTGTATTCGTACTAAGCCATTCAGCATATAAGTCAGTGAGCTAAGCGATCGTAATCTTCACCATTGAAGACTTTTCTGCACTAGCCACGATTTACAGTGGTCTAAACGAGCCGACTCAATCGTCCACGATCGCTGATGAACGCTGGTGCGTTATTGCTCAATTTAGAGGTAGCCTATTGGACTTCCGGCAATTGAAGGATAAAAGGAGTGAGCAACCGCCACATGTGACCCAGTGATGCAACCTACGAAAGGGAACGTCAAGCTTTGCGGCCCCATATTTCACCTTCTCCTTTCCCTTCACTTTCACAGCGACCCATACACAACATAAACAACACTAAGCTGCAGAAGTACCCACCGGCTGAGAGTAGCAAGTCGATGGAAGGCAACAGCAAAGCACCTCCAGTATGACATTTCTCAGGTTAGGTACCTGTGTTACGCTGAACGCTCAGTCACTGGAATGGGACTGAGTCGAGATTCGATAGAAAACCGTGGAGCCTGGAAGAGGTAACTGAAGGAACTGATGGAAGTTTGAAACTGGAGGGGAGAAATCAGAAATGAGGGAGTCAGAGGGGGGAGGAGCTGGAAGAGCTGAAGAGAACGGACGTAAAAATTGGTTGACGTAAAATGTTGGACAGTTCTATTCAAATAGCCAAAGCGAACTCTGCGATTGCGAATCTCAACGGAGAGAACACCACAAGGACTGTAAATAGATGAGCGCGAGGAGAAGATAGGCACTGAGATGAAAATTTCAACTCTTCGCATTAGCTGCAGTGAAGTTTCGGATGACGGGGGAGGTGAATAGCAAGGAAATCAGCGGATATGTAATAATCACAACAAAGGAAAGAAGGAAGAATGAAAGAAAGGAAGTTTGTCAGAGAAAGAACAGAAGCTCGGCCTACACAAGGTCGGGGAAGGAAGTCAATCTATTCAGACAAACCATGAAAACCTCAAAGCCAGAAGGCAAGACAGTTAAAACAGCGGTATGACGCCCTATTTCTTCTGCTGCCTCAAGGCTGTGTTAAGCGTCTTAATTTTTGCAAAATTTCGTTAAACAATTCACAAGAAATTCTTAGGCAGTAATCAAAGCTCCAAAGATAATGTTTATTTTTAGAATTCCCATTGGGCATCTAGGCCAGTCAGATACTATCATATTAAATTAGGATTCCTGTATCTGTCTGCATTTGATACGTTACATAATTATGCTACATAATTGTATTACAGCGCGCGCACACACACACACACAAAAACACACACACACACACACACACACACACAAAAACACACACACACACACACACACACACACACACACACACACACACAAAAACACACACACACACAAAAACACACACACACACAAAAACACACACACACACACACACACACACACACACACAAACACACACACACACACACACACACTGCAATTTAGTGTCTATTGTATACCTAAAACAATGGCAGATTTGAAACCAATAACCATGCCTCAGTACAGAGATGAAACGCGATCTCCGGTCTCGCATCTATGGCAACCGGAACTGCAGTAGCTTCGGAAGAAGTGGACAGTTTAAATAACTATGCTTCTGTACGTACGTATGTATGAAACTGAACGACGATTCATTCAGCGTTGGTGAGGCTTTTTCTTTAAAATTTCTGGGATGCGCTGTGTCCATGTCCGATTCATGACGATGCTGAAGTTTTTACCACTGCTCTTCCTCGAAGAAACGTTCAATAGTCTCTTAATACTTTCTCTGCACGTCTTTTCCGCGCCTCTTTGCTTTCCTAACGGAACTCTTCGGTTCACATTTAGGGATCTACTCGAGACTGAACCAACTAGGAGGAAACTATGGCAGTGTCAGCACTTTTTTTTTTCCTTGTGGCCTGTTAAAGGTTACCATGGCCGACAGTACCTTCCGTTTGCGATATTGAACCTTTGGCTTGTTTTCCTCAGTGTGTCGCACTGAAATGCGGCTTAACTATTGACAGATAATGTTATTTGCGTCAATTCAGGTAATCCTGTGTGTGTGTGCGCAACATGCGAATGAGTTACTTTAATTTCGTATCTATTTCTCAGTAAAAGATAAAAAGACGTGATGAACAAGAGACACGAACAAGTCAAGGGTCTTTAAAAATTTTGATAAGAGATTCTTGCCTCTTCATGCTGTGAAATGTATCCAATGTTTCGACGACTTCGACATAGATCTTCTGTCTTTTTCAGGAACTTTTGGCATCAACAAGGTTATCTTGAAGAGTGGCCATGCTAACGATGATATATTACATCTTAATTTAGCTCATTTATTAGATAAGTTTTTAGTTTATACCGGCTATAGAACCTAAACGAAATAGCATTGGCCAGAATTATTCAAGAAGTGATACTATCTTCCTCTTTCTTTTGGCTTTATCCGGTACCTACACGGGTTTGGCATGGTTATTATCGGATTTAGCATTGTTAATGTCAGAAAGTGGTTCAAATGGCTCTGAGCACTATGGGACTTAACATCTATGGTCATCAGTCCCCTAGAACTGAGAACTACTTAAACCTAACTAACCTAAGGACATCACACACATCCATGCCCGAGGCAGGATTCGAACCTGCGACCGTAGCAGTCGCGCAGTTCCGGACTGAGCGCCTAGAACCGTTAGACCACCGCGGCCGGCTCGGAAAGTGGCCATATGCCCTTACTGTCGTCACCCCTGTACTCCCGGGACGGAATTTGTGTATCCCAACTGTCTGCGTGTAGTCTTCTCCATGTGAAAGTGTGCGAAAGTTTTCCGCAGGTTTGCGAACTGTACAAATGAAGCGGGACATGGGTACCAGCCCGGTGCTCGCCTAGTCGGATGTGGGAAACTGCCTACGAATTCACATCCAGATTGGCCGGTAAAGTGACCCTCATCGTTAATCCGCCGGACGGGCTCGAACGGGAGCGGCACGCCTGCTCCAATCCCGTGAGCGTCGTGCTAACATGCACGTCTATACAGGCAGGTCTAGGAGTGCAACTATACATGACAATATATACTTTACTTTTCAGAACAGGGATTATCTTCGCCATTCGAAAAAAAAAAGAGGTCTGAGATGTGGCACATTTGAGTCCGGCTCATAGCTATGCTGTGAGTGGTTTGATTGGTAGATGGAGGACCAGGATCTGCTTATAGATACTAGCAACGACTTTCTTAGTGAGAGGAGTGAAACGACATATACTGAACCTCCTGAGCACAGTTGTGGACCTTTCCCCAACGAGAATTTGTGGCTTTGGCATGGAAAGCCGATACAGTGATGCGAGGACTACATGCTCCTGCATAACCTAAAGTTGTCATCAACGCGAATATTGGTTTGAACACCAAAATCCTAACTAGGCAAGGTCCTACAGGAGTGTGTGTGCCTTTGCCATCCTCCGACGTTTGAACTGACTTTTGAACTGGCTAGTCAATTTCATGTGGACTCCTCTTAACCGCATCTCTCCACAGAGACGTCCAAATGACGTCATAGTTAGAAGGATGACTTCGGGCGTTAGGCCTAGGGAGACTCACTGGGCCCATCGTGATGTTGAGCATTTCCATAATAAATGTTCAGTTTAGGGAATACATTGCGCTTATGACTGTGAAGCGACCTCTACCCTCTGCTAGAGGCCTTAGAATAACGATCCCCAGCTGTTGCTAAAACTGAGATTAACCGATTTCATCCACAGTCATGCTGTTATTTAAAGGTTGTCGGAAATGACTGCAACCAACCGCCTTTTCTAATAGTATTATCAGTTTCAAGACGCATAGCGACTCATCAGCAGATGGTATACAGTTCTCAATGTTTGTTTGCAGCATCTGACGATGACTCGCTAGGCGATTGAAATAGGTAATGGTAAAATAAAAATTTCTACCATAGAAAAGGCGGATGGTTGCAGTCATGTCCGATAACTTTTATTCACCACTGTCGCAGCGTTCCACATCCATAATGGATAAAAACTATTTTGCGTTTACTTATTTCGTCTACACTTTGTCAGAACAGTAAGCATGCAGACCATGCATGTGTAAAATGTATGGAATTCTTGTTAGTTCCAATTCGTTTTTGCAGTAACACAGATTTGAGCCTGCACGTAGCGCAACTGCAGGAACATACGTTGTACGCAACATATGAACAAACAGGTCTCAAAAGTTTCTGCTTTACTAAGACAACGATGCGATATCCACGCATTTCCAGCAACCCTCGGTAAATGAATAAACGGCAAGAAAGGTAATCATACTAGAAAAACAAGACAGAATGACTGTACGTCTTGTCAATGGAGTATGCATGAGATGGTAATTGCAAAACAAAGTTATGTAGGACTCGTGGAAAATGATTTTCTTCAATTTGTTCGAATTTTTGTATCCCTCCCACTCAAATACATGGATTTTGCGTCAATACATTCGGCGGCATTACCGTGTACCGATTGTCGGATTTTTTTTCCGTCTTTGAGATATTATTCGAGACAACACGTCGAAGGACGAAAACAAGAGCGCTCTTTGAAGTGTGCTATACTTCGTGAAACGATGTGGGTACTAATAAAGTAATTTAATTACGTACAAACAAGTTAATATGATCATTAAGCTGTCACCAGGACTCTTAACTCTGATAACATAGGAGAAGACAGCTTCTGACGGCCTATATTTCATAAACAAAAACACCACACACTCGATAAAAATTGAATTCTGATTTGTTGTGCGACACATTCGTTCCGTCCGCGTTGCCTCCTGTCATTTTGACGTCAAAGGCTTCTTTTGACAGATTTGACAGCTGAATAGTTTATACGTCGAAATGACAAGGAGATACAGCTCTCCGTTAAGGAGAGAACAGGTGGATGGACCGCATCACACACCACGCCGGAACTGGGTAGGTTTCACGACTTGAACAGTACAGAGCACGGATCCCATTTATTTCGAGGGAGCTGACCAAACTGAACTGCAGAGCAGCGGTAGTAGTAATCCCCAGCTAATTTCACCGACTTCTCTCCATGGGAATAGGAGGTAAGTTTCAAACGACAGCCTTTTTTTTAATAACTTAACTGAAACTTCCTGGCGGACTAAAACTGTGTACCGGATCGGCACTCGAACTTCTGGGCAAGTGCTCTGCCGATTGAGCAATCTAAGCATGACTCACGGCCCAACCTCAAAACTTTACTTGCTCCATTACTTCATCTCCAACCTTCCGAACTTCACTGAAGTTCTCCCGCGTACCTTGCAGGACAAAGACGCCGCACACTTTATAAAGGAAAGCAAAGGAATTTGCGGAAACATCGCTTAGCCATAGCCTATGACACAGTATCCAGAATGAATTTCAAGTCTGCGGAGGAGTATGCGCTGATCAGAAACTTTCTGGCAGATTAAAAGCGTGTGGCGGACAGGGTCAAAAGTCGCTGGTTGAGTACCAGTCTGGCACACAGTTTTAATCTACCAGGAAGTTTCGAATCATCGCACACTCCGCTGTAGAGTTAAAACTCATTCTGGGAATACGGAAATTGTTTTGTTTTTTGTTGATTTGCATTTGTCACATTGTCGACATTTTGGTCATAGGTGGCCTAAAGCCTAGGACGACGAGGTTCAGAACCGGAGCGCAGGCTCTGACAGATCAGCTATCCCAGCACTCTCTTCAATGGCTTTTGCGAAACCAGGAAAAAACTATACAGCGATGGCTAGAAGAGAAATTGCCCCTCTCCTCTCTATAAAGTAAATCTAGTGCCTTAACCACTGTGCCACTCTGATCGCCTGTCTTCGAATTTGCCACAACTGATTCTCGGGTTTGCGCAAAATTTAATGCGGGACTTACCTCTCTACACACCAGAAATGAACAGATTTTAGAACAGGAGACACAGTAGGTAATTAATACCGCTATCTGGTTATGATACTCGGGAGGCCGCGACGTAGCATATCCCTTTCACGGACACGAACTGATAGTGGCTGTGGATTTTTACTTACACTTGAGTAAACAAACAATATGCTCTCCAGCGCCCCTTCAAGTGTGTGAATACAAAAAACAGCTAGATAAATATCTGCGATTACAGTGGAAAAGTTTTCTTGGAATTGGGAGTAGTGCATTGAAACTGAGATAAAATCTAAGTAAAACCCGCACTGTACATAACTGAGAAACAAATGTACTTCAGGTGATCACATTACCACATCCGTGGGTGGTGTGCATTATTCGCGCCACGGAACGTTGCGTCTGCAACTTGCATTCGAATTTTGCGCAGTACGTCATCTCTTTCTGAAGAATAGCCAATAGGAATATCCAGAGGCTCCTAAGGGGTGCTGCTGTATGTTACGATGTATGCAACGAATCCACATTTATGTTTTCTTTTTTTGTGTGTGCCTTAAGGGTAGGATCTTTCTAGCCTAATTTTTTATTGGCTTAAGATGTTCCTTAGAGTGTCTATTTTTAAGATCCATCAATATAAAGTGTGCCATAAATGATAAAATATATTAAAACAGCGGTTTACTGCATAGTTGGTGGTGGTGGTGGGGGGGGGGGGGGGGGGCGGGGGGCGCACCCGGGACCTAATAGTTTCGAATAGTATTACAGAGACCATCAGTATCAACTAAAATACTATTCTCAACAAGATTTCCCTTCGTAACATGATTCGTTTATGGTACTGTCTGTACGTGCTTGTCTCACGTCTGCTTAATTTATCATTTCGATTATCTTTTTATGCGAAGTAAAACGCCAGTGCTTTAAAGTAAGAAGCAACGCATTTATACGGATAAAAAAGATTCAGAAAGTAATCTCAGTCGTGCAAAAGACGCTTCGATTGGCAAGCAGAAGGTACGTAACAGACATAATTTTGTCAAAAGAGGGTGTTTCGACATCCTCGAAAGAAGGACGAACTGTTCGGTGCTGGCATTGCTGACTAAAGGTTTGTTCAATTACAGTATTACAAAACACATTAGTGCTTGTTTTCTAAAAACATTTTACTACTTGACAGGAGCTATGTACATGCAATTACATTGTACCTTTTTGTAATTTTAAGCCGACATTTTTTCTGCTGTAGTACGTAGGATTTTTGGTATACGTTTTTGTAAGGACTTTTTTGTCGAAAAAATTTACTTCTCAGATTGCCGCCATATTGTTAAAACACTTTTTAAAAGTATCCTTACGCACCACGTTAGACTATATCATGTTTCAAAAAACTTTTTGAAATTTTGTTGTAGGCTGAAAATTGTGGCGTTCAAAGCTCCTACCAACCGTCCTCGCAACTACACGAGAGATTTTAGCCAATGTCGTGTAGTGTCCTCTGGGTGCAAGTTCTTTTACTCAAAAATATACAAAATACAGTCTTAATGGCGCACAATAAAGGTCTAATGTCAGTTTTGTTATATGTTTGTTATTTTATTGAAAAAAATATCATGAATTCCGGTTCCTAAATCGAACTTCACCCTGGTCTAGCCCCTTAACACAATATCGTTCCATAACTAAGGGTTCGCAGTTAGCTGCAAGTGAGGAAGCACATTTTATTGAGTAGGAATTGTTACACACATTAGACCCGCTGCTTCCAGGACTCGGGTAGGCGCGCCTGCCACGGATCGAATCCGCCCGGCGGATTAATGATGAGGGCCGGTTGGCCGGCCAGCCTGGATGTGGCTTTTAGGCGGTTTTCCCCATCCCACTGGGTGAATACCGGGCTTGTCCCACGTCCCGCCTCAGTTACACGATTCGCAGACATGTGAAGCACATTCGCACTATTTCATGATTTACACTAGACGCAGACAGCTGGGGTACACTGATTCCGTCCCGGAGGGTGGGGGGAGGGGGGGTTGGGGGGGGGTGTATGGGGTGGTGGCAGGAAGGGCATCCGGCCACCCCTTCAAACTAACCTTGCCAAATTCGATCGTAACCAAGCCGACCCTGCGAAAACTACGGGACAAAGGTGTCAGCGAGAGAATTGTTACACACATTAGCGAAGTGGAACAGCTCTTGATCTAAGTCGCTTTAAATCTGCGGAGGTGTAGAGAAATGATATTGCCTTGTCAGCGGCAATGAAAACAGCTGAACGTTCCGACCTAGTCACCCTGAAGAGAACCGCTCGATGGTGAGTCGAAACGTCGGCTGTACGGTGTTTTAGTGGTTTTAAAATGAAGCGACATAAAAATCAAATTTTTTTTATTGAAAAATTGACGAAGGGGAGATCATTAAGACGATACAGACAGCAATGAGTAGAACCTACTTTTAGAATGGGTTGGGCTGTTTCGGGGAAAGAGGCCAAACTGCGAATTCATCGGTATCATCAGATTAGGGAAGGACGGGGAAGGAAGTCGGTCGTGACCTTTTAAAGGAATCATCCCGGCATTTGCCTGGAGCGATTTAGGGAAATCACGGAAAACCTGAATCAGTCTGGCCGGACGCGGGATTGAACCGTCGTCCTTCCGAATGCGAGCCAGTGTACTAACCACTGCGCCACCTCCCTCGGCACAACCAGATCTGTTATATGCGAGTAACTATAAAGCGTTTGGCGAAGGATACTTTTTTAGTGGAAATACGTTAAGATTTCACGGTTTCCGGCTTGAAAGCTGCGTCTTCGAGTTTGGATTTTTCAACACATTTTATTTTATTTTTACACTCTGCGGTCAGTCAGACAAGCTTATGATCACTTTCAAGATCCTCCTTTCTATATATTCGATGCCCCAGTTAGAGCGACCTGATATGAACCATGTGCACATTAGAAATAGTCGACTGCGGGCCACACTAGTACACAAGCGATCTCTTTCAGAGACAAACTGTAGTTTCTCATAATGCAAGAAATACATCGAAGTCTTCCGTCAGCTTTAACTACAACGTATCTATTATTCATTTCATATCTCTGTACGGTGTTATTTCCAAATATTTGTATGCTCTAACAGTCTCTTGTTGAGATTCATTACTCGGATAGTCACATTTTTTTAAATTTTTTTTTATATATACGTTAATGTCTGCTCCTTCTGACATGCATACACGCTCTTGCATATCTGAAGGAACAGACATGGTAAAATAAATATTACAAACGTATGCGGTTAAAAAAAGACGATAATAAAATTTAGCATGTAGTCTCATTATTCCCTATTGCGGGAATCCTAGTAGTGTTGCAAGCATTTGGGGATATAGAAAGTATCGATGTTTGGATCGGTCCGGGAAGCGTGCAAGGATAGATGAATGGTTAAGGCGACCAATCGCGATAAGCGGGAAGTATGAGTTGGAGTTCCGGTCCGGCACAGATATTCATATGTCATTAATAGGTAGTATCTGTGCCTAATACGGCTGATGTCAAAGAATTCGCAATCAGCGATTTGCTTCCGTGACATTGTATTTCGTGAAATGCACAACTTTGCATTTGTGTCTATGAAGAGCTTGTCAGCAGGATTTGCATCCAACTGACTTTGTCCACATCTAAGCGGACATTACAGCATTTTTATAGTGCATAAACCGGCCTCTAGGAAACAGCTTCATATACGAAAAGAAAGGAAGATCATGACCTAATGTCGCTGTGTGACATCATTAGAGAATGGGCACAAGCGCTATGAACGATCCGCACGCGTTAACCTCAAGATATCGTCAGTTAATGTTGCAGCATGTGCAGGATCTTCGTGGTTTTTTCGTGAGTAACCTAATAATGATTTTTCACTGGATAGTAGCTTAAATGCGAGTAAAAATGTTTTTTGAAAGTCAAACTCATTGCATCGGTGTAGCGGGTGATTTCGAGAATCGATGAGAAGTGCAAATCTGTGCCAAATAACCACAGAGAAGGCATCTAGCTAGCTGCAGTTTACTGAACGAATCCTTGAAGATATGTGAGCAAACCTGTAAAGGGAGCCACATATCAAAAGCTGAAGCCGGCCCTTCTTCAGTGCCACTCGAGCGAATGTGATCGCTTCCACGTGCGATCGGCAGAAATGTACAGAATTCAAGGACGGGCTGCACGATACATCACAGTTATATGAACTCTTAGGTGACGTCCGAGAGGAAAGAAAAAAAAACTAAGGCAGCCATCAGATTCCATAGATGACGTACTGCTCATTACTATTTTGGGCTTGAGTCTTCGTTTTGTCAGTTCTCTCACTCAGATCTTTGGAGAGAGATTAAGTTTTACATTAAATGAAAGCCGGCCGCGGTGGCCATGCGGTTCTGGCGCTGCAGTCCGGAACCGCGGGACTGCTACGGTCGCAGGTTCGAATCCTGCCTCGGGCATGGGTGTGTGTGATGTCCTTAGGTTAGTCAGGTTTAAGTAGTTCTAAGTTCTAGGGGACTTATGACCTAAGATGTTGAGTCCCATAGTGCTCAGAGCCATTTGAGCCATTAAATGAAAAGTACAGTTTATGTCGGCATTTTTCACACACACGAAACGTTAGTAAGAGCCAAAACTCACGTTAGGTAAAAAAAACTCCTAGGCTCGACTGAAATGCGGTAACTTTGGATTTTAGCCTAATGTGAACCCAACAAGTAAGCAGGAACTATTGTCACACGTAGAACTTCGCTCTACCCTTTTGGGTGACCTAACTCCCCTACCATTGCGTATTTTTTCCTGCATAAAATGTACTATTTAATTTGTCTCTATAAATGTGCTAAATTTTCTTGAACAATATTATGTATATATAATTTCAAAATTTTTGCACAGTCTAGTCAAATTAAGATATGTAAAATTCGCTAAAAATTTAGTAACAGTTGTTTTATAGTGAGCTTTGTAAAACGAAGGAAGTGATCGTAAGGAATAGTTTGATTAAGTTCATCATGACTTCCACGTATCGAAACAGTTTAGCTGTATACATATGTCTGAAGCATATAATCAAATATTGTAAATTAAACTGTGTGGAAGAAATTATTTATGTTAACTATTACTTGCGAAGAAAATACAAGAATTATTTGCTCACACTTCAGTGTCTAAATTGACAAAATGCAGGTGAAGTAGTCTCATTGTCACGAGCGAAAAATCAAGGCTGAACCCAAGTTTTTTTATTCTTCCACTATACATCACGGAAACGACGCGGCGTTGAGTTGGTGACATTGGCTTTATCATGGGTATTTCACACTGCGCGGGGGACTCATTTACCAGCTTTTGAAATGAAAATGAAAAGGACACAAACACGGTATCGAAGAGAAAAGATCTTCGCCTTTCGAAAAGGCTTTGTTAAAATTTTGGAATTATGTTCTTCACGGGTTTTCAGAAGCTAAGCGATTTCTCTGTGCTGCTCGTACCTACCAAGCATAAGGTCTGTAAAACGTCAGCTGTTCTCTTGGTGACCTGAGCAGAGGCGATAGGTTTCGACAAAGATCCTGCTCCCTTAACAGTAACTTTTACGTGTACTGCATTGCACATTTTTACCGCCAGAAAATTCCACAGGCAAAGACGTAGAAGGCAGTTCTTTGTAATGATAAGCAGCAGTGGAAACGGTGGAGCCTCGTCAGTAGACTCAAGACAGAAACAGCTGTTGCGTCGGCGTCACTGCCTTAATGCCTGAGTCAAGAAGACAAAGTCGAAATGACTGAGCCAGTTCGCTTGCGTCATGCGACAGTGGGCGCGTGGGTGCGTTGCAACCCTCGACGTAACTCCCATGATTCCCCTGGTGAAGGGCGTTGTCACGGTCACGATTGTAGCATTTGTGTGGCCCAGAATGCAACGTCTAAAAATAATCTCACATGTCGTCCGCAAATATCGTGAGACGTAGCAACAAAGCTATTCCTGTGTTTTCTTCGCGCACCAGCGAACTGGTATCTCAGACAATTAGCGGAAAGACTCATAATCCACAATAAGAAAGGCTCCGGCAGCATAGTTCATTTCGTATTCCCAGACAGGTGTTGTAGGGACGCATAAATTCTTCAGTTTTACACGTTAACAACTGACATCACTGCTTCTGCCCAGATTATCTTTCTTTTTTTCGTTCTGTTCTACCATATTGACGCTGTTCTTTTCTTTTAACTTACTGAATGCAGGGTAGGTAGAGTGACTAAGGTTTAATGTACCACTGGAAATGAAATATCTAGAGAGGGGTCTCAGGAGCGGATTATATAAGGAGAGGGAAGAAGTCATTCATTTATTCATTCATTCATTCATTCATTTTCAAATGAATCATCACGGTATATCCCTTAATACAATCGGGGAAACCACGACAAATCGAAATGCAAGTCACAGTTACCTTTATGCAAATCTGGGACAGTGAAAACCAACATTCAAGTACAACGACCGAAGAGCAAATCTAGATGACAGTAGTGGAGTACTTTTCCTAATAATTACTCGTAATATCTGTCAACTGTAGACTGTCCACTACTTGGATGTGTGACATTTGTAATACTATCTTTGAGAAGTTATGGTTTAAACTCACGGAATATTCTCAAAATTTTAAATATTCAAAGTGCTAAATACACACTGACAGTACAAAAATAATGGTGACAATGAGTATATTTAAATTTCTTCTTTAATAACACATAAAAAAAATCTGTAAGATCGTCTCCATCCAGCTAAAATTAAATGCACGGAACTCAAGTAAATGGGAACAGAAAGTAACTGAATTTACTTATGGACATGATTCAACATGCAGGATAATTACGCAGTCGCCATTAAAGCAGTTTTAATCACCATGTCCCAAATGTCTGAAAATATCAAATTACAGTTTACTTTGGAAACTAAAAAAACTAAGATAAACTTGGCTCTCTTCTCGAAGAAAACGACCTTGCTATGCAGCTGTAAGTGACAACTGTATCGTGAAGTACAGTAAACTTTACGAAATCTCCGCCGCATAATACGATACCATTGCAGTTCGTTATACAATCTTCGTTCGGAGGTAGCCATATACGTCACGTGTATTTATGATCCTTCATTCTAGTCATTAACATTGGAGAGTACAGTGACTGTACGAAGGTGTGCGTGAAGAGAAAGAATGCCGTTTACCTTCTGAAAGCAGGAAGTAATTGTCCGCTTTTACAAAGATGTTGCCTGATATATGTAACTCATGCAAGAGAGACAAAGGAATGAATGGCATTTAGCTGCATAGAGGATACGTCCGAAAGAACATGCACCTAATAGATCATGCAAGAGAATTGCGAAGCCTCTAATCTACCACCATTGCATACGCGTATTACCTTACACGAAAAAAAGGAAGTGGTCTGTTATGTACGTAACTGCAGCTGAAAATTTTTCTGAAATTCCTCACACGCCAAGTAAAATTGGTCGCCTGATTTCGAAAGCAAAGCGCAAAGATGAAAATACCACTCTTACAATAAAGCAGCACAGGCTTGAAATATGAATTAAAAAATATTTTTATGCAGAACAGGATCTGAATTCTTATACTTAGTATCCCAAACGGTAAGTGTATTGACGATAAGTGCAACGTGTAAGGTGTCAGGCAAATCCAACACCTTCCATGAAAACCCTGACATGATAAGCAAATCCAGTAGTATGTCACATAGCTCCGAATAAATCGTGACATTAAATTAACCAAAGTAATACGAGTAACGAATGAGCAAATGGAATACCACAGACTAACACAAGAATGCCTAAATGCATGTCATACCTTCCCACGGTGAGGCAGACGCAGTTCCGAGGGGAGAAACGAGAACAGAAGCCGAGAGCAGAACCGTGTTAAGCTAGAAGGCCCTACGATAAGGGACGCACACCCACGTCGCCAGCTAACCGCTAGGACCACCCCCCAGCCCATGTTAAAAGATAGAGCCCTCCAGAACAGTATAGATCTTACGATAACACTAAAAGGACCACACCAGCTGCAAGTTTTAGCGTGAGACTTTTTCGCGTCTCTGTTACGTTGCAAACTTTAAAAAAATTGCCCCCACCACGAAAAGTATAACGTTTCTCATTGGATAGACAATTTTTGTAGGCGGAGCTTAAGGTTAACATTGAGACCCTGATTGGTCAGATGAAAACACAGCCAGATAGTTTTTTTTTAAATCAACTTCGGTAAATTGTAGTAAGGAGAAGTTAGGAGAGAGTTGCTTCCGAGACGGCGAGGCGAGCGGAGCTGTGCTGTCCGCCGCCCCCTGACAAACACCGACAAGGTAATGAACACACGCGATGCCGCATAACAGCGCATAAAGCTTCACTCAGAAGTCTCGTCTGTTACACCCCCTTTTTGCGTAATACTAGTGTCGATCGTCAATTAAAGCTCATGGTGTTCACATTTGCCACTTGAAGTAAAAATCTGAAACGCGATGATTTTTCTGTTATATGGTTATTGAGATTTTTCTGTTATATAATTATTGAGAAGCCACATCAGCCACTGTAATTTACGACAAGTTAGATAAGTAATTAAATATAATTGAGGGTCACTGTAGACCATTTTGATAGTTTCCTCTTTTGTGAAACTTAATTTAAACCTAGGTTATAGATGTGATATGGCATAGGTCATCCTTCGATCCATTGTAGAACTTGGAAACCCATTCAGGGAATATTCGTTCACATTTTTGTTGAACGCAGTGGGTTTTTACCATCCTGTATTAAAACATTTCCTTTTATCAATAGTGCAATTTATAAACAATGTTCTGTGAGTAGAATAAAATTTCCAATGGTAAACTTAACTACTTTTTCGACGTTATTTTACCAGCTAACTAAAAATAGGAAAGCCTTGAACCCCTTCCACTAAATTTAGTTAGTATTAAGTTTCTTTTACAGGGAGTGCAGTGGAGCTGACGCTGAAATCATTAAGTATTTGGTTATATCATCGCTAGTCTCACTGAACTCTTCTGAACTCTACATGTCATGTGTGGTCTGACGTCTCCTTACCAGCAACAGGTCCCAGGTCCAAACTAGTCAATTCCCTAAAAAACACGCACAGAGCTTCGTTGTGCGAAAGTGGTAGGGAGACACGATACAGAGCAACAGACACCACGCAGAATGTTAGAAACGCTGTGATGATAGAAAGTGCGGAGAGATGACTGGGCTTTAAATTGCTTACTGAGAACGCTGTGTCTGCAGTGCAGAATTTTGCAGGACGTTCATTCTGTTGCAACTCTAATCTCTTCTCAGTGGATCAGGTTACTTGGCGTCTCTCTGAAGTGTTTTTCGTAATACCGGTTGATATCAGCGGGGTCTTCTACGTATCTTTGAAGAGTAACAACTTCAACAAAATGTAAGTGCTGTTAAGTATCAAACAGTAAGTAATGAGCCAGTGTAGGCGAGCCATTATTTGGCAATCAAGAAGATAAGGAGCACAAAAAGAAGTCACCTCGACCTCTAGAAGTGACTTTTGCGTTATGTGAAGCGCACAGTAGCGCTCAGAATTTCCTTTCTGACTAACAGCCATGTAACGAAGGTGCGTGGAACAGCTACAAATTCGTCCGCATATCATAATCAGCCGAATAAGACGAAGACTGCGGATTAGGGGCTTAAAAGTACACTAGCGTTCCCACGAAACGGGCTTGAGAAAGCACTTAAGTGGCGATATACTATCAAAGGAGAGCTATTATAGACAAACACAGCGCTATAGGGTTGCTCGTCTATGCAGGGGTGCAGTCTACCATGGTTGTCTGTAGGTCGTGGGTACTGAATTTGTCGAACGAAAGACTTCTGTAATTCTCAAACATTCTGTATGACATGCACCCTCATGGTTTAGCGCAGCAGTTACTTAAGACACTGTCGAACGAATTGAAATCCGTCAGCACGAAGAGATCCATGTTTACTCAGGGTTATTTGGTAACCGTGATAGCGTTACGGAGATGTTTAATAAACTCAAGTGGCAGACTCTGCAAGAGAGGCGCTCTGCATCGCGGTGTAGCTTGCTCGCCAGGTTTCGAGAGGGTGCGTTTCTGGGTGAGGTATCGAATATATTGCTTCCCCCTACTTATACCTCCCGAGGAGATCACGAATGTAAAATTAGAGAGATAAGAGCGCGCACGGAGGCTTTCAGACAGTCGTTCTTCCCGCGAACCATACGCGACTGGAACAGGAAAGGGAGGTAATGACAGTGGCACGTAAAGTGCCCTCCGCCACACACCGTTGGGTGGCTTGCGGAGTATCAATGTAGATGTAGATGTAGATGTAGTCTACCCACACCCTTCCCAAAGAAAGGTCATATGTAACCAAGCAGGGACGTTAACTGATATCAGTATCATCACGGGTATGTGGATTTAATTTTGTAGGCGGCAATCCTCAGAATTCAGAGTGCATCCCTTGACCGGTAAACTTTGTTTTGTTTGCACAAGGCGGGACTTTGCTGGTCGCTTTTAAGGATATGCCGATTTTCCAAATTATTGGGATCGGCTTCAACAGGTGGTCAGCGAACGCCAGAGATTGCGGCTCCAGCCAACAGCAGAGACCGAGGTAAAGTTTACGCATTGCCACGCAAAATGAGAACCTGTGATCAGCATGTCACCGACAGGCCCCATTCAAGAAATCGAGAAATGGCTTAGGGTTGAGTGTCCTGTCGCCGACATCATTTGAAACGGAGCGCAAGCTCTGTTTAAGAAATTCTGAGGAAGTATACCTATCTTATGTCATTTTAGGACCCATCCAGGCCTATGCCTCCAGACGTTTCGGGAAACCACGTAAAAGTCTACATCGATGTGGCCGGAAGGGGACAGAATCCCCGCTAGTCTTCCAAAATGCGGATCTGTTGTGTTAACCATTACACCATATTATCACGTATCAAGAAACGTCGTAGCTGGAAATGTTCCCGCCATCCTCCTTGAAAGGTTTTCCAGAAGTTAGAAGATGACGTAAAGGCGCCAGGGTCTCACCAGGGCTAGGCCCTGTAAAGCCCCTAACAAGGGAGACAGCCCAACTCGGAGGGTGGAAACCGAACAAAAATGATTTTAAAATACGGATATGTACTGCTATCGAATTCATAAAAATAAGTTCCTGAGGAAACAATCATGTGTAGCGTGCAGTTTTGACCAACAGATTCATAAATGATGCAGTATTTCGTTAAAAATCTGAACATTTTCTTGAAACAGTATGAAGTATGTTAGCACATACTGCAGTTAGAGAATAATATATCCCGAAACTGATGTCGCTGTAATGTCGTACATTCTTCCCTTATTCGTAATCGAAGAACAAATGGGTAGTGTCAATGAAGCGATTATAATACAGCTGATTGGAACAGTATGCACAATTGACAAGGGCGGGACGTGGTCGGGCTACATCATTTTCGGTATACAGCTAAACATAAAAAAACAACAGTGATCATATTATCGGTGATGTAACAGGAAAATCAAGTTCGTAACCAGATCTTAGCCACTCATATGTTAACAGAGCTCTGTATCTTGATGTTGATATGAAAGTTGGTTGTAGATAAAAGTGAAGACGAATGATGAAACACCTGTCCTGTAACTTGGCCTAAGTTCTCTGAGTTTACCAGTGTACGAAATCATCAAGACTTCGGGCAGAGTGTTCGTACTGACATATACATATAGAGTCTTTCACAATAACGTTTTAAAAATTTGGGGACAGGTTCGTTACACGAAAACATGAACTCAGATGCATACCTCAAAAGCTATGTGCACGTGTCCATCCGCGATGCTGTGGACCACGTATCTTCCACTGCAGGGTCTTTGCTCTCCATATTTTGGGAGGAGGTAGTGTGGACCAAGACAAGGGAAAAAGTCCAGGTACCTGAAAAGCTATAACCACAGATATGCTTCAGAGCGAAGATGAACGAGTGCTCGTAACTCTTAAGGTGTGTATTTTAGAGCCTATGTTTACTGAATTTTTTTCCTTATTTTTGTGTAACGCACTTGTCCGCAAATGTTTAAAACGTTATTCTGAAAGACCCTATATATGTGATTACATATTGTGTCAGTGCCAGTAATGAATGCTGCACTATACTCAAAATGACACAGAAACAGGGCACTATTTCTGAACTTCGTCACCAAGTTTCTGTAAACGAAGTTCGGTACGTTCTACCAATCATTCAGTTTGTCGACGATAGAAACCCGTTCTGTGGTCACGGAGCGGTTCGAGAAACACTCCGTGAACGTCGTCACCGTTGGAAAATATCCCCCCTCCCTGATGTTCATTCAGATGGAAATAGTATGGTGCGAGATCTGGACTTCGTTATCAACATTACTCTCGTCTGCTCGGCGTTGATCAGACTGTCGGTACCATTGCACTACGGCTACATAGTGTTTAGATTCGTCCACTTTTAAAGTTCGATTGTAAACAAATGTGAAGTTTTACACATAACTGACATTGATCGGTGGTAGAACGGAATATATCTCCGTACTGAAAAGTTATTTATATTCGATTTTAGTCTTTCGAGAGGGATGTGTCCTTAGCACATCACACACGCCTGTGTTGTTGCAATTACCACGTAAAAGCTCCATGAAAAGTTAATTACTTTTGAATTTACTATTAAAAACAGTCTTGATCACGATGTATTTATCAAGGTGACCGGTTTCAACCATTACTGTGGTCATCTTCAGACCATTGAGTAGGAACCTCTTCCTGTTGGAGAATCGCTACTAGTGATTCTCCAACAGAAAGAGGTTCCTACTCAATGTTCTGAAGATGACCACAGTAGTGGTCGAAACCGGTCACCTTGATAAATAAATCGTGATCAAGACTTTTTAACAGTAAATATCCATGAAAAGTGTCATACATTCCTATGGTAAGGACTTCTTCCCGGCTGTAATATTAATTCACCTTCAAATCTAGTAAAAGCCATGTGGATAAATCCTTTAAATCATTTTTGTGATTTTTGATTGTTAACGATTGTCCTTCTCCAACTACAGTAATTGATAAATTTGCGTGTGGCAGCTAACTTAATAGATTACAAGCTTTCAGTTTAGGATAATAATTTGAAACTCATCCTTTTTTCGTTTTTTTTAGTGAATATCACGAATGAAAAATTCTTGAACGAACAGTCGAATCATCGCTAATGTGCAGGGAGGCAGCTCCAGCTTCCTGGCATCAGTCCAAAAGTGCGCCTTGTGATAACTTCCCAGTGCGTTGCAAAAATACTGTACGTGTTTGTCACGACGATTCTACCGTTCGACAAAGACCATTGATTCAATCTGAAGACTTTTCTTCGATACTGGTAGGTAAATTCAATAAAAAAAAGAAAAAAACAAAAGGAAAACTCAGCCACCAGGAAATAAGTTCGTCACAAGTGTAAGATTAGGTTACCTTCCCAAAGAAATTAATCTTTTCGTGTGAGTATTTTACTTCTTACAGAGATGGAACCTCATCTAGCTAGGGCAATATGCGGATGAATCACGACTGAAATGTGACATTACCGTCTTCTCCCGATTAGCTGTATTTAATTAAGTGTATTATTCTGCAGACCTACCGAAATTTTTACTTTTTGATTAAATATCGGTAAGTGTTGCCATGTTTCTGATGAATGTGTGAACTATTCAACCTCCCCCCCTCCCCGCAGCCATCAAATGAAGCGTTCACTTACACATCATCAGATAATTGCAAAGTTGCACGAAGACTATAAAGCGCACGGTTTCAGATAATAGTCAGTAACTGAGGTTTTGGGGAAGTAAATATCACAAATTTTATTTTACGTTTGGCCACTTGGCTGTAACATGCCAAGACCCTACTCTAATATGCGTATTACAGCAATGCTGAGACTGTTCAAAATCGTCGTGTCTCTATTACAGTTTCATAGTATCGTCCGCGGGAAATTTAGAAAATCGCTCGGGAAACACAGAACTGAGGAAAGACGCAGTTTTGATTTGTAATAAGAAAGCGCAACGAACGCGGGACAGAAGGTCCTTTGCGGGATTGGGCGCGCGCCGTGGTAGCCATCACTTTGCCGCTAGGTGTAACCAGTTCAAACCGACCCCTGTCGTCCCCGAGCGGTTCCAGGAAGAGGTCAGGCGTGATGCCTACACGGTACTCGGTACCTACACCTACGCTTACACTCCGCAAGTCATCTCATGGTGTGTGGCCGAGGGTACTTTGTGTGCCACTGTAGCTTCCGCCTTTTCCTGCTCCAGCAGCCGGCCGGGATGGCCAAGCGGTTAAAGGCGCTACAGTCTGGAACCGCGCGACCGCTGCGGTCGCAGGTTCGAATCCTGCCTCGGGCGTGGATGTGAGTGATGTCCTTAGGTTAGTTAGGTTTAAGTAGTTCTAAGTTCTAGGGGACTGATGACCATGGAAGTTAAGTCCCATAGTGCTCAGAGCCATTTGAACCGTTTTGCTCCAGTCGCGAATGGTTCGCGGGAAGAAAGGTTGCTGGTAAGCCTCCGTGTGGGCTCCAATCTCTCTAATTTTATCTCTATGGTCTTTCCGCGAGATATACGTAGGATGTAGCAATATACTGGTTTACACTTCTAGGATCCTAAGTTCTCGGAATTCTAACAGTAGGTCATACCGTGATTCAGAACGCCTGTCTTCCAGCGTCTGCCGCTGGAGTTGACTGGGCGCTTACTAAATGACCATATAACAAAAGATGCTGCTCTTCTTTGTATGTTCTCCATTTCCTCCACCAGTCCTATCTGGTACAGATCGCAAAGCAACGTGCAATATTCAAGTATTATTCGAAAGGTATTTTTGTAAGCTACTTCTTTTGTTGATGGACTACATTTCCTGAGGCCTCTTCCAATGAATCTCAGTCTAGTATGCCTTCGTTGCACTTCAAATTGCTCCGTACGCGTACTTCTATTTTATGAAAGCAACTGTTTCCAGCCGGCCGGTGTGGCCGAGCGGTTCTAGGCGCTTCAGTCTGGAACCGCGCGAACGCTACGGTCGCAGGTTCGAATCCTGCCTCGGGCATGGATGTTTGTGTTGTCCTTAGGTTATTTAGGTTTAAGTAGTTCTAAGTTCTAGGGGACTGATGACCTCAGATGTTAAGTCCCATAGTGCTCAGAGCCATTTTTGAACGGTTAATCGGCATAATGTTGGCATTTGGGGCTCGCAAGATCCGCACGCTATCTTTGAACCTGTTCATGATATCCCTAAACTGAACGTCTGACGTGGGATCATGAACGACAGGACAGTAGGGCCGTTCTTCTTTTCAGAAAACACAGTGAATAGGTCAGTGTATCTGGAAGTGTTGGAGCAATTTTTATGCCCTCAGATACAAGACTTGGAACCCAACATTATCTATCAACAAGATGGAGCTGCGCCGCATTGGTCAGCGGATATTCGTAAGTTCCAGGATACTAAATTTCCCAATCGCTGGAGCGGACGCGGAGGACAGTTACGAAGTACATGGCAGGAAGTATTATTTGTCCCACAAATGGTTCGCATGTAGAAGTGTATTGATTATTAAATAAATTCTCTGAGATGCTCTAGCACATGGAGCAATTTCAATTTCATTATCATATCTACTGTAGTTTTTCTCTGGGCTTTTGAAACGTACGTAGTTTGAAATTTAATTCTGTAATGTAAATCAAATAATTGAGGACGCTGGGTGAAAGCGCTACTCTGAGCCCAGCCAGATCATTGGAAATAATAAAGAACTGTGTTGAGTGTTGTTTGCTAGGAAGTCCTGAATCCAGTCGCAAATCTGAATCGATACCTGGCTGGCTATTTTGTTCACTATTGTGAACACAATGTCATGGCTTCCCTATTATAGCAGACTGGAAAAGTTTTTTATATTCAACCAGGAAATTTGGTTGGTTGATTTGTGGGAGAGGACCAAACAGCGTGGTCATCGGTCCTATCAGATTAGGGAAGGACGGGGGAAGGAAATCGGCCGTGCCTTTGCAAAGAACCGTCCCGGCATTTGCCTGAAGCGATTTAGGAAAGTGACGGAAAACGTAAATCAGGATGGCCGTACGCGGGTTTGAACCGCCGTCTTCCCGAATGAGAGTCCAGTGTGCTAACCACTGCGCTAGGAAATTTGCGCGAAATTCTGGTGACAAGAAGTTTTACACCAGCTCTCCTCTGCTTGGCAGTCAAACAGTGGCGAAGACTGTAATAGCAGTGCCAGCTATTTCGAATAGTATGCGTTCAAGACCAGGTGTGATATACAGTTTTAATCTATAGGATGAAATTAGTTCTTCGTTGTTGTTTTTTTCATAGTTTATGTTGGTTAACTTAAGCATGCACGTGAACTGTTACGGCCGCTAGCTACCGCTATCTGGTACAATCTGCTGCGAAACCGTTACAGTGCAAAATTGCGTCAGATGCCCTATTAAGTTCTCCTGACAGGTATCCTTGCCATGTAACACCCCTGTTCTTGAAAGTGATTTAAGCGTGTGGTCTGATGTTACGCTCTGGAATATTGTGTTGTGCCTGTTAAGGTCCTTCTCGATATTGCTGGATGTGTCTCTTTAGATGGGAATCTGCTGGGTAACGTGACACTATTGATAGATCACTAACACTATTTGCAGAGAAAGCACTTATCTCATGAGAGACGTTAAGAAATGTAGGAAGAGTTACAGGAAATCATAGTAGCTGCAGTGACTAATCGTTGGGTCTTGTGTACACAAACGTAGGCCTACTGCAAAGCTCATAAGCAGACTGAATCCTCTGAAGTAATTAAACATTAGCGATGAATCACTGCCCGAGCCGCAATTTTCGTTTACGTAAGGATCACGAACAAGTACAGCAGAAAGCGGCCATGCGAATCATTTAGTGGGGAAGCATGCTTTGCTGCTTGCCCTTGTAGAAGACTTCGTTTCCAGAACTATAGTCTGACTAGTTCTTGATTGTTGATTTGTCTGGGATTGTTATCTAGCCAAGTTCTTTCGACGACAAGGGATGAAACAAACTCGCATTGGGCAATCATTGGGAAGGAAATTGGCCCTGACCTTTCCAGTAGATGTTTGCATGACGTAATTTAACAGAACCGTGGACACGCAAAATTTTTGTAGATTCAGATTCGAAACGTACGGCTCCCGTAAGTAAGAATATGAGAATCTTGCGCTGCTGATTTTTTTTTATTGTACCAATGGAGCGTGAGAGAGAGAGAGAGAGAGAGAGAGAGAGAGAGAGAGAGAGAGAGAAATTCGTAAAAAAATAATAATTTTCAAGCAATATACCATAAAGCATTAATACATCACGAGAAAGGCTGGGGTTCAGATTCGCAGAATCTCCATCAAAGACGAGCAGACTCAACGTAATAAATCTATGCTCGGTTGGAACATACAGTGCTTCAATAAAGCGCTGTTACATTTGAAGAGGCGTGCTCTTACCTTTTCCTGACATGAGATCCAGATCTGACAACTATCTTTAGAGCCACACTTCAACGTGGAATCCGAACCACAATGCAAGCCAATTGTTTCCGTGCAGAAGATGCATTGACACATGCAGGTAATTCACAGACGAAGTCCTGGGACCAACTGTGCATCGAACACTGGATCTTTTGTCATTATTGTGTCAAACCGACGGCGTGGATGTCCGGAAAGTGTGATGAGGCGAGGGGGAGGAGGGGGGGGGGGGGGTGGGAACAAGACAGGAACTTGACCCATCCTGGAATCTGGAGATATAGTTTATATATGCTACATAATTCCCGCGCATTTATACCAATTTTTGCATGTGTTCTTCTAACACGGATTTCGAACTTCACAGCGCGGTGGAAACTATTGCATTTTTTAAAGCTTATTTCCGATCCTCCAGTTTGAGATTTATTAATTAAGCAATTTTTCCAGATTATTTTCTTGCCATTCAACTATATTTTCTCAGTCTCTCTGATTTTTTGCTATTTAATAATTTCAGTGACAAGCTAACATTATTGATATGTGAATGAAAGTATTTCTTGCGAGTACCTCTTTGGATACCATGGATTTAATCATGTAATCTAAGATAATTTAATTGAGATGGTGGCCTTCATATTACTACTCTAAAATATTTACTTTGTATGTATCAATGAAGTATTTTTACCATTTTGTGTCATATTAAATTACCTAAGAAACTGAGTCGATACCTATCAATCCTTTGATGCACAATAAGTTATGTATGATTCCTATCAAATTTTTCTCGTGGGACACCATGCTTTTCAAATTCATCGAAAAAGTAGTACCAAAAGTGTTAATTGTTAGAATTTTGTCTCATTATAAATTTCTTCGACTACACATGGTTAACCGTCTCACAAAAACCTCTTACCGCCAGTCATATAAAAGCTACTTGACACTCTTGGATCTAAATACTGTATAGGAACATAGGGCGTTGCCGTCGGCTGTCTATCTCCGCACTGTCTTACAAATGCTGTTGTATAAATGAAGTTAGGACTAAGTGCGTTCTTCCACCAAAGAAATGTAGACGAATAACGCGACACTGAGGAAGTCATCGTTGGATGTGTGCCAAGTTCGACGAACACTGCATCTCATGCTTGCTCACACTGGTGTGGCGTCAATGATTCCGAGACGAAGTCATGGAACTACGAACGGTTCCATTTCGCGTACAAGTCGATAGTATTATCACTAGTGACGTTTCTGCCCGCAGAACGATGAAAAATTCTTAAATTTCTGTGGAAGAACGTCGTGTTTTAACTAGCGAGGTTGTGGTTCAGTACACGAATCATTGAGCAAAATCACGCGAAATGGACTTCTTATAAACAAAATGAAGCAACAAACACTCAGAACATGGCAACGTGGACCAACTGTGATTGGCATTATAAAGACTGAGCATGAAACCTGTTTTACAATTATGGTGGATGAACTCAGCTAGTCTTGTTGAAGAAACTATCCCAGCATTCACTTCAACAGGTAGCGTGAACAGAGATTTGAGATACCTAACTATATATAAAGTCCTCTGGCACGAGGTAACAAGAATGTCTTACGAAGTCGGTTGCCTCGAAACCTCGAAAAACCCCTAGGCCCTCAAAAACGATTAAATTACTAACTTGTGTTTAAAATTGTTTAGTAAATTATTCACGACTATTAATAACTTTACTAGGTCTGCTAGAAAGACACATTTTAATTCAGAACGTATTTCGCCTATAATTTTGAGAAACGAGCGATATTTTATGGTGTCAACACAAACACTCACTAACGGTTATTTACGCCAAGATTCGCTCATAATTAGTACTGCAGTACGATACGATAACTTCTTAGTGTTAATTTTCTTTGAATAATTCCAGAGTTCATTGAATCTAGACGCTGAACAAGTGGATGATAAGTTTTTGCGACCACTTACACAAAATTCCTAGAAGCCGCAAGAAATATGCTTACCAACCAAACAACCCGAATTTGAAATATCAGCAACCAATGTTTCTGTTTCATACAATGTTGAGAAATGAATAACATAGTATTTCACCATACGGTGTGATTTACATAAAAGAACATGCACCGATATTTAGCGACAGTCATGAAGTTCAAGAACGCGACACGTGATTTACAACATAATGCGTTATGGCAGCCACATACATAATTTTTTTCAGAGACATTTTTCGGTCCATTGTTCTGCGTGTCTGTTGCCAATCATTCTTTACGAAAGTTTTCACAAGATTCAGAAAGAGTGATCTACAATCTGCTGCCAGTAGATGTAGAATTGCAGGCATGAAGTAATATGCCGGTTTCATTAAAGAAATAAGAATCGGTTCCCTCCAACTGTGAAGCTGGAAGTAGAAAATAATAAAAAGCTCGTATCGTTGTGCAATAATAAGTACTGCTACTTACAAGCATTTGAAAAATAAAGATTCTACAATGAGTACCACTCGCACTTATCATCTCACTTCCATTTGCTTCCGTCCCTTCACTCAACACTTGTCATGGGTTTATTAAATGCTGATGTCAAATATTTTTCAGACGGCATTTCTCACACGCGCCGTTTTTTTTTCTTTTCTTTTCTTTATGTATCCCCGAACGAAGCCAGCAAGAAGACAGGATCATCCATCAGGCCATCACATACGTTTCGTATCCTACAGAACACACGTTATTCTTACAGGTGCCAAGACTATTCTGCAACTTTTACATCAGCCCACAGCTTGGCCCGAACCCAAGGTTTCGCTTGCGCCCAATGACGAACAGAACTGCGCCGACCTCAATTGTTTACCTACGTCCCGTAGATGCAGTTGGCACTGTCTTGCATGCGACTGCCACCTGGCGGCGGTACCTCCAACTGAGGCAAACCGCTTGAGATTCCATTCCTGCCATCTAGCGGCCATTGAAAGAACTTCTTTAATATCACAAGCCGGTTGCAGCCAGATTTTACCGCGAACTATGGTTACCTTTCACAACCGACGTGAGCGTGTTTTAAAGGCAATTAGTAAATGGGATGTAGAGGCGATTTTTGTAAATGGATACAGGCGGGCGCACAAACAAGACTTCATTGCATGTTTATAGTGTGCGTGTAAAACAACAGTGCTGAAACTGAGTTTTCCTGTTCGACTGCGGAAGATAAATTTCGCATTTCTATAAAATAACTGACGCACGATGGGGACGCGGACTGGTAACTTTTATTTCATGTCGGATTCATCAGCATTTTTTTTCTGCATTAGCTATGATTCGAGGTGCCTCGCGAAGTATCTAATGGAGACCTTTGGAAGTAAATTTGTAACAGTTTATCTTGCCTGCATCCAAAACAGAGGCAACAACAGCGGAAGAATCTGTAATTAGAAGTTAAAACGGAAGTCATTGAATATTCATGCTTAGATTCGTTTCATATTCATGTCTAATTTCATGAACTTCATTATGAGTGGAACAGAAACTTCGTATTTTCTGCTATCAAATGTTCGGTGAGAGATAAATGCATTCCCGGATTACGTTGATGGTAACTCCAGTGAATGCCCTTCTAGGTGATGCCTGGTGTATTACATAGTAATCCGCTGTTGTGTGTGTGTACAGTCATACATTTACAGTGGAACAAGAAGACATATAAATAGTAGGAATCAAAAAGTGAAGATCGATTACTGACATCGAGGATAGTACGAATGTGAAACTGTCTCGAGGGAAGATTATAGAATGTAAAACTGTGTCACTCATTTGTAAGAGAATCGTGCTATTTCCTTCTCAGTTTTTGCTTTGATAAACTATTGAAAGAGTTACTAAACACTGCAAAATTTACGAATTTCAGAATCATAACACAACGTAATAGCTTCTCTGTCTCTTCCAACAAAACTCTCAAAAATTTTATCCATGTGTCATGACTTTCTGAAAAAGACAGTTACAACGTTTTTTTTTTTTTTTTTTTTTTTTTTTTTTTTTTTTTTTGGCTTTTCTGTGCTCTGTAGTCCTTAACAAAGGTTCGAGACACACATTTTTGAAGCCGGAATTTTGTTTGAGGAACCTTCGCCAAGACTGCTTAAAAAGATTTAGAAAACTTTTAGCAAGACGAGTCAAATTTGCTAAACGTAGACTGGGACCTCGGTCATAAACATGAAGGGATATTGATTATTCTCAGAATAACGGGTGAATCTATGCTAACAAGAAGTCACCATGTTGTTAACATATCGGCATCGAAAATAGCTTACTAATCCCGGGTAAAGTTTTCAGAGAAACTACCTTAACACGTCGACATCTCTGGTATTTGTAGGCCGCGTAACAAATAGAAGGTAATTATAGATTACCGTATCGTCCACATCAAGATCATTACGGATGCGGCAAGGGGCAATCTGGATGAACAGGCGGGGATTTGACATTATTACTTTGAAAATAGTCTTATGCATGGTTTGCGGAATACGAGATTCTGGTCCACGTTGATAAACAAGCGAGAAGGTGCCACTGTTAGTTCCTGCTTAAGTAGTTGAGAATGGCAGCCGATAAACACGAGACAGTCTCCTGCAGAAATGTGTGAACGGTAATTTCTCATGTTTCTCCTTCGGCTGAAAGAAAAGCACGATACAATCATAGACATTCTCTCTTTCTGGCAACGTGTGCCCGTGTCGTCCGTAGTTGCTCGTTCTTACAGATTCAGAGCGCATCGGTCAATCCCTTAACGCTAGTTGGTGTTTGACACGACCCGGAATGCAGTCTGAATAACAAGTACGTGGAGATAGATGTGTGTGTGTGTGTGAGAAATCAGGACGTCACTTGAGCAGAGCGAACACGCAATCTTTGGCGATTACGACACTACTGTTCTTCAAACATCGTGGTATGAAGTTTTAGCTTGTGCAAAATACAGGGGCGTGTCAAGGCCGTTCTAAGCGATTATCTGAAAATGAAATGAGGAAAGACGCTCACGTTCTCAGTAGTAAGTATGTTTGCCTGCTAGATTATCGTCACTTTTCTTAACTTCTAAGTATACGAAAAGAAAACCGAACTGAAAGAAAGTTTGGCAGCTGAAATAAATGTACAAGGTGAACACGAACATATCGCAGTTGTAAGACCCGCAGCGAAATTAGCTTGTAGCTCAATGACAGGAAGAAAAATGGTTCAAATGGCTGAGCACTATGGGACTTAACTTCTGAGGTCATCAGTCCCCTATAACTTATAACTACTTAAACCTAACTAGCCTAAGGACATCACACACATCCATGGCCGAGGCAGGATTCGAACCTGCGACCGTAGCGGTCGCGGGGTTCCAGACCGTAGCGCCTAGAACCGCTCGGCCACCCCGGCCGGCTAATGACAGGAAGATATATAGCTGTTAAGTGCAATAAGGATGATACTTTTGGTAGATTTTAAGAAAAAAAGAAGCAAAATTAAAATATCAAAGTGATGAAATGTGCACTTAGCTAGAGCCTCCCTTCGGGTAGACGGTCCATCTGGTGTAAGTCTTCATTTGCTGCGGCGACTTCCGTGTCGAATATAGGTGATGAAAAGTAGAAAAAATCGAAGCAATGGCTTGTTAGCAGTAAATTTATGAAATCACCCTAGAAATAGCGAAAGAATTCTAATGTTTGTAATAGTAAGTAAGATGAATTCTACTGGGAAGATCAGCCGAGTAAACTCGTCGAAGTGTTAAGTAAGGTGGTGGAAGGAGGAAGTCGGAAACAGACTGTCACGGGCGAAGAAATATTTAGTAGAAAATATTAAATATTTATACAGAATCGAGTAAAGAAATTTCAGAAATTCTCCCTGTGGAAGTGTAATGTGCCCTAGCGAAAAATCAGAGGAAGTCTTTTAGATGTCATACGGTACGGAACAAACGCACAGTTAAACGTAACAGTTAAGACATACTAGAAAGAGTAGCTGCACATGCAAAGTGACTGTAAGGGGGGTGGGGAGAGGGGGAGAGTGTAATGTTACAATAAAAAAGGTCAGAAAAGAAATGCATTCCTACCGCTGCATTCTGTCAGCATTTCCTTTTCGCAATTTTAATTCCCAGCCTTCTTCAGATACGACTGTTCGGAATCTGGAACGTTTACTACATAGAAACACGTCATTTTTATCTCAGGAATGGGGCCACTGCCAAAATTACCATGAAATTAACCTAAGACATCCATTTATAGATTTTTTGACATGTGTCAAAGAGAGCAGATTGGTCGTGGTGTTAAAGCTATGTACTTTCTTCCAGGCGACTTTGTGAGAATTTTGGTAAGCTTCTGTACATATCACATGAGTGGCATAATCAACGTTACCAGCAAGAATTTTCGATTTTGATCCAGCATCGAGAGTGTCCTTGGGACATTCTCCGATAAGCCAAAACATTATGACCGCTCCCCACTGCCAGACTGACTGCACGTAAGCCGCGCGGGATTACCCGAGCGGTCTATGGCGCTGCAGTCATGGACTGTGCGGCAGGTCCCGACGGAGGTTCGAGTCCTCCCTAGGGCATTATCCTTAGGATAATTTAGGTTGTGCGTCAGCTTAGTGACTGATGACGTTCGCAGTTGTCCCATAAGATTTCACACACATTTGAACATTTGACTGCACGTGACGCGGTAAGGAGAGTACATAGGCGGAGCAGAGGCGAATGGGGACTCATTCTAGTAACGGTACGGGGCGCATGTGGGGTAACCCACTCACATAAGCGACTGACGAAGGGCAGATCGTTAAGGCCCCACGCCTGCCAACACTCATCTCTGTAACGACGAAGCCGGTCGACTGTTCACAGGCTACTGTCGTGAGCATACGAGGAAAGTGGTTGAAGGGCGGTGAACCCAATGGGCGTCGATCTGTGGCCGATCTGACGACAGGATACAATGCTGGAGCAGGCACACGTCTCTTGGAGCACGCCGTTCAGTGCACATTGTTTAACATAATGCTCTGCAGCCCACGAATTTTGCGTTTTCCCGTGTCGACCCAACGACATCGTCAATTACGGTTGCAATGGGCGCTGGATCATCGAGATCGGACGATGGATCAATGTAAAAGTGTTACCTCGTCAGATGAATTACGTTTCTAGTTGCACAATTTCGGTGTTCGTGTCGGGATATGCCGTTCTCCAGGCGAACAGTTGTTCGAAGCTTGCACTGCATCACGGAGGGAGACCGGTCGGGCGGTATTCTGGTATGGGGTACATTGACCTGGGCTTCCATTGGACAGGTCAGTGACAGCTGTGGGCTATGCCAACATTTTGTACGTGAATATTGCTGCGAACTACCTGCACCCCTTCATGTTTCATGTATCCCCCGATGGCTATACCATCTTCCAGTAGGTTAACTGTCCGTGGCGCAAAGGTCAGGATCTTGTTGAAGTGGTTTGACGAGCAGTGATATCTTTGCCACCAGATTCGTCTGATCTGAACCCGACAGAACACATGTCGTAAGCTGTCGAGCACCAACACCTCACCCACAAATCAGCAGCCAATAATTTACAGTTGCAGCGTGATCTGTGGGAAGACATCTGCTACCAGATACCTCTGGAAACCAGCCGAAAACTTGCCGAATCCGTGCCACACACAATCGCTGCTGTACTGGGATCCAAAAGTGGGCCAACGCGCTCTTAAGCAGCTGGTCATACTGTTTCGGCTAATTACTGTACTGCATACTGATGCAGCGGAAGTCAGCGCGAACATGCCTGGAAGCCAACGGCGACTGATTAGCGTGCAGCACAATGAGCACTGTGTTGGCGAAACAGAGTCTCTTCTATGCAACGAGGCGCACTTTTGCTTACCAGCGCAAACCATCAGCAACAATGGTAGCCTTGTCACAACGTCCCGCAAGCTGTTCCGTTCTTTGAATTCTCTCACGTGTGAACTCGTGAAACCTATAGTTAGACTGACTGCAAAACTGCCTCGGGCAGAACATATGCATATTTTGCGACGTCCCGTAGTACATGGAATCATCCTCGGCAGATCAGTCATGACTGCAATTACCGAAAGAATGCACTGTTTTTATTTCGTGTTTCACGTCTAACAGCCAGGCTGGCTATCCCTACGCACTTGTTTTTACACCATACAGTATGAGGGACATATGGAAAAAAGTAAATACTATTTATTGAACTTCCTGACAGATTAAAACTGTATGCCGGACCGAGACTCGAACTTGGGACCTTTGCCTTTGGTGGGCATGTGCTCTACCATCTGAGCTACCCAAGCACGACTCACGCCCCGTCCTCACAGCTTTACTTCTGCTAGTACCTCGTCTCCTACCTTCCAAACTTTACAGAAGCTCTCCTGTGGATAAGCCATGTCTCCGCAATAGCCTTTCTTTCAGGGTGTTAGTTCTGCAAGGTTCGCAGGACAGCTTCTGTAAAGTTTGGAAGGTATTCGACAAGGTACTGGCAGAAGTAAAGCTGTGAGGACGGGGTGTGAGTCGTGCTTCGGTAGCTCAGATGGTAGAGCACTTGCCCGCGAAAGGCAAAGGTCCCGAGCTCGAGTCTCGATCAGGCACACAGTTTTAATCTGTCAGGACGTTTCATATCAGCGCACACTCCGCTGCAGAGTGAAAATCTCATTCCGGGGGCTCTATTATTTCGAAAGTAATCTCCGTAACTATTACTACTTGTGAATCAAGATGGTCAGTGTCTCCTTGGAAAAAGTTTGCGGTTGCCTATGGAAACGTGACTGTACCCAGACGTGTAACTCTTCTTCCGAAGCAAATCGACGGCCACGAATGCCTTCCTTAGGGGCTCTAAAAACATGGCTACTGCGGTTTAGAGATAGGGACTGTATGTAGGATGTGTAAGGGCTTCCCAGTGAAATTTTCTGCTGCAACACGTGGACCCAGATGTTGCCCAGGTTGTTTCGATTACGCTGCAGAAGTTTCACTGGGAAGCCTTTAAACATCCCCCGTACAGTCCCGATACATCTCCATATTTGTGTAGCCCTGATTCGTGGCCGTAGAATTTCTTCGGACGAAGAAGCGCACATCTGGGTACAGTCATGTTTCCACAAGCAACCGCAAACATTTTCCCATGAATGCATCGATCGTTTTGTCTGACAGCGGGATAAATGTACTAACAATTATGACGATTAGTTTTGAAATAATTAACAGTTTACTTGCTTTTTTTCCATATGTCTCGTTTTCATTTGCTGTTTCTTTGTTTAATGACAGAACGTACAAGGTGCAATACAAAGAGGGCTTCTCATTTTGCTAACAGGACTTACAATCCAGGTTTAGTGCATATGAAATTGAAATGGTTACGAGTGTCATTGTTTAATTTATACAGGAAAAAGTGATAGTGTAAGATTTTTGGTCATCTAGCTGACTCATATCAGATATAATTAACGACTGCAGTTGGAGTCTACAAATGAATATTTTGGTGTTAATGCCTAGTGAATATTTTGACATTGTACGCCCCCTATTGCAACAATACTGTTGGAAGGAGTCTTGCTTTGCAGAGTGGGCAAGCCTTCGACCTCGACATTCTGCGGTGAGGCTTGGACGTCCAACACCTTTTCGACTCCTAGTAGATTCACCGTCCTCCAATCGTCACTTAGTTGCTTCTTGTGTCAGCCTCCTCTCCTGCAGACACTCAGTGAAATAATCATTTTATATTTTAGTAAAACTTTCATGCTTAATACGCCTCCTGCATTGTGCCTGTTAAAGTGATAATATCTGTCGACCTGCTGCTGATTTAAGACCGAAACTAATCTAACAGCTTTTGTTGGTTCAAGGTCTTTTTTCTGATTTCATTGTAGTATTTCAATAAATCCCAAGTCGATTCACTGTTCTGAAATCCAGTATTAGCGCGAGTTACCTTTGACCAGGGTGGAATAAGATAGCTGGATTATTACTTCGTTCTGGTGGCAAATGAAGGAGCTATTCCGTAACTATCTGCTTTTCGTAACGTTCGTTCATTAACATTTGAAAAAAAAAACTATTTACATGATACTGAAGTGTGTTACTGTTCATTAGCAAGGTGAAGCCTATAGTTTACCGAGCGAGGTGGTGCACTTGTTAGCACATTGGACTCGCATTCGGGAAAACGGCGGTTCAAACCCGCGTCCGGCCATCCTGATTTAGGTTTTCCGTGATTTCTCTAAATCGCTTTAGGCAACTGCTGGGATGGTTCCTTTGGAAGGGCACGGCCGAATTCCATCCACACCCTTCCATAATCCGATGGAGCCGATGACATTGCTGTTTGCACCCCTCCCCCAAATCAACCGACATGTCGTTTATAGTAATACATAAACCAGAAATTGATATTTGCTTATCGTAATTACGACAGATAGGATTTCATAAGTTCAGCAAATAGTCTTTGTGCACATAGGATTCGTCTTTATTTGATGAGCTCTTTCTATACTTAAATGTATAAATACGAGGTACATGTGAACAATATCAAAATTGCTTATGGTGCTGTGTGTAATTTAAACGCCGCAACACGTAAGCTATAATCTGGTTAAAGAATTTATTGGTCGCATGTTTAGACGTATCATAACAACAGTTTGTCTACTTATACAAACAGAACATTTTATGTATTGCTCCCTAGGATAGGTACGAAATAGGGAAGGGCGAAGGTACGCTTTGGAACAGTACAGTACATCACAGTATACTGCCAGCACATGGTATTCAAGGGATTGGGGAACAGTTTTTAGAGGTTTTTAAAGGGGCCCCACTTGATTCAGAGGTCGTCGCTCGTGACTCCCCTGGTGATAAGTGGTGCTGATGAGGCAGTGAGGTCGTAGGTGACGGGATTATCGTCTCTCCACGCGTGGACATACCGTACGTCAGGACACGTTTACTACGAGACCAAGAGAAGGAGTATTAATTTGAAAAATCTGCGGTAATTCAGTGGATCCCTTCCAGCAAAGCACTCACATGCAGCGCGCAGACAGTAGAGCGAAATATACTGGTGTGCAAACGTTAAGGACAAACAACTCTAGCATTAATACGCTAGGAAGATAGGTTTTTAATAATTCGAGCAGTCTCCTTTTTTTTATCAGGATGCCGCTGGAATAAGGAAGTCGTCTTTTAACATCTGTCTTAACAGACAGCTATGCACTGTATTTCTCATCCCATTGCCATTAATATGATCTCGACTTACGGCCCACGAAGTTAACGACCAGTGTTATTTGGGATTAAATTAGTTTTCGCGAAGCTTTGACTTTCTATGACTAGTCGAATTAAGTCGGGTGATGCTGAGGGAATTAGCTTAGGAAATGAGACACTTAAAGTAGTAAAGGAGTTTTGCTATTTGGGGAGCAAAATAACTGACGATGGTCGAAGTAGAGAGGATATAAAATGTAGACTGGCAAAGGCAAGGAAAGCGTTTATGAAGAAGAGAAATTTGTTAACATCGAGTATTGATTTAAGTGTCAGGAAGTCGTTTCTGAAACTATTTGTATGGAGTGTAGCCATGTATGGAAGTGAAACATGGACGATAAATAGTTTGGACAAGAAGAGAATAGAAACTTTCGAAATGTGGTGCTACAGAAGATTGCTGAAGATTAGATGACTAATGAGGAGGTATTGAATAGAATTGGGGAGAAGAGGAATTTGTGGCACAACTTGACAAGAAGAAGGGACCGGTTGGTAGGACATGTTCTGAGGCATCAAGGGATCACAAATTTAGCATTGGAGGGCAGCGTGGAGGGTAAAAATCGTAGAGGGAGACCAAGAGATGAATACACTAAGCAGATTCAGAAGGATGTAGGTTGCAGTAAGTACTGGGAGATGAAGCTTGCACAGGATAGAGTAGCATGGAGAGCTGCATCAAACCAGTCTCAGGACTGAAGACAACAACAACAACAACAACAACAACAACGCTGTATTTCCCTGCTGGCTTAACTAGTCCAAAAAGTTACGAGCTAGACATGCAGTAAATTTTATTGTTCGTTTCTGCTTCTTAGAGTACGTATTAACTATAGAGAATGCTTCTCTCTATTTATAGCAATATGAAGCATTCTGTTTCTAAACTCCACGTTGTCTTGCGCGTTGAACTGAGTCTCTGCACAGACAGAAAAGAGGAAAACACGCCCAGTTAGGCATCTTTAACTTCAAACCTTCGAGCTGTTGACCTTTTCGTAGTTATTGTCAACCGAAAGGTGCGTCCGCTGTTGAAATCGGGAAGATATATCTTGCAGCTGCGTGGTACGCCAGGACGCTAACTCACCGATTTATGTTTACGTCAGCCGCTGATTCAACGAGACGCTAGCTGGCTGACCGGCTGGCTGTGGGCAAGTGATGGGTGTGGGCATGTGATGGGAAGCACTTCCGCACGTTTGCTGTCATCACACGGTGCGTCAGTCTCCTTTGCAGTGTTAACGGGCAGGGCGTGGGACACTTCAGTGATTCATCAAGCAAAGGGCGGGTGTTAACTCTTCCGGTCGCCGCGCGAAGCAGCTTTGAACTATGACGCTCGGCCTTCTGGATGACCGTCATACTGAGACTTCGTGGGACACCTAACGAAACAGAATTTGTTGATTATTTCATTCATTGTCGGTACAATTTCAGCGGCATAAGTTGTATCAACTGGTGAAACATTACAACAAAGTAACATTGTAGAATGTTGCTAGAGCATCGTTAGTTTACTTAAGATATCTCGACTTCAATTCCTAAACCAAATAACTCAGAACTTTTATATTTATTTCGTTTAAGGGACGGTCTTTTTTGCGCTAATTTAAAGTCTGTGAAAATAAATGATGATATCTGAGAAAATAGTTTTCAAATGCACTTTGTTGACTGTAATTTCGATAGATCTCATTTCTGCTATGTTGCAGCCTCCTTTGTTCTTAATGCATCCGCGAGAAAATTGTTTTTAAAGTCACAGGGAAACTAGTCTTCACCAGATACCTACAAGTGTTGGAAATTTTCTATTATACTGTGATAACCACTCTGCAACGAAGCTTGCTCTATTCTGAGAGACTTTTTTTTCCTCTCGAAAATACCTGACCACCACGTAGATAACTGCTTTTGAACCAGGAAGATGATGCTGACTGTTCAAAATGATTCAAATCGCTCTGAGCACTATGGGACTCAACTTCTGAGGTCATCAGTCCCCTAGAACTTAGAACTACTTAAACCTAACTAACCTAAGGACATCACACACATCCATACCCGAGGCAGGATTCGAACCTGCGACCGTAGCGGCCGCGCGGTTCCAGACTGCAGCGCCTAGAACCGCTCGGCCACCCCGGCCGGCCAATGCTGACTGTAATGTGAAACATTTCAACCAATTTATTCAACATTGTTTGAAGCATGGTACAGAAATAGTTGCAGTCAGCAGACGTGAGTGAAGAAGGTTGGCGACGTCTACAGTTACGTTTACAAGCTAGCCCCAATGCCGAGCCACCACTAGCATAACTGCGTACAGTACTTTTTCCTTTTTTTGGTCATTCTAACAAGGAACTCTGTTTATTAATTCACGTAGTAATAAAAGCTGCAAAGAGAAGTTATTTGCGTCCTCTGATTGTGTAGGATTATTTAAGACAATGAAAAATAAAAAAAGCCGGGTGACTGTTTTGTGAAACTGTTTGTGTAAAAATAAAAATGAGAGAAACATTTGACCAATCTTTTGAACGGTGCTCTAAATGCTGTACACCAAGTAAGTGCGTCGAATGTTTCATCTATTTTATTTGTTACTTTTATACATGTCATTTCATTTCACAAAACATGTGATCGATTTTTTCGTTTCCTTATTTTCAAGTGTTGTTCAGAAAGCATGAAATATATTTAATTATCAATTTGTGTTATCTTATAATTAAGAGTATGCAGATCAAGAGAAAGCACAGAAGTTTCAATTTACGCTATAATTTCATTTTTTTATTTTATTTTCTCAACATTCAGAATTACACAATTTTTACATCAATGTAAGTTTTTAAGCACAAAAGAGCTAAAGTTTCAAGTGCTCAAATTTTTGACAGCTGATTTACGTCACTAGCAGCAGCTGTCCGTGAAATATTTCAATTTTCTCTAAAATCATTAACTAGGCCTTTCTTAATTACCACGATTACTTAAGAAGTTTTTTTTGTGGTTGCAAAACCGGCTGGCTAAATTGGACACCCCATTCGCCCATCTCCCTCTCTTCTTTTGACTGTGAAAATTCTGACGAAAGTATTGTGTTATTTCTATCGAGTCTTGCCTTCGCTCTGTTCATACATTCACCTCAGACTCTTCACCTAAGAAATAAAGTTTGGCGGGTGCAACTTTTTAGTTACGAATAGAGAGCTTTCAAGAGCATAAAAAACAGAACATTTATTATTTTTGAAAATTAGCACTTCAGTTTCGTTAGACACTTTTTCACCGCTGCTTTCATTTAGACCCGCTGCATTCTCTGCGCTTGGTCTCTGCTAGGCAATAGCATTTCTTGAGAGAGAGAGAGAGAGAGAGAGAGAGAGAGAGAGAGAGAGAGAGAGGTGTCGATACTGGTTGCGCGCGACACTTGCTAACGGGAGCGGCGCAGGTCGCCTCCTGGCAGAGGCGGTGGACCACATCTCCGGCCTCTGCTGCAGAGAAAGCCAGCGCAGCGCTAGAAGCCACAGCCAGCCGCTCACAGTACTTCGCACGATAGGACCGGGTGGAGAGTACATCTGGTATCCTGTCTCAGACAAAGCCTGACTGACTGCCCAAGGCACATTTATTTTATCCTAACTGTAGAGAGCATGTAATACCAACCAGACTAACCGCTGTTGCACTTAACAGAATTGAAGCTGTGAGAGCTCAGTCTGTACGGGTCCTATCCGCGAAAGCTTCTGCGTTAGACTTCCACCACCACCACCACCACCACCACCACCACCACTCGCCATCATGGGCCATGGGCCATTCGACATTTAATTCTAAACAGACTTTGCCTTGCGTTACTATCTCCAGCGATACGTATGCTCTTACAATTTTTGTAAGCTCATTCTCACCTACTGTTTGATTCCTGTCTCTGTCTTTCCTTACCTCTTGCAGTCCAGCAGACAACTTCCATGGCCCATCTGCCATCCATTCGTCCCGCTACATTTCACGACCACCACCTTTCTGTTTCCTTAATAGTCAAACCACTGAATCAACCAGCCCCGAGTCTTTAAACTTCGATGTATAAAACAGTTTCAAACTTAAGATTATTTAACAAATGAGTTAATACATTAAATATTTGACGTTAAACATGTAAGCGGGAGAAAAATAGGAAAAGGTTTGGAATTACGTTTAAAGTTTATTCGAGATTGCTAAGGACTCTCATTATCAAGCACTCGATGAATATCGCCTGGTTAATTTGGGCTCCTTTTCAAGCAAAAGCTAGTTTTTCACGCGTATCAATGTTATGGCATCATATCTCCTGAACAATGTGTCGTACAATGATACAATTTTGCAAGCACATTCACTGACATGTATAGACGCTGTCCACAAAATGTGTTGCGACTAGATCTAATATTAAAAAGTAATAAATTGAAACGTCGTGTCTGATGTTCCAGTAAAAATTTAATGAGCGATAAGCAGTGTGTCTCATTTCGTGTGGGACAGGGCATCATAAATCGGTTTAGCAATTTTGTAATATAAATTACATCTTCCACTCCTGACTATTCCCTGATCTACTCTTGTATTTTTCTGCCCCTCCTGGTTTTCCCAACATGCATCCCTCCTTGCTCGTTGAGAAACCGCAGCTTCTCTATTTATTTCTCCCCCCCCCCCCCCTTCAACAGTCTGTCAAAACTCATACCATCTGAAAAGGCAGTTTTACAGTCTACTTCAATACTTATCTTTATGAATTTTACTTGTGTTAACAGTTAACCCGGTTTTGGACGTAATGTGTCATCGAGAATTTTTTTTCTTCACACCTACGAAAGCCTTACCCCATAAATGTACGTATTCGACATTTTCTGTTAAATCTTGAAAGAAAGAATGGTTTTTCGTATTGAAGTTCTACATCTCATTGCCGTAGGAAGAATACCCTTATAACCACAATTTACATTGGACAGCTACTAGGGGGAATTTTCAATCTTCGCTTAATTTCCTTCGCTTTCCATCTAGTCTCTACAGTCAGTTGCAGTTAAAAAAGAAAAAAAACCTTAGTTATTAATTTTTAGCATTTGTTTTGTAATCTACTGATTAAAATTTTTTTTGTCATTTGATAATTGGTTTTCAGCTCTACTTCCTCTATAAAATGGCAAATGGCTCTGAGCACTATGGGACTCAACATCTGAGGTCGTCAGTCCCCTAGCACTTAGAACTACTTAAACCTAACTAACCTAAGGACAGCACACACATCCATGCCCGAGGCAGGATTCGAACCTGCGACCGTAGCGGTCGCGCGGTTCCAGACTGTAGCGCCTAGAACCGCTCGGCCACACCGGCCGGCTGAATTTTTCACTATCGTCATTAAGTCTAGAGGAAGCTGCAGCATCGTCATACGTATTATTCAACGAACAGTTTGAATAAACTTACATTAATTACTAAGAAAAAGCATTTTCAGGCTTATGTTTAAATGGACTTACTTTCCTGTTTTACTGAGAGGAATGCCCACTCAGGTTTGTAAATACATGCCAAGGGCGGCACAGCCAGTATGCGAGTGATAGCACCAACTTGACACCGGACACGGCTGCCTTCCTCAAGACGACCTGGAAAGCCCTGACTACCGCTGCCAGTCTCGATATATCTTTTTCAATATTATTTATTTTCTTCCTCGGCATTAAGGCCCTCGACATCGAGTTCAACATAGACAAACGCGTATATTCCCAAAATGCTTTTAATGAGATCGGGACCGGGAGCGGAAGCTTCTTATTAATGCCCAAAAGAAAGCACGTGTTCAGTTTGAAGGTTAGGTAACCAGAGCGCAACGCTCTCTGCCTAATGAGGCACGCAGAATCAGCTCCGGCTGACTTTCGCTCTGGCGTCCACGCAAGGCGCGCAGGTGAGGCCCCAGCGGGCGACCTAGATAGGAGGTGCGCGCTCTTCCGCCGCAAACGAAGAGACAGAAGCGACGGTGGCGGCTCGGCCAATTGCAACAAGTGGCTAATGGCGCTCGCAAGTGATTCTTCCGCCGCTCCCACGTCGTCCCTGAGCAGGACGTGTCCGCCGGGATCCCAACCTGTGATGGGTCGGCACGAGGCCGAGCCGACATGGAGCGCCAAGGATGCCGCAGCGCCTACCAGAGTCCTCTAGTGCCGATTGTGACGTCACCGGCCACGGCCTCACACCTGGAGCCGACCTGGAAAGCGCAGTTCTTCGCGCCAGTCGGGGGCTTCCCCATCCTGCCTCTCGCGACTGCCAGATAATTTATTTGGCAAACGTTCATGACGTCAAAAGGAAGCAAGGAAGGAAGGAAGGAAGGATGGAAGGATGGAAGAAAAGAAGGAAGGATTAAGGTTTAACGTCCCGTCGACATCGATGTCATTGACGACTAAGAACAAGCTCTGAAAGTTTCAAGGATGGGGAAGGAAACCGGCTAGGTTGTTTCAAAACAGTCATCCCGGCATTTACCTGGAAAGATTTATAGAAATGACGGGAAACCTGAATTTGGATGGCCGAACGTGGATTCTAACCGTCGTCCTCCCGAATACAAGTCCAGTATGCTAACAACTGCGCCACGTCGCTCGGTTCCGAGACGTCGAAAGGAAGGCAGGAAGTCTGTAGCGCGCCTGTTGACACGGCTCGTAAGGGGGCTCTGTTGACATTGAAACTGCCCTCTTATGTTCCTACCCCACCGCATCCTCGGAAATCGCGACATATTCGGAAATAAACAGCCTAGTTCAAATGGTTCTGAGCACTATGGGACTTAACATCTGAGGTCATCAGTCCCCTAGAACTTAGAACTACTTAAACCTAACTAACCTAAGGACATCACACAGATTCATGCCCGAGGCAGGATTCGAACCTGCGACCGTAGCGAGAGAATCCGGAACAGACTATTTTGAGACGAGGAAGCAATGGAGTCGCAGTGAAAAACTGCATGGGTGTGGGTGGTGCAGGAGAAAAAGTGGCTGTAAAGCTCCCTCTTTTCTAGCTAAGACTGCTGATGCAACGAGCAGTTTTTGGTCGTCACACGGCCCATACCTTGCTACCCGTTAGCCATATGGGCTGCTCCGGATTGCAGCTACTTTTGAAAGCGGTAGACTGAAGTCGAACGCACACAACGGCAGGTCGTAAAATGCTACGCAGTGGAAGACAATGGTTTATAGCCGTGTACCGTGAACAGTACGAGGCATTGTCGTCTGATGCGAGCGCCTGATATCGTTTTCCTGCAGCACCCACTGTACTCGAAGCCAGTCGAGATTCAGACGCGCTCTCACGGCTTGCAGGTGATTTTTTTTAATGATAAACTCATGACGTCCTTTGCAATACTGCATCCGTATACTTCCATTTCCTTGTTCGTACAAGTCCGAACCTGAAGTAAAAGGAAAAGGTAAAGGTAAAGATTTTTAATTATCTAGAAAATATATACTCTATGACTGTCACGGAACATCAAATACCCTATGCTGCTGAATGAATTCACACGCGCAACGATTGAGGACAGATTGAACAATCTGTTCCTCAATCGCTGCGCGTGTGAATTCATTCCGTAACTGTCAGAGCATATATTTTCTAGATAAATAAAATATAGTATAAAATAATAAAGTATAAAGAATAGTTGAAATCCTATACATTTTGTCTAGTTAGTGTGCGTTCGCGCATTTTACTTGTTTATTTTATTTTGCCTCTTATGGAAAGAGATATCATACATATTTCGCAGATTGACTACGCGAGTTTTGGGATGACTCTAAACTGTTTATTGAACTGTGTATGCAAATTTGCGACCACAGACTGTTTTGGTTTCCGCCTATTTTCAGATACTGGATTGCCTTTACCTTCAGGGTGATCTCGTCACGTTCATCGATTAATGCAAACTATAAACTGAAGGTTGTTATTTTTTTTTTCGATCAAGACACTGCTGCCGCAGCCAAACAACTGGGAGCTGATTGTACGTCGTACACCCCCTTAGGTCAAGCAATGATCTTCTGAAACATCTCTTCTACATCTACATCCATACTCCGCAAGCCACCTGACAGTGTGTGGCGGAGGGTACCCTGAGCACCTCTATCGGTTCTCCCTTCTATTCCAGTCTCGTATTGTTCGTGGAAAGAAGGATTATCGATATGCCTCTGTGTGGGCTCTAATCTCTCTGATTTTATCCTCATGGTCTCTTCGCGAGATATACGTAGGAGGGAGCAATATACTGCTTGACTCCTCGGTGAAGGTATGTTCTCGAAACTTCAACAAAATCCCGTCCCGAGCTTCTGAGCGTCTCTCCTGCAGAGTCTTCCACTGGAGTTTATCTATCATCTCCGTAACGCTTTCGCGATTACTAAATGATCCTGTAACAAAGCGCGCTGCTCTCCGTTGGATCTTCTCTGTCTCTTCTATCAACCCTATCTGGTACGGATCCCACACTGCTGAGCAATATTCAAGCAGTGGGCGAACAAGCGTACTGTAACCTACTTCCTTTGTTTTCGGATTGCATTTCCTTAGGATTCTTCCGATGAATCTCAGTCTGGCATCTGCTTTACCGACGATCAACTTTATATGATCATTCCATTTTAAATCTCTCCTAATGCCTACTCCCAGATAATTTATGGAATTAACTGCTTCCAGTTGCTGACCTGCTATATTGTAGCTAAATGATAAGGGTTTTCTTTCTTTCTATGCATTCGCAGCACACTACACTTGTCTACATTGAGATTCAAATTGCCATTCCCTGCACCATGCGCCAGTTCGCTGCAGATCCTCCCCCCTCCCCCCCCCCCCCCCCCAACCAGCACACACATGTTTATTTTGTACAGGCAGTAAGTGCTCCAGATGCAGACGTGCGGCGCACATGCGTGGTCATACGAAAGTGGGTCGTCGCCGGGAGGCCAAGTAGAGCAGACGAGGTGGCGCAGATATAGACGGCAGCTCACCTGTATCTCGGTCCCGCACAATAGTAGTGCCTTCCGCCAAGGACACGCCGCCCGGAAATTTCTGTGCGCACTGCGTAGCCGTCTGCTGCGTCCAAGAAGCGAAGTGAAAGAGCTACCAAACTGCTACTCGCGTAATTCCAGGGAACCTTCCTGCGACACCATAACGCTGCTTGTTGAATATCGAAGTGAGTATATGGTCTTAGACAGCCAAGTGTGCGCCTGGAGAGAAGGTGCATCTGCGCCGCTTTACGCTTCGCCACAGTAAGAGAGATCTCGACTATCCAGGGCAAATGAAAAATGGAATACTTGCAACATTGCAATATAAGTTCGTAGCGTTTTTCCCTAAGTTTAATAAAAACAGATACACGTAACAGAGACTTTAATATTAATAATATATTCTCCTTCACAATTTACAACTGTCTGCCAACACTGGGGTAACTTTTCGATTTCGCGACTGTACAAACCACATGGTTTTGAGGCGAACAAATCGTCGAGCCTGGTTCGGAGCGCATTTTTATACGGAAAGGAAGTTCTTGAATGTTGTTCGATAACGGAAAAAGTGAAAATATGAGGGTGCAAAATCATGTGAATAAGGTAGCTACAGAGTGGCTGTCATCCAACTCCTGTATAGTGTTTTTTGTCAGTCTAGCAGAATGCGGGCTGGCGTTTTTGTGCAGTAGCATCGCTTCACGCAGTCTTCCTGGTGGTCGTTGTGTTTGGATTGCGTCTCAGTTGTTGACAATAGAAGTCAACAGTGATGGTTACCGATCGGGGAAGCAATTCGTAGCACACTACACCGTCACTGTTCCACTAGATGCATAACATTATTTTTTGTGGATGTTCGCAAGTCTCTGTACGGCGAGTTGCTCTTTTGTTTGGGCTCAGCCATCTCATTCTTTTCCTAGTGTTAGCAGAAAGTCACCATTTCTCGTCACCAGTAACGATACAGGATAGGAATGGTTGGCAATTGATGATGAGCAAGCAGAGCGCTGGCCGGGGTGACCGAGCGGTTCTAGGCGCTATAGTTTGGAAACGCGAGACCGCTACGGTCGCAGGTTCGAATTATGCCTCGAGCATGGATGTGTGTGATGTCCTTAGGTTAGTTAGGTTTAAGTCGTTCTAAGTTCTAGGGGACTAATGACCTCAGAAGGTAAGTCCCATAGTGCTCAGAGCCATTTGAACCATTTTCTGTGCTTTTGGCTTAGAGATGCGGTACCCGTACACCTGATTTTTGCACCGTCCCCATTGCATGCTTATGCCGAACCATGGTCAATGACCACAGTTTATCACTGCCAGTTATCGAGTTCACTGATGTGGATCATTGTCGATTAATGAGTGTAAACGATCCTCGTCAAACCCCGAAAGCCTTCCTCAACGTGGAGAGTCACTAATGTCAAAACGATCGTGCTTAAAACGAGAAAAGCATTTTCTTGTCGTGGCCTTTTATTGTCGTGGCCTGTCCAGTGGCATTATCCTCACACGTGTTGCTTTCACCCCTCTATTGAATTCGAACAGAAGAATAGGTCGGAAATGTTCGGATTTCTCCACTTTACACTCCATTATTCTAGCGTCCACAGCTCCATTCACTATCTCCAAAAATATGGAAATTTGTGGTAAGGTCTTATGGGACCAAACTGCTGAGGTCATCAGTCCCTAAGCCTAGACACTACTTAATCGCAACTTAAACTAACTTACGCAACACACACACCCATGCCCGAGGGAGGACTTGAACCTCCGACGGGGGCAGAAGCACGAACCGTGAAAAGGTGCCGTAGACCGCACGGCTACCCGCGCGGCACACTATCTACAAGTGTCAAAATGACACGGTATAAACTCAAATAGTAACAGTGAACTAATAATAATAAATGTCGATAAATAAACCCAAAGCAACCAGAATACCAACACGAAAAACAAAAACGCTACGAACTTGTATACCAACCTAATAATTTATCAACCTGATTTTTTTTTGCTCTCCAGGAAAGCGAACACGAAACGATAAGCAAACACGATTTGGGAATACTGTGAGTAATGTGTCGCTGAAGTGCACCGCTTCCCTTCACGGCATACATCTCTCTCGGCGAGGCCATAAGTTCTGTCAGTCACAATTCTGGAGACACTTATCTATGACGCAGAACCAGCTTTTGTGCACGCTTTCGCAGTTTTCCGCTTTCGCTGCTAATTAGGCAGTAATTAACTCCTCCATGGTCACGGAAGTGTAAGTATTCTCATATTGCCTTTTCACACTTTTTGCCACATCAACCCACTGCGTCGTTTCACTTCATTTTCTCTTAACAGCGAATATTCTTATACCACGAGTTGATCATTTGCATTCATCTTGCAGCAAGTAATTCGAATATCAATATAGTAGTGATAAATAAAAACCCACCAACAAGATCTTTGTAGACTGCTGACAGTTTGTGTGTTCCCTTCCGGGTACAGATCTTCAGCGATCATGGATAGAGCTGGGAACGAAACGCTGCCGAAATACCTCACGCGTGCGTCTTTCTGTTCTTTCCTTTTTAACACTCATGACCAGTATTACACAATACAAGTTGCACGTGTTTCCAGCTAAACCCACAGTATGTTGTGCATGACCAAGAGGGCCGTTGTAACACAATGTTCCTACAATTCAAATTTAGAAATTACTTTATGGTTCATGTGTCGTGTTCAGTAATACGCTAAACGAAGACAAACGTAAAAGGAGCGACTTGCTTTCGAGAGGAGCAAGGTTCAAATCTCCGTGCGGTCATCTAGATTTAAGTTTCCTGTGGTTAACTTAAATTCGGTAAGGCGAATACTTGGCTGGTTCCTTTCAAGAGGTCACAGCCAATTTCCTTCTCATCCTAGTACTGTCCAAGCTAGAGCTCGTCTCTTAGTGTCGACGGGACATTCCGATAGAAATGGAAGATTTGCAGTAATTTGAAATCTGTGTGTTATATCGAAAATAAGTGTCTTTAACGTACAAGATACAGCCGACTGCAACGGCGCGAGTGTTAAATGTCGCTACCCCTGACAAAACGTCTGGAACCCCGCGACCGCTACGGTCGCAGGTTGGAATCCTACCTCGGGCATGGATGTGTATGATGTCCTTAGGTTAGCTAGGTTTAAGTAGTTCTAAGTTCAAGGGGACTGATGACCTCAGATGTTACGTCCCATAGTGCTCGGAGCCATTTGAACCGGACATAACGACTGAGCAACGGTGTCAGGTTTACAAGTGTAATTACCTGCCAAACTGTACAGATGAAAGAGACTTCGACATGACTTGCCAACGAAGCTACTTCCATGTTCCATAACTTAACTGGTTCAGATTGAAAATGAGTGTCACTGTGTCAGCCTGGCTTTGGTCAAAACGGCTCTGAGCACTATGCGACTTAACTTCTGAGGTCATCAATCGCCTAGAACTTACAACTAATTAAACCTAACTGACCTAAGGACATCACACACATCCATGCCCGAGGCAGGATTCGAACCTGGGACCGCAGCGCTCGCCCGGCTCCAGACTGTAGCGCCTGGAACCGCACGGCCACTCCGGCCGGCGGTTTTGGTCACAAAGTTGGTAAGAACACTGCGAGTGAAAGGCAAAGGTTCAGGTTAGATTCCTTACATGCACGCAGTTGTACTCTGGAAAAATATTTCACTACAGCTTACATCCCACTACAGTGCGAAACACTTGTTTTGAATCTTAGAGGGGAAAGAAACTAGGGAAGCTTTTTAAAAGTTGGATGGCAGACGTGAAGCAAGATTCTGACACGAAGTTTTTGTATGTACGCTGCACGCAGATCTTCGAGAATGAAAACGGAAGACTTTTCAAGTTTGCGTCATATTTCGTCACAATTTATGACGTTGATCCACCGGAACACTGCCGATTTTTGGCAAATAACTAGTGTCTAGTGTCTTCCAAAGAGCCCTCGAAGAGCCATATGCCAAACATGGTTTTTGTTATCTATGCGCGAGGGCTAGAATCTCGCCTTGGAGGTCCTGGGTTCAACCCTGGGTACAAATGGGTATTTTTTCCCTCGTTTCAGCCCTTCCAGAACGGCCCCAGGTGCACTTAGCCTGCTATCAGATTTACTAATAGCGCTCTCTCCCGGGAGTAAATGCGTCCAGGGCGATGGGATCACCACCCTCACCCTGCTAGTGCCGAGGCTGCACTCTGCCTCCAGTCAGACCAGAAGCCCTTTCACAGCTTGGGCGCCACACATTCATGAGAGCAGGGCAGGCCGATGCAGAAAGAGTTTTCAGGGAAATCTCAGCATGCTGGGACGGAGAAGGGAAGGAGGAGACAGCTGTTCCCAGCAGAGGAGTTTTTGGAAACGACTTCCAGTTCCTCTAGCCTGATAACTAAGCGAAACGTAGGACTGCATTTGTTTCTGTGTGTGTGTGTGTGTGTGTGTGTGTGTGTGTGTGTGTGTGTGTGTGTTAACTATGTAGGATCTTCACAGTGCTGAGAATGAAAGACCAGAGCGATGGACACAAAGCTGCGAGGAATGCCGGGATGCCACGGTGTAGGGCGTCTGTAGGAGGCGGTAGCCAGTTGTCTGCTGACGTCAGAGCGTCCGCTGATCTTCGTGCTCCGCCAGCCAAGCGTTCGCGATGGCCAGGAACCTGATACGCACGCCGAATCGATAGCTCTGGTCGGATCTGTCCCCAATCATCCACTGCGTCTAAGTGAAGACTACAGGAAGACACCGTTTACTCGTTACTCTGGGAGTAATCGACAGAACACCACTTCACTTGACGAAGAGGACTGCACGTCGAATAATAAGGAGAAAACCAAACTGACATGTTTATCGGTACTTTTCACAAGTTTTTTTTTATTCAAAATATGTGCAGTTTTTCTACATAATCGGTTGATGCTTCGATTAGTTCCCCCCCCCCCCCACATTTTTTTTTTAAAAAAATTGTGAAGTGCTATTCCACAACAGATAATCAGCTTCGCAACAGCTTAGTAGAATTTTTACCCATTTCTAATTTTAGTGTAGGGCAGGTTAGCAATTTATCCTCGCTAGTATCTCCACAAGACGGTAGTAAGAAATTCAAAACTTTTATGTTGTACTGCACAACAGACATCGCGATTCTAACGGGACTTCGCGGTTTCGACGGAAAATGAAAACAACTAGGAGGATATGTGGAGCGGATTGGACGAACCATGGGCGAAGCTGGTGGGTAGGGGTAGAAAGTGTAACAGCAGCTTGCTGAATGTCATAAGACAACAGAGAAAATCGTTCACGAGTCATATATGTTGTTCTCGCTCACTGATTTAACCGTTTACATTTTATGCAGCCCCTGTACACCGCGGTGAACGTCGATGATGTAATTATTTAGCACATCGAGTGTTCCTTTTTAGTTTACGAGATGCGACAAATTTAATACGGATGTGACTTTATGAAGTGTATATTAAAAAAAAAAAAACCGTATTAACATACATCATATAGGATTGAAAAGCCACTTGAAAATGGCAACAGGCTGAAGTCGATAATGGAATAAATTAAACGCCATTCCACCGAACAATCGCTTGGCGAATGGTCATTTCATAAATACAAACGAAGAAAAATATTTACATGTAAATGTATGGTTCAAATGGCTCTGAGCACTATGCGACTTAACTTCTGATGTCATCAGTCCCATAGAACTTAGAACTACTTAAACCTAACTAACCAAGGACATCACACACTTCCATGCCCGAGGCAGGATTCGAACCTGCGACCGTAGCGTCGCGCGGTTCCAGACTGTAGCGCCTAGAACCGCTCGGCCACTCCAGCCGGCTGGAAAGGTATCTAAAAATTAGTAGTCATAACCATTTAATCGTCACCTCGAAATAATAAAGTTGCTCGAGTATGTTTTTTTTATTTTTTTTTATATGACTGGAGTTCTGGTACACACTGAAATCTCCATGCCACAGTACCGCAGCACGCCGCTAGAGGAACCAACAGAAAACGAGAGCGTCCCATCTCCACTTTACTAGCATTTAGATTTTTATTCTCTGCTGACAAATCTCCCCGTTTTAGGAATGATCTCTTGTTACTGCCACTCAGCATTTTGTATCTTCTCTACTTCGGGCTGTCATCAGCTTATTTTGCTGTCCAAATAGCAAATCTGATCTAATTTTAGTGTCTCATTCGTAATTTCACCATCGGCTGATTTAATTCGGCTGATTCCATTATCCTTGTCTCTTTTTCGAGACATTGTCCGTTTCGTTCAACTGCTCTTCCAAATCCTTCGCCTTCTCTGTTAGAGCTGCAATGTCACTGGCTATGCTCAAAATTTTTAATTTTCTGTTCCAGATCTTTAATCCCCATTCCAAATTTCTCCTTGGTTTCCTTTGATGCTTGTTCAATGCATGGATTGAACATCTGGATGCGCTACAACTCCCCACTCCCAACTGCTGTTTCACTTTCATGTGTTTCGACATTATAAATACCAGTCAGAAGGACTGAAGAAGTCCCTCACGCCAGCCTTTTAGTGTGTGGGAGCAGCCATGAGAGAGAAACGCTTTGGGCGTGGCTTCTCGCTCAGGTCGGCGCACCCAGCGGCATACATCGCGACCTGTACCAGCTCCAGGGGGCAGCCGCCGCTCCTACGTTGTTGGCAACTTTGCGTGTTTTCCGCGGAAATACCATTACATCGTGTGACTAAGGCAGTTGGCGGGCTCCTAAGCGGTGTGCCGGTTTGTTATCGTGGAATGCGGTGATGCGCGTCATTTGTTTGCACGTGGCGGACAGGAAACACAGGTCGGGTCACGCCAAGGCTGCCTGTGGCCACGGCGGGACTTCCCCGCTGTGTTGGTTACGTCATCGCTTCCAGCTGCTAGCAGGCTGGCGCTCTTCCTGCGCGCACTGACAAATTACTTTTGTCGGGGCTAATTTTCATAGGGACTCGCCTCACATATTTCAGTCTCACTGCAAGATGTTCTTTGGTTTCACTTACGGACGTTCCATTACTGACATGAGAAGTATCGATACCTATGTATTTGGTATCAGTACTACTATATAATTTCATAGAATCTTAAGAAATATGGGAGTATCAATATCAGAAGTATCGAATGGTCTGGGGCAAGATAACCTTTCGATACCATGTTGCAGGAAACTGAAGACACTTGACTGCATTAGAACAACTTACTAATTTCCTATCGGTTTCGGTCTCTGACATCATATGGCACCTAAATCAGCGTTAGAAAACAGAAATGATAACAAAACCTCAATGTGCAAAACGTCATACAGACACGATTTACAAAAACGTAACTAACGAAAAATTGGCTATTGCAAGTCACACCGAACAGTCGCATTAAAATTGGCAGCTTCATTTGTAATAATACAGAAGAACAATACTTTTCACATATCAGCAACCTTCCTCATGCATACATGCACTGGCCTTACGTAGTCAGAACGTAGCATGAGCAGACAAAGCTCTTGTAGCCTCCAAGACAACTCCACGATATCCAATCGATATAAATCACGACATACAAAGATAACAAAACAAGTATAATTAGAAAAATTACAGTATAGGCAGAAGTTGTTAAGGTACAAAAATCATAAGCATTGATTATCAAAATCAGTTTCATTTTTTCCTATGTATTTAGTATGCACTACTTGAAAATGTAAACAAAGCAACTTGTGACAAAATTGAAACACCTGCCAAATTCTAGGTGCAATGTTAAAAGTCAATGTATCATCTGTCCCAACAGACAGGTACATACGAACAAATAACTATGATTAAGGTTCCCATTATATTACTAAGAAGTTACGTCTCCACAGAAATAAGAAAAACTAATAAGAGTTAAACAATACAAGGTACAGAGTATTATAGCCCAATAACACAATAAAGGATACCTTGGTGATAGTATGCAGAAGACCTGGCGGAAAAAAAAAAAAAAAAATTTCACGTCCATTCGTGTGGATAAAGTAATGTAGCACACACATCTATCTGATTGTCAGACAAAAGTTATATGGAACACGTTTCCTCAGAGGGATCAATAAACAACATCCAAATTTATGAGATCAATATGGAACATCACACAAATAACAAACGAGTTTATAAAACTTCTACAAATTCAAAATAGCCAATATTTCGTAAGTTATGTTTTTGTATTTCGTGTCTTTGTGACGTTTTATACGTTTGGTTCTTTTTGTCATTTCTGTTTTTTTAACGTTGATTCGGGTGCCAGATAGTGGTCAGTGGCCGAAACCGGCAGCAAATTAATAAATTATTCCAATGCAACCAAGTGTCACTAATTTCCTGAAATATCTATCCCGCCGCTGACAGTTGCCTGAAGAAAACATTCTTTAGTATCAGGTTAATGGAAAGTAAAAAGTTTGCAGTGTATGTTAATACAGAGAACCCCTGTGCAGTAGGAACATTACATATGACGTACAGACTCCAATGAACGTATCAGATTTCAGTAACATTTACCAAAAATACGTATTATGTAGCAGTTGTTGAAGTACTGATTTTTTACTCTAGCTGGTTCCTGCAAACATACTATAAGTCTCATCATATTTTGTGTTGAATTTAAAATGCTTTTGTCTTGAAGAAATTCTAAAGATACAACATCTAATGACGCGTATACAAGAGAAGCCCTTTGTTCTGGTTCATCCGAGCCAAGCGGGACCGGCCGACCGCCGTGTCATCCTCTGCCAGTTGCGTCATTTGGATGGGGTATGGAGGGGCGTGGGGCCAGCACACAGCACTCCCGGCCGTTGTCGGGTTTCTTGACCTTGGAGCCGCTGCCATTCACTCAAGCAGCTTTTTAGTTGACGCAACGAGGCTGAGTGTACCCGTTACCAGCCCTCTCACCAACGGAAAGTCCCTTGGCAGTACCGGGAATCGAAGCCGGATCTTGTGCTTAGCAGCCAGACAAGGTCACCACTGAGCTTCGGAGGAGGACAATGACACGTAAATATCGAGGCCTAGCTTTTTGTTGTGGTTGGAATATTTGTCTTCTTCTCCGTACGTTTATATTTTAGACGCAAATTGGTCCATGACATCAGAGCATCATTTCCCTATTTCGACATGTACTCTAAAGAAGCACATTTTCTCTTCGTACATTACTTCATTACAGTAACATCTGCGCACGAGCGTACAGTAGCAAGTACTGAGGAAGTCTGCTCCTTACTGGAGCTTCTGCAGGAGGTAAGCTTCTTTCAAGGAATAAACTTTTGCCAAATCATTTTCACTTCAATGTAGACAATGAGCGTATGGCATTGGTGGCCGGGAGACCCCTTGCGGGGCGGTTCGGCCGCCGCTCCCCAAGTTCTTTAACGCCACTACGGCGACTTGCGAGTGAATGAGGATGAAATAATGATGAAAGACACACAACACCCAGTCATCTCGAGGCAGAGAAAACCCCTGACCCCGCCGCGAATCGAACCCGGGAACCCGTGGGCGGGAAGCGAGAACGCAACCGCAAGACCACGACCCGTGGACACTTCAATGTAGAGATCCATCAATACGCCGCAGCGTTAAATGGCTCGTATGCTCTGAAGTAATGAAAACAGGCTCCGAAGTCCCATCGGTCAATAATTATGATCATGATGACATACTACAGCTGATGCACTTCATTCATTCACTTAATAAACTAAGTTTTTTTTCAGTCAACAACTCTTGAATGCATAAAAACTTCCGGTGCTTTTCAAATTCTCATAATTTTTAATGGTACCCACAGCGACTTTTCTTGGCATCTTTAAACACCGATATATATGGAACGGCGAGTTACAATTGAAGAATGTAGCCTATTCGTCGTCGCAAATGTATATTTCACGGAACAATTTAATCACACAGCTTCAGCTTGTTATGAGCTAATTCCGAGCGCTGTGGATGTACTAAAACGTATAGCGCATTGAAACATAGTTTTGTGCATAAAAACAATACGCGTGCAGTCTATATAAGAGGCAGCTACATTGCGATATCGTAACCGAGGAAGCATTACAACATTCACAAACGCGTAATTCCACTCTTCGGACATGAAAGGGAAGTAAGCGCGTACGTACGGAGATATGTTATCCTTGGCAATTTGGATGACTGAAATCCTTCCGTGTGTTTCGTCCCGGCGATGCCGTGGTCATTGCAGACGTACCTGAAGCTCTGACAGTGAGAGTATGGGGAAGGAAATGAATGGATGTGTCCTTTTGCAAGGAAACATCCAGCAGCCACAACAGTCAGTGGTTCCTGACGAGGAGGAGGTAATCATCGAAAACTTGAGTTCTTAATCGAATCTGATGTGGCACGAAGACTGCTAATACTTTGTAAACTTAATGTGGCTGGCCGAACGGCAATCTGACTGCACAGAGCGACGTGACGCAGTGGTAACACAGTCTACTCGGAGGACAGTAGTTCAGAGACTCAGCCATCCAGACCTAGTTTACACGTGATTTCTCTAAATTGCTCAAGGCGAATGTCTGGATCGGGATGGTTCCTTTAAAATGGTTGACGGTGACTTTTCTTCCGCAGTTGGTGCATGTACTTCATCTCTAATGACCTATTCCCGAATGCAAGTACTCTACCGGGAATCGAAATGTTGCCCCAACAGTTAGCTAAAGCCCTACCAGCGGCGATGGGTTTAGTGACTTACATTTGTTGTTCACGGCTACGTAGCGTTTTTTTTCCTTTTTTTTTGAGCAGTTTGCGAAATTTATCACTGTACATGCCACTTCAGCATTGTATCTCACGGCACAGCCTGTAATTTATGCAACCAGACCGACGCGCAAGCAGGTGGGCAGTATGAATGGTCGCGCAGGCGGATCAGGAGATAAGCCGACTTTGAAGTGGTGACTATCTGGAAGCGCTGCTAAAGTTGCCGAGTTCTAGTGACGCTCGTCCTGTAGGTTGTAGGTTCGAATCCGAATGGTAAAGGAATTATCAGGGGGGCGGCAAGAGCGAATACAACCCTCGAAAATAAACTGTATGTCACCTACTTCTGACAAATACCTGAGGTCGTTGCTTGTGATACGAGAAAAAGCATACAAGGTAAAGCCTCTAAGTGGTATGAAACATTGTTACCCCACTGTTGTCTCCCGACATGAGAGAGAGTTGCAGTTTCCCCTACAACAAGAGCAATACACTAGATGCACTTTTAAGACTGAAAAATTATACTCATGATTAGAGTCATTAAATAGTGTGTTGATGTGTTTGAGTCAAGCGAGACATATCAGTTTCAGGTGTGAATAGGTCATCGTTCTAGCAGCGCATCAGTGCGAAAGACCAGCAAGGAGACTTATTAAATTTTAAGAATGCCTACTGCAACCGTAAATATAGTTTCACGTGAAACCTATTATCGTGCTCATGATCTGCCGATATACACCACGTACCTACACCTCGCGCCTTTGGTCTGTAAATAGGCAGGCGTGGGTGAGAAGGCGATCTTTTTGTGACGATATTCAACTATACAAGCAGCGATCGGATATTTCTAGACTGTTTACGAATATGAACTGAAGTTGAGTTTGTTTCCTTCGCTAAATTAAAAATAGCTTTATCTCTTAGTGGTGCGCCACGGCTACTCTCTTTACCATTCTTGTCTCGTTCCTCCCAACCTGTACGGCGGAAGGCCGTTAGCACCTCAACGCTGCGAGAATACGGAGTGCCGGGTGGAGCGTCAGTGCACGGGCTTAGCAACACTCAGCTCACGTGTTTGCGTTTCAGAAACGTGGCGTGGGGATTTTACCAGACAGCGTTGGCCGACCTCAACTTGGCGCGAGCTTTCACCAGGAAAGGCCGCCTCGGATACGACCGGCGTGTATCGGCGATCTGGCTCCAAGCTGGGCACTGGCTAAAACGAGTGCCGCTCGTTTCTCGACCTGTAGGTCACCTTGTCAACGTAAATATAGCTTGAGAAGAAGGTAGACCTAGTCTTCCACGTCCCGTCGACGTTTAGGTCATTAGAGATGAAGTCATGCACCAATTGCGGAAGAAAAGTCACCGTCTTCTTTTTAAAGGAACCACCTCGATCCAGACATTCGCCTTAAGCCATTTAGAGGAATCACGTGTAAACTAGGTCTGGATGGCTGAGTCTCTGAACTACCGTCCTCCGAGTAGACTGTGTTACCACTGCGTCACGTCGCTCGGTGCAGTCTTGCGATCGTGATTCGCCGACTGAATTGGCGTTTCAACTAACTTCTACATCTTTTACATTGTTTCTCGACTCGACAGAGGTTCTTGGCTCAAATGGCTCTGAGCACTATGGGACTCAACTGCTGAGGTCATTAGTCCCCTAGAACTTAGAACTAGTTAAACCTAACTAACCTAAGGACATCACAAACATCCATGCCCGAGGCAGGATTCGAACCTGCGACCGTAGCGATCTTGCGGTTCCAGACTGCAGAGCCTTTAACCGCGCGGCCACTTCGGCCGGCTGACAGAGGTTCTCCAACGACGTCTTGGGAATAGAAGACTCCATGATAATGAGTACAATGGAGAGACTGCTTTCATCGCAGCCGTACAATTGCAAGTGAGTATGGAAGTATTTACTCTTATCGTAGAAAAATTATAAGGAAGAATGACCATATTGAGTACGTGTTACGTAGACATTCATTTGTAATCTGAAAGTAAGAGTGTCAGTCCAGAAATTTTCCAGACTGGATTAATAAAATATAGAGGAAAGCTAAGATGGCTGTTTTAATACTTCGGGTGTTCTGCGTTAGTTTCCATCCCCTATTGAGTACATAACACCACATGAAAGTGTCAGAAAAGTTCTTTTTTGGGACGTTGTGCAACTCTCTTGAATGTTGGTTATGTCGTTAAAGCATTGACTCTTCATGTGAATTTCTGCACTTTGTCGCTTTTTGTAAGGTTCGTATTGGTTCAAATGGCTCAAATGGCGCTGAGCACTATGGTAACATCTGAGGTCATCAGTCTCCTAGAACTTAAAACTACTTAAACCTAACTAACCTGAGGACATCACACACATCTATGCCCGAGACAGGATGCGAACCTGCGACCGTAGCGGTCGCGCGGTTTCAGACTGAAGCGCTCGGTCACATCGGCCGGCAAGGTTAATATTGATAACTTCAAGTCTCACCATCAGAGATGATTTTTTCCAGAAATGAATCAAGCCGTGGTAGGCATCCATACGTCCGTGGTTTTCGTTCCGTAATCAAGGTGTGCGCGACAAACTTTGCTTACACGTTTCTACTCTTAAAAACATTCCGAAGAATGTCTTTAACAATTGATTTGTGTATGTTGCTCCATTACGATTTCTGACAACAACGTTAACACACTACGGAAGGGCATCCGCTACTTAACAGTGCCTGGACACAAGAGACTGAACAAATAAACATCTGTCGTTTACAGTTGTTAGTTTGATCGGCCACCATAATTACCGCGCTGACGTCGCTAACACGTCAGGAACAGAGTCTCGAAACATTTTGTACTGACGGTGTACACTCCATTATCCCAGAGATTCCCTGCTTATGAACCCGCCATGTGCGCTCTCTGATAAATCTGAGCTATGGCGACTGTAATTTTGCCTTCCAGGAAGTAATTTCCTGCAGGTGTTTTGCTTCCTGAGACGCGAAATGTTTCTGTAGAATTAGCGAAACTGCAACTTAACACTTCTAGGAACACATCCTCTACTTTTCAGTTCCAATCGAAAGTTCTCGTGCCAGGATGGCGAGAATCACGCCAGTTCACTCGACTTCCGGGACTCCAGTTTGTGAAGCGAAACTACAGCTCTTTGGCAAATAATTTTCTTTCGCGGAAGTACTTATCGCATAGCGGTAAAAACACATGCAACACTGCACTTTTCCGCTTCTGTAGCCTCAATGAGTCAATGAGTGGGATGTAGCTGGCTTTCTTGCGCAATGCTCTCCCTGTTTGTAAACAACCTCTTTTTACGAAACAACGGTCTCCGATAACGTGTACAAAGCTGCAATTTACTGTTCAAAAACATTTCCTGGCAACAGGTTCACCAGCATTAAGGTATACTGCAACGCTATACATGCTGTTGTCTGTAAATTTCCGTATACACAAGTAACCAATTACTTTTTAGCTTACATGTTGGGAAGAGTTAAGCCATTCCGTTTGTGTTTGACAGAAGCAAGCTGGAGAGAGCATAGCTCCAATTCGTTGCTTTTCGATGGCAAACTTAGCGCGTGGTTAGTTTCTACCGACGTTGCTATTGAGGTGTAGCGCAAGCAGGTGATGTTGCTCATTTGAGCAGATTTGTTGGCTGGTACAACTATGAACATTAGAAGTAGTTGTCAGATGCCCAACCTGAAAAAAGGAATAGCTGTTAATGCGACGTACCTAAACACATTCGTTTTGTCGATACACTGTAGTACTGTTCGTATATGGTGTAGACAACTTCAACAATGAATGGAAGAACTTAACGTAACACGTTTGACAGTTGGCCTCAAAACCAACTAGAAGTAGACAAAAAAAGCAAACAGTACCGATAAAATGGGAAGAACTAGTAATGAAGTTTAAGGCTACATTTTTGGTACTGAAAAGGCAAAGTTCTTCAAAAAGTATTACCAGTTGCGACTAATTAAAGTAAGGCACGCACTTTTAATGAGAAAAACACTAAAAATCTAAGGATTTTTCAGTGGCCAATAGAAAGATGCATGTTGGGAGCGACTACGGCAGATGTAAAAACAGGAAACTGTATCAGGTAAAAGAAAGTGCAAGACATAATTACGATTGTAATGAACATTTAATGTATATGGGAAAGATATGTAGTCCGGCGAATCGACGGTAGGTGGGCCAATAAAGTTTTGCTTCGTGCCAAGTGGCAAGACAGAATTTTGGAATGGAAGGTGAGCAGATGAGATTAAAAAATATTGGTGAGTACAGCTGAGCTTTCAAAGCTTTTATCTAACAACCGCTGGTAGTGAAGCATGGACTGTGAGGAAAACCAGAACAGATGGTTCAAATGGCTCTGAGCACTATGGGACTTAACATGTGAGGTCATCAATCCCCTAGAACTTAGAAGTACTTAAATCTAACTAACGTAAGGACATCACACACATCCATGCCCGAGGCAGGATTCGAATTGGCGAGGAAAGGAATTTGTCGAAAACACTAACAAGAAGAATGGTCAGGCTTCTAGGACATCTATTAAGACGTCACGAAATGACTTCCATGGTACTAGAGGGAGCTGTAGAGTAAAAACTGTAGAGGAAGACAGGGGCTGGAATACACGCAACAAACAATTGAGGACGTAGGTTGCAAGTGCTACTCTGAGATGAAGAGGTTGTCGCAGGAGAGGAATTCATGGCAAGCCGTATCAAACCTGTCAGGAGAGTGATGAAAAAAATAGTCCTCTTTTTTGGCGCAAATAGTATCACGTTTAGAAAACTGTTCTGTTCCTCTTAAGGTGAGCAAGCGGGTCTGTATTTACATAAGTATTCCTTCCTATATTTACTATTGCTGGCTGAGCACAAGGCAAATGAAACACACTTGAGGCAGAGGCATTTCGCGATTCCGCGAGAACAGCCGCTTGAATTCGCCTTTCAAGAAGGTAAACACAAAGGCGAGTGGGAGCGGCGGCTGTTCGCAGAAGGCTGCAAGCGAGGCGGTGCTGGCCGACTGTCCTTGACCTTACCACGACACCGGCGCCAGTTCCCGGGAAGTGCGCTTTAATTTTTGCCTGAGCAGCGTTGGCCTGCGAAGACGACGGATCTCTTCCAGTACTCCGGCCGTGCTGTCTGTTACCTCCATCGCGTTTGCATCACACAGGAGTGGTGTAACTTCACCGGTCACGGAGAACTGCGGATGACTCTTGGAATCCTTAGCCATAATGCCCTAATCGTAGTATGTCGATAATTCACAGTATCTGAAGAGGAAAACAGCCATCCTCCTCGGAACAAGCACTCGGCAGTCCGTCATTTCAGCATTAAGTTTTACGTCAGTGCTGTGAAATCGTTGCAAGCTAAGAAATCTGTAGTGGTCAAGAATCGCGCCAGTATTTAGTAGTGGTACCTCGGGGAAAATTGACAATGTTGACTGGAATACTCTATTTCAAATTCAGAAGGTGGCAGGGGTAAAATACAGGGAGCGAAAGGCTATTTACAGTTTGTACAGAAATCAGATGGCAATTGTAAGAGTCGAAAGGCACGAAAGGGAAGCAGTGGTTGAGAAGGGAGTGAGGCAGGGTTGTCGCTTATCTCAGATGTCATTCAATCCGTATATTACGCGTACAGTAAAGGAAACAAAAGCAAAATTTAGGGTAGGAATTAAAATCCATGGAGAAAAATATAAAAAGTTTGAGGTTCGCCGATGACATTGTAATTCTGTCAGAGACAGCAAAGGACCTGGAAGAGCAGCTGAACGGAATGGACAGTATCTTGAAAGGAGGATATAAGACGGACATCAACAAAAGCAAAACGAGGATAATCGAATGCAGTCGAATCAAACCAGGTGATCCTGAGGGAATTATATTAGAAATGAGTTTCGCTATTTGGGAAGCAAAATAACTGATGACTGTCGAAGTAGGGAGGATATAAAATTTAGAATGGTTATGCCAAGGAAAGCGTTTCTGAAGAAGAGAAATTTGTTAACATCGATCATAGATTTAAATGTCAGAAAGTCTTTTCTGAAAGTATTTTTATGGAGTGAAGCCATGTATGGAAGAGAAACATGGACTATAGCTAGTTTAAACAAGAAGACAATAGAAGCTTTCGAAATGTGATGCTACAGAAGAATGCTGAAGATTAGATGGGTAGATCACGTAACTAATGAGGAGGTATTGAATAGAATTGGGGAGAAGAGGAGCTTGTGGCACAACTTGACTAGAAGAAGGGATCGGATCACCAATTTAGTGCTGGAGGGAAGCGTTGAGGGAAGAAGTCGTCAAGGGAGATCCAAGAGATGAATACAGTAAGCACATTCAGAAGGATGTAGGTTGCAGTAAGTACTGAGAGATGAAGAAGCTTGCACAGGATAGAGTAGGTTGGAAAGCTGCATCTCTGTCTCTGGACTGAAGACCACAGCAACCATCTCGGGGAACGATGTCGTACCACTAATCAAAAGACCATTGACAGAAAGTTCCAGTTTAGGATGCTCATGAGTGTTGTCAGCTTCTATTCATCTACTCATCTATCTTGTGTACAGCATGACGCAGCCGTCTCCAAGGATAAGTATAATGCGTGTTTTTATAGGCCGTTTGAAAGTCTTTGCATGAAACATCTCGAGGTACAGATCGCGTCACGGAAAAGAACTATTGTTAGAGACGAAATGTTTGCGAACGCTTACCGATGATGCTAGGGCGCTGTTTTTTATTGGTTCTCAGAGCGAAGACACACTGCGGCAAGTGTGTGGAATATGTGTAGCACGTCATCCAGTCATCAGCTCTGCGTGAAAGAGGATAGGCCGTACAAAATTAGAGATCCTGATTTTCTTCTAAGATATTTTCTCCGTTTGGAGACATTCTTAAGATTTTCTGTTGAAGATTACTATCAGTTCAATAGGATACATAGTAGATGAACAACGCAGAGTGCCTATGCCCTGCTGCCTCTTAGGGGCATAGGCCGGCCGGGGTGACCGAGCGGTTCTAGGTGCTACAGTCTGGAACCGCGCGACCACTACGGTCGCAGGTTCGACTCCTGCCTCGGGCATGGATGTGTGTGATGTCCTTAGTTAAGTAATTCTAAGTTATAGGGAACTGATGACCTCAGCAGTTAAGTCCCATAGTGCTCAGAGCCATTTGAACCATTTGAACTAAAGGAAAATAGCAAATAAGTAAACACCTTGCAGGTGGTCAGCGTCGTGTGTTGATGTATTGCTCGGGCATTTCGCAGCGGCTAAACGCCTGACGTGAGGTGCGCCAGGCGCATGCGCAGAGTGGTCGCGGCGCAACGCCTACGAGCCGCTATTTCGGACTTTGCACCCGACGCTCCGCGCCGAGCCGTGCAGACTCTCCTCGTGGAAGCCTGGCACGGTCCGAAAGCTACGTGCCTGCAGATGGTAGCCAAGTAGCTAGTAGCCGCTGTCCATGGCCGCTGCACGGCTGCACCTCCGGCCTCGCGTGTTGCCCGGAGAGCGCGTTGCGTGACCTAACTGTTAAGGCACTCTTTGCACCAGGGCAGCCGTGTACAACGTACACGTCTTCCGTGTCAGTTAAGCGCGGTCATTAGCAAGTGAATGTCGGCCTAGTCTTCTCAGTTTCTCAGACTTTCGTATATACAGGTCAATTCGGCGGTGATGATGCATTACGAAATAATTTTTTCATGATGTGAAGCCACAGTCACATAAAGCTTAACGAAAGATGTAAACGACAGCTGACTATGATATGCTTTATTACACGATCCAGATTTCAGCCTTAGGCCATTTTCAAGTGTTAACAACTGTGATAAATCATCTGACTTGTGTGGATCACAAGTCATCGTTAAAATATATTTTGACATCTGCAAAACTTGAAAACGGCCGAAGGCTGAAATCTGGATCTTGCAATGGAACATATAATACAGCCAGATTGCGGTTATATATTTCAGTACGTTCCGAGAGTATGCAGAAGGCAAAAGTGTGTCAGTTTGGAACCACATTCGAGTGGGTGTACCTCCCTTGGAATGCATTTGCGGCTATTTGCCCATGTGACCTTTTCCTCTCCTTATTCTCTCAAGGTCGTTTCCATCAGTTTCCCCATTAACCAGAATCACCTTGTAGTGAACCAAGTGTGCTCAAGCAGAGGAAGTCAGCGAAGACTAAATGATCGAGGGATGGGTGGGTCGATCTCTCTCTCTCTCTCTCTCTCTCTCTCTCTCTCTCTCTCTGTCTGTCTGTCTGTCTGTGTTATCAGAAAATGCTGACTACATCAAGGTTTGGCTCTCCGCAAAATGAGAATCGCCGTCAGGAAAAACGCAAAGAAAAAACAAACGTAAAAAACTGGACTATTATTTTCCGAAACTGCTACGAAGTACTGTGGGTTTTAACTATTATTTTGTAAAAAAAGAATGTTTCCGGCGAGTAAGTGTAATTAATGCAGTGGGATTTCAAATGTGACTAGCAGCATTTTTTGTAAATACAGCGAGTAGCAATTTTCGGAAAAATGTGTACTTAATTTTATCCGTGAACTATGGGGTCCGCATTAAATTCTGTAATCGAGAGCGCGCTGAATTATATTTCGTATTAATGATTCTCCTTTTACTTCTGAACATAACAGTTTCATATTTAAAGATGCAAAGCAAAGAAACTACATTTTGTCCCAGTGACATTATTTTACTGAAAGCACTTATTTGGTGACGGCCTAGAAAAAGTAAAGCAGACATCAGTCTGAAGGTCGGTCTGAATGCCATAGTGTTTTAGTAGGCATGGTCGTTGCTTCCTCAGACCTTTGAACTGACTTTAGCCAGTTGTAGAGGGACCTGCAATGTAAGACAAGACTGCAAACCACTGTGCATCTTGGTACTGCAATGTAAGACAAGACTGCAAACCACTGTGCATCTTGGTACGTTTCACGTTAACAGAGACTGCCAAAGATGGAAGGATTTATAACTGGCGTTAAAGATCATAGGACTAGTCGGTGCTTTAACATCATACTATGTACCCGTAGTCTTGCGTTTAACTGCTGAGCCATGTAATTAGCAGAAAATCATTAACGGAACAAAACGCTGTATGATTTTCATACTTAAATAATTATTTCTTACCTGCTCAACTTGCACAAGAAGTTGAAATTGCAGTAATTGTTCACACTAACTCGCCTTAGCTTCTACGCAGCGATGACAATGCCATTCCAAGTTCTCTAGCACCTGTGCAAGCAGTGTCGTTTAATTCTTGCCAGGTAATCCTTTTCACTCACGACCAGAGTTTTTCACTTGTCCTCAGAAAGAGAGAGAGAGAGAGAGAGAGAGAGAGAGAGAGAGAGAGAGAGCGCAGTATCTTTGTCACGTATCATTTCCGGAGCGGTGAACATCAGCGACAGTTTTTCAGTACGTGGCAGTGGTGCCATTCTCCAGCCCGATGATAAAGCACGGGGTTCCCCTAATTTCACTGGTCTGGTCCGATCCGTCAGTTTTCAAAGTCGAGTCGTTTACATACAATGTGTGGTGTGTTTCCTGATGACCTTTCGGAACAAACTTCTGAAGGTGTCGGCAGGTAGCAGCACCTTACAGCAGTGCGTTAACAGAAAATGGCTTATCATAGTGCCTAATTTCACACTGGAGGGTGACTGGTTCAAATGCCTACATGTTAAAGTAATTGGGCGGAGCGGTTGGAGGTGGTGATGTCGAGGAGATGACCGGCCGTCTTCTTTGTGTACGACGGACTAGTTTCGGGTTCTTGTGCCTGTAGTCAGGTATCAATAAAGTGGTTCTCTCTGGGTAGAACATGTAGAAAGAATGCGGTCTATTGACACACAGTCAAATGGATTTAGAGAACATCGTTCTTGTGGAACACAAATAGTTCTTTACTCACACGAAGTGTTGAATGCTGTTGACAAGAGATTTAAAAATGATTCTGCACTTCTAGGTTTTCACAAGGCTTTTGACACAGTACTACACAAGCGGCTTGTAGTGAAATTGCGTACTTATCGAATATCCTGTCAGTTACGTAACTGGATTCGTTATTTCCTTTGAGAGAGATCACAGTTCGTAGTAACTGACGGAAAGTCAGCAAGTAAAAGAAGTGATTTCAGGCGTTCCCCAAGGTAGTGTTATAGGCCCTTTGCTGTTCCTGATCTATACAAACGATTTAGGAGACAATCTGAGCAGCCGTCTTAGATAGTTTGCAGATGACGCTCTCGTTTATGGACTAGCAAAGCCATCAGAAGATCAAAACAAATTGCAAAGCTATTTAGAAAAGATATCTGTATTGGCACGAAAATTGGCAAATGACCCTAAGTAACGAAAAGTGTGAGGTCATCCACATAAGTGCTAAAAGAAATCCATCAAACTTCGGTTTCACGATAGATCAGTCTAATCTAAAGGCCGTAAATTCAACTAAATACCTCTCCTGCAGAGAGAATTTTGCTGCGGTAGGGCAACAGGTAATTAACAGCGTTAGAGTAAAATGGCACGGCAACTGGAAATATACTCCAAAGTTGACGTGGGGCAGTTCGATTCTTGCGGACAAAACATCTGAAACGCAACACATTAGGTCTACAGCTTTGGATGCGCCGTTTATTCTCAAAGTTCGAAGCTTTACACGAGAAGCTTAGAAAAAATTTACGATTGGAAGTATTGCCCATCATCAGGCACTATTTTCTCCGATTTTTCGGGCAGCATAAGAATTCGGGGACAAAATAATTGGGCATCCTTTACCGAGAGCCATGAATCGATACAATTTTGCATTTTTTCATATAACAGGACCTGCACGTCAGCCAAGCCGTGTGCCATTGATCAATACAGGTGGAAGTCAGAGGTAGCAACGTCTAGAAAATACAGCGGGTGGCGTAGGACTTCCCGTTTCGAAGTGGCCGTGCGGTTAAAGGCGCTGCAGTCTGGAACCGCAAGACCGCTACGGTCGCAGGTTCGAATCCTGCCTCGGGCATGGATGTTTGTGATGTCCTTAGGTTAGTTAGGTTTAACTAGTTCTAAGTTCTAGGGGACTAATGACCTCAGCAGTTGAGTCCCATAGTGCTCAGAGCCATTTGAACCATTTGAACTTCCCGTTTCAAGGTTTCCAAATAGGTTTCGACGGTTATTGCGATATGGGTTCGAGCAATGTCATGCTGAAAAATCATCTTTTCGTGTCTACCGCTGTATTGTGGCCGTTTACCTTTCAGAGCTAGGCTCGAACGCATCAATCGTTTTCGACAACAATTTTCTGTGATTGTTGACGTCGGCTTCAGTAGCTCGAGAACCACCTCTCTTCCACCGCAGTGCCGCTCTTCGATGTTAAAATCACCTTTCTTGAAGCGTTGAAACCATTCTCTGCAAGTCCTTTCACTCATAGGAACTGAGCGAGGTGGCGTAATGTTTAGCACACTCGAATCACATTTGGGAGGGCAGCTGCTCAAATCCGCGTCCGGCCATCTTGATTTAGATTTTCCGTGATTTCTCTAAATCGCTTCAGGCAAATGCCGGGATGGTTCCTTCGAAAGGACACGGTCGACTTCCTTTCCCATATTTCCCTAATCCAATGGGGACCCATGACCTCGCTGTTTTGTCCCCTCCTCCTAAATAAACCAATTAATAGGAGCCTCACCACAGGCCTTACCCATCATTTTTTGAATGTTCAGTCCAGAATTTCTTCACGTTAAGGCAGAAAAATAAAACTTACACCAAATGACGAGAATTTCGCTCGTAAGTTGACATATTCAATCGAGAATAACTTTAAGATGCAATCAAAAATCAAATAATTCTATGATGGCGTTATGTTTACAACGCCTAAGCTCACTATATGACACAGTCTACCACCTGCACCACCACTTGCCATCTATTGCAAAATGGCGGAAGCAAAGTTGTAGGCGTAATAGATTTGCAGTGAAATTCTGGCGGTATATGAACCAGCTGTATACTGTATAAATTGTGCTCTTGCGCCATGCGATTACCATATTTCGGCAAACTGTGGAGAAAGAGATTTTCCGAAGACGAGAATGTCCACACAGCAGTTCTCGAATGGCTGCATGACCAAGGAGCGTATATCTGTCATGGAGGAACTGAACGATTGGGACTTGCACACGTTACGTGGACATTCGCGCGCCGGAGATCATCGCCATCCGTTTCTCGTGTGTGCCGTCGTGTTTTGTGTTCAGTGTTCGCCGTCACGCTCCATCGTTCACATGTGCCATCGAAATCATCAGTGTTTGTGCGTCGTGCCAACAGTTTGTATTGTGGATTATCGTCGAGTGTGAACGGCTCCGTGTTTTTGTATTCTATGTCTACTGTTTTTTTACCCGCCATTATGTCAATTATGAGTATTCTTTCTGTTTTCTCATTGTCTACTCTAAGGCTGAAGAGCAGCGTAGAATGCTGCTGTCAGCCTACCTGTTGTTTGTACAGGTATCAAAATTACAATAAAGGAAAAAAAAAAAAAAAACTGAACGATTGGTAGAAATTTCTTACCGTTGCTTACAGGAACTTTGTAACTATGTTGAAAAATAGTGTGTTATATATCTGCAGCATTTCTAAGTGTAGTGCAGCATACAATAAAAGTTACTTGGACTGTGATAATAATGTGTAACTTTCTTTTTGAAGCCCCCTTTCAGATGGAAGTTCATAGCAAACACCACCTATCATGCTGTGTACGTTCTGCTCATTAACACACAAACACAACTTGCTACGGACGCGAAATGAATCCTGAAATAGGTCAATGCTGCTGGAAAGGAAACCACTAAAGCGACCCAGCGGTGCCAAACGAGTCTGCTGGTAGTTTTTCTTTGAGTGAGATGCTTCGATGACCAGGTTGCTAGCCGATGAAAGTCCACCCGACAATAGCGATTGTTCGCCAGTTTTGTGCCCTGGCGGCTGCCCCCGTCACTCGGGTTCCGTAGCGCCGTTTTTCCGCGCAGCCTCGTAGTTTCCTGCGCCGGTCCGCTAACGTCACGAACATAGCGTCGGGAGCTGAGTCGACGCTTCCGTTCCGTTGTGCTGCGCCTTTTCCGCTTAGCTGTGTCGGAGCAGGGAGGCTCGGTGGACACGTCTCGTTTAGCGCGCACTGAGATGCGAGAACCGCTGCAACAGTTGGGCGACCTCTGCACTGAGCTTCATGTTACTTAACGATGAAGTACCTCATTCAAAGCAGATATCAGAGACTACTATGTCGTGTTTGCCGAACTGTTTTGTACAAGCGTCCATATTGCCTAGAGGCTTGTTAGTTCATTACTGCATTCCCCAAAGAGACTGAAGAAGGTGCTAACAAGGGAACCTCCCCATCGCACCCCCCGCAGATTTAGTTACAAGTTGCCACAGTGGATAGGCCTTGAAAAACTGAACACAGATCAATTGAGAAAACAGGAAGAAGTTATGTGGAACTGTGAAAAAATAAGCAAAATATACAAACTGAGTAGTCCATTGGTCTCACAGACAACATCATGGACTATGTGAGCTCAGGAGCGCCGTGGTCCCGTGGTAGGGTGAGCAGCTGCGGAACGAGAGGTCCTTGGTTCAAGTCTTCCTTCGAGTGAAAATTTTACTTTATTTTTGCATAGTTATTATCTGTCTGTTCGTTCATTGACGTCTCTGTTCACTGTAATAAGTTTAGTGTCTGTGTTCTGCGAGCGCACTGCAAAACCGTGCTATTAGTAGACGAAAGGACGTGCCTCTCCAATGGGAACCGAAAACATTTGATCGCAAGGTCATAGGTCAACCGATTCCTCCACAGGAAAACACATCTGATATATTCTATACGAAACTGGTGACGGCATGTGCGTCACGTGACAGGAATATGTTGTCGACTCACCTAGCTTGTACACTTGGCGAATGGGTGAAAAGATTCTTCTACCATGCCCGATTTAGATTTTCTTGTGGATGTGATAATCACTCCAACAAAAGTGATGAAAACATAAGAGTTTGTCACATACATTGAAAATAAAAAATTAAAATCTTCTCTCGATGGGAGATTTGAACCCAGGACCTATCGTTCCACACCTGCTCACGTTACCACGAGACCACAGCGCTCTTGCGCTTCCAGTCTCCTTGATGTTGCCTATCTTCCCACGAACTACTCAGTTTGTATATTTTGCTTATTTTTTCACAGTTCCACACAACTACTTCCTGTTTTCTCAATTGATCTGTGTTCAGTTTTTCAAGGCCTATCCACTGTGCCAACTTATAACTAAATCCGAGGGGGGTGCGATGGGGAGGTTCCCTTGTAAGAAGTTTCATGGTCCAGAATGAGATTTTCACTCTGCAGCGGAGTCTGCGCTGATATGAAGCTTCCTGGAAGATTAAAATTGAGCACTTGCCTGCGGAAGGCATAGGTCCCGAGTTCGAGTCTCGGTCCGGCACACAGTTTTAATCTGCCAGGAAGTTTCATATCAGCGCACACTCCGCTCCAGAGTGAAAATCTCATTCTGGAAACATCCCCTAGGCTGTGGCTAAGCCATGTCTCCGTAATATCCTTTCTTTCAGGAGTGCTAGTTCTGCAAGGTACGCAGGAGGCTTCTGTAACGTTTGGAAGGTAGGAGGCGAGGTACTGGCAGAAGTAAAGCTGTGAGGACGGGACGTGAGTTGTGCTTGGGTAGCTCAGTTGGTAGAGCACTTGCCCGCGAAAGGCAAAGGTCCCGAGCTCGAGTCTCGGTCCGGCACACAGTTTTAATCTGCCAGGAAGTTTCAAGTTTCTGCGTCATCAGAGATCACAGTCCTCCTGATTGAGTCATTTCGCCATGACTGGACGCCAGGACACTTTGCACGCCATGTTTTTTAGGAACAGTTTTGTCGTACAAATGAGAAAGAGAAGGCTTTTACGCCCCTTCGACCATTACATCATTACAGGCGTCTCTTTGGACAAGAACCGTGTCGGCAGAGGTCTCTTCGAATGAACCGTCTTCGCATTCGACTTAAACAATTCAGCGTGATCGTGGCAAGACTAAATGCCGATGCCTTGTCACAGATTTGACTTCCGCTTACAGTCTTAAAACTCCATGTCAAAGTACACCACCAAAGATTTTATAGAACTCTTACGTATATCTTTGACCATATTATTTTAGTGTATTGCGGGCCTTGTTAAACATTGCTCAAATCTCTCAGTCTTTGTGAAACTAGGGGCATAATCGACGCGAACCACTGTTGCCGTCTATTAGATTATACATCGGTTCGTTAACTACATTCGCCAGTCAACCAAGGTACAGGTAGTGTGTTAGGAAGACATCCGTCTGACGCGCTAGTAGAAGCCCGAATTTTCATAGGCAATCTTTGCGCCAACATCACACATTTGGAGAATGCGAAAACAAATGTCTGATAAGTTCTCGAAAGTCATCCGTGACAGTTTTGGCAGTTTAGATGTAATTTTGTTTTCGTAATTCATGGTCTATATAATCTTTATAACTACTCTGACATTCTACATTACATTTAAGAATGCATTACGATCTTTCGTTTCAGTTTGGCCTGTTTTACATTTCAGATGCTCGACGAAGGAGTTCCGCTCATCTCCAAGATATCCTACAACGTATACGTTAGAAAGTTCCTGCGAAGGGTATAGGCTTCGGTTGGCTGGTGACGTGGAGAGAGGGAGGGGGGGGGGGGGGGGGAGGCGGCTTAAAGGACTGAACAGTGAGGTCCTCAGTCTCTCGATCGAGAGAGAGTCCGTCTGGCCTTAGTGACGTCACCTAGAAATTTGATCCAATTGCGACAGCACTTAGGAGTGGTAAAATCGAGGCACTGAAAGCAGTGTTGGTGCCAGAGATGAGAAATAACTGGAAGAGAGGTAAATGAGGTGGGGCGGTATGCTGGTCACATAGGGGACGATGGCTCTCACAGAACAAGAGACATCTCACTACAGCCGATACCAACGAATCCGATGAAAGGTTAACATCATAACGGAATAAATGCTTCCTTCTAGCCGGGAGATTCGGGCACTAAAATTGAGAAGGGTACAAACGTAATGAAAAATCAGTTGAACGGACAATAGTAAAATAAGACGGAAGTGGTTAGGTTAGTAGGTAGGCGGGAGCAGGAGTGTCTTCTGCGGCTCAGCACGCGACCCTCGTGGGAATAGAACCCACTCTCCCTCGGAGCAAGCATACGAACTTGTTCGACCTTCCTTCCGTCGTCGGCTAGTACCAAGGACAAGGCATCCGCTAAAGATATCAGACGGTATACATTTATGCTGGTACGCAGTGTACCCTCCACCACTGACCACACGGTGGCTTGCGAAATGCTGATTTGCATTAGAAATTTTTAAGTGGCAGTCCACATTTTGCAAAAACATTTTTGGACGAGGTTGGACGCCACATGTTAGTTTTCCAGTGTCTCGTTCAATCTGTACATGAACAAGCTGTGAAAGAAGCCAAGAAAAAATTTGGAAATTCATAGAGAAGAAATAAAAACTTCCCGGTTTTACGATGACATTTTATTTCTTTCAGAGTTTGCTAACTTGGCGAAGCAAATGAACGGAATGGAAAATGTATTGAAAAAGAGATTACATTATGAACATCAATAAAAGGAAAACATAGGAAGTGTAATGTAAACGAGATAAATCAGGCGATGCTGAGGCAGTTAGACTAGAGGCTGAGACGCTAAAAGTATTAGATGAGTTTTGCTATTTGGCCGGAAAAATAAACTGTTGGTGGCCGAAGCAAGGAAGATACAAATACAGACTTGCAATAGTAAGAAACGAATTACTGAAAGCCGGCCGGCGTGGCCGAGCGGTTTTAGGCGCTACAGTCTGGAACCGCGCGACCGCTACGGTCGCAGGTTCCAATCCTGCCTCGGGCATGGATGTGTGTGATCTCCTTAGGTTGGTTAGGTTTAAGTAGTTCTAGGTTCTAGGGGACTGATGACCTCAGAAGTTAAGTCCCTTAGTGCTCAGAGACATCTGAACCGTTTTTTTTGAATTACTGAAAAACAAGAGTTATCATATAATATGAACTTAAGTGTTAGAAAATCTTTTCCGAAGCTGTTTGTCTTGAGTACAGTCTTTTACGGAAGTGAAACGTGAACAACAACCAATTCAGACGAGAAGAGAATAGAATCTCTCCAAATGTGCTGTTCTAGAAGATTGTTGAAGTAAGACGTGTGGTACGAATAACGCATGAGGAAGTACTGAATCGAAAGGGGGAAGTAAGAAATTTACAGGACAACTTGACTAGAAGAAGGGATCAGCTGATAGGACACATCCTGAGGGTTCAAGGAATTGGTGATTCGGTAATGGGAGGAAGTGTCTTTTGTGGGGGAGGGGGAAGGGATTGTGAAGAGAGACTAAGGCTTGAATGTCGCAAGCAGGTAACTATGTAGAGATGAAGAGGTTTGCACGGGATACATTAACAAGAAGAGGTGCATCAAAACAGAGTGAAGACCACAAACAACAACAACAAAAGTCTGAAATAACGTTTTTCGTTCTCAGCTACAATGATTAATGAGTTTGAATATCAATTTTACGCGTCACTTCTTGCCCCTAAAATTTATGTTAGCCCGCTATATGTTGGTGACCGTGTTGCTTGGGAGTTTTTACTTACGCTAGTCAAATAACCACTTGAAAAGGATACAATAGGTGAAGCTGGTCAACGATGGAAAATAAAATACAATTACTGTCGAAGGCAATAATGTCATCTCACAAATTTCCTCGTGGTTTCTGAAACTGCCGACCGGAGTGGCCGAGCGGTTCTAGGCGCTACAGTCTGGAACCGCGCGACCGCTACTGTCGCAGGTTCGAATCCTGCCTCGGGCATGGATGTGTGTGATGTCCTTAGGTTGGTTAGATTTAGGTAGTTCTAAGTTCTAGGGGACTGATGACCTCAGAAGTTTAAGTCCCATAGTGCTCAGAGCCATTTGAACCATTTTTTTCTGAAACTGTTCACACAGTTTGACGACCGACGTGGCTTGTTGCGACGCAAACGATCCACATTAGGCAAGTCCCATTTTGTACGCCACGCCATCTTATCTCGATGCTGTCTGAAGTGCAAAAACTATGCGAACTGCCGTGATCCGCAGGAACCATTGTAAACGGAAATTTTTATAGGATATGTAGATTTCGTGTTTCCTCCGATGTGGCAAACAGTCCCGTGCGTTGGCGGTGTCGTCTGCCGCGTGATTTACAAACAGGCGGTGAACAACAACAGGTATCTGTGCTGGCACGCGCCGTCTTCGCGAGATTCTCGCTCCGCACGCGCCGCGCTCGTGGCTCACAGCTGGCGAAAATAGAGCGACGGCGGCGCAGCCAGCCAATACCTCGGCGCCGGTCGCCCGCGCAGGTGACACGGGGAGGAACCTAACAGGTAAAAAGTGATTTACAAAAGAAACAAAACAGAGGATATACTTCAATAACGCTCACAGGCTGAATAAAAGCGAGGTTCTTTACACTGATTGTCCAACTGGGCACTTGCAAAGCATTTCAGTGGTGACCTTGAACTTGTTGACGTTGCCTGAGGCGTCACATATCAAGCTCCATCTCCGCTAAGCGTGTTCTAAGACCATCATCCTTTTCCCTTGAGCTTCGTTCAGGTGGACATAGCGGAATTAGGAATAATCATACTGTTATTACCATCTCACTTTATCGTTCGCGCAGATCCAGCTGACAAGAAATCAGTGGCCATCATAAACATACTAACAAATACAAGACGCAAAATTAAATTTTTTTACCAAGCCTAAATGGATTTTCAGAGCAGAATTGGTGTACGATAAGGAGCTGGATTGTTCCCGCTGCTGTTCAGTGGTGTACTAGAAAGTTAGTGAGAGAATGGAGGGAAATAACAGAAGAAGGAATTAAAGAAAAAGAATCACAGTTGGGAGAGAAAGGGATAATCTTTTGCAGATGACCTTCCATCTTGCTGAATAAATAGAAGATGCAACAATGCAGATAAATCTCGTGCAAGAGATAGCTTCCAAAGCAGGTCTATGTATACGTTTAAAAAGGCGGATTATAAGACAGATGCGAAGGAGGCACCGAAATACAAGGGAATTGTTGCGGAATAAAAACGGCTACAAAAATTAAATGTCTTCGTGAAATAATACAACCGATCTTTGGACAAAATGGTTCAAATGGCTCTGAGCACTATTGGACTTATCTTTGTGAGGTCATCAGTCACCTAGAACTTAGAACTACTTTAACCTAACTAACCTAAGGACATCACACACATCCATGACCGAGGCCGGATTCGAATCTGTGACCGTAGCGGTCCCGAGGTTCCAGACTGAAGCGCCTAGAACCGCTCGGCCACAGCGGCCGGCTGTCTCCGATTTTGTGGATGTTTTCTGCAGTAAGTCGATATTGACATGTCGGATGGATGACAAATGTATGAATTAAAAATTCCTTCTGTCAAATCTGTACGAAACTCTTCTACTCCTGGGAGAAAGGCCAGTATTTAGGATATCCAATAAGATTGGGTCCGAATAATACTTGTACTAATCCTCCGCAGCGGACAGTTAACCACGCAGTGTAGGAACCAGGGCTGGGCGACAAATAACGTAACTGTTAAAAATAACTAGTTACTGATAAGTCACCGTTTCCGTAATAATAAGTTATCAGTATCTGGTGGTGAATTCATAGTAGACTGCGAGCCATCTGTTTAGCGGCACCTCTGCTATCATGCAGTCATACGTTTTTTCGGATGTTCACAAGACCAGTGTAAGTCACAAGTAACATTCTAGCATTGAACGCAGTGTGCCCTCTGTGGACTGACATCTGTACTTCGTTCGAAGAACCTTGTGCCTCAAGCTACAGCCGAGGAAGTTAACCGCAGCCGGCTATAGGCGGCCGTGAATGAACGCCAGGGCCATAGGTCACTGGGAATTTCCGAGGATATTTAAAAATTCACAGGAGGAACAAATATTAACCATACATATTACAGACTTTTTTGGAATGATAATTCTCACTGTGCACTGTCGTGTCCACTTCTCAGGGATTGTTTGTCATGAAACAGCTGAGGAAGAATACGTGCACATGCACACTGTAATATTGTCACTAAGGTTGCTGAAAACGCCAACCTCAATTCGTGACAATCGCTTCTGACAAGTAACCACCTTCACAGGTGAGACCATATCTTTTTCGCAGCAGTGACACATTTACCCTTTCCAGATATACCATTCAACAGATATACCTGGTGATCAAAAAGTCAGTATAAATTTGAAAACTTAATAAACCACGGAATAATGTAGATAGAGGGGTAAAAATTGACACACATGCTTGAAATGACACGGGGTTTTATTAGAACCAGGCGCTCCACCCCATACTGCTAGACGCGTGAAAGATCTCTTGCGCGCGTCATCTGGTGATGATCGTGTGCTCAGCCGCCACTTTCGTCATGCTTGGCCTCCCAGGCCCCCTGACCTCAGTCCGTGCGGTTATTGGCTTTGGGGTTACCTGAAGTCACAAGTGTATCGTGATCGACAGACATCACTAGGGATGCTGAAAGACAACATCCGACGCCAATGCTTCACCATAACTCCGGACATGCTTTACAGTGCTGTTCGCAACATTATTTCTCGACTACAGCTGTTGTTGAGGAATGATGGTGGACATATTGAGTATTTCCTGTGAAGAACATCATCTTTGCTTTGTCTTACTTTGTAATGCTAATTATTGCTATTCTGATCAGATGAAGCGCCATCTGTCGGACATTTTTTCAACCTTTGTATTTTTTTGGTTCTAATAAAACCCCATGCCATTCCAAGCATGTGTGTCAAATTGTACCTCTCTGTCTACATTATTCCGTGATTTATTGAGTTTTCAAATTTATACTGACTTTTTGATCACCCGTTACTTGCCAGTGCTTGTTAGTTGTTGTTGTGTTCTTCAGTGCTGAGACTGGTTTGATGCAGCTCTCCATGCTACTCTATCCTGTGCAAGCTTCATCTCCCAGTACCTACTGCAGCCTACATCCTTCTGAATCTCCTTAGTGTATTCATCTCTTTATCTCCCTCTTCGATTTTTACCCTTCACGCTGCCCTCCAGTACTAAATTGGTGATCCCTCCATGTCTCAGAACATGTCCTACCAACCGATCCCTTCTTCTAGTCAAGTTGTGCCAAAAGCTCCTCTTCTCCCCAATTCTATTCAATACCTCCTCATTAGTTATATGATCTACCCATCTAATCTTCAGCATTCTTCTGTAGCATCACATTTCGAAAGCTTCTATTCTCTTCTTGTCCAAACCATTTATCGTCCATGTTTCAGTTCCATACATGGCTACACTCCATACAAATACTTTCAGAAACGACTTCCTGACACTTAAATCTACACTCGATGTTAGCAAATTTCTCTTCCTCAGAAACGCTTTCCTTGCCATTGCCAGTCTACATTTTATATCCTCTCTACTTCGACCATCATCAGTTATTTTGCCCCCCAAATAGCAAAACTCCTTTACTAATTTAAGCGTCTCATTTTCTAATCTAATTCCCTCGGCATCACCCGACTTAATTAGACTACATTCCATTATCCTCGTTTTGCTTTTGTTGATGTTCATCTTATACCCTCCTTTCAAGACACTGTCCATTCCTTTATGTGTTACTAATCACAGTGTAACAGCTTCGGTGACATAACAGAAGGAACGTTTTAACATTGGCGGAGTACGGAGAGATGCAAGTTGTGAAATCGTTAGAATATTATTCAAAACGGTGACAGATCACAGCCACAACTAAAAATAACAGTTACCGAAAAGTAACCTTAACAGCAATCACTGTTTTCGGAAAGTAACATTTCAGCTCATCACTAGTCGGAACCAGCCTGAAGACCGTTCTACAAAGCCCTTGCGTCCGTCCTTGGGCTGGGCGGAAGCGTGCGAGCATCAACGCGGGAAATGCGAGGTGACGGCCCATTGTGAACACGGCACACGCCACAGCGCGGCCCGGCGTGGCACGCGTGACCGTGTCCTCTTCTGTATCACCGTTCCAGGGAGTTCGCCCGCCACGTTGAGGACGCGTGTACTCGCATGTCCTAATCCCAAGCCATTCCCTTATGTATGAATCACTGATTCGCTAGTTGGACGCTGTTCTGAGCTGATAATTACCTGACAGTGTTGTAGGAGGCGATGTACACTACTGGCCATTAAAATTGGTACACCACGATGTGCTACAGACGCGAAATTTAACCGACAGTAAGAAGATGCTGTCATATGCAAATTATTAGCTTTTCAGAGCATTCACACAAGGTTGGCGCCGGTGGCGACACCTACAACGTACTGACAAGAGGAAAGTTTCCAACCGATTTCCTTGTTGACCGGCGTTGCCTGGTGAAATGCTGTTGTGATGCCTCGTGTAAGGAGGAGAAATACGTACCATCACGTTTCCGACTTTGATAAAGGTCGAATTGTAGCTTATCGCGATTGCGCTTTATCGTATCGCGACACTGCTGCTCGCGTTGGTCGAGATCCAATGACTCTTAGCAGAATATGGAATCGGTGGGTTCAGGAGGGTAATACGGAACGCCGTGCTGGATCCCAACGGCCTTGTGTCACTAGCAGTCGAGATGACAGGCATCTTATCCGCATGGCTGTAACCGATCGTGCAGCCACGTCTCGGTCCCTGAATATACACATGTGGACGCTTGCAAGACAACAACCATCTGCACGAACAGTTCGACGACGTTTGCAGCAGCATGGACTATCAGCTCGGAGACCATGGCTGCGGTTACCCTTGACGCTGCATCACAGACAGGAGCGCCTGCGATTGTGCACTCAACGACGAACTAGGTGCACGAATGGCAAAACGTCATTTTTTTCATCGCGGTGAACTCACATTGGAAGCGCGTATTCGTCATCGCTATAGTGGCGTATCACCCGGCGTGGTGATATGGGGTGCCATTGGCTTCACGTCTCGGTTACCTCTTGTTCTCATTGACGGTACTTTCAACAGTGGACTTTACATTTCAGATGTGTTACGACCCGTGGCTCTACCCTTCATTCGATCCCTGAGAAACCCTACATTTCAGCAGGATAGTGCACGAGCGCATGTTGCAGGTTCTGTACGGGCCTCTCTGGATACAGAAAATGTTCGACTGCTGCCCTGGCCAGCACATTCTCCAGATATCTCACCAATTGAAAACGTCTGGTAAATGGTGGCCGAGCAACTGGCTCGTCACAATACGCCAGTCACTACTCTTGATGAACTGTGGTACCGTGTTGAAGCTGCATGGGCAGCTGTACCTGTACACGCCATCCAAGCTCTGTTTGACTCATTGCCCAGGCGTATCAATGGTTCAAATGGCTCTGAGCACTATGGGACTCAACTGCTGAGGTCATTAGTCCCCTAGAACTTAGAACTAGTTAAACCTAACTAACCTACGGACATCACACACATCCACGCCCGAGGCAGGATTCGAACCTGCGACCGTAGCTGTCGTGCGGTTCCGGACTGCGCGCCTAGAACCGCTAGACCACCGCGGCCGGCCCAGGCGTATCAAAGCCGTTATTACGGCCAGAGGTGGTTGGTTTGGGTAATGATTTCTCAGGATCTATGCACCGAAATTGCGTAAAAATGTAATCACATGTCAGTTCTAGTATAATATATTGGTCCAATGAATACCCGTTTGTCATCTGCATTTCTTCTTTGTGTAGCAATTTTAATGGCCAGTAGTGTGTAAATACGAGGTGTGTGAGACAAATAATGAGCCTGACTTTTTATCTTCTTAAGTTCATATATATATTTTTCAAACAACAATATTGCCCCGTCAAAGTAGTTCCCTTCGGCAGCTACACCGGCGAAGTCTGCGTTCCCAGTCTTGATAGCAGCGCTGAAAAGGCCTTGAGCATGTCCGTCACATTCTTTTCAGTGTTCTGCAGAGCCCCCAAAATGACGTCCTTTTAAGACTTTTTCAATTTCGGGAAAAGAAAAACGTACAACGACTCATCAGGTGAATATGGGGGCCGTGGAACAAAAGGTAAAAAATTCCCTGATGGAAATGGCCGTCTGAAATGGCGCGTTGTCATCATGCAGCATCCACTTGTCTGGAATGTCCGGTCTCACTCCATTCACCCTTTTCCTGAAGTTTTTAAAGACATCTTTGCAAAGCACTTGGTTCACAGTCTGTCGTGAAGAAACAGTCCAACAACAGCACGCTCACGCTCGAAGTTTTCATCGGTTTATGAAGAACTTCCTGAACGAGGTTCATCTTCAACATGTTCTCGGCCTCCCAAGAATGATTGATATGTGCCAGCGAAAATACGTGTGCTCTTGATGAGGAATGTTCCCCATAGGGCTGTTCCAACTTTTCACAAGTCACACGTGGGGATTCTCCAAGTTTAACACAAAACGTGGTCGCATAATGTTCTAAATTCCGTTGTCCCATTTTCGTACCACACAACAAAGACAACTTCAGTAATGGCGCTCTCAGAAATCACGTGACGGCTGTAAGGAGCTGAATCTCGGGCAGAGCGTCTGGAAGGGAGGTACACATCGGTCTACACAAGCGGAACAGCACAGCGTTGCCAGATCACTCGCAGTGTTGCCAGTCTCACTATATTTCTCACACACCTCTTACACTGTTTAGAAAAAAATTCATTTGCCGAGATCGCAACGAAAGATACATCGATTAGTAGTGTCGACCAGTTAAATGGTCATCTTCAGATCACATAGTAGAAAGCAGTGACTGCATAGACTTCTGATGCAAAGACAGTTGGCATAATCACAATTACAAACCCAAAGTCAAAATTGTAGTTGGAATCGTAAACGTTACTATGAAAAAGTGTCTTTCTTCAGTAGTTCATATAGACACTGCTTTCTATTATGTGATCTAAAGATGGCCATTTAACTGGTCGAAACTAGTAATCGATATATCCTTCCATAAGAAATAAGAACTTTTCCTAAAGAAGACTACACCAATATTTCTGAATTGAGTTTGTAATACCAGTTGGAAGAAGGTAGGCTGGTATTAAACATGTCATCTGCGACAAGAGCAGCTGGGCAACAGTCCCGCAGAAGTGGGTGGGGATGCAGGGTAACTCAAATGTTCAAATGACTCTGAACACTGTGGGACTTAACATCTGAGGTCATCAGTCCCCTAGACTTAGAACTACCTAAACCTAACTAACCTAAGAACATCACACACATCCGTGCCCGAGGAAGGATTCGAACCTGCTACCGTAGCTGCAGCGCGGTTCCGGACTGCAGCGCTTGGAACAGCTCGGTCACGACGGCCGTCTCAGGGTAACTCAGCTGCGGCCTTTGCTGAAGGACCCATTCTGTCACCGCTTGAAGTGACCAATGGAAACCACAAGAGAGATTAATAGGCAGAGTTTGGCTCTGTGGGTAAATTTCGGACAGCAGATTCAAAGGTTCTGTCCGCAGGCGGCCCTAATGCTCTTACTCTTACTCATCGCTTGTTTCACTAATGGAAATGATCTGCAAATGTGAACTACGCCAAGTTGCATCTTGCTTCGGTTCCCACGTAGACGGTAGGTATCCCTGTAAATGGATCGGTAAATGCCATTGGTCATATCACCCCAAATATGACAATTCCTGCTAAATAATGGCAGTTTTCAAATCAGTGATATGGAAGGTTTCCGCGGCCAGAGACCGTTTCAGTGTGCTGCCTCTTGGTATGTTCCCGCGTCTCCTCTATACATAAAACGCAATGTATTGACTGAGTGACCATCGCCGAGCCCAAACCTCTAAGGACAGAAACTCGAAATTTGGAGAACTTGTGAATCATACTGTAGGATTCGCTTAAGAAGGGATTTTTCGAAATTCTAAGGCTAACGGGGTGAGAAAGGGTATATTTTGAAGCTAGAATTACGAAGACTGGTATTTGGTTTCTCAGTCAGAAAATAAAAAATACGCGTTTCCACATTTTTTAAAATTTAGTCTTCAAGGGGTAAAATAGTGAAAGTTTCTTCGAAAGCAAATAATTACTAAAGAACTACTAAAGGATTTTTAAGGCTACATCTATGCCAATTGTTATTTGACTTTTCGGTTAGACATAAATCAACACTTGTTTCAGTGTTTCTGGAAACTCATTTCATTACATTAAAAAAAATTTAGAGTAAAATTTATGAAAATTGGTCTTTCACTTCTCGGTTAGACATAAAGAAGTATTTGTTAGGCGATGAAAGTTTCTCTGGAAATGTCTCCACAAGAACGCAAAAGGCATGATTAACAAAAACTTTGGTCTCCAGTTGCCAGGTTCGCTTTTTAGGCAGAAGTACACCCGGGAAAGACCATGCGGCCTTGATTAGTGTGAAAAGCTTAGATGATCTTTAAACTTGTGAACAACATAAAAGTTTGATAAAAAAAAAGAAAGACAAACAGAAAAATATCTGCCGCCAATACATTCTATGCGGGCGATGCAGCGGGTGCTAACCCACTGTGGAATAGCAACCGGAACGTTGCGTGCGCGCACCCCAAGTGTAAGTAGTATGTTATTGAAATGTTCCAGTTGATAACAGCTTTAGTTTACTATTATCGTTTTGACTTTGGACGTGTGATGAGGATGCTAAGGGCCTAGTGGAGCTGCGACGCACGGCCAATTAGCGTTCACTTCAGGGCTCCGCACAAAGCGAGCACGCAGCAGTTAGATGCCTGCCTCTTTGCGCCGGTCGCGTTAGCGAGCTCCTCTTAACGAACCGCTGGCCCCGCACTCGGCGAGGCTTAATCGCTGACCAGTGATTGTTTACGCCTGGGTGTGATCGACTCCATCAACGTCACTAGCGACGTCAACATTTAGGCAAAGAGATGCGGGAAGAAAAACAAAAACAAAACGTTCCGAGGACTTTAATACGACACACACACACACACACACACAAAATTATATATATATATATATATATGTGTGTGTGTGTGTGTGTGTGTGTGTGTGTGTGTGTGTGTTTATATACTTATGTTTATATATAAACAAGGATATCATCAAGACCTGTTATGAGTATGTTCTTAGTATATGGTATTGGTTCCTGCGACTAAATGAAAACAGCTTTACTTGTCTGCGTTTCGTAGCATTAATTCAGGAGGATCGATCAACAGTGTGAATTTAATCATCTTGTGATGCTGCAGTTCTTCTTATGTCCATGCTTTCTGTGAAAATAGGACGATGAATTCCTCCTTATGCAAGACACCTTTTCAGTTTCGTTTTACCAAGAAATATTTCAACACTTGTTGTGCTATCTTCAGTGGGTTATTTTATTTTCTAACTTACATGAAGCTATTGGATATTTATGTTGGTAGCTAGTCTGCTACACAATCTACAACTTGTCATGGCTTTGATGTTGTAGTGTTTTCTCATATGTTGTTGGCGAGGTGAATACGCTGATTTCTGTGACCTATGGTCGTTTGACAACACACTTTCTCCGAATTTTCAAAACATGAGCGGAGTTTTCATCGCCATTTTTTTATGTAGTCCTTTTTTCACATCTGTGCCACAGTGGAACTAGGTTTTGTTATCCTATGCGGTCTGGTGTGTCCTATTGCGAACATTACAGTATACACTTCAGAATTTCCACTTTTTACCTGTATGTTTTTAGACGCCTGCTTTATCTAAGGGTTAGGAAGACATGACAAAGCTTCTTTTGCGGTTATTGTGTGAGGCACCGACTTTTTTTGCTCCTTAACAACTATTTTTCACATCTAGTGCAACTACACTCTAAAAAATCGAAGACGAATGTTTTGATGAACTCTGTAATTTACTACAAATTATCTGCTTTATACAAGGACGTGAAACGCAGTTAATGCGCTTACATGACTGATTGAAATTATTCCGGCCGCTAATGCGATATCGTAAATTTGTCAGACTGCGATTGACGCGAGAGCAATAAGCCACGTGGGCTTTATTTGCAATCCATTCTACTCCTGGACGACAGACAAGGTGAGAAGCTTTCAGTGCGGTGCTTAGGTAACAAAAGTCCACACAGCCGCATCATGTTTAAGCGAAAGTTAGGTTTTTCCCTACACATTGCTGCCATTACAGAAATACATAATTCAGTATATATACCGCGTTTTCAGCGACTTTCCCTTCATTAGCAAGCGTTAGGTGATTTCTTCCCTTATGCAACAGCTGTCAAGTGGTCGTTAAACTGCAGTATCGCTGAATTATAAAGCAATGAAGTGGAACCATCCGAAAGTTAATGATCTGGACCGAATCGCAAGGCGCGATCGGATAGTGAATAGCAAGAGCAAACCATGCCAAGGAGGGTATCTGTGTTCGAGGAATGGTCCAATTCACCGTTTAAACTTGAGACCAGTGTCCAACGCAACGTGTACTGTTCTATGTAGGGTGAATCAGAACTCTACTGACAATAAAAATGTTTAGTAAAGATGGGCTCTAAAACGCGTATCTTAAGAGAGATGAGCTCGTGTTGATCTTCGATACTTTAATACATCTCCAAGGTACTTGCTTCCCATAAACGCACAACTTCAGTAGAAGATGTGTGTTTCACAGAGCTAAGATGAACAAGTGGTCGCAGTTCCTAAAATATGGTCCTTAAGAGTCCATGTTTTCTATAGTCTGACTAAAATCACTTTATAGTTGATACCTCACGCGTTGCAAGTATCTTCTTACAATCAGACCGCTCGAATTGTTCGCCGCTGCCAAACTGCCGCAACAAATGGTCATTTCACTTCCAATTCCTCGTGTGCCTTTAGTTCTCTGTGTGTTTTGGATCCCGAGTCCTGGGCTTGGCCCTCTTATTTCGCATTTGGCCAGACATGGTAACCACGCCAAAAACCAGCGCGCGCTCACCTACACATACACACACACAAAACGAAGGAGATACGTACCTTTCGTACACAACATTAGCCAAATACTGCCGGATCCTCTCGTACAAGACGTGATTCGGCGTCATATGTTAAATTATGACCACCACAGAGATCAGCCTACAGTAGGTAAGTTTCATGCGACATTGCACGAGGTTGAACCTTTTGAAGGTATCATCATTGCTAGTGGTCCTATAGAGAAATTTCTACATCTACATCTACATTGATACTCCGCAAGCCACCCAACGGTGTGTGGCGGAGGGCACTTTACGTGCCACTGTCATTACCTCCCTTTCCTGTTCCAGTCGCGTATGGTTCGCGGGAAGAACGACTGTCTGAAAGCCTCCGTGCGCGCTCTAATCTCTCTAATTTTACATTCGTGATCTCCTCGGGAGGTATAAGTAGGGGGAAGCAATACATTCGATACCTCATCCAGAAACGCACCCTCTCGAAACCTGGCGAGCAAGCTACACCGCGATGCAGAGCGCCTCTCTTGCAGAGTCTGCCACTTGAGTTTATTAAACATCCCCGTAACGCTATCACGGTTACCAAATAACCCTGTGACGAAACGCGCCGCTCTTCTTTGGATCTTCTCTATCTCCTCCGTCAGACCGATCTGGTACGGATCCCACACTGATGAGCAATACTGAAGTATAGGTCGAACGAGTGTTTTGTAAGCCACCTCCTTTGTTGATGGACTACATTTTCTAAGCACTCTCCCAATGAATCTCAACCTGGTACCCGCCTTACCAACAATTAATTTTATATGATCATTCCACTTTACGTGCCACTGTCATTACCTCCCTTTCCTGTTCCAGTCTTTATCAGATTGACTATTATTTTCAATTAATGGTTTAAATGTAATTTTTTATTTTTAACCTTTTGTCTCACCATTTTTATTTGCTCTTATTTTTTCCACGCGTCATTCTTCCTTTCGTTCGGAATCTGCCTGTGTCGCCTCTAACCTGTAACAGAGCGTCAACGATGGCTGCTCACTGGTCAGTACCGCGTCAGCCCATATAGCCAGTATGAGTGTAATTTCAGGAAACCGACGAAAGCGAGCGATTGCAGCTCGGCTTTAGTGTCGAAACTGAAGTTTTTTCGTCTTTTGATTGCCCGCAGCGGTCTGTCAGTTGCCATGAACAAAGTGAGCGAGATTAATAGTTCTGCCACAGGTTGTTATCAGTGGTTTTCTCGGATATATTGCACATCACGAGGCTGTGATTCCCGCAATACCTGACGGCATCCGCTTGCAACATTGCTCAGCGTTACATGAATTTCGGCACTTGTTAAGTCACCGGCTATGTTCCCGTGTCGCCTTTAACGGAGCGGCAGCCGATGTGGCAACACTGTAACGGTAAGTGACAGCCGTCAACTTTCAAGTAATTTGAATCGGATTGAAGACTTTTTTTTTTTCTTTCTTCTTTCAGTCCGTACTACCAGCCTCGAAGGTTTGTCGGAGGTGGTCTGGTTCAAGGTGGTCTGGTTCATCCAGTGTAGAAGACATTTCGTATCAATACAGTTAGTTTCACAATACGGTAGTCAGTTACGAACGATATACTGACGTCTTTTATTATTCGTTCTCTTTGCTCCCTCAAAGCATTGCAGATGCTCAATACTGGGCTCGCAGTATAGAGCCATATCTGTAACAAAATCGTTTAGAATTATGGCTATGTTCTTTTTGAGCAGAGTAATGATGACTCCTAGTAATCATCCCAAGTGTGTTTCGAGGACACGCCCCGATGGACAGACTGTGTTAGCTAAGCAATCTCATTAGGTACGTAGACAGCTGTGTAACGGAAGCAGCACGAGCCGATCATTTGTCCGTCCTGATTAGATCACATGCCTCGCTCAAGGTCGCAACGCGAGCACGTGTATAGTCGCCCGTTTCGACCATTGTCAAAAGAAGCAAGTGAACATAGCCCGCTTCCTGGAATTGTCTTGAGTTACGTAGTCCCATGAGACACAGATTTCTGTCAACTTCAAGTGGTTTCACAGTTACACGCTTCTACCTGTGGTAAATAGCCGCTAATTGCCATTCAAGAGAGCAACTGCGGTTATCTCCTGCGTCATCTCACCGTGACGGAAAGACGCCTGCGAACGCTTGCTGTCTTCCACAAACCCGTCTACTATTCCTTCTTTTAGACTTCTCCTTAACACTTTCCTACCCGACCGGACTTAAAAATCCCGTCCACTCTCTAGAGCTATAAAACAGCAAAACAGCATGGGGCTGAATTCACGCAGTGGCTGTCGGGACGTCTGTGTACCTTCGCTGTAGCACAGGAACCTCTTTGGCTGCGATAGTCCAATCTCTTTGCACAAAGACGACAAAAAACTTGTAATTCTGTGGTGTTAATTTCGCATAAGAGTTTCCGGGCCTTTTGACGTTTCATAATCGGGTTTCGTATCCTTTTACTTAATGTAAAGTAATAATACTAATGCAATAAGCAAGTAAACTACGATGAATACAGCCTGACAAGACTCAGAAAACACACTTCTGTTATGTACACAAATTAAAACAAATGTATGTATTACAAATCGCTACTCTGCTTTTAGTTCGTTCGGTAATATTTTCCACGAAATACTAAATCATTTGGTATTTTTTCCATAATTCGGGCAGGAAATGTTTAAAGAAGTGCCTCTGTTCAGGAGTGTGTCGAACTTAAGGAAACACACTGGAATACCAGCAGTGCATTCCTTTATATTGGTATTTGACTGGGCGTGCGAGTACAAGGTTATTCATTTAGGCCTCAACGATTTTCTACATTGTCCATTACGCGAACAATAAGAACCACTAGTTCATTCAGTAAGCTTTGGAGTAAAGCAGATTTAATTGCGTTATTTACTTTGCCGCCACCTAGTGGCTGAAAAATAAAAAAAAAAACCATGTACATTTCCGTAGTGTTTAAATGCCTGACACTTCTTCTTTCCAGGAAGGTTAGCAGCTGCAAAATGTTTTTGAGGAAACGAAATATTAGCAGTGGGAATTTTAAGCAGCGCTGGACATGCAACAGCGATAATACTGACTTCAATACGAAGGGATAAAGCGCAAAAAGCGCTGTAGATCTACAAAGATATTAGATGCAATTTTCACAACAAAAAAAGACAGAAATTGATAGTATGTTTCCATTTACAGAAATCCAGTTAAATGATTTTCGTTCACTTCTGACAAAAGATGTGCAAGAGACGAAGATAATTACGAAAATATTTGTAACGTACATTAGGCGACGCATTTGCCTAATCAAAGCATCGCACACATTATTGCACTATGGGAAATAATCTGTCTGATAATAATAAATGCGCAATTCCATGTTATTTCATTGACTTAATAGTGTATTATTTTCCATAAATCATTTACATGTATTCTTACAATACAATAAGCAGTGTTCAAACATAAACGAACCTTAAGTTACTACTTTCTCCTCCATCATCTACTGCATGCTGATCTGCAATAAACTGAAGGATTATCAAACTGTCCACGTCAAATTGCCGTGTCTTAGGTATGTGTTGTAGTCGGTAATAGGCTTCGGTTTATACAAGTTATTTTAAGATGATATAGTGCTTTTGTAGTCCCGTGTCTGCATATACATCCTGTT